>NC_036449.1:3527421-4140635 GCF_002775205.1 Xiphophorus maculatus | reverse complement strand
TCAAAGCTGTGGCGTTATGTCTACCTCTGACCGCCATGCTGAGTCATTATCTTAATAACATATGTCATAAATCAGGAAAATGAAGGCTTAGACCTCATTTTAAACACCGGGTTGAGTAAAGGAGACTTGGAAGTGCCTCAGCCCGTCCTGAACCCTGAACCTGATGACCAGCTTGATGTTTTCCACCAATCAGAAGAGGTGTTATGACCTTCAGAGGAAACACAAACGGACAGGAAGACGTCCACAGTCAAAGCCAAGCCTGATTTCTTCAGCGAGTTAGCGCTGCTCTCCATGCTAGTTATGTTTTCCCAAAGGCCGAGGTCCCAAAAGGCCAGGCGTACAGAACATGCAGATCCCTACCATGAAGTGGGCCGTGTGGTGTGCAAGCCCACTGAGAGACCGCAGAGACTTGTCAGGATAAAAGTTCCTGCTTGTTAGCAGCAGCAGCAGCAGCATGTGGACGGCAGGCAGACTGAAGCAGCTCCTCAGCAGAAAGAAGAGACATCCAACTGGGTTGTGAGCTCTGTGGTGGCAGCTGGAGAGAGGAACTAGGTTTGATCCACTATCCAGGGATCCTTCACATTTTTATGTCAACATTACATTATTGATGAACATGTTACATTTCACCTAAAATCAGTAGAATTTATGAACCTAATATTAAAATGTTTTATTCATAAATGTATTTTTTCAGAAAACCTAAATTTTGTAGATCATGACTGATTTAACTTCCAAGGAGGTGAATACTTTTATAAGCACTGTACCTATATTAGCTTTAAATGCAGTTTCCAGATAGGTTGAAGTGTACCCTAACACCCTGTCCTCACATCGTCTCGCTGGCTCTTTCTAAAACCGTCTTTCTAATCTTGGACAGTCTACAACTCTGGCAAAAGTTTCTATTTTTATTGGCCGGAAGCAAAAACCTGCCATCTGTCCTCTTTGTTTCATTTCTGCTGATTGTCACAGCATGCTTTTCCTTTCTCTTTCTTTCCTCATTTGAAATAAATAATTGCGGGTTGCTTTGTCCTTCCCTCATCGCCAGAGCTTGACGTACGGTCCGACACCATCGTGGAATCCTCCCACTCCAAGCTGTCTTTTTTTTTGTTTGTTTGTTTATCGGACTTTTGTCTCCCTTTGTCGTTAATCATAAATGTTGCCGCGTAACAGCAGGAGGGCACACCGAGTGCTCTGATGTTTTCAGAAAACATTACAATATAATGACAGACAGGAACAGTGACAGTCATTTCTTTGTAACAGATGCAAAACAATGAGACCAAAAATTGAAGAACAGCAGGTCAGTTGATGCATGTGTGCTTCCCTCTGCTAGGGGTCCACATCTGCTGGTGCAGCTTGCTCTTACAGAGCAACTCTGTCCAGTAGCACTAGTCATGAGCTTATGTCCTTTAATCCGGAGCTAAAGCTAAGATTAGCCCACATACACACCAAGAAGTCACACACAGGACCACCCCTCCGCACACACACACACACACACACACACACACACACATATATATACACAAACTCAGTAAGGCCAAAACATGACTTCTAACAAGAAGCGCGGTGAACCTTCAGGGATTTTTTTCCAACATTATTACAGCCTCGGCTTTTTCTACTCCCTGAAAATCTTTAAGTATGCCAGGTAAAAAATGAAAAACATGCCAAATATAGTAATGGTAATTTCCACAAACTGTGTTTCCATTTGGTTTTTGTTGCCAAATTTAGTCTTTTTAACCATAGAATGAAACATTACACTTCATCATTATTCTCGTGGTTGCCCTCGGTAACTTGCTCGCCAATGACGACCTGCATGCCGCAGCATCTGTTTTGTTCTAAAAGTAAATTTGCCCCAGTAGGAGTTTCTGTGTGTTATTGTTTGATACCCAATAACCGACAGTCTTTTTAATCTGGAAGAAACTTCCAGCAAACTGAAAAACAGCAGAAACACTGAGTTCCTTTAAATCAACGCTAAAATCCCACTTATGTTAGAGTTGCTTTTAATGCATTCAACTGGAACATCACTGATTCTTTCACTGATTTGAACTTTTCTTTTCTATGTCACTTATTGTTTTGTAATTTCATCATGTAAAGTATTTTGAACTGCCTTGTTGCTTGAACTGTCCTGTACTTGCTTGACTTGGTTTGCCTACTAGGGAAACAAAAACACATTAAGAAGCTCCTTTAAGCTTTTTGTTTGTTTGTTTGTTGTTGGTTTTTTTTTACATCTTATTTACCCTATCAAATATTTTGATTGCAACATTGTTTTTTTCTGATTTACAGAAATCAGAAATTCAAATGCAGCAGGCTGCGGTGACCTCAGTATGGAGATGATCCTAAAAGCTTCCCCGTCTCGCTCTGTGCGGTGGGATCACCGCTGCAAAGAAATCTTCCTTCCTGTGGAGCTCATTGTATCATAAAAAAAAATTAAAAATCAAATAAAAATCGACATTCTGATCCCAGTGAAGCTGCAGTAGATCACAGAGATCACTGACTCCATTATGATCTCATTCATCATTCCTGTAGCCGCTTCGGTTCAACTTTGATCTCCGGCTGCTCGGACAGCTCCGCAATTATCCCCTCTCCCCGTTTGACGGCGACGCCAGACTTTCGCTTTCCTTTCAACGAATACATCATGGTTACATCACTTCCCATCGCATTGAGGGGAGAGGAAAAAGAAGTAGAAGGACATGCTGGGACTCTGTGTGCATGTTAAGCTGTTTGGACGATAATATCGTAACGCGATTATTCAAACATGGAAGGTCACAATCCACTCCCCAAAAACCTGAGACGTTTTCCTCCCTTTCATACATCGAGACCCTTTTTTTTCCCCCAGACTTTTTCTTAACTACTGATTCTGGATGATTATATGTAAGCACAGCCCTAAACTCCTGTTGTCACACAACACATAAACACTTTCATCTCCTCCACCTGTTTAGTAAACACACACACACACACACACACACACAACACATATGGCACAAAAGGCAAAACTAAAGCAATGCACAAAAAGCTAGGTTGTTGCCTGAGCAGCATATGGGCTTGTGCGTGTGTGACAGTTGACTCAGGAATGTGTAATGTTTATTTACCCAGCAGAGGTCTCATAAAGAAGCTAACTGCTCAAACAGCGTCTCCTCCTCGTTGTTTAAAGCAGAGTGTGTTCAGGCTAACGCCGGCTAACGTTCATTCTGCGCTGCATGGGCTGTGATACGGGGAGGAAAACTATTAAATAATCACTTCAGCTCTTTTCATGCTCACCAAACATTCACATTCTTCACTCAGCTCAAAGATGTACCAGTGAATGTAACTGACCCATCTGTGCCTTGAGTGGCACAGCAGTCAAGGTTACTGCTTCGGTTCATGGATCACATTTAATCATGTTCCTGATGTGCAGCCCGACCCAACAGTGTTTGTCAAGATGACAAAATTCTGTTGTTTAGGGGGCGATGGGGAATATTTTGTGCTACTGCTGTGATAATAAAAATGTTGATGAAAACCTAATGCATGGCTGTCAATGGATGGCACAGCAATCATAGTACCTCTTGAAAAGCGTTCCTATTTTAAATTGACTTCTAGACGTTACTTACTTAAAGGATGATTCACATGACTAAACTCCACATAGCACAAATTTACTCATGCTTGTGGAACAGTGGAGAAAATAGTAAAAATAACATTTCCAGTAAAATAACGTAACAGGTTGTTTTTGTTTTTTAACATCATTAACAGATTTAATCGAGATGACGATGAATGGAAATTCTTATCGTGATGAGAGTTTTTCACAATAAACGATACGATAAATCATTCATTGTCATTTATTCTACTGTAGTTTATCATTAACTGTGAGGCTGGAGCAGAGGCCTCCACTGTTCACTCGGCACAACATGCAATGAGGGCCAGATTGACTTAAGGCCCTAATAGCGCGCGTGTGTAGGCTTTGATTTCTGTTTCCATGGTTACCAGGTGACATATGCTGGCTTGCGATAGTCGGACAGTCTCTCACACGGGAGTTCAGAAGGTAAAGGACTCGCGGCAATTACAGACGCCTCGACAACGCAGATGGCAAACAGCTGCGACCTGCGCACCGAGACGCCCCCGCTCCGTCCCGCGTCACTCTGGCACCTGAACGCTGCCATGCCTGACCGTGGCTGACCAGAGAGCAGGCTTGTGTGATCATGCCTCAGAAGCCTTTCTCCTCCTCCTCCTCCTAGCATCGACTCATTCTGTGAGAAAATCTCAACTCCCCCCAGCAGACAGCCTGTGGGTGTTCTCACAGGCTGGAAGAGGAGAGAGGGCAGATATCTGCGAGACCGAGCGAGCTTGTCAATGCGGCGAGCGACTCGCGCACTCCATCATATCTGTCGCCGACTCTCCGCTGCGTAAGCACAAATCCCAACTGCAGCAGGCGACAAAAATGGAGAAACAAGGAAGTTATTAAACAGCAGCTGCTGTGGAGGACAAGAGCATGATGGCGAGTGTGTTCCTGTCTCCAGGCCACGATGTGGTGGTCATTAGGCAAGTCTTTCTCCTCTCCAGGCCCCTGATGGCAGGTCGGTGAGAAGTCTAAGCTAGCTCCTTTACATTGCTTTCATTCCTGCAGAGGCTTCGTCTAACAGAGAGGAGCTCTATGAACAGCCATACAGAAGAGATGAGTAATGACAGCCCCATTTAAGCTCCTCACAACAGAGAAAAGGAGAGCAAATAAAGAGTCGAGACTCTGATCAAGGGCAGGAGTAGGAGTGGCACAGAAAGAGTCGGCGAGTCCACAGAGTGTGGAGTGTGGTGGCTGGTGAATAAACATCTCAGTGGGGCTGATGTGCCAATAGATTTCCCTTCCTGTTTCAGTAGAAGGGTTCGCATGAACGGTCGGAAAATTACAACAATTCCACAATGTCATGACGGCCTTCATACAGCAAGATAGCATGAAGGGTTAAATTAGCCAAAAGGAAGTGGTCTGTTCAGTAACATGCAACACCTAATCATTACATAGGTGCCAACAACGGCTAACTCTGAATCAGACTAAAAACTAATGTGTGGTTACCTAGAAGTTTAACTCTGAACAGACAACAGGCTAAATTCTGTTCAAGAGGCAGTATTATGTTTTCCAGCTACATAGTGCCATTTTATAGCACTATGTTAGTTTCAGTTGTTATAAAAATAGTATACATTTCAAACATGACTTAAAAGACATTTGACTTCTTAATTTAACGCCTTAAAATTGTCTCTTTAAGAAACTCCTGCTCTTTCTGAAGCTCCGCCTTCAGGAAATCATCACAACACTGTTTCTCCATTAAGCCTTTAACAACATTTTTACCTTTTTACCAGCGTTTAACAGAGAAGTAGCTCCTACAATGAGCTCAGCAGATGCTCAGTTCCACCTGGTGTTTGCTAATCGATGCTGGCTAGTCTGAAGGAACAGAGTGAGGGAGTCCTGGGGCAGTGGAGCGCTATGATGCGGGAACTTGGAAGCTGGTTGCAGTTATGGCAAAACCAACTTGTTGAATTGCGATGGTTATGACCTCTGCTTTAGGCCCAGATAAAAATAAAACTGCTGATAAAACAGAGCATGCGCTGTTTCCTCCAACGACTCTAAGATCAATTGAACACAAACGATAAAATAAATAGGTTCCATATGAGAGGGTGAATTAGAGATAAGAGTTTAGAGGCTGAGGCAGCTTGAACGGAGACGAAGCTCTTCCCGCAGCTTCTCCTGCAGCTCTGCGCCTCTGCCGCCAAGCCCCAGTTGCTCTTACAATGGCACTGAGACACAGAGCATGTGTCGCCCATCTGTCAGACAATATGTCAACACAGCCATAATAGCCCTGCCAAATGCGGCTCCGGCCTGTTAAAGCCCTCCACGTCGAGGCCTTTCCATCTCTTTCGCGTCTGCCGCTCAGCGTTTCCGATCACTTTCACAGCTGCAACATCCTTCTGATTGACGGCGGAGTTAAACGGAGCTTAGATTCCAAGCGGAGGCGCTAAACGCCGTTCATTCCCCTAAAAAAAAAAAAAATTCAGCGCTACCATTTAATCGATATCAGCCAGGAAGTGGTTGGCATTTGCTAAGAGATAACCACTTCCTGTCTCTCTCTGGAGTTCACTCAGGTCATTCAGAAAAAAACTATTCAAAACCAAACTTGATGAAGATGAACTGAAAAAAAAACAAAAAAACTTTTTTTTATGTTGCATGAGAGGCACCAGAGCATCAGATTAAACCAGGCTCAGTCTACAAGCAAATCCAAGTCAAAGCTGGACACGTTCAGAGACGTTGGACACTTTATTAGGTACACCTCACTAGCACTGGAAACATGATCTTTTACCTTTAAATGGTGATTCTCTATCTGCTGCTTCAAACTCCCACATGTTGTGTGTTTGTGGATGATATTACTTGTATAACAGAGCCCATCCGAGCAGTGAAAAGATGCTTGGAATAAATCAATGCTTGGAGGTGCCATAACTTTTTCCAGCTGAACAGAAACAATAGTGAAGATTTTCATTGGACCAAAAAAGAAATGATCTAGAGTCAGCACACAGATTCAGTTATTACAGCTGGAAACTAGAGATCAGGTCAGGAACCTGGGAGTGGTGATGAACTCTGACCTGAACCTTCACTGTCACATAAAGACAGTTACAAAGTCGGCCTTCTGTCACCTGAAGAACATTTTATGTTCTGTCCGATGACAGAACTGCTGTCTGATGAGAGCAGTTGGCAAAATGTAATGTTTATTGCTTGTTTAATAATTGGTCTTATGTTTTTATGGTGTTCAGCACTCTGAACTGTCTTGTTCCTGAAATGTTATACATTAATAAACTTGACTTGACCTCTGTTGTGATGAGTAGTAATTTGGGCTACTTCTCTAGAATCTTAAACCAGGTGGCCTCAATCTTCTTACAGCAAACAGGCATTTTTGTCCTCATTTCACTCAATGGATATGTCGACTTAAATCTCCTTTCTTCCACATTACAACTCTCGATCTAATCTCCAGTAAGTTGTTTTTACCACGTGTTACAAAAGCAACGGAACAAGTGTGCCTGACAAAGTGGCCGGCGGTTCCATATTTCCACCTGTGCAAAACACAAAACAATTCAGCCTGCAATCTGCAGCGAAGCGAATTAAACATCATTTCAGCCAGACAAACGGAGGCGACTGGATGGCGAAGTGAGAGATGAAAACACAAGCGAATTGGGCTGGCTTCGTGGGACGGAGGCTGTGAGAAGCACAACCAAACAGAGGAGGAGCCGCATCCCACGGAGACTCGCAAACATTCCAGCCACAGTTCCCGATCACGCTCTTCCACAGCTCCCCCAGACGAGCGGAGCCGAGTGCGTCGCCATCCAATTAACAGCCAGTTGGTTTGAATGGATTACTACCTCGTTAGAGCCTCCGAGACTTTGTAGGTGTGTAACCACCTGGCTGCCAGGCGAACACACTCCACAATATGTTGGCTGACTTCGCTCTACATTGCTTGGGTACTGCAGTACAATAGCCACCAAAGTGCTTGTTATTCTAGGGGCCAAATCGAGTTCAATTTGGAGAGTGTTAGCAAAGAAAAGAAGAAAGAAAGAAAGAGAGAAACTGCGATTCCGGACAACCAGGTGGCCGGAAAATGATTTGGAATTACAGTGGTGTGTCTTTTGAGAGCACAGGCTAAAGGAGAGGCATGCTGTTCGACTGTGACGTCAGTGAACCACTCAGTGGAAATCAGTGTTATAAGGAGAACGACATGGGATCAAGTGCAACAACGTCCCTGATTGTACTTTATGACCGGACAAGGTTAAAGGGAAGTTTTAAATCTGATCCTGTGATTATTTTCTGTATGTTTGCGACTTTTAAGGTCTAGGAGTTGAATTGGAGGAAATTACTATGTTGCTGCGTTTCAAAAGAATCTCTGGTCAGTATAGGATAGGTTTGATCAGTGTTCATATTTTAGACTTTTAAGGAGAATTGTGAAAATAGCCCTTTAGTTTGGCAGCAACAGGACGTTCCAAAGCAGATGCCAACCTTAGTGTCAGACCTCACTAACGTTTAGCCAGTGGCTACATTCTCAAAGTGCTAACAAAATGTTTCTTGTCCCTTGGTCAGTATTTCTCCAAGTCAAAATCCTCCCAGATACATTATTCACTTTAGCATGACACTCAGAAGCTACAGTACATCCTCACTTACTGCAAATACCATCAACAAGGATTATTGCGGTTGACTGGTAGACTGCAGATCTTTATCGTAGGCTATATTTCTATCGTTTCTAACAAATACAGTTTATATCGCGCATTCCGATTTCTAAGTAAGAGTCTCAGATATAGATACAGTGTTTTAAGCTTAAATCAATCACCTTCAGATCTAGGGCTCATAACAGCTAGCATTTCTTTCACCAGAAACCAAAGCGTTTCTTCTGACAACGCTTTGGTTGCTCTGGCTGCTCTAATATGTCGAGATCTCTTGCGAGACGTTCTACCTATCCAGCTGCTGTCACATTATTTCCCATGTTGCTGTGAATGTTAGTATGTTTAGTCCACCTTTAGCATGTTGAAAGAAGGAAAACTCTACTTCATTTTCCTAAAAAGTCCTCAAATGAAAGGTTTGCTTGGGGCTCTGAGGTTGCCCCCAAATAATAGCATCAGATAAATATTAGCTGAATTAATCAGAGAGCAGGTCAAGTCATCAGTTTTACAATCAGAATGGTATTTTTGGGTCATTCAGATGACATTTGAGTCGCAGTTGCATCGGGCTCAGCAGAGGTGAAAAAATTTAGTACTGATGCTCTCAGATTCACACAGCTGAATCCTTCAACATGTTCTCACTCACACACATACACACACACAAACACACACACACGCACACACACACACACACACCCACACACACACACAAAATTCATGGCAGTCTGGTTTATCTTGGTGATCAAATTACTTTACAGCCTTTAATGCATAGCAAGGCTGGAGAGGAGAACTACTCTCCCATGCCATAATTTATTCCGATGCTATCGATTTAGATTTTTTAGGTTCAGTAAGGAAGCTCCATCTGAGCAAAGGAGCATGTAGGATCAGTTACAGCTCAGGCTAGAGGACAGCGGAAGCGACAGCTCAGACAATCATGTAGACTCTGCATGAATCTGACGTTCAATTAAGCTTCTTAGCTAACCTTAAGATGAGGTTTTCATTACCTTTAGCCAATAATTCAGGAGCTGCTCTCATTTGTAGTTGTTGAGAGCAATGGTGATCCCACCATCTATAAACTCGTCCACGTTCACAACGCCACCAGCAGCATGCCAAACGACGGCTGCTGAAAGCAGAAGCGGCGCCGCGACCATGCGGGTGAGCTGCTGCGTCTTCTTAATTGCGAGGATGAATGCGTGAGCCAGCCTCGCCTAATTACATTGTACGTGTAAATTTGATCTTAATTGACCTGCCGTGCAAAGTGAAGGTTAATTAAATAAAACTGTGATTTGTACACTTCTGCCTCGGGGTGGAGAACGGCTGGCTGGAAACACATATGGAGAGGAATGATTTAGATCTTTAACAGAGACGTGAAGAAACGTGTGGGTCTGATAACGGAGGTGTAGAGGAAGAGAATTCACACAGGCCTTCGTGTTTCCATTGGCAATGGGCCCACCGCTGGGGAAAAAAGAGAGGCCCTGAGGCAGAAAACAAGCTTATCTTGTGGATCTCACTAAATATTTAAGACCATGTTTCATGAGTCTTACTCTGGAACCTGTTGAGCCTGCTGATCCAAATCATGTACTTCCTTGATGCATATTTGAGTAAATTGTCAACAATCAGACCACCATGTAAAGGTACTTATTTCCTTTTTAATGTTGCTAAGATTTTAATAGACAAATGAGTTTCTATACATTTACCAAAACAAATTTCAACATTGTGTCAAACACTAGCAATCAGCCACCAACAAGTGAAAAGCTGCGGATTCAGAATTTGTAATAGAACCAACCTTTGGATTGGACAAGTAGGAATAAACTACAATACATGGAAGAGTCAGTGCTAGCCTGAATTATTCTACACTGACTAAAGGGGAATTATTATCTATTTATTATCTATTATTTTATAACGCAATCAAGTAACTGTGTTACCTTCAGATCTTATAAAAATGCTGTATATGACTTAACAGAAATTTGAATTTGCAATTTAATGCCTTGAAATTGGGGCTCTGTCTCTTTAAGAAGCTCCTGTTCTTTCTGAAACTCCGCCTTTAGAAAGTCATCACAACATGGCTCCTCTATTAACCCTTTAACAACATTTTTACCAGTGTTTCACTGAGAAGTAGCTCCTATAATGAGCTCAGCAGATGCTCAGTTCCACCAGGTGTTTGCTAATCGCTTCTGCATGAAACAAAGCTCAAACAAGTCAAATTTATGTGATAAAATAATACAATTAATAAGCTTGATGCACAATGTTTCTCTGAGTGAAAATACATTTACATGTCTGTCGGTGTATATCTATGAATGCATGTGTGTGTATGTGCACACGTATATGATTTGTAAATGTACATTTGTGTGTGTACACATATACACACATATCTATATAGTCCCAGCAAATAAATGTGTATGCATTTATATATGCACACATCTGTATTCTTGTGTACATATACTGATATTTGGGGCCTGCCATGCAAAGCAATGGCAGGAACCTATTGCTATTCTCCCAAGAAAAGTTTCTTTATTATTATTGGGGCCTGCCATGCAAAGCAATGGCAGGAACCTATTGCTATTCTCCCAAGAAAAGTTTCTTTATTATTATTGGGGCCTGCCATGCAAAGCAATGGCAGGAACCTATTACTATTGTCGGAGAGAAGCGTCTCTTTAATATTATTATTATTATTATTATTATAGAACTTTATTTTTCTTCCGTAACCGTTAATGCGGCTCATACCGCTGGGTGCACACCTACAAATGAGGTATCAAAACGTGCAGAAAATTCACGCCATTGGAGCTATTACTTCTGGTGGGATTTGGGCTTAACGTGGCGACATAATTCGCAAAAAACTACGAAAAAAACCCCATTATAACTCAATGGGAAAAATCCTAGAAATACCCTATTTTTGAGGATTTGCTGTGTCGTCACAAATTCACCTAGAAATGCCATTCAAATTTCATTTTGTAGATACGTCTGTGATCTCTTCGAAAGTGAAGACGGCTCGTCGATACCAGTTATGGTTTGTCCACAATTTGCCTCTAAGCGACCCAAAGTTTCTCATTTTTGCTCATATTAGAGTGACAGCCGACCTCGGATCAGATATGGGCACAACATTTCTTTCTCTCATCGCTGTAAATGCTCTGAGTGAGGTACAGATATGAATCTCGGGACTATCGCAGAAGACACATTGAACTGTCATACGCTCGAAACGCTTTTCGAATATGTATTACGGTTCCCGAACAAGAAGGATTTGTTTCCAATGCTTTTTTTCAGTAAAGTGTGTTTGCTCAAACACACTTGTGTGTTTGAGAGCTCACAGCTCAGAGCTCACACCTGCTGAGACCATTATTTGCCATAGCAACGGAACTCAAGAGGCTATTGGCTGCTGGTTAGGACTACGAATACGCATCACTGTAGTTCTATCTATCCTCAGTTGAAACAGATCAGGACTGAGAACTGGCCTTTAGAACTACTGCTGCTATGGGCTGTATATAACTGATTTAACTCAGTAACTGTTACACATGGGATTAGTTTGGAACTTTAAAATGGAGCATAATAATAATTTCAAAATAAAAGCCTTGAATATTTTTACATCAGGTAATTGCTGTTTTTGGCTTTATTTGACGTTTTCATCCAAAGCACTGTTACACATGGGATTACTTTGGAACTTTAAAATGGAGAATAATAATTTCAAAATAAAAGCCTTGAATATTTTCACATCAGGTAATTGCTTTTTTTGGCCGTATATGACTTTTTCATCCAAAGCAATGTTACACATGGGATTAGTTTGGAACTTTAAAATGGAGAATAATAATTTCAAAATAAAAGCCTTGAATATTTTTACATCAGGTAATTGCTGTTTTTGGCTTTATTTGACGTTTTCATCCAAATCACTGTTACACATGGGATTACTTTGGAACTTTAAAATGGAGAATAATAATAATTTCAAAATAAAAGCCTTGAATATTTTTACATCAGGTAATTGCTTTTTTTGGCCGTATATGACTTTTTCATCCAAAGCAATGTTACACATGGGATTAGTTTGGAACTTTAAAATGGAGAATAATAATAATTTCAAAATAAAAGCCTTGAATATTTTTACATCAGGTAATTGCTGTTTTTGGCTTTATATGACTTTTTCATCCAAAGCACTGTTACACATGGGATTAGTTTGGAACTTTAAAATGGAGCATAATAATAATTTCAAAATAAAAGCCTTGAATATTTTTACATCAGGTAATTGCTCTTTTTGGCTTTATTTGACTTTTTCATCCAAAGCACTGTTACACGTGGTATTAGTTTGGCCCTTTGAAATGAAGCATACTGAAAATTTCAAAATAAAAGCCTTGAATAATTTTACATGACGTAATTGCTCTTTTTGGCTTTATTTGACTTTTTCATCCAAAGCACTGTTACACGTGGTATTAGTTTGGCCCTTTGAAATGAAGCTTAACAAAAGTTTCAAAATAAAAGCCTTGAATATTTTTACATGACGTAATTGCTCTTTTTGGCTTTATTTGACTTTTTCATCCAAAGCACTGTTACACATGGTATTAGTTTGGCCCTTTGAAATGAATATTAACAAAAATTTCAAAATAAAAGCCTTGAATATTTTTACATCATGTAATTGCTCTTTTTGGCTTTATTTGACTTTTTCATCCAAAGCACTGTTACACGTGGTATTAGTTTGGCCCTTTGAAATGAAGCTTAACAAAAGTTTCAAAATAAAAGCCTTGAATTTTTTTACATGACGTAATTGCTCTTTTTGGCTTTATTTGACTTTTTCATCCAAAGCACTCTTACACGTGGTATTAGTTCAGAACTTTAAAATGAAGCATACTGAAAATTTCAAAATAAAAGCCTTGAATATTTTACATGAAGTAATTGCTCTTTTTGGCCGTATATGACTTTTTCATCCAAAGCAATGTTACACATGGGATTAGTTCGGAACTTTAAAATGGAGCATAATAATAATTTCAAAATAAAAGCCTTGAATATTTTTACATCAGGTAATTGCTGTTTTTGGCTTTATTTGACGTTTTCATCCAAAGCACTGTTACACATGGGATTACTTTGGAACTTTAAAATGGAGAATAATAATAATTTCAAAATAAAAGCCTTGAATATTTTTACATGACGTAATTGCTCTTTTTGGCTTTATTTGACTTTTTCATCCAAAGCACTGTTACACATGGTATTAGTTTGGCCCTTTGAAATGAATATTAACAAAAATTTCAAAATAAAAGCCTTGAATATTTTTACATCATGTAATTGCTCTTTTTGGCTTTATTTGACTTTTTCATCCAAAGCACTGTTACACGTGGTATTAGTTTGGCCCTTTGAAATGAAGCTTAACAAAAGTTTCAAAATAAAAGCCTTGAATATTTTTACATGACGTAATTGCTCTTTTTGGCTTTATTTGACTTTTTCATCCAAAGCACTCTTACACGTGGTATTAGTTCAGAACTTTAAAATGAAGCATACTGAAAATTTCAAAATAAAAGCCTTGAATATTTTACATGAAGTAATTGCTCTTTTTGGCCGTATATGACTTTTTCATCCAAAGCAATGTTACACATGGGATTAGTTCGGAACTTTAAAATGGAGCATAATAATAATTTCAAAATAAAAGCCTTGAATATTTTTACATCAGGTAATTGCTGTTTTTGGCTTTATTTGACGTTTTCATCCAAAGCACTGTTACACATGGGATTACTTTGGAACTTTAAAATGGAGAATAATAATAATTTCAAAATAAAAGCCTTGAATATTTTTACATGACGTAATTGCTCTTTTTGGCTTTATTTGACTTTTTCATCCAAAGCACTGTTACACATGGTATTAGTTTGGCCCTTTGAAATGAATATTAACAAAAATTTCAAAATAAAAGCCTTGAATATTTTTACATCATGTAATTGCTCTTTTTGGCTTTATTTGACTTTTTCATCCAAAGCACTGTTACACGTGGTATTAGTTTGGCCCTTTGAAATGAAGCTTAACAAAAGTTTCAAAATAAAAGCCTTGAATATTTTTACATGACGTAATTGCTCTTTTTGGCTTTATTTGACTTTTTCATCCAAAGCACTCTTACACGTGGTATTAGTTCAGAACTTTAAAATGAAGCATACTGAAAATTTCAAAATAAAAGCCTTGAATATTTTACATGAAGTAATTGCTCTTTTTGGCCGTATATGACTTTTTCATCCAAAGCAATGTTACACATGGGATTAGTTCGGAACTTTAAAATGGAGCATAATAATAATTTCAAAATAAAAGCCTTGAATATTTTTACATCAGGTAATTGCTGTTTTTGGCTTTATTTGACGTTTTCATCCAAAGCACTGTTACACATGGGATTACTTTGGAACTTTAAAATGGAGAATAATAATAATTTCAAAATAAAAGCCTTGAATATTTTTACATCAGGTAATTGCTGTTTTTGGCTTTATATGACTTTTTCATCCAAAGCACTGTTACACATGGGATTAGTTTGGAACTTTAAAATGGAGCATAATAATAATTTCAAAATAAAAGCCTTGAATATTTTTACATCAGGTAATTGCTCTTTTTGGCTTTATTTGACTTTTTCATCCAAAGCACTGTTACACGTGGTATTAGTTTGGCCCTTTGAAATGAAGCATTCTGAAAATTTCAAAATAAAAGCCTTGAATAATTTTACATGACGTAATTGCTCTTTTTGGCTTTATTTGACTTTTTCATCCAAAGCACTGTTACACGTGGTATTAGTTTGGCCCTTTGAAATGAAGCATACTGAAAATTTCAAAATAAAAGCCTTGAATATTTTTACATCAGCTACTTGTGTTTTGAGCATTATATAACTATTTTAACCCAAGGACTATTACGCATGGGATTAGTTTGGCCCTTTGAAATGAAGGTTAACAAAACTTCCAAAATAAAAGCCTTGACAACATTTTAAATCGTACCGAACGGTGCACGTCCGCCTCGCTTAACGTTCTTGCGGTTCTCCGCGTGCCACTGATCACGTCGCGGCGTCCTTTGGCGTCGACGCCGATTTGTGGCGCGACGACGCCGGGACCATGCCCGACGGGCGCGCCTTGGCAGGCCCCGGCTAAATTTCTTCCGAAATTTTCTAGTTATTCTTTATTTTTCATCCGTAACCGTTAATGCGGCTCATACCGCTGCGTGCACACCTACAAAAGAGGTATCAAAACGTGCAGAAAATTCACGCCATTCCAGCTATTACTTTTGGTGGGATTCGGGATTAACATGGCGACATAATTCGCAAAAAACTACGAAAAAAACCCCATTATAACTCAATGGGAAAAATCCTAGAAATACCCTATTTTTGAGGATTTGCTGTGTCGTCACAAATTCACCTAGAAATGCCATTCAAATTTCATTTTGTAGATACGTCTGTGATCTCTTCGAAAGTGAAGACGGCTCGTCGATACCAGTTATGGTTTGTCCACAATTTGCCTCTAAGCGACCCAAAGTTTCTCATTTTTGCTCATATTAGAGTGACAGCCGACCTCGGTTCATATCTGGGCACAACATTTCTTTCTCTCATCACTGTAAATGCTCTGAGTGAGGTACAGATATGAATCTCGGGACTATCGCAGAAGACACATTGAACTGTCATACGCTTAAAACGCTTTTCGAATATGTATTACGGTTCCCGAACAAGAAGGATTTGTTTCCAATGCTTTTTTTCAGTAAAGTGTGTTTGCTCAAACACACTTGTGTGTTTGAGAGCTCACAGCTCAGAGCTCACACCTGCTGAGACCATTATTTGCCATAGCAACGGAACTCAAGAGGCTATTGGCTGCTGGTTAGGACTACGAATACGCATCGTTGTAGTTCTATCTATCCTCAGTTGAAACAGATCAGGACTGAGAACTGGCCTTTAGAACTACTGCTGCTATGGGCTGTATATAACTGATTTAACTCAGTAACTGTTACACATGGGATTAGTTTTACACTTTAAAATTAAGCATATTGAAAATTTCACAATAAAAGCCCTGAATATTTTTACATGACGTAATTGCTCTTTTTTGGCTTTATTTGACTTTTTCATCCAAAGCACTGTTACACATGGTATTAGTTTGGCCCTTTAAAATGAAGCTTAACAAAAATTTCAAAATAAAAGCCTTGAATATTTTTACATCAGCTACTTGTGTTTTGAGCATTATATAACTATTTTAACCGAAGGACTATTACGCATGGGATTAGTTTGGCCCTTTGAAATGAAGCATCCTGCAAATTTCAAAATAAAAGCCTTGAATATTTTTACATGACGTAATTGCTCTTTTTGGCTTTATTTGACTTTTTCATCCAAAGCACTGTTACACATGGTATTAGTTTGGCCCTTTGAAATGAATATTAACAAAAATTTCAAAATTAAAGCCTTGAATATTTTTACATCATGTAATTGCTCTTTTTGGCTTTATTTGACTTTTTCATCCAAAGCACTGTTACACGTGGTATTAGTTTGGCCCTTTGAAATGAAGCTTAACAAAAGTTTCAAAATAAAAGCCTTGAATATTTTTACATGACGTAATTGCTCTTTTTGGCTTTATTTGACTTTTTCATCCAAAGCACTCTTACACGTGGTATTAGTTCAGAACTTTAAAAAGAAGCATACTGAAAATTTCAAAATAAAAGCCTTGAATATTTTACATGAAGTAATTGCTCTTTTTGGCCGTATATGACTTTTTCATCCAAAGCAATGTTACACATGGGATTAGTTCGGAACTTTAAAATGGAGCATAATAATAATTTCAAAATAAAAGCCTTGAATATTTTTACATCAGGTAATTGCTGTTTTTGGCTTTATTTGACGTTTTCATCCAAAGCACTGTTACACATGGGATTACTTTGGAACTTTGAAATGAAGCATACTGAAAATTTCAAAATAAAAGCCTTGAATATTTTTACATCAGGTAATTGCTGTTTTTGGCTTTATATGACTTTTTCATCCAAAGCACTGTTACACATGGGATTAGTTTGGAACTTTAAAATGGAGCATAATAATAATTTCAAAATAAAAGCCTTGAATATTTTTACATCAGGTAATTGCTCTTTTTGGCTTTATTTGACTTTTTCATCCAAAGCACTGTTACACGTGGTATTAGTTTGGCCCTTTGAAATGAAGCATTCTGAAAATTTCAAAATAAAAGCCTTGAATAATTTTACATGACGTAATTGCTCTTTTTGGCTTTATTTGACTTTTTCATCCAAAGCACTGTTACACGTGGTATTAGTTTGGCCCTTTGAAATGAAGCATACTGAAAATTTCAAAATAAAAGCCTTGAATATTTTTACATCAGCTACTTGTGTTTTGAGCATTATATAACTATTTTAACCCAAGGACTATTACGCATGGGATTAGTTTGGCCCTTTGAAATGAAGGTTAACAAAACTTCCAAAATAAAAGCCTTGACAACATTTTAAATCGTACCGAACGGTGCACGTCCGCCTCGCTTAACGTTCTTGCGGTTCTCCGCGTGCCACTGATCACGTCGCGGCGTCCTTTGGCGTCGACGCCGATTTGTGGCGCGACGACGCCGGGCCCATGCCCGACGGGCGCGCCTTGGCAGGCCCCGGCTAAATTTCTTCCGAAATTTTCTAGTTATTCTTTATTTTTCATCCGTAACCGTTAATGCGGCTCATACCGCTGCGTGCACACCTACAAAAGAGGTATCAAAACGTGCAGAAAATTCACGCCATTCCAGCTATTACTTTTGGTGGGATTCGGGATTAACATGGCGACATAATTCGCAAAAAACTACGAAAAAAACCCCATTATAACTCAATGGGAAAAATCCTAGAAATACCCTATTTTTGAGGATTTGCTGTGTCGTCACAAATTCACCTAGAAATGCCATTCAAATTTCATTTTGTAGATACGTCTGTGATCTCTTCGAAAGTGAAGACGGCTCGTCGATACCAGTTATGGTTTGTCCACAATTTGCCTCTAAGCGACCCAAAGTTTCTCATTTTTGCTCATATTAGAGTGACAGCCGACCTCGGTTCATATCTGGGCACAACATTTCTTTCTCTCATCACTGTAAATGCTCTGAGTGAGGTACAGATATGAATCTCGGGACTATCGCAGAAGACACATTGAACTGTCATACGCTTAAAACGCTTTTCGAATATGTATTACGGTTCCCGAACAAGAAGGATTTGTTTCCAATGCTTTTTTTCAGTAAAGTGTGTTTGCTCAAACACACTTGTGTGTTTGAGAGCTCACAGCTCAGAGCTCACACCTGCTGAGACCATTATTTGCCATAGCAACGGAACTCAAGAGGCTATTGGCTGCTGGTTAGGACTACGAATACGCATCACTGTAGTTCTATCTATCCTCAGTTGAAACAGATCAGGACTGAGAACTGGCCTTTACAACTACTTGCTGCTTTGGGCTGTATATAACTGATTTAACTCAGTAACTGTTACACATGGGATTAGTTTTACACTTTAAAATTAAGCATATTGAAAATTTCACAATAAAAGCCCTGAATATTTTTACATGACGTAATTGCTCTTTTTTGGCTTTATTTGACTTTTTCATCCAAAGCACTGTTACACATGGTATTAGTTTGGCCCTTTAAAATGAAGCTTAACAAAAATTTCAAAATAAAAGCCTTGAATATTTTTACATCAGCTACTTGTGTTTTGAGCATTATATAACTATTTTAACCGAAGGACTATTACGCATGGGATTAGTTTGGCCCTTTGAAATGAAGCATCCTGCAAATTTCAAAATAAAAGCCTTGAATATTTTTACATGACGTAATTGCTCTTTTTGGCTTTATTTGACTTTTTCATCCAAAGCACTGTTACACATGGTATTAGTTTGGCCCTTTGAAATGAATATTAACAAAAATTTCAAAATTAAAGCCTTGAATATTTTTACATCATGTAATTGCTCTTTTTGGCTTTATTTGACTTTTTCATCCAAAGCACTGTTACACGTGGTATTAGTTTGGCCCTTTGAAATGAAGCTTAACAAAAGTTTCAAAATAAAAGCCTTGAATATTTTTACATGACGTAATTGCTCTTTTTGGCTTTATTTGACTTTTTCATCCAAAGCACTCTTACACGTGGTATTAGTTCAGAACTTTAAAATGAAGCATACTGAAAATTTCAAAATAAAAGCCTTGAATATTTTACATGAAGTAATTGCTCTTTTTGGCCGTATATGACTTTTTCATCCAAAGCAATGTTACACATGGGATTAGTTCGGAACTTTAAAATGGAGCATAATAATAATTTCAAAATAAAAGCCTTGAATATTTTTACATCAGGTAATTGCTGTTTTTGGCTTTATTTGACGTTTTCATCCAAAGCACTGTTACACATGGGATTACTTTGGAACTTTGAAATGAAGCATACTGAAAATTTCAAAATAAAAGCCTTGAATATTTTTACATCAGGTAATTGCTGTTTTTGGCTTTATATGACTTTTTCATCCAAAGCACTGTTACACATGGGATTAGTTTGGAACTTTAAAATGGAGCATAATAATAATTTCAAAATAAAAGCCTTGAATATTTTTACATCAGGTAATTGCTCTTTTTGGCTTTATTTGACTTTTTCATCCAAAGCACTGTTACACGTGGTATTAGTTTGGCCCTTTGAAATGAAGCATTCTGAAAATTTCAAAATAAAAGCCTTGAATAATTTTACATGACGTAATTGCTCTTTTTGGCTTTATTTGACTTTTTCATCCAAAGCACTGTTACACGTGGTATTAGTTTGGCCCTTTGAAATGAAGCATACTGAAAATTTCAAAATAAAAGCCTTGAATATTTTTACATCAGCTACTTGTGTTTTGAGCATTATATAACTATTTTAACCCAAGGACTATTACGCATGGGATTAGTTTGGCCCTTTGAAATGAAGGTTAACAAAACTTCCAAAATAAAAGCCTTGACAACATTTTAAATCGTACCGAACGGTGCACGTCCGCCTCGCTTAACGTTCTTGCGGTTCTCCGCGTGCCACTGATCACGTCGCGGCGTCCTTTGGCGTCGACGCCGATTTGTGGCGCGACGACGCCGGGCCCATGCCCGACGGGCGCGCCTTGGCAGGCCCCGGCTAAATTTCTTCCGAAATTTTCTAGTTTCATATTTAGATTTCCAGTTTAGCTTGTATTATGTGTTTCTTTTTACACTGTGCTGTTTTTTATTCAGCTGTTTTTAATTTCTGTTACTCTATTGTTCTGTCCTCTTTCTGCCATGACAGATTGAATTTCCCACTTGTGGGACTAATAAAGGATTGTTTTATCTTGTATTGTTTTGGAGTCATGGAGTCTTTAAAACACCGTTTATGATTTGAAGAACCTCTATTTTATTTGTAAAAACAAAAAAGGGGGGATTCCTCACTTTTTAAAAAACAAATATGTGTGACACATCTTTTATAGACCCAACAATAGGCATTATTAAGCAAAGAAAAGGTGGAGATTATTCTAAAATTTCCCTTCTATGGCCTCAAAACATCTGCTAGCATAGGGGGTTCTCTTTTGTGACACTGTAACCTCTTCGTCTCTGGTTTTCTCAGCAGTACATGTCCAACATGAACATTTTGAAAGTAACCGGGGAGACTGGGGGGGAATCAGTGGAAGAACAGCTGCTCTGTGTGGGAGGACGAAGCCGTAAAACTCCAGGATGTAATTTTTCAGGCCAGCGGGGGAGGGGGTAAGGTGGGGCTGGGGTTGGAGTGGAGTTTTCCTTATGTGCTGCACAGAGGGTGATGTTTTTGCAGCAGGCCCGCAGCTGTAACCCAGGTGACTGTGTGTGTGCTTTGGCACGCAGCGTGGAAACTGGTTTGGAGTGAAAAGACTCCAACTCGACGAGAGCCAAGTGAAAAAGAAAGAATAAAAACTGGCGAGGAGAGTGAAAAGCAGTGATAAAATGTGATTGGTTGCCGCGGCAGCGTTTAGTAACTGAATCCTTTTAGGCAGGAAGCGAAATCATATTTATCCACAATTGCGGAGGGAAGGACGGCGTCACGCGTGACTTCAGCTACTCACCACCTCTCTAAATGTGGGTGCGCGTGCTGTGAACCCACTGTTCAAAGTAATTATACACACACGCCACATCTCCGCGGGGGTGCGTTCACACACACGGGTCAGCGGGAATATGATTCATTAATAACGCATTCATGAAGGCGCTGTATCCTTGTTGGCTAACAGAAACCTGCTGCGACCACAAACTCTTGACTCAGACGACAAGGACTTTGTCACCAACACACACACCAGCGCACCCGCACACACACACACACACACATACACTGCGTCGCTCAGCTAACTGGTGATTTCGCCTCGTGTCAGTGGGTGTGCACCGTCTGTAACGCTTCGATGCTCTTCGTCAGGAGCAGCCCCAAGCTCAGGTCAGGGCACAGCAACATGGCCAGGGCCGGGCGATACGGCGTAAAAACAAAACCTCAGAATTATTCCAACCAGATTCGATTTCATCGATTTCTTCTTCGCTTTCTTTTCTAAATTACAAATGACAGAGAATATGTCCAAAAAGTGGTTTTCATTTCAGTTCCTTCTGCTAGTTGTACCACTGAGTACAACAAGACCAGGATATGGGAATTTTGGACTAATTACGAGAATACGGTTATAATGTTAGCAGAATGAAGACACCACTTTAGCAAGAGAAAGTCTTAAAATTATGAGAAAAACATTTTCAACAAGTCCCAACACTGCCAGAGGTGCAACCCAGAAAGAACTTTTTCTAAACAAGAGCAAACACCGATTTCAGTTGAATCCAGATTAGGCTTTCAAGCTGACTTATTGGTCCATTAATGGTAAAAACAAAGCACTTCAGCGACATATGACATGTATAAGAAAATGCACTGCTAGTCATTTCCATTGAAACAACATGCACACACACACACCAATGTGTATCTGGCAGCCATCTGCCGCTCCACAGTGTAGGATCCAGCAATCCTTTCTAATGACGTCTGCATTTTAGTGAGATGCTTTTTATGTTAAAGGGGCAGTATTATATATTTCCCAGGCACACAGTGCTATTCTACATAACTATTAACTTCAGTTGTTATAAAAATCCTGTATATATCAAACATGACTTAAACAAAAATTAGACAATGTAATTTTATGCCTTGAAATTGGGCCTTTGTCACTTTAAGAAGCTCCTGCTCTTTCTGAAACGCCGCCTTTAGGACGTCATCACGACATTCCTCCATTAAGATTTTAACAACACTTCTAGCAGCTTCACACAGAAAGTAGTTTGTATGATAAGCTCAGCAGGTGTGCAGGTGTTGCTGCTGCTAGTCTGGAGGAGCTGAGCTGGAGGCTGCAGCTCCGAGGAAGAGCTGAGTGTAAAAGGCGGAGCTTTGTGAGAACAAGCATTTAGTCACCCCCAAATGGTTGCCATGGGAGATTAAAGGATTCCTTAAACATGCATGAAAGAATCAAGGCAACACTCCATGTATGTTTTTGATGAATGAATAATACTATAACATGATGTAAACCTTAAAAAAGTCCCTTTACAACTCCACACCAAAGCACTACCAGTGTGCATCCAACTTTAGAAGTTTGTATGAAAATAATATCAAGGTTTCCCCCAGAAAACTTGCTAAGCCCAGTGGTTGGGTGCTAGAGCAGTCATTCATCCAGCGACCCGTCGTGTCTTTCAGTTGAAATTTTTTTTTACGTTGACAGGAAAAGTTGAAAATATCAGTTGATAATTATGTGTTATTGAAAGATTGATGCCTGAACACCAACTATAAAGTCTTAAAAAAATGCAAACACTTAAAAAGACTTAAATAAACAAGCAGTGCTTAGCCTGCACAAGTAAAGCCTCTTGTGCCCCCACCAGGGGTTTTACAAGGGGCACAAGTAAAACCTGGAGGCCCGCCAGGCTTATATACACTGGGGGAAACCCTGACACCAATATGGAATTACGCAGAATGTCTCAAAGTCACATTTAGCTACAATATACTTTCAGCTGGATGCCAGAATGTCTTAACTTACAAGTTGGAAAAAAAGCTGGAGACCTTCGTTAAAGCAATGCCAGAAGAGCCCAGTTTTAAGCTTACGTCAAGCTAGCTGCTAGCTCAACATCAGAAGATACCAAGAAAATGATTGATTCTGATTTGATTGAGTTAGCTGTATTAAAGTGACAATTTGTAAATATTACTAAGCAATGCGTGAAAGGATTCCCCCACTGTGTTTACATCAGCTCGTATTCTTCCATTATTAACAATGCCTGTCGGAACTTTTATTTTCTTTAATGATAAAAATAACCCAGCAGCAGCAGCAGCCTGGGTTTACTCCATGTGTAATAAAAGAAAACAAATCCTGATTTTAGAAAACTACACAAATCTGTTGTTATCCACAAGCAGGAGGCAGCTTCGTTCAAGTCTTTTTTTTTTTCAGAATGACTACGAGCGCAGATGGTATTTATATGAGTTAGCTGAGGAAGTTAATTCTGAAATCAAGGGAAAATGTAAACAAACTTTGGACAAATGGATGAAAAAAATGCTCAAACCGCAGCCTAATCCCTGCATGGGAAAAAAACACACACAACAAATGAAGGGTGGTGAGTCAGCTGCCAGCCCTTCAGCAAACGTTCACATATAGACCCGTCCCACATCTTCAAGGTAAATATCTCCTAGTAAACATCCTGGACTGCGTTCGGTTCAGTGCCTCGGTTTGCCCAATCCGGTGGGTTTTACAGCCAAAATAAATCTGATAAAGGTCTTTCTTGTTTGTGTTTTTGGCAACAGGCTTTGCTCTGATTAAACCTACTCAACACAGCATGCAGCAACGACCTCATTAAGAATGCTTTATGTACTTCATGAAATATTCACTTACAACTTGCCCAACACCAGAATGAAAAGGACAGGGATGGCTTGACAGCTGAAAACACTGACTGTTCTTCTGAAACATCCATCATCCTGCAGGAGTACAAGTTCTCAGGACAAACTAGACAGAGGAACTTATTCAAGCAAATTCAGCTGCCAACAGCAAACCAAGCTGATAGCTAGAGCAGGGGGAGATGCTGTAGCTATCTACAAATAACTAGTTAGATAGCTAGCTAGAGATAAAGGATATTATTGTTCTTTTGAAACCATTTTCAAGTTATATAATGGTATACTCATGAAAGAACACATTCTCAAAGATCAATGCACTTTAAACTTTAACATCTAACACCTGAACTGGAAGACATTTTAATTATCGAAAATAAATGAACAAATCAACCGAAACCACAAAAATCAATTATGAAGTCTCTGTAAACAAAACTGTCTAGTTGACACCAAAGCACCAGACTAAAGACATTTGTCATCCATTGCTTCAACTGGCATGCTTATTTCAGAAATTTTAGATTTAGGCCGATAAAATCGGATACTCATTTGTTCAATGATATCGGACAGATATGCGGTATCAATATCGAATTGTTGATACTTCCCACTATGCTACAAAGAGGAAGAAAAGGCTGGAGAATTGGTCCTTGGATAACAGCTGTTTGTACCGCACAAGAGTCAAGCAACTTAAAAAAAAAAAATCTTTTCACTCTCTATACAAACGGCACTCAATGGATTCAAGGGAGAATATCATTTTCCAAAAACATTTACTTCTAACAATGAAGCAAATTCATGGTTGACTCGTAACTGTAAATAGATACGATAATCACATTACGCCAAGTGCAACATTTTTCTTACAATGAACATAACAAGGTGTTATTGTTGCAGAGATTCCGACGAACACTGGATGGAGCTTTATCTTCGGCGTGCTGGCAGGCACCCGGCGGAGATGCTGGAGCCTGCTGGGGGGTGTTTTCTCCCAACGTGATGAGGAGGGATGAATATTTCAGTGGTTCGGAGTAAGATCTCTCCGTTACATCATCTCTGTGTAATTGTGCGTGCGGAAAGCAGCCTCTCAGCAGATTCTGCTCCCCTAAGCCCCCCCACGGAGAGCCTGAGATTGTATAATGTGTGCCGCTTCCACACACACACCCACAAACTCGCAAGGCCCCCAGAGACGGAGACATGTATGTTATTCCCCACAGACCGCAGCCCCAATTCAGTCACAGTGCTGACAAATTGGGGGGAAAATATGCTAATTGCTATTTGGATTTTGTTTAAAAAACTGCAGCCAATTAAGAAAGATTTACAAGGTTTAGCACAAGAGAAGGGCAAAAAAAAAGAGCCAAATGCAAAGTGATACAGATTAACTGTTGTGCATCATTTTGGGAGGTTGTTATGTATCCAAACTAGGGCTGTTGTAAAGGATTATTTTAGTAATCGAGTACTCTGTCGATTATTCTGACAATTAATCGAGTAATCAAATTTAAGAAATTGAATGAAAATTTTGGTATAGCTATCACTATAACAGCAGTTTTAATATTGGGTATAGATATTGGTCAAAGTTTTAATGACTGCATTCCTAAAAATTATATTTCTATAGCTTGAAATAAGGGTGGGTGATATAAACTTGGAATTTTATTGTGATGTTTTGTGGTACTTTTGTGATAATAGTAAAAAGATTATGTATTACTTATTTTTAGGTAACTATATAGCTGTGACTGCATGCACAGCGTTCATAGCACCACAAACACAAATAATGTTCTTGGAAAATATTCCCATGTGCAATAGGCTACTTCAGGACACCAATATAATAGATGAACAGCCTGTTTATAGCTTTTGGTTTTTACTGCAGTAACAACAAAAGTATTTTTAAAATCCATCCCTGTCTTTTTTTAACAACAGATGGTACGACTGATAGCACATGACTACAGTCAAAACCCTACAATTCATAAATACTGCTCTTAAAAAACTAACCAAACAAAAAGCCCAGAGGACAGTTTATAGATTAGTAAGTAGGCTACTTCAGAACTAGTCCGGTAAAAACCAGCACCTTATTCCACATTTCGCTTCATCCAGAAGGTCTGGACTCTCAGCTATTTTTATTTTTTTTATCACCCCACAAGGGGTCTTTTTGTGGGCTCTAGTGTCCCTTTCTCAAAGTAGGCTGACAGGAAAGGGGGAAGGAGACGGGGGAAGACATGCGGTAAACGTCGTCGGGTCCAGGAGTCGAACCCGCGACAGCCGCATCGAGGCTACGTTGCCTCTGAATGTGGGTCGTGCTAACCCCTCCGCCACCACAGCACGCCCCTGGACTCTCAGCTATTGAAAAACTATTGCTTCCTGGAAATTGTAACTTTTACCCAATCGCTAACGTTTAGCCCTGCAGTAACAATCATCCTCCAATGCCAAGAGAGAAGTGCCGAGCTAAATGACTCAACTGTTGAAGTCAATTAAATATTTGGAAGTATGGCCAACATGGACCGAAAGGCTTTGTTCACTTAGCCATCGCTAAAACTAGCTAGCTACACTACAATTCTAAACCAACGCAGAAAATTGATGTCATCGTTTACAACTTCTCCTTCTGTTCGTTGATTTTTAGAAAGTCAATGGGAGAAAGTCCAGGCCTAGCACTGAAATCAGACTAAAATCTGAGCTGAATTACGCAGGAAGGCGATGGCCAGGCTACTTTATAACACCAGTTACACCTCATAGTTAAATTTTATGTCTAAACACCTGCATGTCATGGAATAAGCACACATCACCATAAAAATAAATCAAAATGATCACAATTTAAACAAAAAAAAAAAACAAAAAACAAAACATGGATAATGAAATATTGTGCGACCAATACCAATCCCTAACAACCACCGGCCCAACAGCCTCCGATCTGTTCAATGGAGCCGCTGTCACCAGAATCTGTCCTCTGTCAGGTTCATTTAGACACAATGAGGCTGGCAATGCTGATCATCACTGAGAGAAGCCAGCCACCATTACCACAGAGAGCCCCGGGGCCCGCTCAGAGAGGACCTTGGCTTCAGTAGAGGAGCTGCTTCCACACATCTAGGTCAGTGTTTCACACGTTTAATTAGGAACATGTGGAAATGCCTGGCCGGTAAATACGCTCGGTCTAAACCAGCCTAAATGTGCAAAACACTGGTTAGAGATGGAAAAGGCAGCAACAAAAGAAGGTTGGGGATTTGAAATGGCCAGCTGGGCCATTAGGTGAACACACCCTAAGACAGGGGCCAGCTCTCAGGCTTTACTCTGTCACCTCAGGGAAAGGGACACAGTGGACCAAACAGAATTAAGAAGTGACATGTGCTACACACACACACACACACACACCCACACACGCACACACACACTTAACATAACCTCCTTGGTCTGAGAGTTATACTGACATTAAGCTTTCCTACTGCACCCCAGAGTGTCCTCGGAGGCCACGAGGAATGCAAATGGAGGTTCATTTCTCTTATTTGTCGTGGAGTAGCCATGGTGATATATGGCATCCAGAGGTTTAAATAGCAATACTGAAATGTTCAGCTGGGATGTTTGAACTCTCCTCGCCGCATTCATTAAAAAGTAATATACTGCCACATGGAGGCCGACCCAGTGACCAGGCTTCACTTGCTAGTCACTAAGCAAGTGAAGCCTGCTTAATGCTTCACTAAGCTAACAGTAAAGCAAGCTATTTTTTAAGGCTGTTTAAGTGTTGTCAATAATGTCTTCCAAAAACACATACTGTATTTTCCGCACTATAAGGCGCACCTAAAAACCTTCAATTTTCTCAAAAGCCGACAGTGCGCCTTATAATCCGTTGCGCCTTATATATGAACCAATATTGAGCCACAACAGCTCTCACAACTACGGTAAGCAGCCGCCGACTTCATTTTCCCCCGTAGAAGAAGAAGCGCGCGGTGCATGCTGGGTTTTGTGTAAAGACCCCAAAATGGCTCCTATTAAGAGACACGCTTACGACGCAGAGTTTAAGCTCAAGGCGATCAGTCACGCAGTAGAACATGGGAACAGAGCAGCAGTCAGAGAATTTAACATGAACCAATCAATGGTGCGGAAGTGGATATATATTGTGATTGCACTAACGTTTGATTTACCGTAACAGTATCAGACTGTTTTTTACGTGTTTGTTGAATCGAGGAAAAGTTCCCCTCCACTATATGTTATACCTTGCTGTTGTTAAAAGATAAACTGTGTCACAAAAATACCACGTCGCTGACTTTACCTCGGGGAAAATAATAAAACAGCTGTTCATTCATTTTGGGAATGAACAGAGTTTTCAGAACGCTGGTTTGTAATTTATTAATGACCTATCTGACTGTTTTGTTGACGTTCCCTTTAGCGCAGTTCCATCTAATGGATGCATAATGTAACCCCAGCCTCTACTGGAGCGTCTATTCTATGCGCCTTATAATGCGGTGCGCCTTATATGTGAAAAAAGTTTTAAAATAGGCCATTCGTTGAAGGTGCGCCTTATAATGTGGAAAATACGGTAATTACTTGGTGATATCTTCACATTTCCTGTCAACTTCAAACATTGTTTTACTCAAAAACAAGATAGGTCGATGGATGACTTGCCGTAACTCAGCAAGTTTTCTGGGGGAAAACCTCTAACACACAAACTTGCATTTCCATTTATATTAGGACTTTGTATTGACTTCCATTGAGTTTAGTAACGGCATTGATGCCTAACCCAAACATTTTTCCTAGGGCTAGGGATAGACCATTACTGTCTGTTCCGAACTTTAGCCGAATCTTAATTCACACCATACCTCTAAACCTAACCCTGCACAAGGGGGTCTAACATAACATATTAGGACCACACTTTGGTCCCCATGAGACCCATCTGTCTTAAGGTTAAGAATTATGGTAGAAATGGTCCTAAATAGGATAGCTAAACAAGTACACACACACACACACACACACACACACACATGCACACCCGCGCGCACACACACCAATGCATTACTCTTTTCTGAGGATGAACTAGAAAGTGAATGGCCTGAAGGCACACAGTGTCTCTTGATGTGTGAGTCAAACTAATGGACTGCTTCCTTCCACTGTACCCCCGACCTCTGCTGCTCACTCACTCATCCCATCTCCAGTGCAGCCGCTCTCTCTTTTCCCCTCCTCCCACATTTACTCCACGCAGTCCTGTCTTTGTGCTCCTAACCTCTCCATTTACTCTCCTCCCACCCTCACCGAGCCCTTCTTGTTTTTGGGACACAAACCGCGCTGGAGTGACAGGCTGGAGAGGGAGAGGAGCTGAAAAACAAAACCACCAGGACAGACCAAGGATGCGCTTCCAGCTTCTACGTACAGAGCCTCGCATGAGTATTTGTTCCTGTGAAATATTTTGCTGTGTTATATAATCACTGTCTCATTTCATCTGGACTTTAGGTGTTAAGGAAGGTAGAGCCAGTTCTCCACCAGGAAAAAAAGCGCAAACATCTTTTTCACGACTTGATTCTGATTTTTGGGGGACAAAATCGATTCTTGAGTGAAGACAATTATTCAAAATGATTTCTGCTGTAGGTGTGCAAAGGATCCTCGTAATCTACCCCAATCTGCTTTGCAAGGTAGAGTGACAATTTTACATTTTTAATTTTTAAATATTTATCCACGCTTAGATGGAATTACTCCCTCCATCCTCTGTTTTGTTTTAACAAAGTGTCATGAAAAGAACGCAACACGTTCCTGCTGACAGCCTCCTTTGTGGACCACAACGTTGCAATTTCCCAAAGTTGTTGACCATTTGACGGTCTTTGTAGTTATTTAGTTAAGATTTGAAAAAAAAAAGTACATTGTTTCTCAACCTGTCTTCTGTATTCATGTCACCTGCAGATACAAAGACCGGATTAGTGCAAGTGGACTAGTTGAAGTGAAATATCAACAATGCTGTCCAAGCGCATTTCAACGTAAAACACGGCCACAAACTTCTGACCAATCACACAACATTTCACACAGACCTCTGTACCGTTCGGTATACCGTACCTTGGCTCCGTGTATTTGCATTGTTCCCAAAGGGCTCAATGTTCATTATGCAAACTTTGCACACGGTCAAGCTCGGTCTTTCCAGTAATTTGGTAAAAAACAAGATGAGTCCAAATGTTTACCGCTAATGAAATATCTCTCTCTTTAATTTATGTAACAAAAATGGACATGTCACACATGCAGGATCCTGCTCTCCAGGTCCCTGTTGGAGGGCAAAAAAACCTGCTCGCACACCATGATTACCATTGGTTTTAGTGGTCAAGTTGTCAACATAATGCGCTAAATCTTAAATGTATAATACATAAAGGAAAAGGGGACGCAGTGTTTTGCTATTACTTGTCATCACTAGGATAGCTGGATAACAAGGCCCAATGGTATCACATTTCACAGGCCAGGAAAATGTTTTAATTAAAACAAGTAGATCAGTTATGCTAGCTTGACTTTGACAATCTTAATATGTAGATGTGCTGCGGAATTTAGTGTGTTTAGATTCAGCTTTTTAAAAAAAAAAAAAAAAAAAAGACTATGGATGGTAAGCACAAGAATTTTGTTTTTGCTCCCCAGTGTTGGGTGCTGCAAAATTTCCTGATATAAACAAGAACATGCAACATGTCTACAGGTCTCCTTATGTGCAAACAGAACATATTCTACAAGACCTGCAGCTTTATTTCAAAGAGTTGGTTCTGAAAGAACTAGATCCAGGAAGTATGCCACATTTTTCAGATTTTTATATCTTAGAACAAAAAAAAAGTAATACCATGTGCCCTATTTCTGCAACTTCACAACTATGCCCTGCTTTGTGTTGGTCTACTGTGTAAAATCCCAAGAAAAAACATGGAGGTTCTTGACTGGAAGATGAAAAAGAAGTGGTAAAAGATCAATACTCCTTCAAGACACTACAAATCCAACTCCCACAACCTACAGGGAAATCAGGGAGCCGTTTTCCAAGCACCATTCAGGATAACCTATATTTAGCAGCTCATACGCCACACCACATAGGTATAAACCTTGCAGATCGCACACGCCGAAATCAAACAATTTTTGAAGTGAAGCCTTTCCTGACTGCGGCCTGGTCTGTTTCTGGACCAGGGAAGCTGGGACAATGAAAGGTGTCTCTCATCCTCTGAACGCCACAAATCTCAGACAAGCTGACAAATCCAACCACAATCCGGCCACAACTCAGGGGCCGTCAGACTGAGCTGAATCAAGGCACTTGAATTTGGAGTGAACCCTCCTCGACATCCAGGTTGAGGATGTTGAGTCTTTTGCTTGTTGAGGAATATGTTTGTATTTCATGCATGAGGATAGAGAGCAGGACGAGCAGCCTCACTCTTCAGGCCCACACTTGCAAGCATTTTGAGTGAGAGAGAAACAGATTGCTTGTGACTGAAGAGGAGAAGAAAAGTGCACAGTCGGGCTTGCCTAAACACGTTCCGTGACTTCCAGGCCTCGTCGCCCCCGTTAAGACAGTCAACCATCTCTGCGACACCACGGAGCGGTCCCGCAACCAGTCGGCCCGCATGGTCTGACTCACATGGCGGCGCCTGAGCCAAGCTCCTCCTGAATCAGGTGTTCGACGGTGTGTTCAGGCAATGAGGAGCTTGGTTCAAGCCCAGCGATTTGAATGACTCCAAAAGATAGAAACGGCTTTGCCTGGAACAGACTTCCACCTCTATTTAATAGTAAAGTAGATACAGCAAATACAACAGCTGAACAAAGCAAACATTCTTGACATGTTTACTGGCAAAGCTGGAAAATATACAAATAAAAATTTAGAATCTGTTTTTGTTGCAGCAGTAAAAGGGTGTTTTCTCGGCTGATAGTCTGTTGGACTCGGTTGGATTTGGGGACCAAAATTGCAACATTAATTACATTTTCAGCTGGGGGGGGGGGGACCGCTTTCACACTGCACTGTGCCAAACGTCCCAACCCTTTGAAAAACCTGTTCTCCTCTGCACCAAGAACCACTGAAGGAAACAACACAAAGACCTCTGAAGAAGATACTGAGTGCAACTTCCTTCTTCACAAAATGTAGAAAGATGGAGTGGTGTCAGATTTTAGCGGTTGTAGGATTTCTCGTTTTTCAGAAAAGACAGTGAGCCATTTCTCTCGCTAGCGTTAGACTAGCACATTTGTTTTGGTTGTATTTACCCACATAATAACCTGCTCTTAGTCCACTTCCAGCTTTTGGAGCGGTCCCTTGTCCGTTTGTATCCATATATGGATTCGAACCGCACTGGATTTTATTTCAATTAAACTTTGGCCTACAGTTCATTCACACCTCCCCAAACAAATTAAGAGTTTCTCGGCAAACAAACTATAGTTTGGCTAAAGCAAACTAAAGAGGGCTGGTGTGAATGCAGCCTAAAAAACTCAAGCTTTAACCAAAGCATGTTCACACAGTGGAGGAAGAACATCCCATGTTAAGGATTCATTCTCCAAAATCAGAGTTGTCACAATTACTGGTACCTTCCCATGTCAAAAAATCATACTGGATTCTTAAAACTCATAAAACTGACGGCATGACCTAATTTCTGATCCACTGTGCTAATAAGTGACTACTTAGGCGCACTCATAGAGCATTAAAATGACCATTTCTAAACTATAAAATAAACCTTACATTTGAAAAGATAAATAAACAAAAAAGTAATTCAGATGCCCAAGGTGGGTTTGGCTTGAACAATGGAAAGAAAATGTAGAAATGCACTTCATGGCCCCTTGATAAGCATGGCAGGGAATCTGTGATGCTGTGGGCCCATTTAGCTTCAAAAGACATTCTTAACATGCATGACATTATGAAACCAAGAGATTTCAAATAAAAATTTTACAAACCTTCCCTGTAAACTTCAAACTAGTCATCACTGAGTGGTTATAATGATCCAAAACATATGGAACATGCAACACGAAACCAATCAACAGACAAAGTGCCAGGAAAAAAAACTGAAGAGGTCATAAGACAAAATTGACAGCAGGTGTTCAAACATTTATGCCACTGGCAGAGCAGGATTTACAAGGATGTGGCCCCTTAGACTGGAGCCAGTTTTGGTGCTCTATCCAGTAAGGAAAAATGTGTTTATTAATGCAAATTACAGTACATTATTAGGTAGTCCTACATAGCAATAATTCCATGTTGTTCCCACAAAAAATCTACTATAAATTCATAATTTTCAAATACTTAAAACGTCTGTAAGTATTTGAAAATAAACAAGTATTTTTATGTAAGTAGATTGGGTTGCATTAGGTAATACGACTCACCTAATTTGCACCTATGACTTTTAAACAAAGTACAATGTTTGCAAAAATACACATTCATTAAAAAAAGAGAGAGTAGTTCTGTGGGCCACCCCCAAAACTTGGGGCTCTGGGCTACTGCCCTTGGAAAGTCTAACCAAGCCCACTGCTGACTTTGTTGAACATGATTATCATTTATGATATCAGCTTACACTACTACCATGAAATCTGAAGTTTTGGGGTTCTTTACATATCTGTTATAGTGGAATTTGAATTATTTGAATATTAACAATGTGGCAAGCTTGTCTCTTACAAGATTACAACAACAACAACATGGTTAAAGTTGCATCACTCCCAGAGTCTACTGTCATGTCTCCCTCTCTGCAGTCACTATTCCTGCAAGTAGCCTGGATCAGACTTCCAGTCACTAAGGAAGACCAGATGTGCACTGTGCATGACTCATGACGCTCTTTGTGCCATGCCCCTTTAATCTCTTCATCAACCTGCCAACTGTCACTGGGTCAAAGCGCACACATTTTACGGCCGGTTAATGTATGTTAGGGCGGCTGCAACAGGCAACGATCAACTCAGAACAAAATCCTGCTCCGTTTTCTTACTGTCACAAAACAACACTACTAAAATTCAAGGTGCTTTTGGGGGAAATGACAAATATTTAAGGTGACCGAAACCACAACAGCACCACCAGCTCCAGGAGAACTGACGCCAAGCTCTTCCCGCGTGCGTCCTGGAGCTGCGCGTGCGTCCTGGAGCTGCGCGTGACAAGGTCCTCAGGAGGAGTTGATTAGAAAGCCCGGGTGACCTGCGTTAGAAGAAGCGCCCACACAGAGGAAGAGAGCAGCAGCGGCACTTACTTTCCGATGACCTCGCAGAGCTCGTACACATCTTCAAACAGAATGTCGTCGTCCGCCATAGTCCGAGCCCGGCCGGGGATAAATTATCACCCACACCTCCACGAAATATAGACGTTCCCTCAAACTGGTAATGCTCCTGGATGTGGTCACCGGAGGCCAGGGGCGGCTGACCGCTGCACAATAACAAACGACAACACACCGGCTGCCTGGAAAGAGTTACAAAATAGCTTTCTTGTTCCCAGTTGTTGCCTCCGTCGTCGACCCCCCGCCCCCCAAAAATAAGGCTGTGCTGCAGTTGGGGTGTCGGGACGAGGAGAGCTCAGCAGTCCCGTCTGAGAGCCCTTCCACCCCCGGTTCCGCCCCGCCTTTAGTTGAGCCTCCCGGTGTCTCAGAAAGCAAAGCTGTCAAACATGAGAAACTCTTCTTCTCCTGCTGCTGTTGTGTCCGCTCCCTGACACTTTCCCTCGGCTCTGCATGTGGAGCTCAGAGAGGATGGGAAGCGGGAGCGGAGCCGGCGGACAGCGCCGCTCAGACCATCAGAGTCGGGCTACAGCGCGGATCCAGGTGGGCTACGCTGGTCCCCACATCCACGGCTCTTTACGTTACAGCTTCCCGGGATACACGGACAGTCCGCTCCTCCGCTCGTGCGACTCACAGCCCGGGTGAACTCCTCTTTACAGCGGACAATTCGGGGGCGTCACACCCCGTCTTCGCTCCACCAGCTGCACTTCTCAGACCGTCGGTTCACCTCGTAGTCCTCCCAGCGTCGCCTGAGCGCTCCTCGGACTCTGCTCCGCGGAGCTTCCAGAAAGCAATGCTCCTCCTACTCGGGAGTTATGAAACTGCTTCGTCGTCCTCCATCTTGGCGCGTGCCAAATACGCGGGGCTTTCGGTTCAGTCCTTTACGGATTTGAGCCAACATGGTGGAGCTGCGGCGCCATATGCGTCGCTCTAAAACCGCAGTTTCTCTAGACTTGATCAATGGACGGGAATAAAGTGGAATTCCCAACCGGAAATGTTAGGGACAGAGCGCTTACAAGTCTCTGGAGCTGTTATCTATGAAATAAGTTGCATCACTTTAGAAGAACCGTCTTCATATGGTCTGTATATTATAAAAAGGAAATTGAGAGGGTATAAAATATAAAACATTTTTAATACAAAACATAATGAGGTGTGTTACTTTGTAAATATAATGTTCGAAAATCGTTACAATCCAAAAATAACTTTTTTTTTGTATGAAATTCAACCTAAATATTTTTGATTAAAACTGCCCTGAAGGTCCAGTCAACCGTCAGTAGCTGCATTTCCTTTAACCATATAATTGCACAAATTGACTTTTCAAAAATGTATTTGCTAAACGGAAACTTGCCAATTTCGGAGGGAAAAGTTTTTTGATAAAAAGTTTTGGTGCTAGAATGATGTGGGGGTGTTGTTTTGTTTTTTGATGTTTTGAAATTGCTTTACTTTGCAAAACTTCGATGGAAACGTTTTTTTCATCACATCACATGAGTCACATGATCAACAGCCAGATGTTGCCACTTGTGCAAACCACGAAGAAGAAGACGACAGGAAGTAGTAGGAGAATCATGGCGTGGCATGTTTTCTAATGACTTATCGTGTCAACAAACCTATTCACATGTGATTTCGACCACGTTTGTTATTTAATGGAAAGACTGCAATTGCGACACTGTGCTTTTTCCGACATCAGCGGAATATTTTGCACACATTTGGAATGGAAACGCAGCTACTTACAGTACATACACCACGTGGGATGCAGGAACTGTGCATCTGCAGAGCTTATTAATGAACTATTTCTCAGTGCGTTAAAGAATGCTTGCAAACGGCTTTATGGAGAAATGTTGTGATACTGAAGCCAGAGCAGGAGCTTCTTAAAGAGACAGAGGCCCAATTTCAAGGCATCAAACTGCAAAGTTAAATTTCTCTTAAGTCATATTTGATATATACACGATTTTCATGACAACTGAAGGTAACATTGTGCATGTAATACATGATAAGGCTCCTTTAAATCACACAGGTACGCTACGCTCCAATGAGGTGAATGCTTGTGCTGGATTTTACTTTAGACTATAACAGAAAAGCAGAAAAATTATCAAAAAAAAGTTGCAGAATTTTCCTTCCAACCAAGCACTACTTTGTGATAGTCTGTTACATACAATCTTAAAATATATAGACGTGTATATACAGTAAAAGGTGACAATATACAAAAACACTCAAAACAAATTAATTTAGCAAGAAACGGTGAAACACAATTACTTTTACGGTTTGCGCTGAAACGATTGGCTTTAAGCCGTTTCTTCCACCTCCACAGCCTTTCTTCCTGGAGAGTTATTCATCAGACCGCGCTTCTCATTTGCTACTGCATTGCTAATATTAGACTGCTGCGCTTAATGACATCTGTGCACGCAGTTCGCCGTTAATGGCCGATCAGTTTACCAAATGAACGACCCGGCTCTGCTCTCTGGTCTTGATGATGTGCAGATATTATCACCATTTGACACAGTCATTGATTGGTTCCATTACGTTACAATCATTTGCAACGTTGCCATTTTTAGCTCTGTAATTTTATTGACAGCAGTACGAGGTTGGCAGGTTTTCAAAGCCGCCTCCCTGTATGTCTGGAAGGTCTTCTGAAGACGGCTTATTCCTGTTTACCCTCACAGCCTGGGCATCTTCATGAAATGACCAGACTTCACTCATCGCAACAAATTGAATAACGTAACATGACTGTGACTGATACTGAGTCCATGAAGTTCATGACGTTTAGCTTGGCTAGTACTGATATACAGACTTCTGTGTATCAATACCAATCATTTGGTATTACTATTACTGTCTTTAATGTCTCTTATGTCCTGTCACATTCCCCTTGGTGGCTGGTGTTAAATATTATATATGCATATGTCTGTTGCTATGGTTTCTCTTTTTCTCTCTTTCTGCAGGTGTAGAGGCAGACTTCTACTCTGTATGCTTCTTTATCTTCTGTTTTTAAATCTGTTGGGCCTCACCTTGACACTGCCAGACAAATAAAATGTTTAGTTGTGCTGCTCACCTCCGTTTCTAGCACTGCGCCGCTAATTGCGGCAGCAGGTTGGAGCAGCCATTTTACTTCAGATTCCCCCCCCCCTATTTATAAAAACTTAAATCCCCGTGTTTCTACCAGAAACTTTAGGGGATTTTTGGGGGACAACTATTCTGTGGTTTTAGATTCTGTGCAGCTGGAAGGACTTTTGCTACTACGGTTTAACATTTGGGCATTTGTTATGACATGTAACCATAGCAACAGGGTGGTTTACAACAGGGAGCTGCTGATTAACATAGTAGAAGCTCAAATGATACCTCAAAAATCAAAGATAAAGTGAAAATAATGTGTTGCGGCATTACGGACAATCCTTCATCAGATTGTCCTACAATAGGGTCAGAGGGTTTTCTACATGTTATGTAACACAGACTGCTACAGGAGATCCTTCCTGCCAACAGGCATCAGCTCCAAACTACAACTCTGTGAAAAAAACATTACAACATTTCATTTCCCTTTGGGATTAATAAGGTATTTTTAACTGAAGTTAAATTAAATTCTGGAACAACAAAGTAGCTTCACCTTTCTTTTCTCCAACTCTTTTCCTTTTCTTTCTTACATGTTTTGTTCTAGTCTCCTAATCATTCTGTTCAGCCAGAATAAATTTCATGACATTAATTAATTAGAATTTTTAAAAATTTTGACACAGTAAACTTCTTTTTTCATTCCAGATTATTTGAGAGGCCCCTCCCTGCAGTGGCCCCTGGGTAAACAGTAGGCCCCCAAATCCCCCGTACCACCAAACAACATGACCTAAAAGAAAGCCACTGTAGGCACAACATAGATAGATTTATGTTTCATTCACTCTGGCGGGTGACTCTATTGCCAGATGATTGCCTAATTAACGTCAAGTGAATAATTAAGCAGATTTAATGAACGACAATGAGCTTGTTCTTTTATTTATGTTTTTTTTTTTCTTTACAAGAAAAAAGGATCTGGTGTAATTAAACGAGCCCCTCAGCAGTTTCCCTGTACGCGCTGGTTGAGCTCCCTCGATGCGGGTCTGCTTATTTAGCACAGAGTTCCTTTGTTTGGGCCACTGAAAACCTTCGGCGGCAGTCTGAGCCCTCGCCGACGACGGGAGGCTGCGTGTACGAGCCAGTGGGAATTTTTTTATTTTTTTTGCCCGGTTGTAAGCTCTGAACCTATTTGGCTTAGGATGGCAGAGAAATCAGGACATCAGAGAAAAATCTTATCTCTTACAAACACACTCTTCTAGTCTCAGCTGGAGAGGCGCTGGTAGGGGGGTGTGTGTGTGTGTTGTGGGGGGGGGTGTATGTGCTACCCGGAGGTTCTTAGCCGCAGTCGGAAATCACAAACACAGAGAAGATTTGCTTGTCGGGTGATATTGGGGTCACAGCGGTATAGTGAAAGCACGTGCAGTTACTTGCATGTTATCAGAGCAGACACCAATGTCTCCAGTTTTTCAAAGTTTCATTTTAAAATATGCACCGGAGAAAACCGGAGAGGTAATTTTTCACTATAAAAAAAAAAAATTACAGTAAATAATATTGGTCCACTTGACCTATTTGGCACGTTAAAATAAAGTCTCCTGAAGCGGAGCTGGTCCTAAACTCTTTCAGCGTCAGATGGACGCTGAACACAGCAGCAGACCGGTTCACCTGGTCAAGCTGGATAACATGACGTAATGCTGTGAGACTGATCTCCTGAGGTTCAGTCTCATATTCCTAGAGATAAATAAGGAGAACGTCACATATTGCTACACAGTGCCAGAGTGTTTGGTGACAGTTTCACAAACCATCCAGTCAGAGCTGGGCCAGCAGCTGGTTGAATGTGCTAAATTTTGAATTTTGTTTTCATGGCAGTTTTCATGGAGTAACTGTTAATATTGCTGTTAGTAAAAAAAAAAAAAAGTAGAGGTGCACCGATTGCACTTTTCTGGTCAATCACTGATATTTAATCAGTCTGGCTTTAAAAAGCCTTTTTTTGGTTTTTTTTTACCCCTCCAGGGGGTCTTTTGTGGGCTCTAGTGTCCCTTATATGACAGTAGGTTGACAGGAAACGGGGAAGGAGAGGGGGGAAGACATGCGGCAAATATTGTCGGGTCCGGGAGTCGAACCTGCGACGGCCGCGTCGAGGACTCAAGGCCTCCAAATATGGGTCGCGCTAACCACTACGCCACCACGGCACGCCCTAAAAAGCCATTTTGATTTTGGCCCACACCAGTTTTAGGCCCAATTGTGCTCCAGTTTCCAAGCTTCCAGCTCCCCCATTCAGCTCCTTCAGACTAGCCAGCAGCAATTAGCAAACACCTGGTGGAAATGTGTGTCATTTGAGCTCATTATAAGAGCTACTTCTCAGTGCGATGATGGCAAAACATTCTTAAAGGGTTAATAGAGAAACTATGTTATGACTTCCTGAAGGCGGAGTTTCGGAAAGAGCAGGAGCTTCTTAAAGAGACACAGTCCCAACTTCAAGCCATTAAATTACAAAGTCAAATTTCTCTTAAGTCATATTTGATATATGCAGTCTTTTTTATAGCAACTGAAGGTAACAGTTACTTGATTGTGCTATAAAATGGCTCTATGTGTCTGGAAAACACATAATACTGTCCCTTTAAGGAACAGAAGAATTAAAACCTGCATGGCCTCGAGTGAAAAAGTGATTAACCAAAAATAAATCTGTGGAAGAAGTAGCTTTCGTCACACGATCCCCAAACTGATCTGCCTTCCTGCCTTTTGTTTGAAGAAATCTCAGATCACTGTTCCCACACATATGCATAGCAGTGAGAGTATCATGTTATGTGAAAGTGTTAACATTTAAAATCGTGAGAGGCAAATTCTCAAATATTGCAACATACATTTCATCTTTGAGAATGACAGGAGCCCCAAGCATCAGGGGCAACCCCCCCCCCCCCCCCCCCCCCCCCCCCCCCCCCACCACCACCACAAAAAAACATGCCAACACGTTTTTGCAATAGCCTAGTCAAAGCCCAGAGGTCAAATTCTTGGAGAATTTGGGGATTGACCTAAAAACATAGCAACAAACCAGCGGAGGTCATCCATCTCCAGAACAGGAGCTGTTCTGTCTTGACAATAAGGCCCATTTGACCCACAGCTGTAATTACTGCAAAGAGTTTTTACAAAGTGTCGTCCCTGGACCGGTGGGGCGTGGAGGGTCACGAATCCATTTTCCTCTTGCTGAGGAATTCAACAAAATGTTTAAAACGCCAGAGGAGGTACGTACCTTAGCAACAGCATGTAGCCAGCAGTGGCGGCTCTAATTTGTAGATGTTATAACAGGTGATCAGGGTAGATGGCTATCAGTTGTGGTGTTTCTATTAGGAGAGAAATTAAAATCACATGTGAATAAGTTTGTTCACGTGATAACTCATTAAAAATCAAGGTAGCGACCGATGTAAACAGTTACATGAAATATATCCATAATACACAGTGCTCATCACCTATCAGTCAGTCAGAGGAGACATCTGGGTCTTACTCAGGCATTAGAGTGATAAGCCCCGCCTACTTGAAAGTGTTTACATATGTGGCGTTTTGAAGATATTGTAGTTTGGAGAAACAGATTTTACACGTAGAAATGACAACTTTTTCTGAACTGTGTAATGCTGAGAGACTCAGAGCTCTGGTGGAGCCAGCTGCATGTTGTCTGAAAAAAACCCATCTTCCTCCTACCACTTCCTGTTATCTTTGTCGTTTCTGCCAGTAGCAACATCCGGTTGTTAATCATTTGACTCGTGTGATGTGAAGAAAATATTTCCGCTGCAGTTTTGCGAAATGCACTAGTTTCGTTACGGCTGGAAAAACCAGCTCATACTAGCGCAAAAACCTTTTTTTTTTGAAAAACGTGAATTTTATTCAAAACTGCTGCGTTCCCACTAAGCATTTTTTTCTTCTCGTAATTTCAGTTTGAGCAATTCTATGGTGGCTGAAAACATGTCAAGTCAGCAGTCTTTCTACAGAACCGTGTCAGCCACAGCCTAACTTTTCCACCTTAAAAATAATTCAAATCTCCTGAGAAATCAAACTGTAGGTTTTCATTTTCCGTAAGCCATAACGATGAAAAACAAATCGCTTCCACCAGGACACACTGCAGATGTTGATGCCCTGGGCGGCTCTCGCTGCAGGTCTCCTCTGAATGAAGAGACGTGAGTGACGGTTTGCTTAAAGAGGCCACTCAGAGATCTGGGGGAGATTATGTGGATCCATCTGATGTGAAAGGAGGATGATCACAGATATTGTTGGAGCCCCTCAGCACTCCTGTGATCTGGAGGAAGTCATCCGCTCCGCTGGAGCGACTGCTTTCAGATTTCTATTTTTAAAAAAATCAGTCGTCTGAGGTCTCTCTACATGTGATGTTTTGTGAACCATTTGATTTGGCTGGCAACACCTTCTTTTTTTCCCTTTTTTTTTTGTAGCACTTCCACGTTAATTTGGTCCACTGAGACAATTTATTTTTTGACAGGAAATCGTTTTGTACCTCTGTGACTTATCGCTCCTTGACAGGCTGCTTATTCAGTCTAATATGAGACGCAGAACCGAAGCACAACAATATTTCCTTGTCTTATGAAAACACAACCTTATGAATTTAAAACACTCTAAAGCCAGAGGAGAAAAAGTAGAATACCAGTTTCTTTATTGACACCATCATGAAAAAAAAAAATATATTTTGCTGTGTAGTCTGAGGGCAGATAAGCTCTTATACATGAGGACTGACTATTTCACTTAAAACAACAAATTAGCAGCAGACATGATTTTAGAAAAGCAGATTATTCCAATTTCCTGATGTGGGGCTCTATTGAGATATGTTGAGCAGTTAGTATCTTCCCTCCAGATGATACAGTATGTTTATTTGTTTATTTAAGGATCCCCACTGTTCTTACTGGCTCCACTACAAACATTACAATAAAATCTTTATGGTGGAGATGAATGTTTATGGTCTAGGGCAGTGGTCCCCAACCCCCGGTACCGGTCCATGGACCAATTGGTACCGGGCCGCGCAAGAAATAATTAAATATTTCCGTGTTATGTATTGAGTCTGGAGGATCTTTTATTTTGAAAATCCTTTAACCGGATTCTGTCGGTTACGTCTTGCGAGCTAACATTGAGCCCACAAAGAGCATCGGTTTCGGTCTCCTCCCCAACCCCCCATCCCCCGGTCCGTAGCAAATGTGCGAAGTCTTAACCGGTCCGCGGTACTAAAAAGGTTGGGGACCACTGGTCTAGGGGCCACATTTACCACCACCAATCACACAAGAGCACAAAACAGACATACATTCAGTCGGGACCAAACAGTTTCAATGAAATAAAACATTTCATAAACCAAGAAAAACATTAAACAAAAGCAATGAACTTTGACAGGGTTGAAAAAACCCCCAATCCTTTTACAGTGGCAAGATAAGAACTGTGTGGAAACAGGAAGTGCGACTGCAGCAGTATTATGTAAAATCAAATGACTCCTCCACTCAGCTCCTTCAGACTAGCCAGCAGCAATTAGCAAACACCTGATAGAACTGCACACTCATCATAGGAGCTACCTCTCACTGAAACGCTGGTAAAAACATTGTTAAAGGGTAAACAGAGAAGCCATGTTGTGACGCCTTTCTGAGGGCAGAGCTTCAGAAAGAGCAGCAGCTTCTTAAAGAGACAGAGGCCCAATTCCAAGCCGTTAAATTGCAAAGCCAAATTTCTTTTTAGTCATATTTGATATATGCAGCATTTTTATAAGAACTGAAGGCGACAGTTACTTGATTGTGCCATAAAATGGCTCTATGTGTCTGGAAAACACAAAATACTTCCACTTTAAATGTTAGCTATATGGTCTGCACAACTTGACACTGATTGGACAATTCCAAACAACCCGGACCTGAGTGCTCATCTGATTGAATGCTGGATGTCTTCAGATGCTCCACAGAGAAGGAAGATCTGTGTATCTTTCTGTGCTACTGGCTTGTAAGTTCAACACATTATGTGCTTCCAACATGGTGTAAAGAATTCATGCTCTGCGCAACGCGGCTCCAGATGCTGCACAGTGTTTGCAGCACAAATTGTTTCCAGACACACAGCGTATTAATATTTAATTTACTTGTTTAAGAAACAACTGTATTTACTCGCGCTTCAAACGGCCCATCAGCGACGGCTGCGTCTGACGCATGATTGGCTCCGGAGCACATCACAGATGCAGATCTTCAGATTTTCTTGACAATACCCTCTGCTGGGTTTGGTTCTGGAACATTAAGCGTTGCCTCTAGCTGAAGTCTGAAGCAGAGCTTGTTCTATTTTTCAGGAGCAGAGTAAACAGAACTCCCGCAGTAGAAGGCTTCAGGAAAAACAACGTGTGCAGACATCAACATCCTCCGGTGTCAGCCTCTAATACTCTGACCATTCCCCGTAGTCTGAGAGCTGAGAGCAAGAAGACGATTACTTCAACTTCATTTCACTGGCAGTGCCACAATGAAACCAATATATTTAGTGTTTGGTCTGTTGAAATGTACTTTGGCAGCACAGATCCATTTCTGCACTCTTTGGAAATTGAGATTCTGAAGCTTTAAGCGCTAAAAAAAAATCCTATTGATTTCTTTTAGCAATCAAAAGACATTGTGACAGAGGTTTTACGGTCAAGTGTTTTGTCCATTCTGCCTTAAGACTTTCTGACAACTCGGTGCACACAAGACAGGGACCTGCATTGACCAAGTCACTCTTGGAAAAGAGGTTTCTAATCTCAATGAGCTATCTTCCTGGTTAAATAAAGGATACATACACAATGTGTACCTCAAAAATGCCTCCACCAATAGTGCATAAAGCTGTTAAGTTATCAACATAATGCATTAAATCTTAAATGTAGCGTGATACATAAAAGAAAAAGGGACATAGTGCTTTGCTACTAATTGACAATATACAATATACTGTGACAACTACATAACAGGATGTCACACTTCACAGGCTAGGAAAAAGTTTTAATAAAACCATAATTGCAACAGAGGGAGACGTAGGTCAGTTATGCTAGCTTGACTTTGACAATCTTACACGTAGATGAGCTGCAGCATTCAGTGTGTTTTGCTTCAGTTCACACGCTAAGTCGTTAAAAAACATTCTGCGCCATGATCCTTCAACCACTCCCTGTCATCTCCTTCTTCGTGGTTGTGCCAATGGCAACATCCGGTTGTTGATCACATGACTCGTGTGATGCAAAGAAAGCGTTTCCATTGTAATTTCTGTGAAATAAACCAATTACAATTCTGCCAAAACAAAAAACAAAAAAAAAAAAACACCTCATCCCAGTGACAAAACCTTTTATTAAAAAATGAGTTTTTTATATATTGGAGTGTTTCCATTAAGCAAATTTATTTACAAAATGTCAAATTTTCTAACGATATGGTCAATGGATACAGAACTACAATTGAAAGAATCCTAGAATGCAAGGATTCAAATTCTAGTCTGACTCTTAGGTTAATTGGTCTAAATTGTCATGAGTGTGTGTGTGTGTGGGGGGGTTGAGTGTGAGTGTGTGTAAGGTGGGGGGGGAAGGGAGGAGTGTGTGTGGTGGGTTGCCATATTGCCCTGTGTTGGCAAACTGGAGTTTTTAAAGCAACAGAGGCAGAATTTTAAGACGACAGATTACAAAATAGCATTTCTTTTAAGCCCTATTTGATATGTACAGCATTTATTTTAACAACTGAAGCTAACAGCTTCTTGATAGTGTTATAAAATGGCACTATGTGGCTGGAAAATACATAATACTGATTCTTTAAAGATAAAGCCACAAAACCGCAGAAGACAACATTTGTGTCTTGTTCCCCGCTTTCCTTTTCAAACCTCGCAGGATGAATAAATTCCAAAAAGAACCAGAAACACTGACCAGAATCCCCAGTGCCTGACAAGACTGCTATAAGAGGCAGTAGTAAGAGGAGAGGAGTGGGAGGGGGGGGTTGTGGTCCCTCTAATGTTATTAACAAAAGCAGAATTCAATCCTGGTTAACATGGGCTGGATCAATGGACTTCGCAGCCCGCAGAATGGATGAATAATTGGGTTAGCTGCGGCGCTGACACGATGAATGAAAGGCGAGCCCTGTGCTTGTGTACGCTTCGCCTGTCCATTCATTTATGGATGTGAGTTAGTACAAAAGCAACAGGCAGCTCATCCGTCAGGCTGACTGCTGCAGAGGGGCCGTCTGCAGAGAACTTATCAGCGGAAGTGAAGATCGGAGGAGCAACGAGATGAATGGCAAACTCCGGTGTGTGTGCTTTCTTTTCTTTAGAGCACTGGAGTCCAGAGGAACAACATCTTCCTCAACCTAAACATGTCCCACAAGCGTGTGAATGTAGGGGAAAAAAAGAAAGAAAAAAAAACAACTCCCGTGGTTTTCATCCCACTGGTCTTCCCTTCGTCAAGCAGCAGAGCACGGTCCACAGCTGGACCCCATCACTGGTCCCCTCAGAGGCATCACGCACATTTCACACCCAGCAACAGCTGCTACTTCCTTCTCAAAGGCCGTCGTCTCTTTCTGCAGTCGGGCGCCGCCGACCTGCTGCAGCAACTGGAGCAAATATGAACCGCCGTCACGTCCCTGGAGGATGGCAGCAACAGAACCGGTGTCTGTGATACCTTTTATTGTTCTGCTGAATTAAATCTGACTCCCAGGTGGAACGGTTCTCGACGGTTTAGTTTCTAATATCCTACGGTGAAAATAAAATTGCCTGTAGGTCTCAAGACGCCGGGTGAAGTGAGAGACATGCTAACGAAATGGAAGAGAGACGCTTTTTGCTATGTAGCAGAAATGAAACGGATGTTCAGTGCAGTACAGAGTTAAGAGCAGGAGAGGGAAGCAATTAGTTGATGACATCACCAACTCCAGGAAAATGTCACAGGCCAACACAAAAACTACTGAGAGGAAACAAAGAGTTAAAGGGGCAGTATTATGTTTTCCAGTCACATAGTGCCATTTTATAGAACAATCAAGTAATTATGTTGTTAATTTAACTTCGTAAAAGAAACTGGGTCTCTGTCTCTTTAAGAAGCTCCTGCTGTTTCTGAAACTCCGCCTTCAGGCAGTCATCACAACATGGCTCCTCTATTTACCCTTTAACAAGGTTTTTTTTTACCAGCGTTGCTCTGAGAAGTATCTCCTATAATGAGCTCAGCTGACCAGGTGTTTGCTAATTGCTGCTGACTAGTCTGAAGGAGCTGATTGGGAGGGTTTTAGGGGTAGGGAGATGCTCTATATGCCGAAAACTCAAAAGCTTGGAAACTGCAGCTCAGAGGAGGAGCTTCATCCTCGATCCAGCGCTGCACAAGTGAATGGTTGTCATGGAGATTATAGGATTTCTTAAACATGCATGACAGCATCAAAGCAACACTGCAGCTATGTTTTTTATGAGTGGATAACATTATAATATAATATGAATCTCAAAAAAAGTCAAATGTACATAAGACTGCCCCTTTAAGAGTTGAAATAATTCTTAAAAAATGAATGCAAATCGGAGAATAGTAGAAGAAGAAAGTGGGGGGGGGGGGAAGTGGTCAGTTTGTCCTCCAGCTGATGGCAGCATAGAGTCAGAGCTCACCCAAACGAATAGACAAAGAAAAACTGGGATCAACATCACTACTGGATCTACACACTAGAACATAAACACAATCCCATAGTGAGCGAAGTGATGTTAGATTACAGACTGAAAGTGATTTTCCTTCAAGCAGTTAAAACTTTATTTCATTATCTAATCTCCCGGCCATCTGTTGGCAGTCCACCAGGTGCTGCCACTTCAAGATCTAAAGTTTCCTTTCAGCGAGCAGCATTGCAGTGTGTCACAAACACAGACATTAACACATGGTGGCAAAAGCTTTCATTTGTTCGGACTTAATGTGCAATTATAATCAGTGCCGTTATTTTCCTTCATAAACGTTTCATTGTTTGATCACAGGAACGATTGACGGAAATGAAACGAAAAGGTTCACAAGAAAGATTCCAAGGGTGGAGGAAGAGAAGCGACGAGAGAGAAAGAGGACAATTAATAAACAGGAGAAAATAAAAAGAGTCATATCTAAACACAACAAATGTGTGATTGTGTACAAATCAGTGAGGGTACAGTGGGCCGTTGGTACATCTGTGATCAGCCTGCGAAGTGCTAATGGGACTTTGGAACCGCGCTCATCAGAGGAGGCTAATGAAGCATTTTGAGTGTGTGCAAGCATGAGAGTATCTATTTGTACAATTAACCTACTGGGGCAAAAAGATTCCCGTCAGACGGTTATTGATACAGAATATTCCTCTGGACACCCTGAAGTGAGTGAGCCCTAATGAAATCACATGACTTCGTTTTCATTACGTAGAACTAAAGGACTCCTTACTCTACCGTTTTTTAGAGAGAAAGTTGAATTTATTTCTGAGTGGCATGATTTATTTTTGAACCAGAGTGTCTGACTCCTCGTCCTCATTGTCCTGCATGTTTTAGTCATTTCCCTGTTTTGCCTAAAATAAAAAATCACAGCTGAAAAGGTCGGTGTACTCTGACGCTCTCTGGTGCGTCGTGGTCAAATGTAGATCGTGTCAGTAGCTGTGTTTCCATTCCACATGTGCGCAAAACTTTGTCAATATTCCGTGAATCTTGAAAAAAAACACAGTTTTGCAATTGTGGTGTTTCCATTAAAAAGAAAACAATTAAAGTCACACGTGAATACGTTTGTTCACACAATGCGTCATTAAAAAACCGCTGCGTCATCATCCTCCACCTACTTCTTGTCGTCTCCTTCTTTGTGATTTTCACCAGTGGCAACATCCGGCTGGTGATGTGAAAAAAGTGTTTCTGTTGCAGTTTTGCAGGGAAAAACCCCCCCAAAAAACAAAACAAAGAAAACCTCACCTCATCCTAATGACAAAACTTATCAAAAAACAAGAGGGTTTTTTTTCTCGACATTGGAATATTCCTATTACAAACGTCAGCAAAACTTTATCTATATTCAGAAAATGTCAAAAAGACCATCCAGTGTTTCTCAATTAAAATCACACATGAATAAGCTTGTTCTCGTGATAAGTCATTATAAAACATGCCACGCCATCATTCTCCAACAACTTGCCGTCAGTTTCTTCTTCATGGTTTTTGCGTCAGTGGTAAGACTTTTTCCAAAATTGGCATGTTTTCGTTCAGCAAATTTATTTTCAAAATATCAAATTGCACAATTTAATGGTCAACGGAAATGCAGCTAGCAATGACCTTCTTCTTTTCATCACTTCTTCCTCACTAGCTGAGTCAAGCCTCACATTTCTGACCAGTTTGTCACCAAATAACCTTTTTCCAGTGCAGAGGAGCAACATCTCTTTCTATAAAGCAGTTCTCATATTTCTGTGCAGCAGGTGATTGTAGGCCCATTGATTGAGCAGTTGATCAACCGGCTCATGTCTTCCCCTTTGCTTGTTTGCTGAATCGATCCGCCTGCACTGGCAGGCATAACAACAGCCCCAACCGCGACTCAGCAGAGCTCGCTGGCTTGCATCCAAACGCTCAAACTCCAAATGACAACTGAGAACTCCCAGACAGAGATGAAACTTTAGAGAAGTCCTAGCTGCTCCCCGTCTGTCTGTTAGCATCAGCAGCGTGTCGCTGCAGCTGCTCTCTCCTCCTCAAGATTAAACTCTGATACATTTCCTCGGTTGCTAGCCCCTTACCATGATAGCTCCCCTGGAGACTCCACGTGATGGTACATGATGATATTATAATCTTCTGATCCTGTGAAAAGCTCCCCTGTTCATTGGATTTGCTGTAATTGCTACAAAGTGCCAAGGTATGATGGAGTGTATTTGATGTGTCCTTAGAGAAAAGCACACACACACAAACACACGCCCAAACACACACACTTGCATGGTTATCTTTGTGGGGACTTTCCATTGACTTCCATTGATTTCTACAGCCTAAACCTTACCCTTATCCTAACCCTATCCATTACATACCTAACCCTAACCCTAACCAAAACTCAGTTCACACCTTAATCCTAAATCTAACCCCTTACCCAAAAACAGGGTTTCCCCTTGTGGGGACCAGGCTTCGGTCTCCATAAGCAGCGGTGGGTCCCCACAACATAGTATGTCTCAGGAAAATAGTCCCCACAAGGTATCACAAGCAAAGCCACACACACACACACACACACACACACTGATTACAGAGGAATCCTCGTGATGCGTTTGGAGCCACTGCTGGCCTGGGGAGATCACTCATCGTAGCGTTTATTTTTAGTGAGATTATCTCTTTATGTTTGTCTCTTTGTCAGTCTATCTCTGTTCGCAAAGTCTTTTCCTTTATCGCCGTTGTTATAATAACATAATAATAAAGTTATCCATAAGCAGCATAAATAAAAACAATGTTGGTTTTGATTGTTGGCTCTTCATAATCTGGAGTTTGTTGGTTGTGCTGCATGTTGGGCTGAACAATATGGTTGGAAAAAAAAATTATATAGTGGTTTCAAATCAGTCAATATCAATGATTATCGATTAGGTTTTTTGTTTAAAGTATCCAAAATGCTGTCAAACTGGTGAGGTGACCTTTCCTGTTCTAGCCACAGTTTTAACTCAACGCCAGTTCGTTATTATTTTTCAGCAGTGATGAATCACAATGGCAAAACCGCACACTACTCAACAGGTAGTTGCTATGGAACCAAACAGAAAGTGAGTTAGTTGATGCCACCAAGTTTTCTTAGCTGGATGTGAGAGGCTGAGCAGCTAAAACAGGGATGGGCAAACCTGGTCCTCGAGGGCCGGTGTCCTGCAACTCTTAGATGTCTCCCTGTTCCAACACACTTGAATCCAACAGCTGAATCACCTTCTAAGTGCATCAGTCCTGCTAATGACCTCATTATTTGACTCAGGTGTGTTGAAGTAGAGACACATCTAAAAGTTGCAGGAGACCGGCCCTCGAGGCCTGGAGTTGCAACACAAGCTAAAATTCTAGGTTTATGTCTCCCACCTGTACTTATAATGACTCCCAGCTCTTGTTCAGATAGTTTCAGGCTAATTCTGCTGGAAGATCATCTTAAACATCTCGCTTCCCTGAGCTGCATCTGAGCCCACAGCGAGCAGCCGCCTCACACACACACACACACACACCCACCCACACGCCCCCACACGGTGATGCTGCTCAGCTTATGTCGCCTTTTAAAGCTCATCAGGCTCTATACTTTACTTCAGAAAATGGCCAACGTGGAAATAGTAGCATCAGGAAAAAACAAAAAAACAAGGCCATCTTCCAGCTCAGCACGATTCAGTTAAAGGACAAACTACCACAGCTCGTTCTGTCTCTGCTGCACATGCAAAGGAGGTATCAAAGTTTTTGCAGGAAAAAGTGAGAAATCGGAATGGTTCGAATGTTTTCATACACCGACATTGTCATTCGGACTCTGAAGCGGCTGCGTCGGAACTGAAAACAAAAACAAGGTGGGATCAGGGTCGTTGGAGATCACAGGAGATTCTCCATGGTGGAGTATTTCCACAGAGCAGAGCATTAAGAAGAGCCCAGATCTGCTGCTGCTGCTGCTGCTATAGCTGCATCTCAAAACACTTTATCTCTCTCTGCCCGGGCTGCTGCCTCGCTGCCTCCTCTGAAGGGAACAAAGCTATTAAAAACTGCACACATGCTTGCACACAGCGGCGCATGCTGAACGCTCAGACCCCCCCTGTGCATGCAGTCATTCACTTGGACCGGCTGTCAAATTGAGATTGTGGTGCTTTTGGACCCTAGGAACTAGGAACATTTCTTCCAGAAATGTAAAAAAAAAAAAATTTATAGCAGCTCAGGAGTGACCTTGAGGATCTGTCTGATTAATCTTAGTCTGCTCAGAAAATCGGCTTTGGACAGACAGAAAAAAACATGGTAGTTTGGTCATAGAGAAAACCCACACTGATGTTAAAAAGTATTTGGCCCCTTTCAGATTTACTTGAAGTGGTCAGATCAGTACAAAATATGAATGATATTGATACTAAGTTGGCATATGATCCGATATGATATGGATTGATACATAAAATACCAATACTTTATTGGTATTTTTTTTTTGGTATTGTTTCTCAGCTACCTCAAAAAATTGTTCAAGCAGGAAAAGATAGATACCATTATGTTTTTAGTCTTTCTGTTGTTTCTGTTTTATTATGTTAAAGGATTTAGCAGACAATAATAAACTCCTGTCCTATGTTTTCACAAAACATTTTAAAACCACAGAAACACCTACAGGTCATAAATTTCATGTGTCAAAGTTGAACAAAATGTATCAACAGGCTCATTTGTTCAGTCATTTTCACCATGTCATTCATGCATTTAGAAATGTCAAAGTTCCAAACTAAATATTTAATTAACAAGATAAATATTTAGTTTACAAATCAAATAATACATTTTTCATTCATATTTTCTCCATGTCAATCATTCATATATAGATGTCAGAGATCCAAACTACTTTAATTCACCAGCAAAATATTTAGTTTACAATCTAAATATTTAGCTTTTAAATAAAATTCATTAGGAAGCTAAATACACTGCTCAAAAAAATAAAGGGAACACTTAAACAACACAATATAACTCCAAGTAAATCAAACTTCTGTGAAATCAAACTGTCCACTTAGGAAGCAACACTGATTGACAATCAATTTCACCTGCTGTTGTGCAAATGGAACTTTGTACAGAACAAAGTATTCAATGAGAAAATTTCTTTCATTCACATCTAGGATGTGTTATTTGAGTGTTCCCTTTATTTTTTTGAGCAGTATATTTAGCTCAGACCTATTTAGCTTGACAACTAACTATTTAGGTTAGGGTTAAGGTTCGCTTTTGAATTGAAGTACTTTGGAACTCTGACATTTATAAATGTATGAATAGCATGGTCAAAATATGACTTAAAATTTAACACCCACATGGTTTTTCTATACAACAGGCTAAATAAGCTAAATTATTGCCGTTATTTTTTTATGCTAACTTTACAAACTCCACCCCAGGAACCTGCTCTGCCCTGGATATTTGTGAGAAAGTAATATCTGATACCAATACAGAAACTTTTAATGTCTGAAAAAACTTAAAAAACACGTTGAAGTTCTGATATTCATCTCCCGTCTTTCTTTTCCTTCCATTGACATAAATCGTCTTCTCCGAGACCTGACTGACTCTAATGTCCACATTTCATTTGTAACACATCTGGGATTTTCTCTCCTCTTTCCACATTATCTGCCATGATAAAAGAAGCCTTGGATCCATGAACTCCCCACAGAGGAGAGACGTTTAGGAATCCACTGGATCAGCAGCAGATCAAACTGTAGAGCAGTTAAAGGATGACGACTCTATATCACCGTCTCTCCCATCTCCCACCTCATTCCTCCACACTCACACAACTACAGGTTACTATGGAAACTGTTTCCCTCCCTCCTCCTCTCCTACTTCCCATCCTTTCTCTCCTTAGTCGCTGTTGCATTGCTAATCTTTTTTTTCCCTTCGTTCATACCAATAATTCATCCTGTTCATCTCTATCTCCCCATTAAGACCCGACATTTTATCATCGACTCCGTATACAGAGTTGTTTTAGCTCCTTTCTCCACTCTGCTTCCCTCACCAGCTCCTTTACCTGACTGTCCGCCCCGCTGAACCCAAACGAGGGTTGCTGGCTGACTGGAAGGAAGTTGTAGGAGAAGCGAAGGGAACCGAGGGGATGAGGCCAAGGTCGGAGGTTCACCAAAACTCATCCGTAGGATTATCTGACGCTCGGATGATATCGAGATCTGGACAGATTAGCCTCTGTTCAGCAGACAGAGGTCAGCTGCAGTTACGGCCGACGTGGTGATGAAGGATGATCATTTCCTGGAAACGAGGGCCTCGGAGTGGTGAGAGAGTACAAGGGAGTTTGTTCTAAGTTTGTGTTATTTCTGCTGTAAGTACATCAATGTCACAATAAACAAAATAACAAAGTGTGGCATGTGAAGAAACGGTGGAGATTTGAATCTAATTTTAGATCCTAACTTCAAGTCCTGACAGCATATTGTAACAGACTGAATGTTCTGTTTTGGTGTTTTCAACAAGCACCCTCATATTTACAAAATCAAACAAATTTGCTGCCAATCAACCGTGCTACAAATTGTTTACCTGCATAAACATGTCACAATTAATTTATGTCTATTTTGTTTGACTTTGTTCATTTTTGGGGGGTAGGGTTGATGTCTGGTTGAACTCTGAAAACCTTTTTTGCTTTAATCTTAGGAAATATAACGTCATAAAGGAACATTTTGCTGCACAAACCAACACAAACGTAACACAGTTGACTGCAACCATATTTGGTTTGATTCTGTAAATGTGGACTGGCTGGTTGACGTCTGGTCAGAATCCAGGAAGTAGACGATAAAAGAAAAAGAGTACTAAGAAAAAACAACAACTTACAAACTGGGAGAAAAACTTTGCAGGGAGCCAGGGAACACGGAGCAAACGGAAAGAACCGCAGAAAGAGACGTGGTTAAATTCTGGGAGAGTGATTTCTGACTGAGTGCAGCTGAGAGGAAGGAGGAGAAGGCAGGCTGAGGGAGAGATAGACACACACAGAGAGAGAGGGATGGCACAGGGACGAAAGGAGAAGCAAACTAATACATGGGGAAACATTCATCTAACTGTGACAAAGAATAACTTGATCTAACCTCAATGAATACTGAGAATGACTGATCAAAAGTCAAGACAGAAACAAAGATTAATCATGAATAAACAAACTAGCTGAGATCCTGACGCTCTCAGCTCTCTGTGTTAGGTCATGTCATGCTATCTGCATTGCTTTTATTTATTTATTTTCAATTATTTTTTATTAAAATCAATAAAAAGAACATACAATACACAACTCACTGCACACACACACACTCATCTATACACTCAACAATACAATACTGGCAAATAAGCTTTTTTAAAAATTACAGTTCACCAGTTCCAGCCCTTCTTATGGCATTTTCAGCAGAAAGAAATTTCAATTAAAAATGAAGCTAAATAACAAACTCAACCCCCACCTTCCCATCTCAGCTGGAAGTCAAGAAACAACAACAACAACAACATAACTCTCACCGGATATGTACACCCACATCCATAACCAAAACAAAAGATCTCTGACAGGCAGCTTCAGTTGGAAAGAAAACGTTGTCATTTTTGGTAAAACTTTTGCTTTTATTTACTTTGAACCAAACCAGAGCACTGAGTGTCCAACAAGCCCCAGAACCCTATTGTACAGCCAAGGACATAAAATGACCTCGTCGGTTTCTCAGAGGTGCATTGTGGGGAGATCTGAGCTTCACTATTTGCCATATTTGACTTAGCTTCTAGATCAAAGTTAGTTGTTTTTTTTTCTGCTGGGTGTAGGAGCGCTCACCTCTTTTTTTTTTTAAATCACAAACACTTTCATCACCTCCTCATTACTCGGGGCACATTTTCACTTCGCTGTGACTTTGAAGCATTAAAAGTTGATATTTGTGAGGATCTGATATTATGAGGCTGCTTCACTTTCATGACCGACAGCCGAAATCTTCAGTTTCTCTTTGTTATTTCCAGCATCTCAGCAACTGGACTGTAAACCTGCAGCTGAAACCAACCACTGTATTTCTGCCTCGTTCGTTGAGTTGGCAGGAGGACAATAAACCCATTTTGACATTTCATACTCTCATATCAAAATCAGTCTGTTTAATATTGTTTAACTTAACTATCGCCTAAGTTAAATGGCGATGGTTACGGGGACTAAAGAGTTTGATTTAGTGGATATATAATGATCAAATTGCTTAAATCTTGCATATGAATTGTTTTAAGTCGTTTTTATACAGAATTCACACTCCTATTTCTGTTGGTTCTTTAATTCAATAAACAAATAATATGTATATAAGTTCATATACAAAAGAACCTGAATGAAAATAAACATGTGGTCAATAAGTCCAACAGCAAACTGTTTGTATTTGAAGGTTGCAAGGCTCATTCTAGTTAATCCTGCCATCTGCCAAAGTGCCTATGAGCAAGATTAACATGTTGCCCAACAATAGTGCCAGCTTGTGTGTGGATGTGTGACCGTTGTGTGTGTGGATGTGTGAAGCTGGTTGTACGCTGTACAAGCATTTTGAGCCGTTGGTATGAACTTTATACACTCCTGACCAAAATCCAAGTCTTCACACTTTGTGCAGGTGGATCAAACAATATGGTGAGCAGAATCTCTGGATATAAATAGAAGGTATTTTAGATAACTACTGCACAGTATTGTATGTTATTGTCTTGCCCTTACTGTACCGTATTGTTCTTCTTTATTATATATCTTAATACTTTTATTTTCATGGGATGCTTCAATGCCCTGTCACTCTGTTGCTGTGAAAACAGTAGAGAACATGTCTATTTTATACATAGCTCCCACAGGACTGAGCCGCCATCTTGGTAGGCAAAAGCAGCACAAATCATGATGAGCCATGATAATGGCTTTGAGTCCAACAAAAAGAACGAATAGACACTTTTGATCCACATGAAACAAAAATCACGATCTGTCACGATTGGCTCGAGAATGTGGCTTGTTTATCATCGTCACAGCAACTGTTATGACAGCTAGTTACGGATACCTATCAAGATGGCTGTCAACTACAAAGGTTCCAGAAGTGTGACGACACAGAAGAACTATTCTACTCCTTTCTTCATTTTTACTTCAAAATTAGGCATCGATACAGGGTGTCAAACTGTCAAAGTCAGAATAGAGTACACTGACTTCATCAGATGAAGGTTCATGCAAACACCAATTTTCCTGGTATCAATAATACAGATGTTCACTTGTTCTGAAACCGAGTCAGACTAAAAGACCCAACTACCGTTGAAAACCAGCAGTAAAAAATAAATAAAACAAATAAAAGCCTAACTATACAGCGACAACATTCAGTCTGATTAAAAAAATGTCTGTGGACACCTTATACGCCTTATGGACTGATTGATACAAGCAAAATTTGAACATTAGGGGAAAAAAAGCTAGAAGAATCACCACCTTCCAGCATTCTTCAGGTGAATCTCTTCATTGTGTGCTTCCACCTGTGCTTTTGCTCACTGCTTCCCAGCCTTTTTAGTCCCGGCCTGTGAGTCAGAGATTAAGGTGAACCTGGCTTCACCGGGCTCCGGACAATCAGCCGGGCTGCCCACAATGCAAGCGGCCACTGAAGCGTGTGAATGGGGTCAGGCTCGGAAGGTGGGAGACGGAGCGAAGCCGGCCAGAAAGAGAAAAGGGATAACTATTCCTGAGACGGTCTCCTGCGGCACGGCGCTGTCTGAGGACCAATAACGTGAACTGCCTTCGATTGACTCTGCCTTCTACGGCTACTTAGAGCCACCAAAGAAATCTAATGAATAAGGCAACAGTGTTTTTCTCCAGAGAGGCTTTGAATAAATCAGGGGAAACACTTCAGTACTGTTGTGCTGCTGTCTAAGCTACAGAATAACGTTTTAAGCCTCTGTGGCAGGAGAAGAGATATTCCCCCCCCAATACAGTTTTTAATGGTTGACTGTGTCTTCACAGTATTCCTGAGTATACTGCCCCCCACCACCCTTCTCCTCTATTCAGGACGTCCATAAACACATTTCTGTTATCAGTGCTCCGGGATGGAAGGAACTGTAAACTAGATATGTGGCAGAACGTTTCCATATTCATGCAGCTGCTTTGAATTCAATTAACAGGGTAATAGATACACACTCACCCTCTCCTTCCAGGGTTCTGATTCAAAATGTGGTGGGTGTGTGTGCGTGTGTGTGTGCATGTATGCGTGTGGTGTGGTGTGTGTATGTGTACGAGGTGAAATATGGCTCATAGCTGCAAGGACACATATAGAATTGGACATGTTTTAATCTTTTTTTGCACTTCAACTTGACTGCCGGGTCAAATTGACCCGAACAGTATCTATGTAAAAAGTAGACAGAAGCAGGGCTGCAAATGTGTAAAAGGAATAATTTTCAAATTATATGTAGAGTGCATCTATTAAGACAAATAGAAAAAGTTTCATGCAAAAAAACCCCACTTCCAACTATTAAAAAAAAAAGTAACTTTAAAACGGGTCAATTTGACCCGTTTATAACGGGTCAATTTGACCCGTTTTAAAGTGTGTTTGTTTCTAGGGTACAGCAAAAATGTTGGTGGGTCAATTTGACCCGGGGAGTGTTTAATTATGCAATAGTGTCAGGAACCAAAAAATTCCTCCAAAACATTTTTGTATCTGATTATTAACTCCAATACTAACCATTTCAATCAATATTTGTGCAATGATGTTTTTTTATTTCTCAGAAATTAAGGATCAATAATGACAACTTACTCATTTACTCATTTGGACATAAAAAGTGGAATTTACATTTTTTATGTCCACTGAAAAAAACCTGCAAACAAAAAAAAACTATAATTTCCTTAAAATTGATCTTTGGTAAAAAAAATTTATATTACACTTTTTTTTTCAATGGGTGATCTTTATAATTGAACTTGAGACACACATACTGTTCTGGGTCAAATTGACCCGCTGATTAAAATCAAGATAAATGAGTCATGCAGAAAGTATTTATGTTTTCCTCCACTTCTGCTGAGTGTCACTCAGTGTGGGTGGAGTTTGTCCACGGGAACAGAAAAGATTCTCGTCAAAAGTTGAGTGAACACCTGCTTTCTCGCAGTTTCCTAGTGAAGTAAAGAGAATAGTGAGAAAGTGGGCTTGCGTGTGTATCGGCATGTGTGTGTGTCATTAAAAGCCATTTGTATTAAAATAATGAATGACTTTGAGTAAGGAAGCATATTTACATTTGTCAGCCCTGTCTTCTTGCCACATATGCTGCCATATTGAAAGAGGTCTAAACATGAGAAGATGGAGGAGATTTCGTGGATCTTTAAAGTCTTTATGTTTTTGATGTGTGTGTGTGTGTGTGTGTCGCTTTTAAAGCATTCCCACTTTGTACAGTGTGTGTGTGTGTGTTGGGATCAAACATGTGGAATTAACAAAGATCTACCGACTGCTGCTTGGTAAAGAAATTTCAATACTCTGAGCGCCTCTAAGATAATCGGACAACCTTATGCTAAATTAGTCAGAATGTAGGTCATGCTGTCAGATTCACTATCAACTTCAGGCAATGAATGAACATTAGAATACGCACAGAGTATTTGCTTAATGTTCCATGAAATTAATTAATACTATGATTGGCTCATTGGTAAAAAATATCTGAGTGACAGTTGTGTAAATGTCGTGCATATTCCCAGTATTTTGTGGCATGTGGGAGCCATGACAGTTCTGTTTTAGAGAGATGGAGGATCCTCTGCCAGCTTTAACGTGTGGTAAGAAACTACTTCTTTTTTCTCATTCTTTTTCTTGTCTTTTCTTCCTGTTTTAACACATGAATCACATGCAGGGTTCCCCTAGGTTTAGTCTTTGGTCCCCTCTTATTTATTAATACCTGCGTACTCCTGCTAGTTCAGATTAACTACCATAGCTACACAGATGACACACAGTTATACGTTAAATGTAGACAGGTGACTATGAACCCATCCAAGCACTGAACAGACGCTTAAAACAAATCAAAGTGTGGATGTGCCAAAACGTTCTACATATGACAAGAAATAAAACTCTGGTCATTATCCTTGGAGCTAAATAAAAATAGGACCAAAATACATTAAACAAGTGATGTTGTTGAATCAACCCTTCAGGTCACTCTGGCCAAACATGGAGAAGCAGCAATCAGATTTTATACTCCACTACAGGAACAAACCTCCAGAAAACTGTAAAACAGCTGAAACGTTGTTCTTTTAACTCACTTGAAGGGACTTTGGCAACCTGTTTAGAGTTTAATTTGATTAATAATAACTGGAACATTGATTCAATTTTGTCTGCGTAACACCTTTTCATTACATCTCTATTTTGCTACTGTTTTTTTTTTTTCAACTTGTTGGTGATATGAGCTACAATAAACTTGACTTCATGATGAAATGCATAATACTTGTCACTTTGTACATGTCTCTTCTCGAGTTTCGAACACAGTTAAATCAGATCTGAAGTGATTCACATTCTGGAGCTGAACTTGTGAAGTAAAGGGAACAGAACAATGGCTTCTCCTGCGTCTGACAGAGGACAGATGCTGCTCAGCTCCAACTCCTTGTTGCAGACAGCAAGACAATAAAAAATGAGGAAATACAACAAGATCCGTTTCTGCTGCGGCTCTATTAGGAGAAATGCACCGAGTTATGCAAAGAACTATTGTCTAATAAGACAGAACAACTCCTCGCAGAGTCACTTTATCAGCAGCCGCAATATATTCTCAGCTTCCTCTGTGGGTGCAGCTCAGCTCAACAACTTCGACTTTTGTTTCCCAGAGAACAGGATAGTATTTAAAGCAGAAGGAATTTGTGATTTCAAATACAGTAGAGATCAAGAAAACCAATTTACCCTTTGGGTTAAAAGTTTAAACGTTTAAGAACTGTTGACACATACAACTCAGAAGATTAAATTTTGTCATAAAGTTTGACACTCATTTCAGAAGGAGAAACTCTTATTGCTGGGTTTCAGACACGGGACCCGGATGACGGGCGAAATTCAAATGGGGGTCAGGAAGTGGATTTCTCCGGTTCAAAACAGAGCAAAATGGATCACAACGAGTACGCTAATGCCCTAAATAAGCTGGAACAGACGAGGACTTACCCAGCGATCCACATAACTAACTATCTGGTGCTGCAGACCAGACGAAAGCTTTCAAAATCCTGTAAGCACATGCAGTTATTTTCTTTCAGGTTGGGTCAAACGTTTAGGATCAAAAGAAGCATTAAATGGTTTCTGCCCGGGCGAATAGAGAGTTGTGCTATTTTAAGTTATTAGTCTATGGTATCAATGCTATCGCTAACAACAAGCCCCATGTTATTTCTATGTGCTTGAATCTACTTGTAGCTAATTTATTTAGCTTCTGTAAACCCAAATTTATGCTGGAGTTGTGTGTTGATGTTGAGTCATACTGAACTTCGACAATGCAGGCCAGCCATTCACAGTGATCTACAGGAACCAGATTAAAACATGGTTCTACCAAGCTACGGCGTAAAAATAATATATCTTGTCTTTCTAAGTAGCTGTCCAGTAAAACATCCGAAAATACAATCTAAGCAGTGGATCGTTACCTGTTAGAAAGCGGGCGCAGCAAACTCTGGCATTGTTAGTTTCCGCAGCTCCTGTTTTTAGCTGTAGATTGAGCCACTTTTCTCCTCTTTTTTTCGGTAAGTTTTTAAAAATGATCTCCCTTGTGACCAGCTCCCTTCGAAACACGAAAATAACGTTAATCTTTCTCTCTATTAGAACGGCTAGAATGACCCTACAGGACACAGGCTTTAGACATTTGGATGCTGGATCATCACAAGTAAACGGGCTGCATTTACTTCCTGACCCCCATTGCGTGACGTTGGTGCCACGTCACCTGAAACCCAGCAATACATCCACTGCACATAAAGTGAAACATCCCAGGACGACGTTTTATTTCATAGAAGTGGAACAGAGAAAGGTGCAGCAGCAGCAGGGATGACCGTCGTCTTCACAGGACTGAAATATCTTCCTCTACCTGTAAAATCTAGGACTTCCTGAAATGACAACATTGTTATTTTTTGTGCTGTACTTGTTGAAGCAGTTAACAGCATCGTCAGCTGCTACAGCGATGATTTTAGGTTTGTGATTTCTTTGCCACCGTGTGTTTCCAGAACAAGGACCGGCGAGTTCACTGTGGAGGTTGGTTCATTAAGGCGCTCAGTAGGAGCAAACACAGCAAGTAGGGCGAGAGGTTCACATGTGAGTGGGAGCAGTCGGGCTCCTAGTGTGGGTGGCTGATTAGGGAGTTGTAACAGGTGTTCTGGGTGGGCGTGGGGTCAAGAGTTGACTAAAGGTCAGTGTTAGCCAGGACTCTGCAGGGCAGGAAGGAAGGTGCAAATCTCTGACATGATCTTAGGGGGAAGTGATAAGCACAAGCGCAACAAGATGCGATAGATGTGGAAAAAGTACTCGTAGCCGCTTGTAGCCATGACAACCATTTCTAAAAAGCCTCCTAACTTCTAATTGAGGCCGTGGAAATGATCTGAAAGCAAATGTTTGTTTCCATCTTTCAGGACAGGTTGACATATCGAGAGAATAGGAAACGCTGTTTTCTGTTCTCACTTTGACGGATTTATTTCCAATTCTTCTGCTTCGTTTGGCCGTCTCCTTTCCCCCTCCCCGTCTTCCAGCCATTCGGAGTAGCGTTGGTACTCAGACCTCCAATCCTCTGCATATTTGTCTGTCCTGTCTGGTTTATTAGCAGCTGTGATAGCGAGCGATGGCTGCTCTCCAAAAAGCACTCAAGGGAGACGTTATGATAAACCGTGTCACTGAATATGACAGACAAAATGAAGAGGGTTTTTGTTTGGTTTTTTTGAGCTGAATGATAATGGATTGTAATCACAGAGAAAGTGACACACTGTTTCCATAATGCCTTAAACAAGAAGAGCCAGGAATGGCAGCACGGCTGAGGTTTTGTTCTGCGACTGAAAGCGATGGAACAATGGACAGAGCTCAGAAGGCGGAGGAACAAAGGACTTTGCTCCATGGCAGCAAAAAAGGTTGCAAACTAAAATAACCGTGATAAAATCCACAACCATGTGTCTACGGGACAGTCATGCCTTGCAGGAGTATTGCTTTGCCTTGAACTTTCCTACAAGAACTTTCTACACTAGCTTGATCCGATGTGAACAACTGAGTTGTAGTTCTGTCTCTATGTTTAGAGATGTTGCTCTAGTTGAAGATGATCTTCCAACCAAGACTCTAACGGTTCATCCACACCAGCCCTGTTTAGTCTGCATTAATCGAACTCTGGTTTGTCTAGAAAGTCCGGTTTGTTTGGGGAGGTGTGAACATGCAATCAAACTCTGATGGGGACCAAAAAAGAGAACTCTAGTCGTGGAAATGAACCTCGGTCTCGGTTCGGTTGAAGTGAACTCTGGCGCGGTTTGAATGCAGATGTAAACGCCAAGTGGATCGGAGACCACTCCAAAAGCAGAAAGTGGACTATAGTGCAGGGCATTCTGGGTAAGTACAACCAAAACAAATGAGTGTGTCTAGCGCTAGTGGGAGAAATGGCTGGTGGTCTTTAACCTACGACAAACGAGAAATCTTTTCAGTACGAATTATAAATCAAGTCATCCGAGGCAGATGTTTAGCAGAAGTAAGAAACACATCCACCTGCAGCTGGGAGTAAAGGTCACAAAGATCCAATATTTTTCACCACTTCTGCCAAAAATTTGTAATAAACTCACAATTATGCATTAATGCAAAAAAACAGCAGGGATTTGTTGATTTTGTGTGAATTTCCACAATAATTTGCAGAAAAGTGGAAGGACTGATTGATGTGATTTGACAGTAAACAGATAAAAACTGTATTGATCTGATTGAGAAAATAATGTTTATCTAAAAGGTTGTATTTATGTGTCCCTTCAGAGCCTAGACGGCCGCACAAAAGGCTGTGGTGGGCCAGATTTGGCCCCCGGGCCTTGAGTTTGACACATGTGCTATAAATTATGGATATAAACTCACCTTTTTAGAGCTATTTGTGATTGATAATAACTGGAACATTGATAGGATATTTGATGTATGTTATCTTGACGATTTTGATGATGGCATTTGACAAAATTCACTGTTTGTTGCCGTTTTCATAACTGGTTGCTGTGTTGTGTGTTCATGGCGTGAAGCACCTTGACCTGCCTCGTTGCTGATTTAAGCTCCGGCTCCTCGAATCGAGACACAAACTTCAAGTCAAAGTTTCGTCTCGGTTTTCCAGATTAAACCTCCACTTTCTCTTCTTTACTTTCTTTTCTCAGCTCCACACCGTCACCTCATCATCCCCCCCCCCCCACATTTTCAAACATCGTACCTGAGCTTTAATTTTTCTTTCTGGTCTCGCTTTCCTTTGTCTGTGCGGTTTGACAGAGTGACTGATGGTGGTCATTACTGAGCTCTGACGGCTCCTTATCAGAGGAAATTCTCCTCAGCGCTCCGTCAATGTCACCTGGAAACCGTCGCTCAGGTAATGGTCTGCCCATAGCGCCAGGATCTCTGTAGCAGCTCAGACTGCAGGGAGGCCACACAAACAACTTTCTGTTTCACAAACAACAGGAAACAGACACTTGGACACAATTTGGGGCGGATTTTATGTTCTGTCTCACAATAAGGGGCTCCGTCTTAATGTAACAAAAGCCCTGCAGCTCAAACTCTTCCCCTATAAACTCATCTGTAGGCAGTCTGGGGAAAGCATTCACCCCCCTTTTAACATGTTGTCCATCCAAAATTGCTCCATCCAAAGTGTTAGATATTGGTAAATGCAAATATAATCAATGCAACGGAATATAAAAAATAAATACTGTAATTTGGGTAGAGTTGGGTAGTAATCACTTACATTAGTAATTTTTTGATAAAAACAATGCACCTTTAGGAGTATTTTCAATGCGCTATACTTACTACTTTTACTTGAGTAATTCTTTTTATGAAGTATCAAAACGTTTAGCTGAGAAATTCTGAGTAACTTTACAGAATAAAGTTTGTTTGAACCAAAAATTCAGCAGACACAGAAATCAGTTTTTGATACACTTTCATAGTTTCTGTATTGAAATAAATTGATTTAGATTGTTTTTTGTCCAATTCTGCTATTTTGGTACCTATAGGAATCATTTTCATTTTGGTCTTAAAATATCAAAATTGTCACACAACTTTATATTTTGGTCGGTCCGATGACAATTTTTTTTATATTAATTTACTAACATTTCGATTAGTTACTCAGCACTTTTGTTACCTTTTTACCAAATTCTATTTTACTCTTACTTGAGGTACTTTTTACTTTTACGTGAGTAAAAATATGCTGAAGCAGTGCTACTCTTTAAAAAGCTTCAGACTGACAAAGAGTAGTTCATAAATGTGACACGGCAGAACAACTGTGCATGTTTCCCAAATCATTTGACACATAAAAATCAAACAGCAGGTAAATGAGGTCACTATTGTTTGATTTTGTCTCAACCAACTAAACAATTTGCTCATTCTTAGCAAAATACCTCAAAACTAAGAAGTTTCACCAGATATTCTTTCTGAGATTGGGCAAACAAACAAAAATACAAATAATATCAAAAGGACACTTTTTTGTTTTTTTGTCCAGAGAAATAAAGGTCAGGAACAGAACAGCTGGATTTCCATCCAGAGAACCTGAACGCCAAACAAAAATACGTCGACGTTTGTGTTTGAGTCGTGAGAAACCGTGAAACACTTCAGCGGTGCTGAATGTTGTCATTCCCGGCGCATTGATTGCGACACAGTCCTAATAATTTGCGTCCTCTCTTTCTGAGCGCGTCCACAACGTCCGCAAACATGTTCCATAAATTATGAGGGCGGACGACTAAAGAGATTGCCTTTCCTCGCCGAGCCGAACAGAAAGTGTCTAACAAGAGGCGATGCTGCAATCAATTTGGGATCTTGCAGTAAATCTCGCCGAGGTCCCAGCAGCCCAGAACAATAAGTTAGAGAGCCTATAGCGGTGAGAGGTGGAGGGTGTGGGGGGGATGGGAGGCCCTTCAGGCTCTGTTTAGACTGGAATGACTCCATCCGGCCCGCTGAGTCACCAAAGACCTGCTGCAACAATCAGCCAGAGCAGAGACACCGAATACGCGGTCATAAAAATCTATCCTTGTATGCAAATACGTTATCAGCGCCCCTCCGCCCCACAGGTTTAATATGTCCATACAGCTCTCCCTTATTCATGCACTTGTAAAATATAGTAATTACATTCAAACCATCACGGTATTTAGGTTTTTGTTGCTTCCTTAATTTAATTATTCCTTCCTGATGTCATCACTTGTCTCCTCTACAACAGATACCGTCACTGACCTCGTGTCTGTCTCCTTCATCCCTTGTCTTTGGTGTTCTCCACTAAGTCATATGGTCAAAAAAAAGCATTATATATTTGTTGTAAAAAATTACAGATCTTAAGAAGTAGCTGTATTAGACCAACCTGTTGCCTTCCCCTGTCTGTCCTGATTCTTCCTCTGTCATCTTCTCTTCTGTCTCTCCGTCCTCAGAACTGGATGACATGAATTTTGTGTTAAGTAGGTTAAAAAAATACAGCAGTAAAAACCACATAAAAAAAGAAACTTTAATTTAAATGATGTCCTTGTTGGATAACAGTTACTGACTGCACACTGCATCTGATCTGACTTATCGGATACATCACAACAACAAACTCAGGCTGGTGGATTCTATGCTGACGCAGATAAGGAGCAGATGGACTGAGTCTTTTTCTGATCAATATCAAGGAATTATTGACTTAAAACAAGCCTCTATATTTTTCTGAAAAGTTACTTTCAAGTTAGTTTGTCTTATTTCAAGTGTATTAAGACATTTATATTAGAATCTAGACCAAAAACTACTTGGTAACATTTAGTGTTTTTGCAGTGTGTGTGATCATCCGCATACCAACCTGCAGGGAAAGATGCCGCTAAAACTTCATAGATGCATGTTTTATTAATGTAGCTTTAGGATTGATAAGAACTTAACTGCTACAGTAAACAACGCCCTGAATGATTTGTAAGCACACAGCGTGCCTGCTCCCCATAAACACCTTGTAAGTTTGGCTACAAGACGTTTTATTAGCCATTAATAAACTGGACTCTGTTAGAAAACAGGAGTTTTATGGAGGACATTTCCAGGGCGGATATTGATCTAAGGAGCATAAAACAAACTGCGGTCCCTCTTGGAAATGTCGTGCGAACAGTTGAGCGGGAACGGTTCACCTCATTTCCCCTCAGCAGCCCAGAAACGGATTCTGATCACATCCTGGAGAAAAAAAAAACAAAGCTCTCATGTGGGAGCAGGGACATTTATTGAAAGATTGCAGCTGATTACATTGCTGCGTAGTTGTGGTGATTTTATTTATTTATTTTTTTTGTCCGAGCCAGTGGTTTCTAGGTCAGACTTCAGGACTCTGAGTCCAATCGGCCGTCTGACGGATTGGGAGGCAAATTGACAGGTTTCCTATCGCAGCGAGCTGCAACTGCGCTGGATCTGAACTCACTATGGGTGTGTGTTCATCTGTGCATGCATATGCATATGGATGTATGTCAGTTGACACCTGTGTCAAATGATGGGGAGGGGAGGGGAGAGGCAATCCCAGCAGCAACCCATGAGGCTGCTGCTGCTGCTGCTGCTGCTCACGCTGCGGTTATGCAACCCCTGCTGCAGCCTGGCGAGCGCGCTGTCACAGCCTGGGAGCGTGGGATTGGGAAGTGTTTACAGTGACTAAGCCTGGTGTGCCAGGCCGGGATTGGACGGGCCTCTGGCTATCACTGCTCACACGCAGAGTGATGAGAACAACATGAGTGCCATATGTCAACCAGCAGAATCAGCCCCGAGACTAAACATGACCAACCCCGGCCCAGGATTAATGTGACAGCTTCCCTCCTCCGTGTCAGTCTGTGTGTGTGTGTGTGTCTGTAGCAATAAACATGAGTTCAATGAGAGCTACAGTGTGTACAAGGATGACAGGCATTTATGTTTGCGCAGGCATCTGTGTTGTTGTACAGTTACCATCTGACCTCTAGTGGACTCAAAAACACTACAGCCTGGGTCTGTCTGTCTGTCTGTCTGTCTGTCTGTCTGTCTGTCTGTCTGTCTGTCTGTCTGTCTGTCTCCCTCCATCCATCCATCCATCCATCCATCCATCCATCCATCCATCCATCCATCCATCCATCCATCCATCCATCCATCCACATTTCTAGCAAATAAGATAGCAAGATAGCAAAAAGACAACTAACAAAATAGCTAGCAAGAGAGTCAGCAAGATAGATAGCAAAATAACAAACAAAATAATCAAGATAGCAAAAAAGATAACTAGCAAAATAGCTAACAAAATAGCCAGCAAGGTAGACAGCTAAATAAACAAGATTAACAAGATAGCTAGTAAGATAGCTATCTAGGACACACACATCGTTCAACCAGACATAAACCTATACAGATATTTTGTTTACAAACTCCACTGAAGTTTATTTCACACGTCAGGATGCAACAAAACACACTACAAACCATCTTTACAGTGAAACACTTTTGTGTAAGTGTTTTTTTTTTTTTTCATTCATTCATACCGCTTCCTGCGCCACCCCTGCAATGGCACTGCGCCCCTTAAGGGTGCGCACCCCACACTTTGGGAACCACTGTCCTAATGCATTATCTGGCTGTGATTTTAGACTGACTGCGACAGATGAGTTTTCCTGAATGGCCACGTAGTTAGCAGCTCGAACAGGAAGTTGAGTAAATTCAGGGCCGATAAAAGACGACGGACGGCGTCTGGTCACAGCAGAAGTCGCCGACACACACTGAGAACGTCAGACTGGTCTGACAGAGATAAGCTGCTCTGTGTTTGGTCTCGTAGAGATCAGGATACATGGCTGCAGTTCATGTCTGACATCTCTGACCAATGCCAGCGTTCTTCTTTTTCTTTGCTATCTTTGAGGTCACGCTGCACCTTCTGCTGAGGTCATGTCACTCAGCTCCGGATCTTTAAAATTCAACTTTACATTTAAGATTTCTCACTTCCCCTCATCCTGTCTCAGTGGACACTCAGTACAGTTTAGTCTTGGCCAATCATTCCATCCACATTGAAAAGATCAAAGTTACCTGTATATTTTCCTTTCCTTTACATGTACTTTTCTTGACCCTTTGTCATTTTAATCTATTTTTCAGTGGATTTATCTCAACCATCATAAACTGCTCCCTGACTTCCTCGGCATGGTTTAGAAACACAGTAATTTGTTGTCTTCTTTTTTTTTTTAAATCCACCCTACATATCTGGTTTATACGGCAGGATTTTAAAATTGTTGGCATATTTTAAAAACCTGAGACAGCCCACACCCACACATGACGACAACAAGAAAATATTGGGTGTAAAAAGAAATTACAATAATTAACATGAAATTAGATACAACTTTTTCTTTTTAAATTGCTACCATCTCAAAATGTGAAATTACAAACCTCAGTTTTCTAATGTTTCATGACTGAGAAGGAGCAAAAATCAAACAACATTCTTTACATGCTGTTCAGAACTTAGACCGTAAAATTTGAACGAATGAGTCAGTGAATCTGATTGGTCGGTAAACCAAGGACCTTCAAACAGCCTGTTTTACTGTTATGGTTGTTTGCAATTAAATGCGTGCTCATATTTTTTTTGACTCACTGCCATTTCTTCTTTTTGCATTTTGAAGATCCAACAAAATATAACCGTTTTGGGTTTTTTTCCGCAAATGCAAACTTTTTAAAAATATGTCTTTGCGAAGTCAGAGAAGAACATCTCTCAACTTCTCAATAAATACATAAATAAATGAATAAAATAAAATAAAATAAAATAAGTAATCAGACATTGTCAGTAATGTCCGAGTGACCGACATGTTTTTACAATCGCTGCATCTTCTCACTGTAAACTATCATTCTGACAGTAAACGCTCAGAACTGAGGCAGATACAAATCCAAAATCGAAATTAGAAACTTATATTTGTTTTGACCTCAACTGATTAAAGCTCATAGAATTCACCACTATGATAAGAAAAATAAAATAAGGTCACATTTAATTTATTAAAATTTAACTGTTTACTTAGGCTGACCTCCCCCTTTTCAGACTAAAATTTCAAACCGTGTATGATCTTACCTGTATTGCTATATGAAGTTTATGCACCTGTGATTTTCTTTTAGCATTCAGTTGTGCAAGACGTCCTCGTTTCTGCCTCGTTCTCCTTTAATCCTTAAAAATCCGGAATTCAAAGACGAGAGCGACCTTGAACTGTTCTAATCCAGCTGTATTTTCTCTATTGTCCAGTTTATTCCCAGTCTTTTCAATGCGTAGAAGAAGAGCGCCTTTTGCGTCTATTGGGCTCAGCACTGCCCCCTATCAATGAGGCACGGTACTTTCTGCCTCACCCTTCGCATTTTACGCTCCACGTTTAAGGCCGCTCAGAAAGAATACAAATGTCACACACATTCATTCAAATTTGATTACCATACATGGTTTTGTACAGCATCTATCAATACACTGTATAAAAGGTCAAACCGTAATGTTTTATCCCCCCTGATGATGCATTACATGCTAATGTATCACAATTTCTACTACTATAAATAGAGATTTTGATGAAACAGGTTCATCATTTTACCTGAAACATTCTACCAGTATTCAAAGCTGCCCTTTTAGTTATCCACAATCATTTTTCTACTTCAGGGCTTCACTATTGCATATCTCTAGGTATCTTTTTGTGCATAATAGTTTGTTCCTCTATATTTAACACTTTTATTTCTGCTGCTGCTTTTTGTTATTTGATCAGTAAACCTATTTCCAGTAGAGACCTCAATGGTACCTATTGTGTGAGCTACACACTAACAAACTGCTAGGTTAGCTGCCAGTTGTTTTGCTTATAGAAGATCTATTAGCAAAGGGGCGTTTAGTTACTGTTTTACCTGTAAATATGGTCAAATTGATCAAGGTAAAACACCACTAGAGTTACACCACAGTTATCTCTTCTTGCTTAGTTAAAAATGACCATCCTGAAATTAAACCAAAATCTCAAATCCTCTCATTTAAATATACATTTATAAATGTAATGATCTATAAATTTATATTTAAATATAAATTAAATATATATCAATTAATTGATATCAATTAAAACTTTCCACATTATTTCATTACTCATCAATCATTTGCTTACTTAAACAACCCACTCTAAGGAGGAAATTGTTTCCTGAATTTAGGAAACTAAAACTACATCAAAATCCTGCGTTATGCGATGATAATAACTTCTCTACAACTTCCTATAACCTGTTTCCAAGCAAAACCCAAAGGGTTAAAAAGCCTATTTCTATGTTCCTTAAGAAAAAGGTTCATTGGATCCTTTGTGATTTTAAATTTCACAATTTATGTTTAAGGTTACTCCACTAGCCTGAGTTATCTCTATTGTCAGATGGACCACAGAACAAACCCACTCCCCCCTTCATGAACCTCCTCTCACCTCTTGCAGGGGCAGGAAAAAGAGCTGATAAGGATTTCAAGAGAAACTCCTAATTCTTCTGCTGCTTCATTAGCATTTGGCTCTTGTATCATGAGATATGTTTTAGTTTCATCTCATTTTAAAATTTGGGAGTCTTCTGTTGCTTTACTTCTAAAGTTGTAACTTTGTTATCATGCACTAGTGTTTTGCCAGGGGGCTTCATATGGTGGTCAGTTGGACCTGGTGGGGGTCGGAGTTGCAGCACCGCTGCAGCTTCTGCCTGTTCTCCCCTGCTGAGCTGCTGCAAGCTGCTGTGAGCAGGAGTTGCAGCTCCTCCCTGGTGCTTCATTGTTCTCTAGTCTAAATAAACATACTTGTTGCTTCCTCCTGCTTATTTTTATTTGCAACACTCTCTTCTTTCTGTAGTTGCTTTTAATCATGTCTTATTACAGTTTAGTGTTGATTCTCTACAAGTAGCTCCTCATGCACCAGTGTCACACAAAAAGATCTTTTTCCCAATAACCAATAGTTATTTCAGGCTTAATGTTAACCATTGATAGCAAATTGTGTAAATTTAGCAAAACTTCCCTCGTTTGATCAATTTCCATTTCATTCACTTCATCTCATTTGGGATGCGATGTCTCATTATCAGACTCTGGTTCACTCAGAGCTGATTCTAATTATACTCAGGCGTTTTGTTTCTCAGGACAGTTTCTGGCCAAATGTCCTTCTTTTCCACAACACCCTGAATTATTTGATCTTAGATTTCCTCTTCTCCCTCTAAAACCTCCTTTTTATAAAATATTCCTGCTGAAGCTTTTTTTTAATGTTTACTACCTTCTCAGCATGGAGGGAAATAATTCACATACTCATCTAATGTTCCAGTTCCCAATTCTATATAAATGATTTACTCATATTAACCCATAATTTACTATCCATTTGTTCAGAAGTTTTTATTTTCACAGGGTTCTGCCTTTCAATAACCTTCCAATCTTTACACTGCAGTTCATCTTTTGGTTCACACTTACTGCTGTTTTACCCATTTTGAACAATTTAGTCCAGTTCATCAACACATAGGATGATCTAAAACTGGGAGTTTTATAGCGGGGTAACAATTAAAAAAAAAACAATTGTAGTAATTCTCATTAAAATATTTCTGAAACCGAACTGAAAAAAGAAGCAAGTTTATAAACAGTGTACAGAAACAATAAACCCCAGAAAAAAACAATAAAGTAAAAGCAAAACCGTAATAAAAATAAAAAGCACAAGAAACTCAAAACAAAAAACAACAGTAACAGAAGTTGTACCATTATGGTCTGGAAAGTTGTCTCTTCACAGGTCCAAGCTTCTAGTTGTTCACTTGTCAAAGCGACACTTGACTTTCCAGACTCAACTGTCTCCCCTGAGGGAAGATAGGAGGAATCCTTCTCTATGTCAGTGGTCTGGGCAGCACTCGGTACCTGGATCCAGCTATCAATGGTGGCCTGTGTCCCATCGGTTTGTGCTGCCTTGGTCAAAGCCAAACCTGAGTTCTCAGACCCAACTGTCTCTTTCTCCGAGGGAAGATTGGAGGAATTCTTCCCTCGGACAGTTTCCTGGATAGCTTCTTGGATCCAGGAACCAACTGCCGCATGGCACCAATCTTCTACTGCTGTGTTTGTTAAAATAACACTTGAATTCTCAGATTCAGTTGTTTCTTTCTCCGAGGGAAGATTGGAGGAATCCTTCCCTCGGACAGTTTCCTGGATAGCTTCATGGATCCAGGTATCAACTGCCGCATGGCACCAATATATTGCTGCGTTTGACAAACGAGCACTTGAGTTTCCAGACTCAACTGTTTCTTTATCTGAGGGAAGATTGGAGAAATCCTTCCCTATAGCAGTGGTCTGGACAGCGCTCTTTTCATGGGTCCAGTCTTCTTGTGCCGTCTTCGTCAGAGCAAAAGTTGAGCCTTTGGATTCAACTTCTGGGTCCTTACCAGCCGGTGAAGGACCAAAAGGAAAAGCACATAAATCATCGTGCTCAGAGATCCAAGCTTCCCCAGCCGGGGAAGCTTGGATCTCTGGCGAGGAAGGCTCCTCTAAAACTTCCCCAACCGGGGAAGGTTCAAAAAGGAACTCATCAAAATCATCACACTGGGAGAAGCAAGCTTCTCCAGCCGGGGAAGCTTGCTTCTGTTGCGAGGAAGGCTCCTCTAAAACTTCCCCAGCCGGGGAAGGTTCAAAATCATCGTATGCAGACTCAGTGCTCTCGTCCTTAGAGACACTTTCGTCTGTATCGCTACCAGGAAAGATTTTGTCAAAAACCTTCTTCATTCCGGTGCTAACCACATATCCAAGTCCAAAACCCAGGGGAAAAAACACGCCAACTAAAATCCTGTTCATAATGAGAAGCTTTGGTAGACACAGTGTTGAAGTTTGAAGATCTGGCTGAATATGAACTGATGATTTGAAATACAAGCCCTCATAACCTCAGAAGTTGTTTGATCATTTGACCACATCACAGATGAGGTCATAGCTACAATGAGGTCACAGTAGTTCTGAGGCAATGTTTCATTTCTGCTCGTTTCTATGGAAACGCTCAGATCAGTTCCACATGACCCAAAAAATTGACCCTTTGCAACTGTGTCACTTAATCATTCGAGATGCCATGACAGACGTCGGAAGTGAGGATGGAAGTATGGAACGGAGCGACGAATAGTTTTTAAAAGTTGTTTGGAGTCGGTGTTTTTTTTTATTGTTTAAAAAACTTAATAGCTATGATAGCTGTTTAGTTAAGGTTTCCAGCAAAAAGGCGTGAATATCTGTTAAGTATTTAGCGATTTATGATGAATTAAATGCGCTGATACTTCACTAACGTAGCAATGAGTGGAGCGGGCCGCTCCAAGATGGCGGCTCTATCTGACGTCAGCGACAATAGGCCGGAGCGGTCCGTATGTCTCTGGTTTCTTTGCCTGCTTCTTTGCTGTTTGGACATTTTCTGCTCTATTTTTCAGCTCGCAGCCGGTTCTGGTTTTAGTTCTAATAGTTCATGTAGTGAAAACAAACAAACTTAGAGTTGTTCGAGTTCTCCAGAGCCGAGCATGAACGGTGAAGAATTAACACTTGGCTCAGTTCACTTTCAAACTACTTTGGTAGTTGTTTATAAAAAAATACATAAAAACACTATGTTGTTGGTAAAGAAACTAACAGACTGCTTCCAACAGGAAGGTGAAACCCATAATAGCCTAGTTAGCTTACCTGACTTTCCACCGTGTTTTCCTCTTCATGGCAGATTCCTCTCCTGCCTCTCAGCAGGTTTTCACCTCAGCTCAAATTAAAAATGGTGCTTAATTTCCCAAAATGGCCTTGTATTGTTTTATCTTAAATTTTGGGGGGAGTTTTTATCGTTAAAAAGCTCCTGTGCTGCTTCTTCGGGTCATTTAAGTTTAATCAGTTCGGCCTATTTTGAGCTTTTAGAACGAGCCGTTTTAAGACTTCTTGTTACTTTAAATGCAACTAAGCTGCCGCTAGCTACGTCCCCATCATGTTTACACTCGCATTTGAAAATGGCCGAAAACTGATGTGCAATTGTACAGCTGTACAGCTTTGAAAAGCAGAAGTAGAGCCTCCTGCACAGCCAACAAGAATGCAGCACGTGGTTTCTGGATTGTAAGTCAACAACCAAACACTTGTCTTTTCCAGCAGCTTTTGTACAGCGTTAAACTCAGCTGAATAAATTCCTCCTCCCAAGTCTTGACCGGTCCGCGGTAATACAAAGGTTGGGGACCGCCGCTCTAGAGATTTGCAATGATTTCCACATTTTCCTTTTCACATAGAATCCACTTTGTAATATTTATGTGTCTGCATTGAAATGAATCAGATGCAGTTTGATTCATTTTACCTTATGAATTGTAAATGATCAGCTTATTATGAAATTTTAGTGATTCTTTTTGACAATCTGTTCTCAATTTCTTTGATATGGGACAAAATATAGGACATAACGTTCTGCATCACCTTCGTTTACTTATGCTTATATGCGAAAATGATAACTTCTTCATAAACGGCTTTAAAATGTTGAAGTTTGACATAAATCCTTCTGGTGAAAACTAACAAATATTCTTGCAAGTAGCATGTTTTTATTGATTAATTGGGAAGATCTATGTGTTTTTGAAAAAAGCACATTATACAGTACATTAACTGCGGCAACTGGAATGTTCAGGCATAACATTATGACCACTGAACGCCGACGTTAGTAACACTGATTTTACCGCATCATTGCAGCTTGTAGTATAATTTAAGGTCTGTCCATTTTACAAAAATCTCTTGAACTTACCAATAATCTATGAATAAATATGAATGTGTGACTCCAGTTCATAACATCTGCCAACAGGAAGTATATTAGTTTAACCAGAGGTCACAGTACATGCAAGTTTATCAATCGATCAATCAATCAATCAATCAATCAATCAATCAATCAATCAATCAATCAATCAATCCAAAAATCAATCAGGTTTATTCGTATAGCACATTTCAGCAGCAAGGCAGCATAAAAACACAAAAATAAAAGGTCATAAAAAGCAACATGCAGTCACTGATCGAGAAACCAGCAACCAGCTTTGCTCAGTGGTCAGACTCTCCCATCATCAATAAGATCTTGGTGAAAGATTAATGCAACACTGGATGGAAATAGATCTTGTGACACTGCAGAAGCTTATTGAAACAATGCCACAGCGAATGCGGCCTGTAATCAAAACTAAAGGCGGTCCAACAAAATATTAGAGAGTGTGACCATTTTTTGGTGGCGACTTTTTTTTGGCCAGGCAGTGTATTTCTAATAATCAATAAAAAGATATCTGAAAGAGAGGACTCTATAGCAAGTTTAAATATTTTTTTTATATAAAAACAACCAGATCTTATTATACAATGGAAAGTTTTTATAATATAGGGAGCTCTTTCCATTCACACCTGACTTTTTCTTACTACTCCAAACTTTTCATGGACTCCCTAAAAACTGCAGCAAGACCAATACAAGCATGTATCAAGCTCACAATTATACACACAGACCGATAGGATCAGATGAAATTAGGATTTATTTCACATTTTGAATATCACCAGCTTGCTTTGAGGAATCAAAGACATCAAAGGACGCGTTACAGGATTAGTTTGGGGAGGTTCGTGTGCACATCAGGTGAAGAAGAAAAACAATCAGTAAAAGAGAAAGAAATCAACAAGGACTTGACCATGTAGGTTATGTTTGCTGATGGTTTGGTGTCGGTTCTGTAGTTCCCAAATGACAGACCTACAGAGCGTGCTGGCGTTTGTTTACTAACATCAGCCAACTGTAAACAAGATGGGTTCAAATGTGAGCAACATCACTAGCTGCATTTCCATTGTATTTGCACATATACGGCATTTGCACAATTTGACATTTTAAACATAAAGTCGCTTAATGGAAATATGGCAAATTCTGAAAAGCTTTCATTTTTCGTTAAAACGTTTTGGCGCTAGCATGAAGTGGGTTTTTTTTCGGTCGCATCGAAATTGGTTTATTTCGCAAAACTGCAATGGTTGAACTATCATGGCATTGTCATTTTTGACGACTTATCGCGTGGACGAACCTATTCACATGTGATTTCAATTGCGTTTTTTCATTTTACAGAAACACCCCAATTGCGAAATTGGGTTTTTTCGACATTAGCTGCATATCAACAAAGGTTTTCACACATTAGTAATGGAAACGCAGCTAGTGACAGATCCTTTCTTCAACACTAAGCTTGGAAAACCTCTACTGGTGGTTGGATGTGAGACAGGAGGCGACCATGAAGACACGAGGACGCTACAACATGGCACAGGGGACACATGGTGAAGCACTGCAATCACAATACAAAGCACACACACAGACTCGGTTCCACTGGAGACCAGTTAAGATCACACCAACAGTCAGAGTGCTACTTCATACGCCTGGCTTTACCTGAGTCAAGTTTATTATGAGGATTCCACTCAGGTAACACAGGGGGCATTTAAAAATCGAATTTTGAGTTGAGTGTCACCGAAGGTCCCTTGAGGAGGTGACCTGGTGAGCGTTAGCTTTAACAGTGTGTGGGGAAAGGTAGGAGAGAGAAACAGTCAGAGTTACACAGGCACTTGAGAAAAATGACAAAACACCAAGACGTTCATTAAGGCACAACAGACACAACTACAGTCACAAACACCAGTCTTTGGAACAAGAACACGATCCTCACTGTAGCCATACACTGTACAGTTCTCTTAACATGGCCGACACACCAACACAAAGTTCTCCTCAATAGATCGGCTTCATCTATTGTGACTCTTCTTAGGAAACCCCACCCTGTAATTTGTTATTTTTAATTCAGTCTTACATCAATAAAATATATTTAGATTTATATATCTTAGGTTTAAAATAATGCAGTTTTTACCACAAAGTTGAAGCTTTACTGCAGATTTGCAACTGAAAATTTTCACACATAAGATCTGTTTTATACTACGGCGGAGAAAAAGGAACTGCATTCTGCTTACACGTTTTAGTTTAAACTAACACTAAAATTACTATTTTGGTTTATGTTAGGTGTTAACAAACTTTAGGTGACTACAAGGATTTTTCCATCTCTAATAACTGAATTCAGTCATAGTGGACCCCTATCCATTGTTCACAATTTACAGATTCAACTATTCGCTGTATTTTTTCGTAGATCATATCTAAAATATTCTAGCTAAAAGAAAACACACCATGGGAAGCTGGAATAACATAATGCTAGTTGACTGGTGTTTGCAAAACAGCCAATCCAGAAGCTGCATTTACTTGTCTTGGCGCTGATTGGCTGTGTCAAATTAAGAGTGGAAAAAAGGAAGACCGTATGAAACCCTCTGCAGTAGCATTAAGACAACTTCCATGGTGCTCACTGATGCTTATTTATGTATATTTGGTATGTGAATAATTAAATTATGCAGTCCTAAGCATTTTTGGAAGTATGTGTGGATTTTAGCTAATCATTGACAGCCGTGTTCTGCTAACCTCTGCGAATACCAGGAGTTCAACGTATAATAGTGAAAATGAAAACTATCGCAGGATATTCAAGAAAACCGTTTAACTACACAGTTATCACTATAACATATTTAGCTAGGGAGCGCTCATAACTCAGAGCTAGCTTTATCATTTATTAGCTACATCTGGTTACAGCCAGCTTTACCGTTTTAATAGCCACAAGTTTTGACAGTCAGTTTTCTTTGGCTAGGTACAGCCCAAAGTCAACAGTTAGCTTTAAAAATGATCAACCAAAGATAGCTACAGCTAGCTAGCCAGAGCTAGCCAGCTTACAATTTATTGTCCACAGTTAGCTACAGGTAACATGCAACAGTTAACTAGCTTAATTTGCTCCAGATAGGTAAAATTACAACTTAAAGCTAGCCACAGTTAATGAATTAATTAGCCACAGGCAGCTACAGTCATTAATTGTTTCCTAGCTATCTCTGCGGTGTGGATCTGAAGAGTTGTTCATTAATTACATCTCAAGTGAGAAATGGCTCTGGATTTTCACACATTTCCAAAACTTAGCCTTCTATTTAGGAATTTATCCATAGAGTGACCACAGCTCTTTATCAGTGATGGCTGGAGATAGACCCCATAACACCCCCACAGCCCTATCTACACCAACAACCTCACTCCTCACCTCCAGCTAACTGCCATGGATGTGAGTTTAGACAATAAATGATTTGATTTAGATTTGTTTCCTTTAGATAAAAAAACCCCAAACAAAATAAAAAACGTAAATTTTGTCCTGTCACATCTGGACCCCGGAGCAACTTCTCTTACATGTGCAACCACATTTTTATGACATTTTAAACAAAAATGAAACATTGAACTTGAGAATACCCTTCTGTTTAGCTAACATCACCTGAACACGGTAAATACTGAAGACCGATTAGCACTAAACCTCAGATAAAAGCATACAGCAGCAGTAAGAATGGCTCAAAGAGACACTATGTCACAGAGCTGCTGTTTTATTTTTCTTTTCTTCACGTTTTAATGGAACATTCAGATCACAAAATGACAAAAAAAAAAACAGCCTTAATCTTGATTGTCCTCTATGATATTAGAACTGATGATGGAACAGCCCTACTCACTTTCAGTGTTACTAGATCTCATTAAACAAGCAAGGTCAGAATGAACCAGTACCTAAAATCAGCAGAGGTAATTAGAGACAACAGAAACACACACACACACACGCCTCCACGCTCACACACACTTCAACGAACAGACACTCACAAAGGCAGAATAAGCAAATCAGGTGCACATGCAAACAGGCAGAGCTTATACACACACACACACACACACACACACACACCCACGAGAAGGATGAATGTGTGGAACATTAGTAGAGATTATTTATTTTGATTCCAGATTGTTTTTCCTTCATTGGTTTAATAATCTGAGATACAGATTAAGTGCTAATTAAACAGTTAGCTCTTCTTCTTTCGAAGACTGAACAGCCGCTCACTCTTTGCACTCAAAGTGAATCTGATTTTGCTTCATTTGGAGAGTCTGCCTTTCATGGCCTAGCGTTTCGAAATCCCCCATAAAGAATGCAAAACAAGAGAAAAAAACAGAAGTGCATGAATATGGTTTCTATTGAGTTGTGTCCCGTTGAGTTGCAGAAGAGTGAGAAGACGAGGTGCAGGCAGCTTAACTCCTGGGGAACAGGCCCTTTTTGTAGGCCACCAGGCCCACTGCGGCGGCGGCGGACAGGACGGCGGAGACGCCCGTGAGCTTGAGAAAACCGCCGACCGACGGCAGATTCCTCTCCCAGAAGCTGGTGACAAACGGCAGGGCAGGAACTTCCTGCAGGGGGAAGAGACGGACGTTATGGCTGGCTGAACGACTTCTATAAACCAGCCATTACTATTTTGGTTTATGCTAAAATGGTTGAACGACTTCTGCTGGAAGACGAGACGTGAAAACAACCCTCACCTGACTCTCAGGCTCTGGCTGGTGGATTTGACTCTGGTGGATTTTACCCATCGCACACAAGACCTGTGAGAAACAGCGGGTTGTGACATAATAAAGATGAGTTTATGGTTTTATGGATTCTACAGCAGACGCGGGGGGTCAAAGACTCAAGTCGACTTTCAGCCTAAAGCCAGACTTAAAGCTGTAGGATGTAACTTATGAGGAAAAAAAGACGTATTTACATATTTGTTAAAATAATCATTACTTTGTGACAGTATGAAACAGATAAAAAGATTTTAGCTCCCAGTGCTCCCAGTAGTAAGAAATAAACCAATCAGAGTCAGGAGGCTGGTCTTAGTGCTGTCAATCACTCTCGTGCTCACTTACTCTATATGCTACACTTCAGCCGGTCCACCACAACATAACCTGCCATGAATACTAAGACTAGTTAGCTTAGCATAGCCACCGATGACGATGGATAAGCAGTATTCCTGTGTTGGTAAGCTGCAGCATTGATTGACATCGCTAAGACCCTCCCCCTGGCTCTGATTGGTTGTTTTTGACCGGGAGCTTTACATTTCTTCAGGCGGCAATAGAAGCTCAGAGAGGAGGTCAGGTTAGCTCGTCTACTGTAGCACTGGCCGTATGTTTGGAGCGATTATTATGCTGGAAGGTGAAACTTCCCTCTTACTTCTATTGGATAGTGATGTGCTTTTTTTGTTTGTTATTTTTTTATAGTCATAAATGTGTGTGGGAGGAAGGCTGTAAAAAATGCAAAGAGTTCTCTGACCTCTCTGGCGGCCCTCTCCCCGGCCTGCACCGCCCCCTCCATGTAGCCACTCCACTCTGACGCCGTCTCCGTGCCGGCGAAGTACAACCTGCCAACAGGCTCCCTCAGAACCCTGCAGACAGGAAACGACAGAGAACACGCAGGAGGAGTTATTTTACTGATTTGTGCTTTGATTGATAGCTTTAGCCTCCATGTTCTTTTTATTTCTACATTTGTACGCCACTGGAAAGCTTCCTAGTGCTGCTAGAACACACTAATGTGGGAAATGTGCTGGATTTATTGTGACTGATGTTAGATGTTCATTAGAATAAGTAACTCCAGTTCCTGATCTCTTATGTTGACCTCATCCTGAAATCCCCCTTAACAAAAAGCGATTTATTCAGCTGGATTTATTTTATGCCAGAAATGAGGCAGTGTACTTGAAGTTTATTTTGAACGAGCTGTGTTTTATATGCGTAAGAATAGTATAGTGAAGTACACTTGGCTTATAATGCAAAGCATAAAGAAAAGTCTAACACTAAGTACATTAAAACTAAGAATGTTTTCACTTCTGACAGTCCGGTAGACTCGGTTAAATCTGGGACCAAAGTTGTGACATTTGTTACATTTTCAGTTGCTGCAGTTCTTTTCACACTGCATTGTCAAACCAGCCAAACCCTTTGAAGAACCTATTCCCCTCCTCACCTGTGGTGGCGCTGCACCAAGAACCACCGAAGGAATCAACATAAAATCCTCAGAAGACGAAATGAGAACTACTTCCTTTTTCACAAAATACCAACAAAAATGGGTTTTAGCGGTTGTAGGATGAGTGTTCTTGAATGTAGATTTTAGTGAACTTAGAAAGAGCTGGTAACAGAATACTGAAGGCATACTTCTTATAAATTAAAAAATGTAAGTAATATTAAGTTAGTATACTTTTGTAATTATTTAATTGCTTGACAAAATAAAATGAGTTAATTCATTTCTATTTTAATGACTGTTATTTTGAAGGGTAAACTTGTTTAGAGACGTCATTTCAATTTATTTACAGTTTAGGTTGTCAGTGGGTTTTTTATTTAGGTTTTATTTGTTATTTTTGGTTGCCATGTTTAATTTTGGATACTTAAAATACCGACCAGTTCAAGTGTTAAGTTTTTTTTACAAGTTAAAGTTTATTAAACTTTGAGAGAGCAAACCTGCATTATTATTATTATTATTATTATTATTGGTATTATCAATATATTACTTGAAAATGGTCTCAAGACAACAATATTATCATTTATTGCAATAATTACTGGGACAACAAAAGTAAGATTTTACTTTATTAAATAAACTGCAGTATAAGTAATAAAAGGAACTACATTTTGCCAACACATTAGATTTTCAGCACAGGTTTCTATTTATTAATTAATAAAGTGATTAATAAAGTATTTTGAATTTGAATTGAATTGAATGACAAGTATGCGACAGACTGGCGACCTGTCCAGGGAGAACCCGCCACTCGCCCGGAACCTTAGCTGGAGATAGAGACCAGCACCTCCTGACCCCACTGGGGACCAGGGTGTTAGAAAATGGATGAATTTGTGGATGAATGACAAGTAAGAAGGAACCCGGCTTTGGGACCCTAAAACCCTTTGAACCAGAACTGAACCTGAACTCACTTCTCTCTTCAGCCTTTAACCCTGCGCAGCAGCAGAGGCCTCAGCCTCGGTTTGAACCCTCAACATCTGCAACAAGAAGCGCGTGGGCCGCGGATAACTCACCTGCCAAACTGGGTCAGGGTTCCAGGAGGAAAGTAAGCTGTGTAGCAGCCGCCGGAGTATTCCTCCTCACACCAGTTCTTCTCTTCATAGTGCACCGGCTGAAAGACACCAGAGGCCGTGTGAGAAGCGGGTCAGCCGTTCTGCCGTGTTGCTGCTCGTGGTTCTGCGTGTCCGGACTCACGTGGAGAGCCTCCTCTGAGCCCAGCACTCTGGAGTAAATCTCACAGATCCTCCTGAGCCTGAACGAAAACAAGAACAAAGTTCAGGCTAAAACTAGCTGGTAGCTTTGGGGGGGAGATTGAGCTCAGCCGACGGCCGGTCGCCGGCGTGTGTCCACACCTCTCCTCTTTGGTCAGGTCTGCCAGCTTCCTGCACTTGCGAGCCAGAATGAACCTGCAGGAAGAGGGAGAGACGCGGATTTATATATTTATATATAATTAGATCTGACAGCGCCACCTTCCCCAGCGCTCTGCTGTGCACAGCTTGGACACAAAACAGAGATGTAAAAAACTAACTTCTCCTTACTGATTACTTTTTTTTTGTCACTTAATGATTCAAATTATTAAAGGGGTATTATCCAAGCACATAGTGTCACTTTAAAGGACAGTAAAGTAACTATGTTAACTTCAGTTGTTATTAAAAAAAAATGCTGTAAATATCAGATATGACTTAAAAGAAATTTGACTTCATAATTTAACGCCTTAAAATTGGGCTTCTGTCTCTTTAAGAAACTCCTGCTCTTTCTGAAACTTAAGTCATCACAACATGGCTCCTCTATTAACCCTTTAACAAAATATATACAAATGGATTTAAAGGGGCAGCATTTTGCAAAATGGACTTTTTTAAAGCTTTGTATCATGTCATAATTTTATTCCTTCATCAAAAATAAACCTGGAGCCTTGCTTTGATTCTTTCATGCGTGTTTGGAAAAAAAAAATCCGTTAATCTCCATGGCAACCATTCAGCTGTGCAAAACACCTGGTTGGACCTAGCTCCACCTTCCAGACAAGGCTTCCAAGCTTTGGCCTCACAGAGCAGCCCTCACCCATCAATCCCCCACTCAGCTCCTTCAGACTAGCCAGCAGCAATTAGCACATGGTGGAACATCAGCTGAGCTCATTATAGGAGCTACTGCTTAGTAAAACGTTGTTAAGGGGTTAACAGAGGAGCCATGTTCTGGTGACTTTCTGAAGGCGGCGTTTCAGAAAGATCTTAAAGAGCTTTACAATGCTTTAAATTACAAAGTAAAATTTCTTTTAAGTCATATTTGATAGGGAGTATTTTTATAGTAACTGAAGGTAACATAGTTACTGATTGTGCTATAAAATGCCACTATGTGCCCGAAAAACACATAATACTGATGATAAAAATGATTTTTTAAATTTACAGCTCAGGGAATCCGTTTGTAGCAAGTAGAACTGAGCTGCGTTTTCCAAAATTGTGGTTCACCATGTTTATTTCATAATGAGGCAGTGAGATAATTACTTTGTCACACAGGGTCAGGTTGTTGTTTTTTCTGAAATCATCATTTGAAAGCTGTTTTTTAATTTTTACTCAAGTTTTCCTCATCGGAAATAAAAATGACTTTCATAATCTGAAATGTTGACATTATTGTACAAAGATATGACTTTTGCATTCCTAGTTTAAGTGTGTGATTTTATACTTCTACCATGTTTGAAATAAATAAATAACTTCTTAAGTCTTTAAAATGTGGCAAGAAAAACAAAAATCCTCTCTCCCTCTCTCTTTCTCTCTCTTCTCTTTTTCTTTCTCTCTCTCTCTTGTTGTGTAAGTGGCGGCTCACCCCATGATAGCGGGCACGGTCCCATCAGGCTTTGTGTCATCCAGAGTCAGGCCTATAGGAGCCCCCTCCTCCTCGATCACCATGGTGCCGCAGTAACCTGACGAGACCAAACATTAGAACCTGCTGCCCCCTGCCGTCCCCCCATCCTGCTCTCCGTACCCTTCTTCCTCCAGAAGTTCTCCTTGTAGTAGACCATGCATTTGATGACGCAGCCCATGGGCACGCGGTAGATCAGCTGGTTCCTGAGGGGCGGCAGCTCGGGGTTAAAGTGCATCTTCAGGTTGAGGGCGGGCGGCGTTGCCACGACGACGTATCTGGCCTGAAGCGAAGAAAAGTCGGCAGAACTATTCAGGATGGATGCGGCCAGCAGAGGGCAGCAAAACACAAATCTTCTCCTCTGAGATTTGTGTTTCTGCTCTGAAGCTACACAGTACGTCCAAGTTTAATTACAATTTTAATACATATAAAGTTATAAAAGGAAAGAGAGGGAGGAGTAGAAAGTGATAGAAAAACTAAAGTTATGAGTCAAACAGCCACTGAATGAAATCATTTAAAAGCTGTATGTAGTTGAAATGAGGCGACCCCAACCCCTGTCAATTTGGGACGTTGTATAAAAACATGAATGAAAGCAGAACATGATGATTTGACCTGCATTCAACTGAACTCACTGTAAAGACAAGATATTTAATGTTCAAAGGGGAAACTTTATTGCAATCATGCAAATATTCACACATCTGGAATTTGACGCCGGCAACACGTTCTAAAAACGTTGGGAACAAGAAAGTGGGAAAGTTGAAAAATACTCAAAAAATCTCTCGTTTATTAACTGGAAGCAGGTGAGAGTCAGGATGGGGGGCAGAGGGAACGTCCTCCAAAGCCTCAGTCGTTCACAAGAGGTGCATCGCTTTGAGAACAAGCAAACAGTTCCAACGTTTTAGGAACAACGTTACGCAAAGTGCAACTGCAGGGAGTTTAGGGATTTCATGGCCTGCAGTTCAAAGTGTCACCAAAAGACTCAGAGAATCTGGAGAAATGATCGCCGATCGCCCGTGACTTTTAAAAAGGTTTGTTGAATCGTGAAGCGCAAAATACGGCAACTGAGGCCCCAGGCTGCTGAACAACTGAAGTATCTCAAACAACGATGGGAAAAGAATTAAAAAAATACTAAAGCTTCAACAATGAGTTCCCAAAAGCTTGTTGAGGTTTGTCAGAAGGAAAGGTGATGTGACAGGTAAACATGGCTCTGATTTAGAACGTGTTGTAGACATCAAAATGCAAATAGGTGAACATTTTCAAAGAAAACAATAAAGTTGATCAGTTAGCTCTTTAAATGTCTTGCTTTGTAGTGAATTCACCTGAACACAGGTTGAAAATGATTCATGAATCATCGTGTTCTGCTTTACACGACGTCCCATTTTCATTGAAGTTGCGATTTATGTCGATTCCTCGACTCCCACCGTCCCGCGGTTCGGTTCCACTCACCGTGTAAGTCTCTTTGTTCACCGTCTCCACGACGACCATGTCTCCGGTCTGGTCGATCCTGTAGACGGGCGACTGCAGCTTCACCCTGTCACCCAGCTCCTTGGCCATGCACTCGCTGATCTGGCTGGAGCCGCCCGCAAACTTCCTCTCCTTCACCAGACGACCGAGAGAGCGACAGTCAGAGAGTGTGTGTTCTGACGCGGCGGCCGGATAAAACATCTACACACCTCAGACTTTCCACGTTTGTCTAGTGTGTGCAGAGCTGGTTTAAAATGAAATACACAACCTAAGAGGAAACGTTTAGAAAAACTAAAGCTCAAGGCGAAGTTTAAAAGCCTCTGCGCTTCCATTAGAGGGATTCATGTGTGGAAGAATTATTGTGAGGAGTTAAAATTGTGGGTTTTTTTTGCACATTTTCTTTGCTGGGATTTTGTTAGTTTTACTGTAACAGTTTTGCAGAATTATATTACAGTTTTGCTGCAATTCTGTTACTAGTTTACTGTACTTCTGTTGATTTTACTGTAATTCTAATGCAGTTTTACTGTAGTTTTGTTACAGTCTTGCTGTACAATCATTGTGTAGTCTTTACAGTGATTCTTTACAGTGTAGATCCAAACTGTTCTCTTAAACCTCAGTGAAATCCTCGTCCTTCTGTCCGGTCTCACAGAGATCAGATCTTCCTGCACAAGCAAAGCCGTGTTCAGTGGAGGATCTGATCGAATCCGCTGCCCCTCCCAGATGTTCTGCACTGTTATCTTCACTTGTCCTCCTTTCCCTTCGCTGCAAATTTACATGTGCAGAACTCAGGCCACCTACTGCTACATCATGAAGACGGTCTGCGGTTTGGGTTGGAGGCTTGGAGAGAGACAAGGTGCTGCCGACGCTCTGACTCACAAAATTGATTAGGCAGCGACCTTTTCCATGGGCTTGGCGTCGGCGTCTCGGCCTTCACTAACCGTGTCGGGCGGATTCCATTCTAGCCTTTGGGTGCAATTCACCAATCAGACGCGACTAGATTAAAAGCTGAACCTGAATCGGTCCTGGCAGAGAACGAGAGTCAGACATTAATCATCACGGTTTAAAAGGAAATAAATACTTGAGACAGATTTTTTTTTTTTACGTTGCAGTGACTGACCTGCATTTTGTGTAAGTTTTAGAACTTGAAAACTGCAAAACGACATCAGTGTCACCCGTTTACAGAGACACAGTCCCAGGCCCCGGTCGTTATGGCAACGAGGGGTCACTGAACTCTGGAAGGGAATGAAGTTCCCCTAGCACCGCAAGAAAGCAGCCTTTGTTAGGCCTGTAATGATGCTGAGGCGACACAGAGCAGACAAAAAAAACACTGAGACTAATTCAGGATCTGCCACTGACGGCCCCGGCCCCGGCCCCGGCCCCGGCCCCGGCCCCGGCCCCGGCCCCGGCCCCGGCCCCGGATCTGTCTGCTCCGGACGCTCTGCATTACTGTACTTCTCCTGGAGAGGCGGGGGGATTTCATAATGCATGAGCACGAGTCCTCGAAACCCAAATTTAAAGGATGTGAGTCAAGATGTAAACAAACAGGTTCACATTTTACTTCATTTAAAGGGGCGGTGTTGTGTTTTCCAAACATATTATACCAATTAGCACAATGAAGAACTACATTACCGTCAGTTGTTCAGTATATATCAAATGAGACTTAAAAGACATGTGACTTTGTGATGTAACACCTTAAAATTGGGCTTCTGTCTCTTTAAGAAACTCCTGCTCTTTCCAGCACAACGGATTCCCCATAAAGCCTTTAACATCGCTCTTAGGAGCTGAAGGCTAGTTCCTAAGATAAGATCAGAAAATGCTCAGTTCCACCAGGTGTTTGCTAACTGCTGCTGCCGCTAGTCTGAAGGAGCTGAATGCGGAAGGAAACTGCAGCTCTGAGGAGAAGATGTGTGGAAAAGGCAGAGCTTGGTCAGCGCAACGTTTAGGCACCCCTGTGAATAGTTGCCATGGGAGATTAAATGTTTTTTCAAACATGCATAAAAGAGTTATAGCAATGTTTTTGATGAAGGGATAACATTATAACATAATATAAAGCTTAAAAATAGTCGACTTTACATGATACCGGCCCTTTAACGTGGAGGTTTTCCATTTGGATGACAGAAACTCGGCCCTGCACACACACCTGTCCCCCGTTGGTGGTGGAGAAGATCCTCATCGTTCCCCCGCACTGCTTCACGTACCAGAGGAACCACAGTGCCGACACCTCGTGGGGTTCAGAGGTCACGTTCACGTTGACAAACAGGGTGGCGAAGCGGCGAACGGCACTGTGGAGGGAAACAGGGGAACGAAAGAAAATGCATGAAGTGCACGGCACTGGTTTTTATTGAAATAATAATAAACCTTTTTTTTTATTTCCATCTCTAAAGATGCTTTTCGATTGTTCTAACAACATATTCTCAATTTCTGCAAAACTTATTTTCCATTAGCTACAATTTTCATGAACAGAAAAAAAAACATTTCAGATAGATCACTCTGTGTGAGACATCAGATGTTTACAGATGCTCTCTAAACACACATCTAATTTTTTTTCCCCCTATTGTGGAACTAATTTAGGGTCCTTACGCCCATTTGGACCCCAGGTTTAACCTCCTGACTGATGTTTTGAGATGTCACGTCTATATTTTCACATGATGTTCTTTTCTCATGAGGTTTCTACATGCAAAGCGCACCAGTCCCTCCTGCAGTAAAACGCGTCCTAGTACAGTTTAGATGACATTCTCACATTTCATCCCATTTCCTCCAGGAGTGAAAACTTCTTCCAGCCTGTGTGACCTTTCAACTCAGGTCAGTACCAGATGTGTTTGACATAAAAGTAAAGAAATATGTCATTATTCTGGTTGATAACCTGGTTGACAGTGTATTTAAATATCTGGTACCAACTGTTTGCTTAACTTTTTGAATAACTTACATTTTTAATGATCTTCAAATTTTTTTTAAGACAGGAGAAAACGAGGTCACCGACTTGGTGACACTGTTCCATGTGCTGTTACAATTTGGACTTGGTATGATTTTATTTCTGTGGCATTTACCAACCGGAGGCATGTTTTAGGATGCTAAAAAGTTTAGAGAGATTCAAAAAAACAAAACAAAGCTAAACTGGAAATCTTCAGTTCTGTCACCTGGTCCAGCAGATTTTGTTGAACAGCTCCTGCATGGTCATGTTGTCCCACTCTAAGGCACGGGGAGCTCTCCAGGGCGCCTCTCTGGGAATCTACAAATTCACACGGCAGCATGAGAGAACAGCACAGGGACGCTGCAGCAGCAAAACAGCGATGCGAGTGATCTAGACTGAGCGTAGCGTCACCTCCTGGCCCATCTCGTCCATCGTCCTGAAGAGGTTGTTGAAGTCCATGTAGACGATGGGGTTCCACATGGGAGGGAAGGAGCCTTTGAACGGGTACGACTTTCCCTGTCCGATCGATAAAAAACAGCGTTATAATCTCCCCGTGAAGTTGATAAGTCACTGAAGACTGCGTCCTTTATCGCAGAATTTGCAATGGAAGCAGATAAGATTGTTTACAGAGAGACAGGCAGGTGATGGAAGTATTGGCTGCCATATTGGACCCATCAGTTCCACCGATACTCTCTGACTGAAGTCACTTTGAGCCACAACTGTTCCCTTTTCTCGAGATTTTGTTTTAGAATGCCCTGATATGAAAATATCTTTTACCAATACTGATAATAATGTTATAACCGATAACAGATATTCATCGGTTATAACATTATAACTGATAATGTTGCAATGCGTCCTGTAAAAAACAATGAAAAAAAAAAAACAACCACACCGCTGACATCACTTCTTGGCTTTAATAAAACACTCCATGGTCCTGTGATGCATCGTGATCACTAGCTGTATTTCCACTGACTGTAAATTGGAATTACAAAAAAAAGCTGCTTTATGGAAACACGGCAATTTACAAAAAACTCACGTTTTCCATAAAAAGTTTTTGCACTGGAATAAGGTGGGTTTTTTCGGCCATATCAGAATTGGTGTACTTCAACGAAACTGCAACGGAAACACTTTTTTCGCATCATGCCGGATGCAGAAAAGGTGCATCCGGCATGATGCGGATGCACTTTGCCGGTTAGCATACAGCAGTGACGTGCTAATTTGAGACTCTGGCCTCCTTGGAGAACACTCAGCTTCCTCCACCAGGGGTCTCAGAGCATCACTAAAGTTCATAAACATTGAGTTTGTTTTTCTAAGGTGTTGAATCCACAGCTATTCCTTTTAAAAAAATCGCCCCCATGACTCCCCTAAAACGCCGAAACATATGCGTAGTCGCTCCAAACTAAAAGAGCTTGTTGCTTCAACGCCCCAATAAGACGCCAATGTTTCCTCTGTTGGCTAATAATGAGTGCTAGAGACTTATGAATATATCTCATGCAACTGTTTTTTAATGTCTTCCCATGGCGAACGTCTTAAATATCAGAGTGGAAATGACCAACATCTATTTTTCTCCACAACAACTTGAATGGAATACAACACAAACCATATTAGCCAAGCAGCAGCAGTAAAGACCTGAAGGACTTACATCAAAGTTCTAAATCCCAATCAGTTCAAAGCACTATAAGTATAAGCAATCTTTATTCTTTATGCACCTTGGTTCTGGACTGGAAGCCTGACCTGGAATGCCCTTTACTGTGAATGTGTGTGAGCTGTTCAGATTAGCATAGCGGTTGCCCTTTAGCCTCCAGCTGACCTCCAGAATGCTTAGTCAGAGTGACTGATCAGGACTCAAAATTCTGTGTAGACAAGAGAGGAAGGACTTGTGTAATATTTTACTACTCCAGATAACAGTGTCCATGACTCCACACACTGTTTGAATGGGACCACCTGCCGTTTATGTGTCACATTGGGAAAAAGTGATGAGAAGGCACAAATTGAGACAGATAAGCTTCACTCGCACGCTATCAGTGGAAACGTGCCGATTCCACGTTCACTCCGGTTTATGGCTGACCCCCGGTGACCGTCAGATTGTCCCGCTGATACCGGGGCTTCTGCAGGTCTTCTTCAAGTCAAGTTTAAGATTTTTATGGATGTTTTTAATGCAACCGTGGCTTAAATTTAAGACCAAAAACACCCCAAACAATAAATCTATGGAATAAGAGGGGATGATGTATTACAAACAAGCATAGCAAAAAATTGTGAAGTTTCTGCTCTGTTTGGTAGCAGCTTTGTGCTTCTCACGCACCGTGCGACCATGTAGTGCCAAACTTTGTGAAGGCAAACATCGTCCAGCGAAACGCAGACAAATTTGCACTGACATACGCAAACACAAAAAGCTAGCTAACAAGCTAGCAAGGGTATGTTAGCGGCTAGTTAGCATTAGCCTTGAGGCACAAAACACAAGGACTGTGTGAGACTCAAACTTTCACCTGACAGAAAATGTACATAAATGAGATGAAACAGACCTAATCTGTGATTAACGCAGTTAAGGCCTTAATTTTAGATACATGAATTAAGACTTTTTAAGGCATTTAAAGAATGCTCAGACAACCTCAACACTGATGTCTACATGAAATCTGCAATAGGTAATGCTGTCCAATCAGAGCTCAGCATATCCAGCTCTGGAAAAAATATTATCCACTGAATTGAACCCCATTGAAAACCTTCGGATTATTCCACCAAATACTGATTCCTGAACTCTTCCTGAGTTTTTAAAACTTTAGCATTGTTGTTTCTAAATGAACATGAACTTGTTTTCTTTGCATTATTTGAGGTTTGAAAGCTCTGCATCCCTTTTGTTATTTTGATCTTTTCTCATTTTCTGCAAATAAAAAACATTTTTGCTTGGAATTTCAGAGACATGTCAGGAGTTCATAGAATAAAGGAACAAAGTTCATTTTACTCAAACATAAACCTATAAAGAGTAAAATCAGAGAAACTCATCATTTTGCAGTGGTCTCTTTTTTTTTCAGAGCTGTATCTTTTCTGCAAACCCCAGAATCTCTACCAGGACTGATCCTCTGTTGTCAAAGTTGGTCTGTTTGTGGTGACTGGAAGACTTTTCAAACCATTACTGCCTGTTCAATGTAACTTTACTGTCATTTAATTTGGTTTTCTGCAGATGATTCTTACATAAAACCGCCACATCAGCCTCGTTTTTCCTTGTAAAGATTTGACTTTAGCTTTCACCAGCTGTTTTCTGCTCATAAAATCCCATTTTGATGTTAAACAGTAACTGAATACTATCAGATATCAGCCTTTCACGACAGATAAAATCGGTTTGGGAATGTTGTAACCTCAGACGTTTATTTTTTCTTTTTTTGAAATGCTGAAAAATCAATTGAATAAACTTTAAAACCTCAGATTGCTTTGGATGAATCTTCTGTGACCCTGGATACGCTCGCATTTCCAAGGGCGCCAAGAGCGCTGTGCCAAACTCAAACAGTCAGCCATTTCTCTTTTATGACTCTGGAAACTCTTTTCTCCAAACCAGTTGCAGGTCATAAATTCAAAGAACTCCCCTCTGGTCAATAAGAAATTTCTCTGCAACACTGTTTCTGTGCTTAACGTGGACCAGAAGTCATCTTCAGTTAGACGTGAACGCATTCACCTTCAGCAAACCCAGATCAAACACATTAGTGATGTGTCGGTCGCTAACGATCCGGCTCTAAGAGCCGGCTCTTTGAAGTGAACGATTGGAACCGGCTCCACAATGGGAGCCGTTTTAGGATCCTATTTGGGAGCCGGGTTTTTTTCTACAGTATATCGCTGTCTCTCCGCCTCCCTGTCGTTGTGCTTGTGCTCTGCAAGTGCCAGAGCCGATAGTTTTTCCCCACATCGTTTTTTTTTTTCCTGCGGTGCCTCGCTGTCTCTCGTCCCCCTTCTCCCTCTCCTTGTGCATTTTGCTCTTCTGCCAGTGCTAGAGCAGAGAGTTTTTTTCCCTCGGTCGGTCCACTGCCCTCATGTCAAGCGTGTGCTCCACACATCTGACCAATCACACATAGTTTCAATTAATAATGTGGCGGGAAAACACTGAAAAAAAAGTTTATCTCCACTTTTCTTGTGGAAACGGCAGGCAGTTGGCCAAGCTGTATAGCGTTCGTCGGCAGGTGTTTATGTACAGACACTCACTCAGCGGTCAAGAAGCACAGAAAGAAGGGGAGTCAGTGTGAGAACTGAATAGGTGAAAATAAATGAGTGACAGAAAACAGAGTAAGATTTGGACTCATTTTAATGCTACATCAAGCTCCAGGGCAGAGTGCAGACTGTGCAAAGTCAGCATTTCCTATCGTGCAGGCTCGACAAACAACCTGCACAGGCGGACATCACACGCATCGGTATTGCTATAGCATTGTTATGCGGCATTTTTACTCATCATAAGTGCTTAACAATGTCAATAATGAAACAAAATATTATAAAATTAGGTTTAAGCTATTAATTAATTAATAATGTCAAAAATATATATGGGGAGCCGTTTGGGAGCCGAAAGAGCCGGCTCTCCACAGTAAGAAGAGCCATTAGAGCCGCATCTCGAAAAGGAGCCGAAAATCCCATCACTAAAACACATGTAAAAGTGCACACAGCGTGGTAAAACACCAGAATTTTATTTAACTTTTATTGGTAAGTTGAACATTCTTTTTTAAAATCGCAGATTTTAAGAATCTATGATTCTTAAAACATCATAGAACAGGATAATAATACAAAACTTGAAAACTTTCCGTCATGAGGTGCGGCGAGTGGTGTTGAGGAAGATGCTGAGGACCCAGGTTGAAATGAAGAAATTCTGTTTTTAATGCTGAAGTCAGCAAAACCAAGTCCAAAAGTCCAGGCAGCACAGAGCGGAAGGCTAAAGCTCATCTACTGGTAGCAACAGGTAAATATGACTGATAACTGACAGCTAGACACGCTAGACAGATAAACAAGACAGATTTGACAAAGACCCAACAAGGAACACAGGTGGGATTAAATACGCAGAGAGTAATCAGGGAACGAAACACAGCTGGGAACAAACAAGGGGAAGACAGGACAACACAGAAACCTAAAATAAACACAAAGAAAACTCAAATCCTCACACTTTCTCGCTGACTAAGTGTACTATACATGAGTCGACGATTTTTAAAAGTGCATTGTTCATGTTTTTTACAGTTTTTTTTATGAAGATCAATATTGAAGTTAACTTACTGAGCTTTAGTTCTTCCAGCTGAAGACAAGTTAAATTCAAGACTTTTAAAGACTTTTAAAATTGATAATAGAAATAAAATTTAAGACCAACCAACAAGAATGAAAACAAAACAAAACAAAACAAAAAGTAGTTATTTCATCCAAATGTTTATTCTAACACAAATTATGACTTTTTGGTCCAGTGTGAAAGTTTCACATTTTTAAAACCTTTCCAAAAAAATACAACTTATAACTATTATTTCCAAGCAACTGTTTTACTGCATTCTTTAAGGGTTTTTTTGTCTCCTAGTCGAGCACCATAAAAATGTTTGCCAAAAGTTTCCGTCTCGTCTGAATGTCCAGTTTCCGTCACGTCCAAGCTGTCCGATATTTTGTCCTGTTGTTTTTATGGTGTCAGGTGTGAACCCAAGACGGCTGAATGTTGAAATGAAACGAAAAGCTGCTTAAATACAGAATCAGTTCCACGGCGTGAACATTTATGTCATCTGATCAACGCAGGTCTTGCTTTACGTTTGTCCATCAAACAGCTGCTTGTGTTTTAGTTAAATAGCAGGTTGTATGTGACAGTAAAAGCTTTGTGCCGGGGGTATTTTCATCGCGTGGACTTCTTCTCTGTCCACTGAAGTACATGAAGTTGTCGGTTTGGTTCACTTGTCGTATAAAACAGCAGCCTGAGCCTCCTGAGCCGACCCTCAGGCTGGGCCTCCATGCAGAACCAGGCCTGAGCAGCTTCTGACAGCACACACTGTGCATTTACAGGCATATGTCTCCATAGGAACACATCTATTCACAATCCTTTTTTTTTTTTTTGTATTTGAGCCCTTTTTGTCATTTTCTAACAACATGAATTTTGTTGTGTCTCATTCATCCAGACCCAGCCGTCAGCAGCCTTCACAACTGTAAGAGACATTTTTGTCTTTGGTCCGGCTGAGAGAAGTTGCATGACCCTTCAAAACAAAACTGATGTTTTGTTTTTAATCAATATCTTTTAAGGTTATTTTTTTTTAATAAAAGAAAAATAACTTCAAATTCTGAAAATCAAACACTTCTATAAAAGTGAATGCATAGATTTTCTTTAATAGATCCTTCGAATAAGAATTTTAAAAAGAATTTTATTTAGGCCAGACTAAGATAAAATAAAATAAAACACCACGGCATATTAGGCCAATATAGATAGAACAAAAGAGGAGGGGTAAGTTTCTGCCCCCCCAAAAAATTCAGACTTTGAGATCAATCTCAGAAAATTTCTAGAAAAAACTCGGAAATTTCCGAGATTTTAAAGTTGGAAATTTGTTAGAGGGGAAAAAAAACGAGCAAATTTTCAACTTTTTATGTCTTTTAAGTTTTTTTTGTTTTGTTTTTTTCTGGACAATTTCTGAGATTGATCAATCTCAGAAACACTTCAGAGTTTGTTTGGGGTTTTTTTGTTCTAATATGCTTCTGCATAAAAAAAAAATACTGCAAAAACTTTCTCTAAATAATAGGTATTAGAAACTATAACAGCACTTATTTATTAGGCTTACATTTTTTAAAAGTTGCTCAATACTTTATCATTTTTGGTCAAAGTTAGTAAGAGCCAACACTAGAGGGCCTAAAGAGCCACTTGTGGCTGCAGACCCTCAGAAATAAACAATTCAAATAAAGCGGTATTATTCTTTGTGCAACGGCTCCATGTAATACATGAATTTCCCTTTCAGCTGAAATCCACAAAATGTTTGGTGATATTGTCTTTTTTTTATTTTTCCAAGTTACACCTGCAGAGGATGAGGAACAGCATGTTGCTGTGATCTGTCACCATGGTTACGCTGGCCATCTGAATAGAAAGACAGGAGAGCGGAGGGAGGAGGAGGAGGAGGATGGCCGCCGTCCTTCCACCTCAGTGAGCTGCAGGTCAGTCAGAACAGAAAGCGGTTCTCCAGGATGGAGCGACTCTCTGACACTCAAACATCACATTAACTGGGATTTAATCACAGCATCTGCTCAGCTACTGAGTCCTGATCCGGCGCTAGAATTATCCAACAGCCCACAACTCAAATCTACACACCATTATGATTATATCAGAGTCAGAAATGTGTACAGAAATTCAAGACAGCCATTTTTGCTATCATTTATGTTGGCATCATAGTTTCTTTTCTTTGGATAAAAAAAATGTTTTTTTTTTCAGCTCATGAAGTGAATTATGAATTTGGAGTAAAACAAACAACAGCTGTTCCGTTTTCAGCTGCTTCTCTTTCACACCAAGCAACCAAGCAAACCCTCCTGTTCACCTCCTGGCCTGTGGCGGCGCTGAAACCAAGAACCACTGAAGAAAAAGCTTGTTTGTGAGGAAACTTTTTGTTCAAGACTGGAAAATTTACTGTTTGTTTGGATTATGATCTCTGCTTTCAAGGATTCTTTAATAGAAATTATACTTCAGATGAAAACAAATAAATCTGCTCATATTGTTCAACAGTCCAAAAGAAAAAAGAAAGGAATTAGCAGAAACACGTTATATCCTCACAACTGAAGAAAAAACAGTTGAGAAATCCTAAACAGAGAGCTATTTCACACCAACATGGAATGCTGGGGGTGGAGAAGACGATGGAGAAGACGATGAGCGCAACTTCCTCCTTCACAAAAGGTAAACAAAAATGGAGTGGTGTCAAATTGTGGTGGTGGTAGGATTTCTCTTTTGGCATTGGCTGAAGATCAGCAGCTATTTCTCCTGTTAGCGCAAACTTGCTAGCTTGCTTTGTATGCATTTACCCATAATGCCCTGCGCTGCCTGCTTTTGGAGCGCTCTCCGGTCCTTTTGCCGTTCCCAAAAACATTTGCACTGTGCCAGAGTTTACTTCAACCGAACCAAGACCGAGTCTTCTTAGGCAAACAAACTGTTGTTTGATTAAAGCGGATTAAACAGTGAATGCACCGTAAACCTCCCATTAATTACTCTAGACATGTTTAGGTCTCACAAAACATGAGCATGCTTGACTTTAGCAGCTTCTCTCAACATAAACGGACCAACACACAGAGAGGAACAGAAGCTGCTGAACCCAACAGAACAGAGGGAGCAGCAGGGCTCTTTCCTCATCTCTGATAAGGAGCAGCGTATTTATTCAGAGAGTATTTCCCCATCTCTGATAGTGAGTCCAGTGCGGAGCTGCACTGCCTGTTAGACACTAGTTTGCTGATAAAGGAAACCAGCTCTGGCCTTTAGGATTAGAATCTGCAACAGAAAAGCTGATTAGCTTGGCGGCTTGCTTGAAAGCTAACCCTAATTACACAAAGGCTTGCTAGATTACTACAAACTCACGGTTTTACCAGAAAAAAGACAGCCAGATGTTGTCATGCAGGGTAGACTGGTGTAAACATCAGCCTGAATGCTTCCTGTTCCTTCACAAAGCAACATTAGGATGATAGGAAATGTTCTGTATGAATCAAAATTCAAGCTTTGTTGGAGTCTTTACAGCTGTGACGTTCCTTGTTTTAAATTCCATAAGTTGAATTAAAGGGAATTTCGAAACGCTCTTCGTCCGAGAATGACGGCTTTTTATAAACTTCCGTAGGTGACCGTTGTTTTTCTAAAACACCATGAAATGTTTGTCCTGATTACCAAGATAACTTTTTTTTACCAAGCTGAAATTTGTGTCGTCCATCTGTATCCCACATATCTGCTAGAGTGGATCATCTCACACTGATTTTGGTACAGAAACAGGATTCTCTGGTTTGAGCAAATAAAGCTCAAACATGGGGCTCCTCAAGGCTGTGTTCTTGGGTCACTTCTGTTTGTTTTCTACATGAACTGCATAGCTCATGCCTAGCTAGATTGGATGACATTACACCACTTGTACAGGGCAGCATGCTGGTGCAGTTGTTAATTATATTCAATTCAGTTCACTTTCATTCAATTCAGTCTACTCATATTGCGCCAATTCACCAAAAATGTCGTCTTGAGGCACTTTACAAAAAATAGATGGTTCAAGTTATGCCTCGAACTTATTGTAATTATTTTAATGTACTTTTACTTATAATAATTATTTGTTGCTGGTGTTATACAAATTAAACCAGCCTCGTCTATGTGCACCATAAGCCAGTGCAAGCAGTCAGTTATTAAAGTATGAAAAAAAGGAACTTAAACGGCAACAAAAACAAGAAAATAGAAAAACTTCTTATAGATTTCAACAGAATGTCACAGAAAGTGCCAAAGTCACCACATCGTTTTAAACAGCAGCATTTCTGCTCTAAATGTAGCATTTAGACCATGTAACACATTAGGACAATAAAATAGAATTGACTCTTTTTACTTGAGGTTATATGGTGGAAATCTCAACGCAGCCTGTGTTTGGACTCAGACAGTGATGGGCACCTGGACTACTGTTCAATATTCAACACGGACATCCAACCAATCAGATTCTCCCAGGTTTCTGCAGTCAGCTGTTCAATCAATTACATACCTCTTCACACAGCTGTATTATTGAAAGAATTAAAGCACAAACACACACACACACACAAACATCCACTCAGAGGCGTCTTGTTGAGCAGCTTTTGATGAGGATGGCTCCCATGGAAACCAGCTAGGAAGCTGTGAGGGCTGCGCCGATCGTACATCTTGCAATAGATAGTTGCCAAGGAGACGCAGGAGCTCACGTGACGACAACAGTCAGTGAGAGATTTCTTTTCTGACTGCCGCTTGTGTGTTAACTGGTGACATGACAGACAGCCGCTGAAGTAGGTCAATAGAACATGAGGGATACTGACACAGCGGTGGGTCCAAACCACGCTTCACTGGCAATCACTCATTATATAACTGGTGCAGCTTAATTGCAAATAGAGGCTTAGGGACAAAATTCCAATATAATAATAAAAAATAATCATCATGTGATGAAATTCTTACGTTTAATAAACTGATAAAATTATTATAGTTTGATGAAAGGGTAGAAAAATAACAACCAGCATTTTAGCTGAATGGTTGTCATTATAAAAACGTGAGGCACTAATATAGACGTGCTGCAGCGTGACGTCACACGCGCAAGATGCCACCAGCCAGCTTCCTATTGGAGGGGGAAAAAAACGACTTGCCAACGACTGGTGTTAGCTGACAAGTTTTCAACGTAACACGCTGAATCTTAAATGTACGCATGATATAGAAAAGAAAAATGAACGCAGTGTTTTGCTACTAATGTCAACGCTGCAGCAACACACGATATGGTCAGGAAAAAGTTTTAGGAAAAATAAATTGCGAGGGAGAGGAGGATGCTAGCTTGACTTTTAACATGTAGATGTGCTGCAGAATTCAATGTGTGTTCTCCACACCTGCGCTGACAGATCAAAGTAGAGCAAATGTTTAAATGAGCTAATCTAGTAGTTACCACAGCAGTATCTAATATACCACAGCAATCACTTATCAATAATTGTATTAACAATCACAAAATAAACATCAAGCCTGGCAACGTAACACTGTAATGGACTGAATGTTCTGTTGTTTGTGTGTTTTTGGTGTTGAATCCCGATACATACACTGTTTGTCAGCTGCTTTGGCATATTTTCGGATGTATTGATATTTTTTGATACCATCACTGAACAAACAGTGGAGGAAAATAGTTAGAATAATAACCCTGGCAATACCAACAGTTTTAGTTTGGAATTATGAATAATTGGAATTTTTTTCTGACAACAAGAAATTTATCACAATAAATGATAAACGATACGATAATAGTGCTGTAAACAGTACTATTTGCTTCGTCACACAGACAGCAATAGAGAAGAGAAAGTGTTCATGAATGAGTTGCCAAAAGTAGCAGCGCAGTGTTTTCATTGCCCTGTTAAAAGCCCGGGACTGTTAGATTACTACGGCTTTAATTGAACGCTACGGTGAGCGCTGGTGGACATTTGGACAATTTTCCTGATAACGCTTTGTAAGTGTATTTGCACGCTATTGTGTCCACACCTTCAGGACAAAAGCTCAAAGTCCACCTCTGCACTTACGATTGAAACACAGCCTGCACTTCCTCTGGGAGAGCTGCCAGCCGCACTACTCAGCTTTACAACCTGACTATCAGAGTATATGGCAGCGGAGGCTAATTTAATCAGGCGGAGGAGCTCGGCTGTGGCAGGGAAAGTGACGCACCCACCCAAACGTGATATGAGGCAGAGAACAGAAAGAACTAAAGAAAATGGTATCTCTTTGTTTGCCTTTCATTTACTTAAAGAATTAAGAAACTACATTACAGAAATCCCTTAGGCAAAGATTCGCTTCTCTGGTCGGTGATGGTGGAGAGGAGAGGAAGGCTGTCCTGCTGGCTGAAACAATATGGTTTGGTTTTTAAACCCTCCTGTCCCTACTGGTCAGGATAATGTAGCCCAGGGTGTGACCAACGTGAGGGAGAAAAAAATTACCCAGAGAAATTGACTGCAAACTTTTAGCCAACTGCAACAAGAATTGTAGCGCATAAAGCTACAGAGAAACTCTGTGTCAAGCAAAAATAACCAGGATTATTTAAAGTTAAGATTTTACTCTCCCACACTCTGATGAAGCCCAACAGAATATATTCTGTGAGGATTATATGTCACAAATATATTAGCAAAATGTGAAGGTCCTCCATACTATAATCCATGTTCAGTTTAATTGACCCTGAACGGTGACCGACTGGTCGGAAATTTGGAAAGCCAGTGAAAGCAACATGCTAATTTAGACTCTTCGGTGTGGTTGGTGTTACAGAGGGAAGAACACAGAGCTAGCTGGTCCAGTTCCTAGTGAAAATATCACGGTACACTAAAAACAAAGCTAACTTAAGCTGAAAAGCTCCTAGATCTTTTCATCAAGATACAGAAGATTGTTGTAAGAACATAATTTCTTAATATTGATAGAAAGTGCTGGTTCCACTGGCAGATTAAATCGCTTCTAATAAGACATTTTTCCCATAAGTTAAGTACTCTACTGGTGGAACTGTCACTTTTTCATCAATATTAAGGATTTACTCACTAAAACTAAAAACAAGCTCTTGTAGCTGAAAAGTTACTTGCAAATTAGTTTTGTCTTATTTCAACCACACTAAAATATCTGCTCTAAAAACTGGACCAAAAGTTTTAATGGTAGCCATGCTAAGTGTGGTAATCGCCAGCATAAGATGCTAAAGACTCTGTAGTTATAGCTAAATCCTGTTTTTCAGTGGTTTCTCTCCCACACTGCGATGTGACTTGACTTGTGCTCTTAACAGAAAAACGTTAATGATCCATTACAATCCCTAAAACTGGTTGAAGTTTATCAAATTGTCACACAAAACCTGAATATTGTAAACACAACATCTCAGGTCTGTGAACAAAGTCTGAAAAACCAGACTACAAGAATGCAGCTGATGGCTCATCGTTTAGGAAAGAAACGGACACATCATTTTGGCATTTGAAAAAAAAAAAAAAGAAAAAAGGCAGAGCTCACGCTTTGTCAGAATACAGATATTACAAATTGTTACATTTACAAACTGGGTTTCAAGCTTCACTCCTGAAAAAACAGAAAATACTTTTTTGTTCACAAAGGAAACAAAAGACAGCGATTAGCTATTCTATACCAATTCTGACTAAAAAATCTGAAACTTACACTAAAAAACACGTAAGGATTTAGTTTAGAGACTGCATTGGGTCTAAAATATCCATCCTGACAAAAGCCGTGGACATGGTGACCAATCATGATCCAACATGACTAATTAAGTCTAATTAACTACTCTACGTTACTTTCTTTTTTTAAGCTTCCTGCTCCTCTGTTTAGACTAGATAAGTAGATGAACACCAGTTTTATGGTGCCTTAATTTTCTCTGTGCTGGTTGTATTGGAGGCTTATTAAAAACGCGCCACGGATGCCTGAGTCCGACCCGACCATCATGCATATCATTTTGATTTGGGTCATAAATCTAAACTCTAATTCAGATAGGCTGCTCACTCCAGTCGCCGACTATTGACTCACTCACACAAAAAGAAACAGCCAAAGTTCAATAAACTAAAATATGAGAGTCTCATTCATCAGAATAAAAGAACCTTTAGAAAATAACTTTTCAAACACTCTTTTAACATTTCTGTTTTTAAGCTGTTTTTTTATTGATATGATGAATTTGAAATGTTTCATTAACTAAGCAGAAAATCATCATAATTACCATTAATAAAGGATTTCTAACATCAGTCTGTGTGTAATTACTCTAGAATTTGTTTTTCACTTAGTGATAAAGTTCCTGAAATAAATGGACTTTTCAATAATAGTAATGTAATTTATTGAATGGGTCTGTAAATCCTGGATAGTCAGACTCAGTCTCAGGGTGTCTGCAGCTTTAAGTGGAAACCGTAAGCAGAAATGGGGAAGATGAAGAGAAAACCATCTCAGGAACATGTTAATGTTTCATCAGAAAGAAAAACTGAGAGAGTTAATGAAACTGAGGGACTCACGTTGACATAATGCACCAGGTGTTCCTGCTCGTTGACTTTGTAGGTCTTAATGCCGTACTCTTTAGCCAACCGTAGGATGCGGTTCTGAGTCGGTCCGATGTAGGCCCCACCGAGGTCTACCCACTTTGTCTCCTTGTTCTGGAAGCAACAGAGGGAAACGGATCGCATCCCAAAAACAGATCAGAGTTATGCTGTATAAAACAGGGCTGAGTCTGCTATAAGCAATACATATGCAACAATTATTTGCAGGTCACAAGATCAGACAGAACAAAATACTGTAAACACCGGAACAAAACAAGAGTTCGACATTTTCAGAAAATATGAGTCCATGTTTTGGTTTGTAGAAAAAGTCCATTGAATGTGTCAACTTTGAATTAGGTGTCATTATTTAGTGAATGACTCTTCATGACAGTCGTAAACATTTATGCCTTGACTGGCAACACTTGCCTCACATGTACATGTGTGATGTACATGTACATCACACATGTACTGTACATTGATGATACATTATATAACATAATAACATTATAATAACAGGAATAACATTATTACATGACGTGAAGCTCAAAAAAGTCAATTTTGCATCACACCGCCCCTTTAAGGCTTTATTCCAGAAACACATTCCTGCTGTACCAAACAGTTGACCATGCCAGTCGTACCCGGACAGTGAAGGTGCGGCCGCCGACTCGATCCCTGGCCTCCAGCACTACAGGATTCAGCCCGCTAGCTTTTAGCAGCTTTGCAGCGCTCAAACCTGAAAAACACAGAAAGACACACAGAGAGAGACGTAAGTGCTTAACATATGTTCATTTGTATGTTTTTGTAAAAAAAAAAAGTCTTTACTTTTGATAACCACAGGTCAGTGTAGAGAGTTGAAAGCAAACACCGCCGCAGGGTTAGGGAAACTTCTTAGCAACAAATCACAAGGCAGCTAATGTGCTGATCATGTGAGACACAGACCAGCGCAAACAACTCTGCTTCACTTTCACTCTTGGCCTGACGGAGACAGATCTTTGGCTAGCAAAGCCTCACTGGTAGACGATATCCTAGGTGAACAAATGAGCGTTACTACAGATCCTTCCTCCCAGCAGCCATTAGACTTCACAACCATCACTGCTTTTTCAACAATATTATTGATTTAAAACAAGCTCATATTTCTTGCTGAAAATTTACTTGTAAGTTAGTTTTGTCTCATTTCAACTGTACTATGATACTGTATTTGCACTAGAAACTAGACCAAAGATACTTTGGTAAGATTGTGTGTTTTTGCCGTGATCTCAGTTGAAAACTTTATTTTTCCTGCAAGCACTCTGTTGACAACATTAAATGTCCATGATCATTTTATCGCGTCTCACTTTCAGTACAGCAAGGAAATAAAACATCTTCCTTGTAAGATTTGAACCGGTTTTTGGTCCAGACACACAGAGCGGCTCACAAACTGTCCCATCGCTCCTCTCTCACCAGGTTAACACATCTGTGTAAATATTTTCATGTCCTTTGGCCTAAATTCTCTTCTTCCCTCACCATCTTCGCTAACCCTCAGCTCTTCCCACAACTTGCTGGGTCTCAACAGGCTTAGTGGGACTCAGGTCCACCTGAGTCCCACTAAGCCTGTTGAGACCAGCAGGGTTTAAACCAGTTTAAGTCCAGTTTGCTGGGTTTTATCTGGCCTCAGCCCTGCCTGCCTTATGCGAGCGCATCAGGCTGGACCAGAGACGGCTCACAAATCTTCTGCCTGTTAAATTGATGCCATTACCTGCGCGCGGCTCAAAAGGGCAGCATCTGTCTTGGAAAACAAAGAGGCTCCGTCTGCGTCTCTTGTTTATGCCTACAGCCATCACTGCTAAAACCCAACATCCTGCTGGGATAACGCTCAGATCACACAGATGGTTTTCCATTAGCGAGGCTTCCTCATTTTTTTTCCTTTTTAGTTTATAAAAAAAAGCTTTATATATATATATATATATATATATATATATATATATATATATATATATATATATAAAAAGATACTGTATATATACATGTTAGAAGATCCATAAGAATAAATTACTACTTTAACTTAACTAGGATGAAGACTTTCTCTGTTCAACTCCATTACTGAATGAACAGACAATAGAATAGAAATATATTTTATTTTCCCTCACTGGTGAAATTTAAGTGTAAAAAGAGCAAACTGACAGCAACATGGAGGCATGAGCATCTACTCCGAGGGAAAGTAGAATGTTGCTAGAAAAATTTCAGTATAAGACTTAAATTACTGTACGCTTATGAAATTGTACAGGATTGTATTGACACCTTCCTAAAATAATGACCCAATACATTTTTTGCCAAAAGTGATTTTTGCAAACTAAAAAAAAAAAAAAAGAAGAGAAAAAATCCTGTCCTCTTTTTTTTTTTTTTTTTTACCAAAAGATTATTTGGGCAGCAATAAAAAAAATCACTTTTGCCAAAAAAATCACTTAGGCTGTTATTTTAGGAAGGTGGCAACATGTTACTATTAAAATAGCATTTTCATATTAAATGTACTCATGAAAATTTTTACATTTTCTCAGTGCATGTTCTCTGTGATAATTTAAGTAAAGCACAAATCAAAGAGGGAAATCAACATATTAGTAGAATGCATAAGGAAAATGTCAGTTTTCTATTTAAAAACAGAAAAATGATCTAATAAACATCTCTAAACCCGCAGGCTACATACATGCTCTGTCAATAACTTTCACAGTAGTCAATGTCTCACTCAATAAGGTCATATATAAGAATGTACATCAATAAAATTTTATTTGTGTAGCACATTTCAGCAGCAAGTCATTTCAAAGTGCATTACATCATATCAAACACAGAAACACAATGCAATATAGAATCAACAATCTATCGTACAACAATGGGGTAAAGCTTGCTAGGCTTTTTGTTTTTGACTGTTTCCTTAGCAACCTCTCTAAATCTAACTGGTTCTACAAACCGCCTGTATCCTGCTCCTGTGGTGAATATCTGAGTTAAAACCAGCAGTGTTCATGTTTTGAACTCCCTAGGGACTGCAGCGATCCGTTAGCCTGGAAATCACCTTCTGACACAATTCCGCTGGATTCTCATCTCCTTTCACGGCTCAGTCTCGGTTTTCTCCCATTGACTTAGATTCTTACAGTAGAATTTCAACCGATTGGCTGATTGGTGTGTGTGTTCGCCAATCAGGAAACAAATGGAGAAGTTGTAAACATTGATTTTCTACAGTTTAGAATTGAATTCTAGCTACCTGGCTGGTAGCAGGTTTAGCTAGTTTCAACAAAGCTGTTCAGTCTGTCTAGGCTTCGCTTCCAAACACTGAATTAACATTAATAGCCGCCTTGTTCAGCTCAACACCTCTCTATTCACAGTGGAGAACGGTTGTTCCTTAAAATATATCCAGAGGTCAAACTAAAGTTAACTGAAATGTGTCAGTTAGCCTATCAGAGGTTTCCAAAGCCGTGACATCATCATCTCGGCCTTCCCTCGTCGTACTATATGTAAACTTCTGATCTTGAAGAAATCAATAAATAAATGTGACACATTCTATTATTGCAGCAACTAAAACAAGATAAGTTTGGTCTCATGTAGCTTCAGAACGAGAACCAAAGGTGTTTGTGTTTATTCAGTATATGTAAACTTCTGGTTTCAACTTGATGTTGATGTGAAACACGAATCATATCTGATCAATTCAACATGAAGTTCATATCAGTGTACGGAGCTTTGGGAAAAAATCCATGAAAGTCAGGACTTTCATACTTCTAGCAAGGGAGAGATAACAACCATGAAACGAGAAACAGGAAGAGCCTGATGGCTGGTACATGATGTATTGCTTTCTGTTATTCACTGGGCACACAAATCTGTCATTCTTTATGGTTTTAGTTTTATATTTGGACAGAAAAGGCAGCTAATGTGTGTCTGTTTTCACGTCTGAGTAGGATCTGTCGTTTGTTTCCAGTGAATTCCTAAACGGACAGAAAAGGTCAGCCAGTCATCGGTGGAGACTGTGAGGAGTGAGAAAGCAGTCCTCTCTCTCTCTCTCTCCCTCCCTCTGAGCCCTGCACCCTGCTGATCCAGGCTCTCTGCACCTCGGGACATGATAGATGATATAAAGATGTAGACGCCGACATTCATCAGACAGATGCACATTCCTTGAAACGCAGAGCCGAGGCTGAATACTCAAGCAGGATAAGTGGTGTGTCCGTCACGCTGAACCATATGCCCGCTTCGGAGTAATGACTTTGAACTGAGATTAAGTGTGACACCAGTCCCGTTTTAGTCAGATTTAATCTCAACTCATTTGCCTTAGAAAGTTTGGTTGACTCAGGAGGAGCGAACGCTCCATCGAACTCTGACTCGGACCAAACAAAGCGAACTCTGGTCCGTCTGAAAACCCAGGTCTCTGCTCGGGTGAAGTGAACTCTGGCACGGTTCGAAAGCGTACGTGTACGTCAAGCGCTGTTCCAAAAGCAGAGCTTTCTGGGTAAACACAACCAAAACTAAAGCCAGAGTCCAACACTAGCGGGTGAAACGGCTCGTGGTCTTTTACCAAAGACAGAAATCCTACCACTAAAGTCTGACGCTTCATTTTTTGTCCACATTCTTCAAAAACTCATCATACTCACACAGATGGGTGTGAATAAGACGAGTCAAACAATATAAAACAATGTCCTCGTGAGTGGACATGCAGTTCTTACAGTCAGAGGTGATTTAGTTCAGTTTAACGGTTATTTACACAAAGAATCTCGCTGCCAAAGATGTTTCTGTTAGAGCTCGTGTAAATAAAGCCATTCCTGCAGGACTGGTTGTTTATCTGAGCCTGTTGGATCTTCTCCCGGCTCGGTCTGTGATCATGTGACTATTCCAGCCCTGCTGTCCTTGAAGGGCCATTTCCTGTGAGTGGCGTTATCTCCTTGCTGCTGCTCACTCGTCTCTTCGCTCTCACAGCTTCTGTCGCCCCAGGGCGTCTAAATCACATCGGCCGGCCTTTCTTCAGGGACAGACAACGTGAGCCGACCCGGAGCCTTCAGGTCTGGCTTTTATCACGAGTGTGCAAACTGTATGCAGTTACACCTGCAGACCGGTTCAGGAGTTCAAAACTTGTGCATTAAAAGCAGAATTGGGGTCGTTGTCACAATACGTCTCAATACCAAAGTTTCAAATCCAAAGTGAAGTCAGGTTTTGACAGTACAGGAACGCAGAAGGATGTGTAAAAAATGTCTAAACTAAACTAAGATCTTTTTTTCACTGATAGCTCCGATTCTACTGAACAAAATATGAGAGAGCACCAATAGAAATTTATAGTCGGGAAGAAAAAGGCAAAACTGGCGTCAATGGGAAAGTTCCAAACTCAATGCTGCAAAAACAAAGCTCCATTTCAGTTAGACAACTTCACATATTAATGTGAAATTGGGAATTTTTTTGTTGACAAAAATCTAACTTTGTGAAAGGCGTGCAGCTCTTAGACCCGGCTAACAGCAAGTCCAATGTTTTTCCTGAAACGTAATTTCTTTTTTTATGTGATCTGGCCGTTGATGCTTCTAATTAAACCCGACTGCAGTCAGACTTCAGTGTGAACGGCGACCCGCATGCGCAGAAGAAGAACGTCGACATCGTGCAGCAGCTAACAGTTTATGGACGGAGCCGTCTACGTATTGATCTGAAGGTTATTCAGCGACAAATCGTCACAAGATCATAACAGGAAGCTAAAAAAAACAAAGCACAGCTAATAGCGACGGTCTTTTTGTGGAGCGTTGACTGTGAATTGTGCAGAAAAATCTGTCTGGATGTGGAGTCAGAGTTCAGAGTGGTGGGACTTCTTTTCTAAGTTCCTAATCAGAATTTTCAGAATGTTTGCGTCTGGATTCACCACGTCTGGCTTCTTCTGATGCAGAATTATGATGCATGTCACACGACAATTATATAGAAGCCAGCTTGGTTTGGATAACTCTTTCCCTTAATAATTGAAATCATCATTTGTGAACTGGAATACGGATTTACATGGGTTATCCATATCTAATAGTTAGGTTGGTGATATGAAACTGGATGATTAAACAAATGTAAAAAGCAAAAATCTGTACAGTGGTTTCTAAAGCATGCCACGGTGTTTCATGTAGCTGTCAGCATCTTGTCTTCCAGCTAAAGGTCAAGCTAGTGTCTCTCTGGTTAAAGGCGTCTGCATGTTCCGTCCTTAATGCGAGCCCGTCTCGTCTGGATCAGGGTGCTATTTACACGCAGGCACAAACAAGAGAGATCCAACAGGGGCTGACTGACAAGCCTGCCGCTCGAATCGGGCCCCCCCCACCAGGCTCCGTATCGATCTACGCTGGGGGAGGCATTTACAAAGCGCAGAGCAATCACATTAGGTCCATCTCGTGTTCCCCAGCAGCAGATGCTTACCGCAGCCGTCTAACAGCAGCGAAATGAGGTGAAATGCCGTCAATCACTGAGAAACCAAACGGACGACTTGACCTTTTCAAAGTGGTAACCAGAACATTTAGAGACCCAGACCAGGGAGTCTGCAACCTGCGGCCCCATGTGGCTCTTCAGGCCCTCCACGGTGGATCTTTACAATTTTGGTCAAATATTATACAGGTGAGCTAGTTTGGTTCGAAAATCTACATTTTCAATAAACCCACGTGTGTTTTGCTGTAATTGATTAAACTGATTTTGATTTTCATGCTAAACACAAACTGCTAGGTGCACTGATAGCAGTTTTCTGGCCAATCACTGATCTGTAGAAAGCCTGACCTGCCGATTCCTATTTTCACCGATACGTGTTTCCACTAAATAAGAAACACGTAAATTAGTTTGTTCACGAGATAAATCGTGAAAAAAAAACAACCCAAAAAACATGCTGCACCATCATCCTGCTACCACTTCCTGTCATCTTCTTCATCATTTCTGCCAGTAGTAACATCCGGTTGTTGGTCACATGACTGGTGAAAAGCAAATAAAAAATACTAAATTTCCATCGCAGTTTTGCCAAATACACAAATTTCAATACAGCCGAAAAATCACCTCATCCTACTGCAGACCTTCCCAAAAAAATTTAATAAAATTTATAAATATATAAAACAAAATGTGTTTTTTTTCTAAATTAGTGTATTCCCATTCAGCAAATTCATTTTTGTAATTTCAATTTGCGTGATTATGTGGTCAACTGAAACGCAGCGGCGTTGAATCTCAGACCTCTGGAGGTAGATGAGGCAGCTGTATAACTGACATGAGAATATTGAAAATGAAAATCTGGGCTGACTGATCGGTGAACCAGTTTATCGCTGCACCTTAGATTCTTAGGTTAATAAACTTTGTTTCATGTAGAGGACGACTGTGAAACCTCTGGAGATAATTATGCAAAGAAGGATTCTTCATAAGATCAAGAGAATCGTGGACGACCCTGACCATCCTCTTCACAATACCGTCTTTCAAAAACAGTGCGCCTTCAGTCAGAGGCTTCTTCAGATTTAGTGCAGCACAGACTGCTGCAGAAAATCTTTCCTGCCAACAGCCATCGCCATCTTCAATAACTTTTTGAAGAATGTAAATGAATGAGTTACAACAACATTTAATTTCCCTTTGGGATCAATAAAGTACTTTTGAACTTGAATTTTGAGCAGCATCTTGACATCTTAACAGCGTTGTGCCTTTGCTCTGTAAGAAGTCAGATGGATCTGGTTGTTGTGAAAGTTGAATTTCCATTGTTGTAAAACCCTAAAATAGAACTACAGCTGAATAGAACGATTATGAATTCAGCTTGATCGTTCTCCAAAGAGTTTGACAGTTCAAGCCTAGAGCCCCTCCCTGAGATGTGCTGCTGGAAACACACACACACACACACACACACACGCACACAGATGAGAAACTTCCAGTTGTACAAACATCCATCAGCTCCATGTCTTCATGTAATCAGTGTTATGATTCAGAAGATTAACAGGGCTGAGGTTATGTCCACACACATGACTTTACTGGCCACACACACCCAAGACAAACATGTAGGAACGTGAATACACATAATTAAAAATGGAAACACACGCACACACACACAACGACTGTAACTGGCAGCTCTAATAAAATGTTCTGCTGTTTGGAAGCAGAAAGTAGTGCTGTGGTTCTGGAACCACGCTGACGGTATTTAGACAGGTAGTCAGAAAAATGTACGTTTGCTTTGCTGAATGAGCGATAAGGTGTTATGGCACCTTAGCCTGAAAAATGTGAACTGCACAAAAAAAATAAACAACACTAACACCTTCAGAGCAGACGGCTTTAGAGAGTGATATAAGGCTGCAATGTGAGGCGGCGGCCTGCCTTGTTGTTGGAGTGTAAAAACCACATTCAGTATATTACATTAGACACTCTGAGGCAACGGCGCTCCAGGAAAACGTTCATAAGGGTCACCAGCTTTTGGGAGGTACGCTAAAATGTTTAGGAAGAAAATCCCTGTTTGTCTGAGTGTTTTTGTCCTTAGGGCCCAAATTCATCAGTTGCACTAAAACAGTGAAGGCCACGCTGAAATACTGACAGGAACAGTACGAACAATCCAGATTTCAATCATTATCGCTGCTATTTATGGCCTTCAAACAATAGAATGTATGGCTTGCACCATCCATAACAAACCTGTTGACTTCTACTTAGGATCAGAACTGAGTGCTGTAATCACAAACTTGCCTTCCTGTGTTTAAATACGGAAAAATCTCACTCGTCACTATGATCAAGACATGAGCCGAAAAGCTTTCTGTAAAGTAAACTGCGTTGGATTTATGGTGCATTCAGATTCAAACACGTTACGCAAGGAAGTCTTTTTACTCGGGCTGGGAAGTAAACGGACTGATCCTGTGCGTTTTGTTTTTTCAGCAGCCCTCACGCTGGCGCCTCCTGGACAAGCAATGACTCACCAGAATCAGGTCCTGGATTATTCAACAGCATTCAAACACGAGAGAAAAGCAGACCCTCAACCTGAACCGCTCTCAGGGTAAAATGCCTCTGAGGGCCGGTTCTGTTGAGGCCCGCATTGGACTTCTCCACTGATCAAACACAGAGACGCTCAGTTTTCTTGAAAGGGAAAGAATGCCGTTTCTTTTTTATGTTATTATTTCAACTATTGATTGATATGTACATTTAATGATGACAGGCATTTCTTTAAACTGTATGAAGCCCCCATATTTTACCCCATATGAACTATATGGGGTAAAATGTTTCTTTTACCTCTCAATACTTTAGCGTCGCCTCGCAATAAGGTACCGATCAGTTAATGTGGCATATTTGAATACCGAAAGTCTTTCTTGGTGGCCACTGTACTTTCTGCTACAATACAAGGTCATCGTAAGGTTTTACCATGTATGTTAATATCTCGTTTGTGAGATATCTGGAGTTTTATGTCTTTTTCTTGAGGCTAGAAATGTGTCACAAACCGATATGTAAAACGCAGAAGCAAGACATGGATTTTCATCTCCCTTATTAGATGTATAAACACTTTCCATAAGAAAGAAAGAAAGAAAAAAATACATCCAAACTATTTGGACTATTTTTGACATCTGACAGTTCTGATTGTGTCTTTTATGTGTCAGTAGTCTGATTGGTTAATAAAGGACTGTTTTTATGTGCAGTTCCATCTCAATGTTTCCAGTAACCAGTATTTGCTTATTGCGAGGAAACGCAAAATAAAATTTAAAAAAAACTGCCCACACCCCGCAAGGGACTCGGTAAAACTTGGGGATTTGTTTTGGTTACGTGTCATCAGCTGCGTTTCCGTTGACCGTAAAATAGTGCAACTTGGATTTACTTAAACTAGCTGCTTAATGAAACACAGCAACAAAAGTTGCGCTGGTCTTTCTGTGTGTTCTGCAAGGCAGCAACAGAAACACTTTTCTCACATCAAGAAAAGAAGAAATGTGATTTTATTTCTTACAAGCATCACTTACGTCAATATGACTGAGTCAACTTTTGTATTAGAACCTAGATTGAATTTGAGTCCACATCATTGCGCTGTGCAACAAGGTTGCACGTTGGTGCTTTTGACCTCTAAGCCTTAAATGGAGGAATTTCCTTTGATCAGAATCACGTTCAGAGTTTAGGCTAATCAACCATACATCGTGTCCTTATGAATGTGTAAACACGAGGACTTCCTGCTCTCTGTGCTCAGAACAATGCTCTGTTCCTGGCTAGAAACGTTCAATTCTGGACGAGTTCATCAGTCGAGACATTCCACAAATCCTCCCCTTCGTGGATTATTAGGAGTAACTTTGTGAGAATCGCCTCATCGGTGGTTTACTTTAAAACCACTTCCCTTCATCTTTCCGTTTTCACATCCCTGACCCTTGACTTCCCTATTTTCCAACTCGTTTCCCTTTCTTCGTTCCCCAAACTCTCGGCTCCTCCTCCTCCTGCCCCTTCCTGTGTTTGCCTCATTAAGTTACCCACGCCAGCAGCTGCTGAGGGGGGATAAAAACGAGGGGAAGAGTTTCCCTCCCTCATCATTTCTGCGTCTCTTCTTCCTCGGCTGTCACACACTTTTGAGCGTTTCCTCCGAAAGCGGAGGCCCACCGTCTCACGGCCAGGAAAATGACGAGAGCAAAACACAGGGAAGGCGAGGGATGAGGACAGGGACATGTCCTCTGTCTGGACACTGATTGTTACTTGTGGTCCTCATTGGAAGACGTTAGAAGGTCGCAGTGAAACAAACGGTGCGATTACGCCAGCCTGATGGAGAACATCAGCGCCTCGTTGTGTTGGTGAATGAACGTTTCCTCTGCTGGAGCTGCTTTCACCGTTTGACTGGTATTTGACCTGACACTGACCTAAATTCTTCCTGGCCGTCCGATGGATCTGCCAGACTGACGGAGGGGCAGTGGTCACCGGGAACAGGGGGTTTTCCACCAGCCTGAACAGAACGGTGTGGCTGTCAATGAGCACAAGTGTCATAAAGCAATGTCCTACCACTGCTGTGGTTTAGAGGAGTATAATGAGGTGCAGTGAGCTCACCCTCCCCCACCTGTTGCTGGGCACTGCTGTCGGGAAGAAGGCAACTAAACCAGGGTTTCTGCAAGTTTAACCAACTCAAATTTAAGACTTTTGAGACCATTACGAATGAAGTTTAAGACATGTACTATGACAGAAATGTACTATATAAATATATATATATATATATATATGAACATTAAAAATTACAATTAAGAAGAAATGGTATCTCAGTAATAGTTGAATTTCCATTGACTGTATAATCATTGTGTAATTTCATATTTCGCAAATCAGTTTGCTCCGTGGAGACGCCGATTTTGGGAAGAAAAAAAAACAACTACTTGTTTTTCGATAAAAAGTCTCGGCGCTAGCATGAGGTGTTTTTTTTAGTTTCATCAAAAGCGGTTTGTTTTGCAAAGCTACAATAGAAACATTTCTATTTCTCACGTCACACGAGTCACATGACCAACAGTCGGATGTTGCCGCTGGCGCAAACCACGAAGAAGAAGAAGAAGACAACCAGACGGCGAGGCGCGTTTTTTAATGACTTATTGCAGACAAACTTCTTCAACACCGCAGTTGCAAAATTGCCTTTTTTTTCAACATTAGCGGAATATTGACGAGGTTTTGCACTCATTTGTAATGGTAACTGGACCATGTGAGATAAATAATAGAGAAAAGTGCTTGTTACAGAACCAATTTCCTCCTATACTTTTTTCCTGATGGTTTTCTCGAGGTAACAACTTCATTTTGTCATTCAGACAGTAATCATTTGCTTAACTTGGTAATGAATCGTAAAACAGATACACTTTTAAACACAGCAGCGATATTTGGGCTGTGCTGTCTTCACTCAATACAACGCCATAGTCCTGTTATCTGATAAGTCTGATTAACAACAACAGTGGTTCTTATGGCGGGAAAATCAATTTCCTGAGATAGTTTCTGGCGCCCCTCTAGCCCGGCGCCTCAATGTGTCGCAAATCGTAACAGACGACTGGCTGTGAGGATGGAGAGAAAGAAGAGAAGAAGAAAACAAGAGTATTCGTTGACATTTTTCAAAAAAACAAATTGTGGGTTTAAAAGTGTAGTCATTTACACCTCAGGAAGTTGTAGTAACTATAGTAACGGCAGCAGGCTTGAGTCGTGTTCTGCTCCAGGCTCCAGGCTAATCACATCACCGTGATTTGTTAAGTTTGTGGAGCCAGAGCAGCTCCACATTAAACAACATCTGTTCGGGGAGATTCCTGGAACTACTTGGCCTCTCTCTCTTCATGAAAGTGTCGCCTAACAGACCGAGTTTCCTCCATGGTGACCATCACCACCATCACCATCACCAGCAACAAACAGCAGCAGCAGCAGCGGTGAAGCGAGCAGCTGCTCAGCCTCACTGATGGAACCAGGAATGGTTTCTGCCCACCCTTCCCTCCTCTTCCTCTTATGTAATACAAAGTCCGCTGCGGCTGATTAGCCGCTACTTAACCCGCAGTAAAGCAGCGGAGGGAGGGCGGGAGATACGTGGATGGAAACCGGAATCAAGGGACGCGGATCGCTCTGCGTCCGCTTCCTTCCCCCAGCGGTGATCCAGCGGCTCTTGTGCAACAGTTGCGCCGGCCACCCCGCCCACAGCGCCCGGACTCAAGTCTCCCCGGAATCAATAATCATCCCTGGACGTCGCTCCTACCTGATATCCCCGCTCCGATCACCACAACGTCGTAGTTGTCGCCGGTCATGGTTCCCGTCTGCCGCTCTGCTCCCGAACCGAACCGTCCGATCGCCGCTGAACGCAGGGCTTCACACCGAGGAGCGCATCTGTATTAAACAGGCCCACACCCACCTGGCTCCGCCCACACATAGTAAAGCACCCCGCGCGCCGGGGGAGGGAGGATTAATTAAGGGAGGTGTCCGTGGGTCTGCGGGGTGAACAGGACGTGAACTTTATTCCTGATCAGATGAGATTTGCCAGGCCCAAAGTCTTCTCTTATCAGGCTTTTCTTTTTTTTTTTTTTGTCAAAGATTGATGGCGGAATGATCGAAAATCTTTGAGTTGATTCCAAAAACCATAAAAACAGGAGAATGATCCTCCTTTCACAGCTGTTCTGTCTCCTCTTTTTGCCGTAGGAAGCAAAAAAAAAAAAAAAAAGTTCAACTTCAAATCACTTTGAGGCCAAACAGTTCTCTTTTCATATCTTCTTCTGTCCAATAATAAATTAAACGGACAGTTTTGTTCTATATATATATATTTGATGAATTCATCCTACTCAGATGTTTATGGTTCTATTTGCTACAGAATTTGAATGAATTAAGAAATCTGGTGAATAAATGAGCAATAATTTATTGTATCCAAGGCTTTTGTTGTATTTATTTTTTTATTTTGTCTGTGAAAATTTCACTCTTAATAAAATAAACGTGTGAAATTTTCACTTTTATTATTAATAAAAAGTGTTCATCTGCAATGCAGACGCAGACCAGATCTGATCCATTCTAGAGCTGTACACTGTAAAACGTAATAAGTGGACTTTGCTTTAAAAAAAAGTATGCCTAAAAAAAGAAGTTTTCAAAACTTAAAAATGTTTATTCTGTTCATCTTAAGTTGACAACTTGACTAACTTGATCAGTTTGAATATGTTTTAATGACAAAAACTTAAACACTGTAAAACCTAATCAGTTAGCCTTACTTCAAAAGTATGCAAACAGGCCTCGATTTTTTTTGTTTTCATTAAATTAGCTGATTAAGTAACATTAACCTGTGCAATTTTAGTGAGTGTAACTTAACCTAATAAATCTAAGTATGTTGTAATTACTCTAATGACACCCAAAGTTTTTTTTTTTTTTTTTTACATGAAACTACAAATATCAAAAGAAAACTATTGGATAAAAAGAGTTCCTGGCTTCTGTTTTCTCTTTGCTTCTTTGTTCAAACTGACAGGAAACATAGAAAACAGTGATAGTTGCATTTTCTCTAAACAGTCAACTTACACTTAGTATTTTTCTTGGATAAATTTGATTATAGTTTTAACAAATCGACTCCAGTTTTTTTTAAGTTGGATTGCCTGCTTTCATTTTTCAGTGTAGTTGCGTAAAGCTGTGGTAGTGCTTTGTTAAAGTATTCACAGTCCTGGATCTTTCTCACACCGTGTCGCATTATGCCACACACTGTAACATATTCAGAAACATAAAAGGCCAGATTTCAGTTTTGCAGGTGAACACTGCGGTGACAAAGATCTTCATTTCCGGAGAGACGACCTGTGGTCTGGTGAAACTAAAGTGGAACTGTTTGGCCATAATGACCATTGTTACATTTGGAGGAAGAACAGGGATGCTTGTACCATCCTAACTGTCAAGCATGGTGGTGGCAGTATCATGGTGTGGGGTTATTTTGCTTTAGGAGAAACTGGTTCACTTCATAAAATAGATTACATCGTGAGGAAAGAAATACTGAAGCAACATCTATAGACATCAGCCAGGAAGTACAGCTTTGGGCACAGATTGGTCTTCCAAATGCACCAATCTGTCCATCTGGAAGGACGACACAGTCACCATTTTGGTTTGACCATCACAAAGTTCTGACCTCAGTCCTATGGAGACGTTGTGGTCAGGTCTGAAAATGTGTGTTTGAGGGTTTTCAAAAGGCACTCAGGTCAATCAGTTCTGTTTGAAGGAATGGACCAGAACTCCAGGAAAATGTTGGGAGAAGTTTCTAGAAGGAAACCCAAACGGTTTGATCCATCCAGTACAAAGCTGATGCTACCAAATACTGAGCAGATGTATGCAAATTTCTGATCTTGAAGACGCATTCTTTTTCTCATTTTTGTGGCTTTTGGGCAATGGAAATCATTTCGGTGAATCTAACTGAAGAGAAGTTTGGTTCTGATTTATCTTCAGAGAGTAAAAAAAAAGATTATTAGTCTTTTTGTTCCTTAAAGTTAAACGTCTGGTTTTGACTGCATGAATCGTCTCCATCCTGCTTCAGATTTATGCCCCACTCTGTTCTGGTCTGTCAGTTAAAATACTAACAAAATACCTGAAGGCTGCAGTGTGGCAATTTGCAACAATGTGTATGAATACTCTTGCAACTCTTGTTACTGTCTCTGCAATGTTCTACTTCTTCTTTTAAACACAGACATAAATGTACTGAATTAGAAATTTATTTGATAACTCTGCGCCAGTACAGCACACTTAAATACACTTAAAAAGTTTCACAAGTTTGGTCAAACATGGAAAAATAACACAACTTTAATTTGCTCAGTCAGTACAGACAGGAGTAGAACAACAGATTGGCAACCTTGGTCAAAGACGTAATAAAAAAAAACTGTAGCAAACCTTCTTTCAAATGGTTCAGAAAGAGCAATTAGGAATTCTGATTATAATGTAAAATAAATAGTAAAGTCTGATGTCGCTCAGAGCATAAAGCATAGAGTTAGACTGAATAGATCTGCTCTTACGGATAGGAAACATTGTCACCGGTATGAGCTGAAATTTGTTTTTCAATACCGATACAGATATCAACATCGGATACTTCTCAGAGCGATGCTGGTCAAAACGAGCAATCTTGTGACGACTTCCTGAAGGCGGAGTTTCAGAAAGAGCAGGAGTTTCTTAAGGAGACAGAGGCCCAATTTCAAGGCGTTAATTTACCAAGTAAAAGTTCTTTCAACTCATATTTGATTCATGCAGCATTTTTGCAACTGAAGGTAGCATAGTAACTTAATTGTGCTGTGAATTGGCACTATGTGCCTGGAAAACACATAATACTGCCCCTTTAACTCTGCAGTTGTGACCCTGTGTGTCCTGACATGTTATGGCACAGTGGCCTACATCCAGGCCTCTCCGTCTGTGTGACTCACAGGCTTTGCACATACATGTGGTTAGAGACTAAAGCAACGCTTTGCGTTCTTTAGCTTCTGTTTCCCTCTTGTGGCCACTTGCAGGTGCTGAGATGTTCGCTGCAATTTTAGACATCCAATAATCCTTTTATTGAACATATTTCAGTCATATCTGCTAGAACAGAACCCCCTGATTTAGGCTGGCATGTGTGACAGATTGCCAAATTTTTTTCCGTTTTTTTTTTGGCCAAATTGACCACAGATGAAGTGAAACTCTCTGCTTCACCTGCTTAGATTTGATGCAATGCACGAACATCCTTTTAGTTCACATTCCAGCTGTTCTGGATATACATTAAGGTTCCCCTCTTGGAGTAATCTGAGCATGATTGTCGGTAATCCTAATCCTAATCTATGGAATAAGCTACTAAAGTCTGACGCTAGCACATCGATGTCCTTTCAGGGAGTAGGCCAGTGAGACTGAGCAGGAAAGGAGAAGGTGAGCGTGTCGATACAGAAATGTTCCTCTGATTCTGATTCTGATTAATCAGAAACTGTTCACCTCCTTTTATTTCATTTTACAGAGCCTTGCAACAGAAGACACAGTTATGGCTAAATGAAAGTATTCTCCCTTTAAATTCATGGATTTCACATCTTTTGTGCATACTATATAAATGGTTTCTTCATTCTTCACAAACCTTTTCCTTTTAAATGTATTTTTATGCAATGACTAATGATATTATGATGATATTGCACAAATTATCAAGTCTTTTAGCAGTGTGCAATGTTTTTAGTTTGCTTAAAAGTTACAAAAATCATGTTTCAATTTTCTTCCACTTAAAGCTGTGTTGTGTAACATTTAGAAGTTTTTTTAAACATATTTATTGAAATTATCTCTATTCTCTATGTTGTGACAGTGTGGTATGAGACAGATAATCAGTGAAAAAAATAAAATATTGAGCTCCTCTGCCTTGTCCCAGTGCTAACCTAGAGACAACCAATCAGAGAGAGGAGGTGGGTTCTGGCGCTATCAATCACCCTCCATGTGGCGCAGCTCATCCCCTCTCTCTGCTACACTGCAGTTAGCATAGCACGTCATGAATGCTACAGCTAGTTAGCATGGCCAACGATGACGGTGCATAAACGGTTTTCCTGTAATGGTAAGTTGTTTCTCTGCCATCAGCACATTTAGGAGCACATACAAGAGATTGATTGACAGCGCCAAGACCCTCCTCCTGGCTCTGATTGGTTGATTTTGTTCTGAAGCACTGAATTGGTACAGATGGCAATATCAACTCAGAGAGGAGGTGGAGGAAATCAATCTTTTCGCAGATTATCTGTCTCATAACATACTGTCACAACTTGTTGAGGGTTTTCTTATTTTAAAATACAAGTTTTTTGTTTATTAAAGCAAATTCTGTTAATGTGATGACCGTCTGAAAACATACTCTAATGGCTGTGGTTATAACAAACATGTCTAAAACTCCAAGGGGTATAACATTTCTTTATAAGGTACTGCACGTTGTTTTGCTCTGGTTTCAAACACTTCTTTTGAGTTTTATTTGAGTTCCAGCATATAAAACTCACTCATCCATCACCTCCTCCTAGTTATTATTATCATCATTTACCTTCATATTTACTCTCCGCGTTGTCTGAATAATAATCAGAAAATTCCACTCTGTTTACAGTCACGTAGACCAGTGAACACAATGTGTGTCCTGGGACTTGCCAGCAGAGGGCAGCAGCAGCCTGGCATCGTCAGAAACGGTTCGTCCTCCTTGAATCTTGCCACCCCCAAAGAAGAAGAAAAAAGTCTCTGTTGCCTGAGCAGGTCCAACATGCTTTATGTAAAATTAAGCCTGACCACAATCTAAAACCCTACTTCCTTTCCACATAACCTTTATTAAGTCAGAATACTGAAAAGGTCCATTATTTTATAGATTAACTACAGACTCACTGATGTTTTAAAACCTTCATTTCTGCTAAGAATAATGACTGTTTACTTACAGTTAGTAAAAGCCCAATATCTAAAGGTCGGCTGTCTTGCTATGTTGTCTTACTGTCTTTTAAACGGTTTTATGTTGTTCGAGGCCTATCTGGTGACGCACGCCGCAAATTAGCTCAGGCTATAAACGTCACAGGGGTCGGTATTTGTCCATGCTTGTAAAATTCTTTCTCTCTTTATTGTTTGTTTGCATGGGGACAACAGAACAATAAAAAGCATTTTAAGAAAGAAACCTTGGCTTAAAAAGAAACCTGATGGAGCACCTGCTTACAGACTATCTTCAAAAAAGTTATTCTCAACCTGGCAAATGAATCCCATTGGAATGCATATTCTAAATTATTGAACATATTCTAAATTATTGAACATATTCTAAATTATTGTGTTGGAGACATAGGCCTCCAAACAATTTTCTCATTTTACCTAATAAATTCCTTTATCCTGTGATCAGAACATTTGGTGCCAGTTCAGCTGGGTTTTCTTTTTTTCCTGCCAGTAAACATTTCCAGCTGGTCGCAGTTCCAGAACCTCCTCATTTGACTCTTTCAGGCGATGTTTTCTATCTGATTCGGTCGATTAAGTCGGCATTACACACTCTGTGAAACCCCCAATTTACGGAAAACAGAGAATGATAGAAGTTTATTACGCCTCGCTGGCCACACAGACGAATCTTCTTCTATGGTTTCCAAGTGTTTTACAGGAATTAAAACACTGCATTGGTGTTGGTTATTGTCCAACACCAATAACCAAAGAGAATAACCAAAAAAAAAAAACTAATTTTAACTTTATATAAAAACTGTGGCAGACACTAAACCTCAAAGCACTGAATATGTGAATGCAAATCAAGGTTTTATGTGAATGAATAAATATAAAAATTTCATGACCAAGTACATTTTATTTTTACCCCAATAAATATGTTCTAATAAACTCTGCTTAACACTCGTTTCTTTTTAAGGAGCTCACATTGTTTTGTGGTAATAATCTTACAGTCATTTGACTGTGCAATGCCAGTTTATCCAATAAGTTCAAGAAACTTTCAGCTGAATTTAGTTTCCATAAATCCCTATTCATACATCCGTTTCAGTTTTCAGGTTTTCTGAAATGTTCCAAACTTCTGGTGCTTTTTGCCACGTCCATTTTAGCATACGAGAGCATCATCTCTGATCTTTGGCGGCCGTATTGATACATGTGGTAATAAGAGAAGGCTATAAATTGAAGAGCTGCGTCAGCCGCCTGTCATGTTGTTTCCTATCTTGTTATGCATTGTCATGTTTTGTAAAATGTGTGTGAAGCTTGTCTGAACATGGCAAAATGGAGAAGAATTTGAAAAAAAAAAAGAATAAATAAAGTGGAGCTACTTCTTTAAAGTATCTTTTCCGGTCCTGTGCTCCCGTTCTGAATAGTGCCTGTGTATTGGGATCAATGTTGTGGAATTCAGCATAGGGAGCCTTACTATTGTTGTGGGTTCACCGTCTCAATTTTTAATTTCTCTATTTTTTTTTATCGGCTATTAATCTTCTGTTCATTTCAGCTTACTTTCAGTTTCAAGTATCTGAACTACGCTATGTACGCGGCGTATGAAATTATATAACATTATTGGGTCATTACAGCCATACTTGAGCCTCACCTGCATCAGTTCTGCAGAAAGGTTACATGAGCTGCGTCTTTATTACAAATGCCCTCAAATCTTTGTCTATATTCTGCTAATGTCGACAAAAACACAATTTCACAATTGTGGTGTTTCATTGAAATGAATTTAAAACCTCTTGTGAATAGATTTGTTCATGCGATAAGTCATTAAAAATCATGGCAGCGACGGATGTAAACACTTATGTGAGATATATTCATAATTCAGCCACGGCGCTAGCGCTCATCATCCACCATCCATCAGAGGAGACGTTGGCAACAACCCCTTATACTTGGTTTGGGGGAAATTGTAGTCAGCAATTTTATAGCAGAGCAATGGATTCAACATATTGGAATGATGCAAAACTTTTTATGAACTGTGTGATGCTGTTAGAGGAACCCCTTCCAAAAAAATCCTATGAAAATCACGTTTTCACATGTGATTTTCATGGGATTTTTGTAAGGGACCAGCTGCACGTTGTCTGAAAAAAAAAAAAAAAAAAAGCTATCATCCTCCTACCATGTAGCCGCAAGGTTGTCGGTGCCTGTCGCGGCGGCAACCCTCGAACCCGCTGGTGGACACCTTCGGTGAGGGATGCCGTCAGGCTGAAGAAGGAGTCCTATCGGGCCTTTTTGGCCTGTGGGACTCCGGAAGCAGCTGATGGGTACCGGCGGGCGAAGCGGCATGCGGCTCGGGCGGTTGCTGAGGCAAAAACTCGGGCGTGGGAGGAGTTTGGAGAGGCCATGGAGAAAGACTTCCGTACGGCTTCGGGGCGATTCTGGTCCACCATCCGGTGTCTCAGGGGGGGGAAGCGGTGCAGCACCAACACTGTTTATAGTGGGGATGGTGTGCTGCTGACCTCTACTCGGGACGTTGTGGGCCGGTGGGCAGAGTACTTCGAAGACCTCCTCAATCCCACCAACATGCCTTCCACTGAGGAAGCGGAGCCTGGGGACTCTGGGTTGGGCTCTCCAATCTCTGGGGACGAGGTCACCGAGGTGGTTAAAAAGCTCCTCGGTGGCAGGGCCCCGGGGGTGGATGAGATCCGCCCGGAGTTCCTTAAGGCTCTGGATGTTGTGGGGTTGTGTTGGTTGACGCGACTCTGCAATGTCGCATGGACATCGGGGGCAGTTCCCCTGGATTGGCAGACTGGGGTGGTGGTCCCCCTGTTCAAAAAGGGGGACCGGAGGGTGTGCTCCAATTATAGAGGGGTCACACTCTTAAGCCTCCCTGGCAAGGTCTATTCAGGGGTCCTGGAGAGGAGGGTCCGTCGGATAGTCGAACCTCGGATTCAGGAAGAGCAGTGTGGTTTTCGTCCTGGTCGTGGAACACTGGACCAGCTCTACACCCTCGGCAGGGTCCTGGAGGGTGCATGGGAGTTCGCCCAACCAGTCTACATGTGTTTTGTGGACTTGGAGAAGGCGTTCGACCGTGTCCCTCGGGGAGCCCTGTGGGGGGTCCTCCGGGAGTATGGGGTACCGGGCCCTTTGATACGGGCTGTCAGGTCCCTGTATGACCGGTGTCAGAGTCTGGTCCGCATTGCCGGCAGTAAGTCGGGCTCGTTTCCGGTGAGAGTTGGACTCCGCCAGGGCTGCCCTTTGTCACCGATTCTGTTCATCACTTTCATGGACAGAATTTCTAGGCGCAGCCAAGGTGTTGAGGGGATCCGATTTGGTGGCCTTAGGATCTCATCTCTGCTTTTTGCAGACGATGTGGTCCTTTTGGCTTCATCAGATCGTGATCTGCAGCTCTCGCTGGAGCGGTTCGCAGCCGAGTGTGAAGCGGCCGGGATGGGGATCAGTGCCTCCAAATCCGAGGCCATGGTCTTGAGCCGGAAAAGGGTAGAGTGCCTTCTCCGGGTCAGGGGGGGTGTCCTGCCCCAAGTGGAGGAGTTTAAGTATCTCGGGATCTTGTTCACGAATGGGGGAAGAAGGGAGCGGGAGATCGACAGGCGGATTGGCGCAGCGTCTGCTGTCAAGCAGGCGCTGTACCGGTCCGTCGTGGTGAAGAGAGAGCTGAGCCAAAAAGCGAAGCTCTCGATTTACCGGTCGATCTACGTTCCCACCCTCATCTATGGTCATGAGCTTTGGGTCATGACCGAAAGAACGAGATCGCGGATACAAGCGGCCGAAATGGGTTTTCTCCGTAGGGTGGCTGGGCTCTCCCTTAGAGATAGGGTGAGAAGCTCAGTCATCCGGGAGGGACTCAGAGTAGAGCCGCTGCTCCTTCACATCGAGAGGAGCCAGTTGAGGTGGCTCGGGCATCTGGTTAGGATGCCTCCTGGACGCCTCCCTGGTGAGGTGTTCCGGGCACGTCCCACCGGGAGGAGGCCCCGAGGAAGACCCAGGACACGCTGGAGGGACTATGTCTCTCGGCTGGCCTGGGAACGCCTCGGGATTCCCCCGGAGGAGCTAGAAGAAGTGGCTGGGGAGAGGGAAGTCTGGGCCTCCCTTCTGAAGCTGCTACCCCCGCGACCCGACCTCGGATAAGCGGAAGAAGATGGATGGATGGATGTATCCTCCTACCACTTCCTGCCGTTTTATTTGTCGTTTACGCCAGCAGCAACGATGATCATGTGACTCGTGATGCGGAAAAAGTGTTTCCATTGCAGTTTTGCCAAATACTTCTGTTTTGAAACAGCTGAAAAACCACCTCATCCTAGTGCAAAACTTTTTTTCTTTTTAAGAAAGTGAGATTATTTTGAAATTGGAGTCTTTCAATTAAGCAAATTCAGTTTTGTAATTTCAATGTGTGCAAATTCATGGTTAATGGACAGTAACGCAGCTACTGGTTGTGTACAGGAGCTGCAACGCTACCTAAAGAAATCATCAACTAAAACTTCACTGAAATATGTTAAAAGCTCAGTTATCAACAAGTTATATCAAAACAGCAGTAGACCGAAATTTCAGGAAAACCGATCTGCATGAAAACAATTTATTACCAACAGACGTACCTGTAGAAAGGTGACTCAGCAAAATCCAGAAACTTACCTTCGTAAGTCTCTGTGGGTCTGGCGGATTGATACAACAGGAAAACCGGAGAACTCAACTCAGACATCAAGCTGAACAAAAGAGCACCGAATCTAACAACAGGCTCTTGTGAAATTATAAGCTGTTAACATCCAGAATAAAGTATTGAATACCACTGACATGAATATTTTCAGTTGAGGTTTTTTTGTTGTTGTTTTTTTTAAATTGCCAACGTCGGCTGGAACAGAAGAACATCTGACCAGAAATGAGCGCTTGGGGACAACAGCCGGTTCACGCACTGTTCCCCTTCTCGGTCTAAATAAACGAAGAAACGAAACCAAAACACCGAGCTCAACTTTGAGACGTTCCCGTCGCCGCTCGCGCGGGTAAAACGGTCATTGTCTCGAGACGGACCCGCAAAGCCTCCGCGAATCTATTCTTCCAGTGCGCTCGCGATAATTGTCCAGATTCTTTTTCGCTGTAAATTTGTGCTGACAGCTTAATCACAGGCCTCAACGCAGTAAATGTGAACGGCGGTGAATAGTCATATTGTGAGGCCTCCAGCACATGGCCGCTGTCCATGTCTGGGATTATAATGGAATAATAAACACAGGGACGTGAGTTTCTCTTTAATGAGGAGGCAGCGTCGGAGCGGTCCAATGAAAATCCCTCCTTTCTACGATTTTTTTAAATTGTATTTTTTATTTTTTTAAATAAACGATCAGATGGTTATGATTAGCACGAGGAACAAATGACTGTGTGGTGTCTGCAGAAGTATAGGGCTATAAAAAAAAAAATCACATCTGTCCGCCAGGTTGCCTCACACCTGGATGTGGAGAAAAACACGATTTGAGGAACGATAGTTTGCCCTTTCAATACGTGTGACCACAATACGCGAAGCTTCTCTTTGCCTCTTTCTGTCCACCATTAGACTCTGAACAGAGAACATTTCCAATCAGCCTGACAGCCATTATCTCGTCACTCTGTCGCGCTGCAGCGCCGCTAGTTAATTACACCGTTTTCCTTTGTGTCAGGAAATGCCTTCTCTCTGCTCGGTGCGCAGATTTGGAGCGGGAGCCGTGATAAAGGAGCGGCTCAGTGAGAGGAGACAGCAGACAGGCAAATTAGTCTCCAGAGTCTCGGTGAAAAGGATTTTTATTAGGTTCACGTGTGAAGCGGCGGCCCAAGCTGTCAGATGCTGTCGGGATTGAAATGTTCCGTCGGTCGGATTTTTTTTTAATTTATTTTTTTACGCCATTTCAACGGAGCCGCGCGAGCGTTTCGGCTCCGAGCCCAACAGAGACACGAGCGAGCAGCTGAGACGAAAACCACGGAGGTTTGGCTGCACCTCGACCCCAAACACGAGAAACGACGTCTAATGAGACCCCGGGGGCCCGCCGTGTCTCCCGAAACAAAGAGTCCGACCGGGAACTGTGGCACCCCCGCAGACCCTCGGTTCGCTTCACGCCGTCTTTAACGCGCCTTTTTCAGCTTTCTGGGTTCAGTTTAGAGTTACGATCCAGCGGGAAAAATGTCAATAAAAAGCGGATTTTACTTTTATTGTTAAAAACACGATTATTTATTTGTTGGCTGGTAGTTTAAACGTTGGTGGAAATAAAACATTTCTTGAAAAAAAAAAAAAAAACGTACACTTTTACCAGCCACTTAGAAATTTTACAAACCACTATTTATTTCACATAGTTGTATGATGTAGATCCGGGTCCTCTAGAGCTGCTGTATTACCATGTATTATTTAAACTGAATTATTGACTGAAATATTGATTGTAAATACATTCAGAGTTCAACATCAAAATTGGGAATTTAGTTACATTTTTGCATTTTATTGTTGCAAATACTCCAAAATTAGCGTTCCTTAAAACACACCACTCTGGCTTTTTAGGATAAATAACACAATTTATCATTCATCACAGGGCGGAATACTAGTCTGTGAATTCAAAAATAATCTTTTTTGTGTAACATGTCCCTTGATAACAAATCCCCGCCATTGCAATCAAATTACAAATGTATCAGTTCCCATCTTGAAGAGAACGTGGATGTCAAAGAAACTCTTGTCTGTGTTTTATGGAATAAACTGTTTATACAAGAGCACAATTATGCCCACAGTAAGACCATATTTTTATGGAGAAGAAAGAGCGCTCCATCAAAGTAGCAGCTACAAGATCTGAACATTTTGGGGAGACATTACCATTTGCTAAGATTATATACGGCTTCCAAAAGGCAAGACAGCAGTTTATCTGTGGCGATCTTGTCTGTGTCCCATCAGAATTACAGGGAGTGGCTGAATGTTTACCAAGACTGAGAAGTGAGTCCCTGGTAATGAGAGTCAAACTGAAAAGAAGTTTGTCATACAAACGTCATCAACGTATTCAGACGGTAATATGGTCTAAACTGATACATGCTTTGAACAAGCTGAAGGAGATTCACCCACAATATGCTGATATTAGTATCAGAGACGACGCATTGCTTTGTGATCCAGCATTACATGATGAGGAGGAGTGACAATTATGATGAAGCAGATTTAATGGAAATTGACAGACGTGAGAAAGACGCCATGTGTGAACAAGATATTGATAAGTCATCCTCTGGTACACGACCAGATGAACCAAATCCAGAGGAGCCAGAAAGTGATTTTCAAAATCGAGGTTTTGCTTTAGAAAGTTGTCCGCAGCCTGTGGACATCTCAGAAGATTTTCTATGTTTTAGTGATTCATCATACTGTGTCGCTCTGGCTGAAAGAAAATTCTCCAGTTAGTTTTTTCAGAGTTCCATATTTAGAGGGAATGTCATTTCCTGTCCAATTTCCAACACGACGCGATACGCTCGATGGAAACATGTCTCTTAAACTCGCGCTTACTTCAACTCAAGGCTTTTCAACATTGATAGAAGATTTGCTAAAGACATTAATTACCCGTTTTACTCGCAGTTTGTCCCTGAAATGCACTTGGCTAATTCCAGCATGATAACACAGTAAAGGAAGGGTCAAACTAGAATCAAAGATGGACGAAGAATAACATCAGGAATGTTGCAAAACAAAGCAGAAGAGGAGAAGCTTGTCAGAAACAAAGATGCAGTCAGATTTATGCAGCCACTCAGGGGTACTCCAGCTTACTGGGGAAAAACTACACGTGATCTGTACAGTATGCTGGCTCAGCTCGGACATCCACAGTTTTTCCTGACATTCTCTGCCGCCGAGATGCGTTGGCCTGAAATTATTCAAGCTATCAAAAAGCAAGAAGGCGCCCAAGTTGATTTTGAAGCGCTTGACTGGTCGGAAAAGTGTGAAATACTGAGATCAAATCCAGTGACTACCATGAGAATGTTTGATAAGCATGTCAACGCTTTGTTGAGAGATTTGACATTTTCTCCTGCACAGCCCTTTGGTGAAATTGTTGACTACTTTTACAGAGCAGAGTTCCAGCACAGAGGTAGTCCGCATATTCACATGTTGGTATGGCATTGGCAGAAAATCAAAATTGACATAAACGACGATCGAACCGTCTGTGACTTTGTGAACAGATACAACTCGGCTCAACTGCCTGACCCAGAAAGCAACGGACAACAACACCACTTTATGTTTCAGGATTCAGCACCAAAAAGCACTCAAATATTTCCCACACAAAGAACAGAACATTCAGTCTGTTGCAGTAGTATTGCAGCAAGAAGGTCCTGGGTTCGATTCCCGGCCTGGGGTCTTTCTGCATGCAGTTTGCATGTTCTCCTTGTGCATGGTGGGTTCTCTCTGGTGGGTTCCTCCCACAGTTCAAAAACATGACTGTCAGGTTAACTGGTTTCTCTAAATTCTCCTTAGTGTGTGTGTGGTTGTTTGTCTTGTCTGTCTCTGTGTTGCCCTGCAACAGACTGGCGACCTGTCCAGGGTGATCCCGCCTCTCGCCCGAAACGTTGGCTGGAGATAGAGACCTGGATCCCTCCCTGCCCCACTATGGACAAGGGTGTTAGAAAATGGATGGATGGATGTGACTGCTGCGTAGACTGTAGCTACCGCTGCTGCTAGCTAATCTAACGCAGCAGTTTGTAGTTTATGTTTCTCTTCTGCATTCTTTACACATACAAACCTTACCTGTACTTATAAATGAAGTCCATGCGCAAAAAGACTACGGGTCAGAAATGACGATTAGCTGCACTATTACCAACATAATTTGGAATTTTTAAAATATCCAATTTACAAAAAAACCTTAAACATTAAAGGGAAAACTGATCTTTACAAAATAGTGACTGGTAAACAAAAACATGTAACATAATTAGCTGACTGCATGAATCTTCACCCCCTTAATTCAAAGTAGAACGAATGGAAATAACATGAGTGCTTTAAGTGAGTCTCAACTGGTTGTGGTATAAAGACTCTGGGTCTAGAAGGTCTGTCAATCTTGGCTTAGTAGCCACTCACACAGAGTGTGACTGAATCTTCAGACTGAATCTTGGATTATGGCAGAATAATTCCCCCATACAGTCACATATGTCAATTTAAAGTTTTAAATATATACACACTTAAAAAGTCTCAGTGAAAACTTGTTTATTCTTAACATTTTGGTGCAAAACATTGATGAAAAAAAAATGTATTCACTTCATGTTTATGTCTGTTTGTTTAAGGCTGAGATGGCACTGAAAACAGGACTACAAACCAGCAATAGAGACATGGGGTGATAACTCAGAAATAGTCCAAATAGTTTGAATGTGTTTTTTCTTTCTTTCCTACTTATGGAACGTTTCTGTTTATATCATAAGTTTGTGGTGCATTTCCATCCTAGAGATAAAGATATAAAACTTCAGATATTTCACAACAAGATATTAACATACATGGAAAAACTGTATGAAGCCTTATGAAAACCAGAACTTCTCCTCACGGTCACACTCTACTCGGACTTTCTGCTCGCCTTTCGAAACATCTTTTGGCACAGTTGCCTGGCAACCTCTCAGTTGATAGAATGAAAGTGTTGTACTGGGTGCGTTTGTTTCCTTCTAGCGGGTGTGCCTGTGTGACTGCTATCGATTGTAGCAACCTGCATCACCCACTGGATGTAAGGAGTTGGTTGGGTGAACAAACTCCTGCCTAAGATCAGTAGTTGTTGGTGTTCAGTAGCAAAATGCTAGCAGATGTTTAGTGCACTACGGAGCAGAAAGCTGACATCGTTGTTTCTCCCTACGTTCAGTGGGTGGTTCAGGTTGCCACAATCGATAGTAGAGCAGAGACTAAGTCTGATCGCAAGACGTTTTGAGTACAATCATTCCAAATTTTGAGAAGGAAGACATGAAGTCCTTTTCTCAAAATGAAAATGTAAGTAAAAGTATTAAAAGTTTTGAGAACAAAAGACATTAAATCCTGTTTCAGACTGAAAATGTGTGCTCTAATGGGCAAAAAAAAGAAAAGTCAACCAAACAGCTTGATGCATGACAGCACTGAACACACTGTGGTTGCAGAGTTTTAATTATACAAAAACCACAATTTGAACACTGACATATTTTTACACTTAGATACACTGACCAGAGACTGAAAGCTGAGCGAGTCTCACCCAGACAGATGGAGATGTGTAAGAATTTGAAGTTTTGTATTCGTCGTCGTTGGTGACAATACTTGCGAGCAACACAAACATTTGCAGAGCGACCGTAGCGCTGATTCAACATGGAAGGAGTAACAATAAACAACAGGCAATAGCAGCAATTGTACAGTGCCTTGTACAGGTATTCATACCGCTTTCACATTTTGTCACATTATAATCGCGAACTTGAATATATTTTATTGGGATTTTACGTGATAGAACAACACAAAATAGTGCATAAATATGAAATGGAAGAAAATGCTGCATTTGTTCTTTAAAAAAAAACAACCAAAAACTAACTGCTGCGTTTGTAGTCAGCCCCGCTCCGTCAGAACCTCGCAGAATGTTCACCTTCCATGATGACAACCGAAAACATCCAGTCAGAACTACAACGGGACAGTGCAGGTCGCAGCACATTCATTTGTTTAAATGGCCCAGTCAAAGTCCAGGCCTACATTCAATAGATAATCTGTGGCAAGACTCAAAGATGCCCTCTTTCCAATCTGACTGAGCTTCAGCTGCAATATATTGCCAGACGTTTCTGCTCATCTACAGGTGGACTCGAGCTGCAGAGCATTCTTACTCCGACGATGTCGGCCCAGCCATCGAAGTTCAGATTCAGCTCCTCCGGGACGGTTTTCCTCAAGGTGCAGGAGTGTGTTGAGGGGAATTTTCAACCATTCTTTCATTACAGCATCGAAGAGGTAAGACACTGATGTCGGACAAAAAGGCCTGTGGCTCACAGTCTCTGCTCTATTTGGCCCCAAGGGTGTCCTAGAGTCAGGAGGCGGCGTGTGCTGCACCAGTTCTGATGGTTTGTAGGACTTTTCTAAAAATGCTTCTAACTGCCTTTATTAATAGTTCAAAGACCAAATATTCCTAAGTCTTGGTGAAATGGAAACCATCTTACCACTAGACCTGAAGCTAACATCTACAGTCTTCCTTATGTCTGCTGTTAGGGGCAACACAATCAAATAACATCAGACTTGTATAGCGCTTTTCTGTACACTCCTGCGGCTGCTGGATTGTAGCCACAGCTGCCCTGGGGCACACACCAGCTTCATCTGCCCTCTGACCACCACCGGCAAAAAGAAGAAGTCGATTTGGGTCACATTTGCCTTCTTTACGTCTATCGCATAAAATCTCAATTTCAAAATGTGAAAAAAAAGTTCAAAGGGAATAAATTCTTTTGCAAGGCACTCTATCAACCTGGCGTGACAGAGGCTGCGGTTACAACAACGCTGACACGAACATCACAAAGACTCAGATAGAGATTATGAACGCTAACATAAGTGACAGTCTAGGGAGAGTCCAAACTAATACCCACAGGTGGGTAAAGGCCTTCAGGGCTCCCTTTGCCCTCTGTTTCTCCTAGATCGTTCACATGATGAGCTCTCCTGTAAGCGACAGTGAAGTTTTACACAGCTACATGAAGGTCTGCAGGAAGTGTGTGAGATGTTATTGGTTGAGTAACAGTGCAGATGTTCCTGTATAGTTCCACTGTGCGTCTGGGGAGGCCTGGTCCTGCATTTTAACAAAGCGTGTTGTCTTGTTGGCAAACGTGTGGGAGGGGTTCGCTTAGCTGTCACGGATACTTCGAAGCGCCACACTGCGGTTTGAGGGTGTGTGTGTGAGTGATGGATTACTGAGGCCTGTAATGAGCGGAGTGTGTCTCTCGGGCGGGGAAGGATCTCAAACCGGCCCCCGGGATCAGCAGTTTGCGGTGTTAGGCCTTGTGAGCTGAAGAAATATGCTTTGCATGGCTCGTCATGATTGAAAGCACTTATAATGGAGAAGGTATGGAGTGTTCTACATGTGTCCCAGAGCTGCGGGTCAATTATTAGGAGCACATGAAGGGGGGGGGGGGGGCGAGCGGATTTGATTCCTCCAAACTGTTAGCGTCCAGCATTTTTGGAGCATAGCTCTATATCCAAAAATCAACAGAGCATTCCGAACAGTTTCAGAACGAGGTCCGAGGCCAAGAAAAACGAGAACCTTTGGGGGGTTGGGGTCTTGCAGGGAATTGCCGCCTACTCAGCTGCACTCCTCGCAGTTGCAGGCTAGGATGTATCTGTAGGTGGCCGTAATGCGAGTCCCGCCGGCGCAGCGCAGCCTCACCGCCTTCAGCTTGGAGGTGTGTGGTCGGCAGCAGGAGCAGAAGCTCTTGAAGGGCTGCTTGAGCACGGAGCTGAAGGAGATGAGCGGGTCTGAGCGGGTGGTGTGGCTGCAGTGGCCCTCGCAGCGCGCCAGCAACACCATCTGCGGAGACGTGAGAGAGGGCAGGTCAGTCACACAGAGGGTTTTCATCAACATCAAGGTTCTGTCAGAGATAAGATCCGGGGGACGGGGCGGTGTGAGCACAGCGGAGCATTGTTTTAGTCTGCCCTGATAGGAAGTAGCGTCTAGCGCCTCTTTGGCCTCCTACTCCCTGGCCTCGCACCTGCGAAATGAGAGATAGTAACAGGAGCCGGTCCCACACTCCCACACCAGAGGTAGTTTAGTCACACACAGCATACAGGAGTGTATCAAGTATTCCCTCAAGGTTGACCCATCTCCACACACACACGCACACGCCCACACACCCCCACACACACACAGCAGCAGTCTGATTAGTGTAGTGACCATCCGACTGGCGCTCCTCTGTGGGTCACTGCATTCCTGTCGCCACCCCTAAACAGCCTCCTGTGTCATGTCTTCTGTCAGCTGCTGTGTGTCGCCACCCGTGTACCCACTTTGACAAAAGCCTGTCTGGGGCCATAGCAGGATGTCACAAATACACCCACACACGTCAGGAGTGCTGTCGCCACTTTAAGACCATTTGTCTTTGTTCTGGCCGAGCATCGGTCCGTCGCTTTCTCCCCTCATCTGCTCGCCCCGTCCCGACCCTCTGCCCCCCTTGGCCTCCTCCCCCTTCCCCCACTGCTGTCTCACCATCCATTCAGGGCTGTCATTCATTCATCCACTGATTCAGAGATGAGGAACAACATAGTCACCACTGTGGTCCAAAGCATCAGAACTACAAAACATTTTCAAAAAAATAACTACAGTAAATCTCTATTGTTTGTGGATGTACCAAAAAATTTCTCTGGCTGAACAGAAACAAAACTGAAATTATTGTCTTTGGACCCAGAGGGGAACGATCTAGAGTCAATGCACAGGTTCAGTTATTACAGCTAGAAACCAGCAATTAGGCATAAAATCTCTGTGTAGTGATGAACTCTGACCTGAACCTTCAGAATCACATAAAACAGTTACAAAGTCGGCCTTCTGTCACCTGAAGAACATTTCCAGGATTAACGGACGAATGTCCAAGCAAGGTCTAGAGAAACTCATCTATGTGTTTATCTTCAGTCACATTGATGACTGCAGCAGAGTCTTCACAGGTCTGCCTGAGAAAGCAGCTGATCTAAAACAATGCTGCTCGCGCTCTCACTGAAATAATAAAATTAATAGGAATAATAATAATTAATAATAATGTTAGTTTATAAATCACTGAACATCTTAGCACCACTATACATCCAACCTTCCAGACTTCTCAGGTCTGCTGGTTCTGCTCTGCATCTCCAGAACCAGAACCAAACATGGTGAAGCAGCTTTCAGCATCTATGCACCAATAATGTGGAACAAACTTCCAGAAAACTGCAAAACAGCTGAAACACTGAGCTCCTCTAAATCAGAGCTAAAAACTCACCTGCTTGGAGGAGCATTTGATTCATAATAACCAGAACATTAATCAGCATATTTGATGCACGTGTTTGATGATTTTGATGATGACATTTGACCAAATGGAATGTTTATTTCTCGTTTCATAATTGGTTAGTGTATTACGCTTCATGGTGCAAATCACTTTGAACGGCCGTGTTGCTAAAATGTGCTTTGCAATTGAACTTATCTTTAACCTTCGTGCAAATATGTGATGAAATGATACATTTTAGGAAGAAAAGGCTACAAATAGGAGACTTCAATGTGCAGTGTGATATTTAAATACCTAGCTGCAGGTTTCACACTGCGTACAAGAATGCGGAAAGAGTAAAGAAAAAAAAAAACCAAGAAAGTATATTGGAGCTGGAGGCCTATCATATGGTTATAGTTTCCAAGAGAGAGGGACTTATTGCGCCCTGGAGACCTCTGAAGATCTACATGACTGTTAAACTATGTTGGTTTAAAACCATTGAGAAGCAATTTAAACCCACACACCGTCCTGAGGGAGGTCGTGTAATGGTCAGTCATGTGCTTGTAGGAACTATGTGACAATGTTTTAGTGATGCGGCAGCATCACTGTTTCGCCGTCTTTGTTTTGGGGCAGGACGGCCGAGTGGCCTTGAGCATGCAACACACCGAAGAAGGTCAGACGTTGAGGTCGAGGTAGAAAGACTCGGTGGAATCTGCAACATCTCACAACTTGTTCTATATATATATATATATATATATATATATATATATATATAAGGACAAACAAACGCAAGAAGCTGGCTTGATTTGCTTCGAAGGACTGTTCTCTGGGTGGAGTTGACAAGAAAAACTGGACGGAAAAGTTATTTTTAATTTATTGTGACCGGATCAAGCATATAACTTGGCGTTATTTTGGGTTCCAAGCATTCCTGCAGCTTAAAGTTTGGCAAATGTGTCGCTTTGGGAGACCAGTGAGAACTCATACCTGTAAAAGATGGTGGTCAGACTGAACCATCTGCACATCAGACTGATATTCACCCCCAGTGTTCAAAGGTGGCTTTGAAAATAAGCTGGGTTTGTCCAGCTGGTGTAATTTCATCAGTTAATGTGCCATGTGACGAACTGGAAATGTGTCAAAACTCAAATCACTTTATAGTTTTAATGGTCTGCTGTGTTTTGTATAGAACACTATAGAAAAACATGATTAAACTGTTAAATGAAAAATACAACTGCAGATAATCACACACACAAATGTTTTCTAGATACATTTTGTGTCTGTACTTTTCTCTAAAGTTATTTTCGTACAAAACTGACATTATAGTGGATACAATATTCACGTGTCTTAGCAACTGCTATTTCTCATCTTAAAAGAAAAATGAGGGCTGTGAAATAAAAATCTAAACGGTGTACATATAGATATAATAAATTATAATTCAAAATTAAAGACTCTAAATGATCTAAAATGATTCTAACAAAATAAATGCACTTAAATTATATTTGATAAATTGTTTGGGAATAGGTCAAGCTTTGTTAGAATGGTATAAATAAAAAAAAAAAGAGTGTTTTTTAAAAAAAAAAAGCACATGTCCTGTTGAAAGATGCTGGTGTTCTCTGCGAATATGTGTATATGTATATATACAGTATATGCTTCATACTCTCATGTATGATTTATGTATGCTATATTCTGAAAAACTAATAAATATATATATATATATATATATATATATAAAAAAAAGATGCTGGTGTATGTGGGGGATGAAGTACAATTCACACAACCCGGCTGTAAAAACACTCCTATAAATCACCTGTTTGTGATTTCTCTGTCTATTGTTACTGACCATTACTAATAACTGATCAGTTACACATATCCCTCGATAAACATCAGCGGCCTGGAGAAGGCAGGCTATCGCCAGGCAGCTTTGGGTTTCACCGCATCACTTGGAAACGACCGTTTATTTGCCTCAGACCATGAGAGCAGCTGTGACGAATGTCAGGCTAACAGGAGAAACATGTTCATTAGTAGCTCAGCGTGACAGTTCCTCCATGTTTCTGCAGAGAGGCCTCACATCCAGATCACTCCGATTGTTCAAATTTCACAATATGTGTCGATACATTTTGGCACTTTCAATTCATTTCTTTGTCTGTGTGATTTTTAAGCTTACTGTAAGTTGCTGTAAACAAGGTAACACCTCCATGGAAGAGAGGCTCTTAGGTCAAAATAGCATTGGTAATCTGATTAATCTGCATTATGTAATATTAATACGATAAACCTTTCAGATAACCGCGTGTGTTAACATGTTAACGTTGGCAGCCCTGTCAAGAATCCTTAGCAAGATTTGAAAATTGATGTTATCAAATGTTCTCCATCCAATCGGACTGAGCTTGAGCTATGTTCCAGACATCCAGTTGGCCTATAAAAGAAAAAAAAAACTCTATGATGTCATGACGCAGAAAAAAAAGTGAAAAAACATTTACAACAAGCATTTACTTAAAAAGTGAGTAATGTGGATTTTCTGCAGACCTTTTGCAGACTACGGTGCATAAAGTGTGAACCGGTGCCTCGGCGTGGCTTCCTGTCAGCTCTGTATGTTCGGCTACAGAGGACTCATGCTGGGCAGGCAGGCCTTGCCTGAGTTGAGCTGTGGTTTCACCACCTGCTTGATGCACTCAGAGTCAGAACATTAAAAAACACCAAAGAGCAGATCACTCAAACCAGAGGAACAACTGCTGTGGTCCACAACAAAGGAAAGGGGTCTAATTGACAGCACCTTTCCACAAAATGCCTTTGCACGTCTGCTGCGGCTAAGTGGACCACCAGTCTTCCCACGTGAAGCGGTTGCCCCGAAGCTGTCTTCAGCATCAGAATTGGAACCGCTCCACTGGATTATTCACACAAGCGCCTTTCGTATTCTCCCCTCGACCCGTCCCTCTCCCTGCGGACCCTTGGAGGAGGTAGCAGAGGACAGGCTGACACGACACGTCCTCTTTGGTAAAAAACAAGTCCCAGCTGAGGTACAGAACAGGTCTGCGGCGTGGCCCAGGTCCAGCACTCTGTCCACACACACTCACACACGCCCACACACACACTCAGACTTTTGCTGAGAAACAAAGCGTGACTTGTCTGCTTGACTGAGAGATGGAGATAAAGACACGGAGGTGGAGAGCGGGAGTAATACAAGTACTTTGGCCTGAGTTCTGGGGTTTGCTTTGGACCCCAGAGGTTTTATTTGGAACAATCTATTTCCGTGATGTTCCGGTGGAACGTTCTGGTAAAGGAAAAATGAGAGAACGACGTGTCGGTCCCACAATTTACCTTAGAGTTGCATTTGTAAATGGGATGCGTGATGGTCTCCACAAAGTGGTGCCTCATGCAGCGATCTGGGTCGGTGTCGACCAGCTGCTGGTGTCCCTTATCGCCAGCCTTGTTGCTGCTGCTGCTGGCGGATTGGACAAAGCCCAGCAGAGGACAACACATCAGGACCAGCAGGAGTCCAGAAGGAGGGCCTGTGGAGATGGACGCTTTCATGACTGGGACACCCGGAGGATCCTGGCACTGCAGGCGGTGGCCAATGTGTCACGGTTCTTGACTACAGCCCTTCTGACGCTTTGTGACGGGATTCAGAGGAGTCTCACACAGGACAGACTCTGTCTTTGTTCCTGCTGGAGGAATGAAGATTGAAGGTCAGGTAGGGAAGGCAAGTGGCAGGAGAGTCAGGCCACTCCATCCCTCGCTGTCTCAGTCCATCTCGGTCTGGAAGAACAACGAGACAAATACGAAGAGATTGACTCAAATACATAAACATAATAATGTACTCCTTGCAAACATGTTCATGTCCCTTTAAACTTTGCAACCTTTTGTCATCGCCTTTCTAGGCGACTTCTTCAGTTGTGAATAATGTTGGTTTCCGGCGTTGTTTTAAAATTGTAGTCTAGCTAGCTAGTTTTAGCGATGGCAGCGGAGGAAGAGAACGAAGCAGTTCAGCCTGTGTTGCCTAGGCTTCGAAACATCTGTTTATGTTCACAACGTTGAGATCTTGCCCAGATATTGCTAAGAGGTAAAAAAAAAAAAAAAAAAAAAAAAAAAGGGGCAGGGACTGGGTACAACCAAAGAACAGACAGAGAACATTTGAACTGTCAACCATGCAGAGATCTATAGAGGAGAGGCAAAACAAGAAAGTGGATTAGCAGTTCTTGCTAACAACTGATAGTGCCATATTAACAGAAATCAAGCTGCTAGTATGTCGACAGTCGTGAAACATAGGGCAAAACAGTCTTCAGTCAGAAGCCCTCTTCACGTTTGTTGCAAGACTGACTGCTACTGCAGATCTTTCCTACCAACAGCATCACCATCCACAGCAACTTTTTCTTGGATGACAAGAGCAACAGCAACATTTCATTTCCCTTTGGTGTAAATAAAGTATTTCTGAATTGAATGTTTTACAACCTAAAACTACCTCAAACTTCTCCACAATATTATCCAGACCTAAATCACATTGAGGATCCACACACACCCCTGCTGATACACACACACACACACAGGACACAAACATGCTGGTCTTTCCACAAAGGAAGGAGAAACCACACCAGCCTCACACCAACCAGGCCCTTTCCTCTCTGCAGGGACAACTTTTTCATTAAAACACGTCGCTCTCCCCAACAAGCCCTCCCTGCGCCATAAACGCTCTGCCAGTCCAGCAGAAATATTTTCATAACTGTTTACTTTTCCCCCCTCAAATTCAGATTTTTATAGCTCTCCCGACATCAGGGCTTGTGTTAATAGGGAGCGTGTTGCTGGTGGAGGCAGATTTGCTAGAAGGCAATGTGTTATTAATTATGAGGAGGTTTGTGTGCAGGGTGAGGGAGAACAACACAATCACTGAGGACTTTTCAGAAAAATTATAAATACAACATGACGTCATTAATGCCTGAAATGTATGAAAACGTGTGCTGACTGCCGGACTGATATACACCAGACTCTTGTAGCTAGTGTGTTAATTTCTCCCTCTCCTGCTGTTAACCTTCATGAACACTGAATGTTTTCCTACATCGGTTCATCTGTTTCTTTTTGTGTCTCTGCTCTGTCTTCTCAAACCACCCAGGTGGTTGAGGCAGATGGCCCCAATTTGGTCATTTTGATCTAAGTTACTAGTGTTTATTTATGTATGTTTTTTTAAAAAAAAAAAACAAATGTGAAAATATTTGTTTTCACAATAAATAAATGAAAAATGATCCACCTTTTTTTTTTTTACTCTTTTCTTCCCCCCCTCTTAAGGTAGTCATAGTCAGTTTTCATTTCTGACTGTATCATTTCTTTAAGGTAAATGTGGCTCTAGTGTAAAGTGCTCAGTGTAGTTAAAGCTGCAGTATGTAACTTATAAAACATATTTTTTTACATATATGTTGAAAGTGTTACGATGTCATGACAGTTCATGACAAAGTGGAGTAAAACAGATTAGACCATACATGAAAGTATGAGACAGAAATCTGTCTCATAAAATATGTATTCTTCTGCTGCTAAGTAGGAACAACCAATCAGAACCAGGAGGCGGGTCTTAGTGCTGTCAGTCGCCCTCTGTGTGGCGCTGCTCACTGCTACGCTGCAGCTAGCAGAGCCTGATCTGAATGCTAAGGCTACTTAGCATGGCCACTGATGACAACTAATGATAATTTTCCCGTAACTGTAAGTCCTTTCTTTGCCATTAGCACATTTAGCAGCGAGTTCATGTGGATGATTGACAACACTAAGACCCTGCTCCTGGCTCTGATTGGCTGTTTTTGCCTGGGAGCAGATGGCAACAGTAGCACTGGGAGGAGGTGGAGGAGATCGACTTTTTCACAGATTATCTGTCACAGGTTAGGGACGGTTTTAACAAATGTGTGAAAAACATATTTTTTAAATAAAAGTTACATACTGCAACTGTAAAAGCTATTTAAAGCTGTACTGTTTATAAAACCCATTATAAACATCAGGTCTCTCACCTATTGCTCCACAGGCAGCATTTCTCCTGAATTTCTCTTCCTTACTGGATGATTCACCATGTCGGTCTTCGTCAAAAGGAGTTTACGTTAAAGCTGGAAACTTAACGGTGGCTTTGATCCTGGGTGGCCTGTGTGTTTTGCATTGATTAAAGAATTCAGGCTTCCTTATGTAACGTCTTTCGGAGCATTCCCTCTTAGCTGGTTTGGCTCAGGATTTAATTATGAGTTTTTAACTCCAGACAAGAAAGTACTTTTTTTTTTTTACAAATATGGTAAACAAGCCAATAAGCACTTTAAATCCAAAGCCTCATGTTTGAACTTTAATAAACAGAATCATTTCGGCCGTCATATGCAGACGGTTAAGTACTGGATATTATTTGTCATAGCTAAGAGTTCACATATTTCCCTGGTGACATTAGATACAGTCTGCATTACACTGCAAAAACCTTTACCAAGTATTTTTGATCTGGTTTCTAGTTAATACATTTGAGATACGGCAGAACTAACGTACAAGTAACTCTTCAGCAAGATATAGGAGCTTCTTTTTAGTTTTGTCTTTTTTATATATTTTTAAAATTTTCCTTCAAATAAAAATGTTTTTGTTCCATTGGCAGATTATTTCACTTGCAACATGAAAAAATGTCTTGTTATGGCAAGCACTTTTTATTTCTGTCTATAAATTAGAACATAATTAGATATTTGAAAGGGAGTGAAAAAAAAAAACTTTCTTGCCTTTTGAGTGGATAAAAGTAGCATTCAACCCCACACTACAAAAACATCAAACCTTACTAAGCATTGGTCTAGTTTCTAGTTATTAATATTTCACATGCAAGTCATTCTTCCCATCTTTTATGTGAAATAATCTGCCAGTACTTTTTAAAAATGAATATTAAGGAATTACTGACTTCAAACAAGCTTGTAAGTTACTTTTGTCTTATTTCAAGTGTAATAAAATATTTGCACAAGGAATACAGCAGCAATACTTGAGTAGATTTTGTGTTTTTGCAGTGTATAGTCAAAGATGTTTACTGAGATTATAAGCAGATCTTGACCAAAACCGGACAATCAAACTTTAAATAAACCCGCTGATTCACTTTAGGCTCAGTGAGGCGTCAGTCAGCCCGGCTTTCGCTGTGATCTACATTTTCCTGCAGAAATCGGCCGACTGGCCCCGGTGCCGTCTCTTCCCTCGGCCCCGGCGCTCGTCCCTCGAAGGGGAAATCATTTAAAAGTTAACATTCCGCTCGAGAAAAATAGACGTATCATTTGGCCTGTTAAAATAAATACCGCCCGAGATGTTTCGCTGGACTGTCGAACATGTGCTGCGGGGTTTACATAGCGGGCGGCCCGGTCTCCTCGAGCGCTGCCAGAACCTCTCAGCACCTTGGGCCCTGCCAGCCGTACGACCAACACCGTTCCGTCGGCTCTGCTGCCCGTATCGCTATCATCAGTCTGCTTGTCTTTGGCAAGATACTCTTAAGTGTTTATGGAGCGTGAGTGTTTGAAATCAGCGATGGACCGTCTTCCAGCAGTGGAGTCAAACAGATTAGACCAAATGAAGAGAAGATTTATGCCCCCTGTCAAGAGTTCCCAAATGGAGACACAGATGCTAATTTAGGCGAAAATCTGCGGTGGAGGGCCCTTCTCACTGCTATTAACCCTTACCTACCATATACTGCATGTGCCCTTTGACCTTTAGATCCACTGAAGGTGGATCTAAAGGGACATGATATCTTCCTTTCAAGCCTATAGACAAAGAAACGACTAATTAAGAGGTTGTTTGTTTATTGAAGTAGTCTCACAATCTATAGGACTTGGGGTGAGTTCACACCAGCCATGTTTAGCCTGCTTTAATCCAACTCCAGATCATTTGTCTAGAAGGTCTGGTTCATTTGGGGAGATGTGAATGCGTAATCAAACTCTGATGTGGACAAAAAAAAAAGACCTAAAATTTTAGGTCTTGGATTGATTTAAATGAACTCTGGTGAGGTTCAAATGTATATGTGAACGCCAAGGAGACCAGAAACCGCTCCAACAGAAGGAAGAGGACTACAGTGCAGAGGATTCTGGGTAAATACAACCAAAGCAAATGCAAGAGTCTGGCACTAGTGGGAGAAATGGCTTGTGATCTTTTGCCAAAGATAAAAGAGAAATCCTATAACCACTAAAATCTGATGCCACTCCATTTTTATTTACATTTCATGAACATTAATTGCTTGTTTCATAAATGGCTACTGTACTCATCATGTGAAGCACTTTGAACTGCCTTGTTGCTGACACAAATACACTATCAAAAGAGTCAAAATGTTGTTTTTTTTTCTCTTTCATGTATTGTCGTCTTAAGAACTCTGACTGAATCAAACCTGGAAAGAAAGAAAAAACTAGAGACTGATACTGGCAGAAAAAGCTTGAGCAGTGATTCTCTAATCTTATTAACATCAACACAAATCAGTCATTGTTACAGTCAGGTCAACCATCTCTGCCATGAACTGTTCGGACTGGACCCATTCTGGAAAAATTCAAGTGTTAAGAGTATGACTAAAGAAATCTTCAGCATTGAAGCACATATGTGAATGAAAAGCTGTCAAAGGGTTTGATAACCCACATATGTCATTATTTTTCATAAGTGAGGATTACTTTATATATTCACCAGGCACCTGGAGACAAGACTCTGCGTACATTAAGGGCATCTCAATACAGAAACAGAAAACAACACAAACAAAAAAATAAAACCATTATGAAAAGATAAAAGCAACTGAATCTTTTACTAGCTTGAGACATTATGCTCCTTTTGCCTCCAGGCCACCAGCAAATGGACGGATTTGGGTTTAGCTGAGTTTTAGTTCAGACCAGGTCTGAATCCAGGTCTGATAAGAGTGAAAATGTTCACATTTCTTCTGCTGTTGTCCTCTTGACATCTTAATGTTTCAGGCCAAAGTAATTCATCACATCAGACAAAGATAACATTAAATCATGGTTATATTATTATGGGAAAGAGAGAGATACAAATCAGCTTGGTCTTATAAAAACAATGGCGCCTCGTTCCAGCCTCAGTTTCACTAGTCAAATAAAGGCCTGATCACTGCATGTAGGAGTGAGCAATATGAACTTAAAGATTTGTCATAATATTTTATGGTATTGTTGTGATAACCATAAAACTGACGGTAAGAACTCTTTATTAGTTTTTTAGGTTGCTGACTACATGACACAGCAATAACAGCATCACAAACACAATCACAAATGCTGCTATTGAAAAATATTTCTAATTGTAATAAATATCTTTATGACACCAGTCACATAAAGAAGTGATCACTAAAATGCGCAGTAACTGCATTTAATCATGTATTCAAATTTTGAACAAACAGACGAGAACAATGCTGACATTACAGACAGTTTTAGGACGTTTTAAACATCGTGAATTGGAATTTACCGTCACAACGATGAATCAGAATTCTTAAAATGTATCATGATAAATGATAAATGATACGATAAATGCACAACCATAACTGCTTGACCCAGGGAATAAAAAGAGAAATCACCAAAATCTAACAAACACTCCAAGAAGCAACACATCCATCTGAAGACATTCAAGAACAGAGTAGAAAAGAAATAATTAAAAACATGGAACAACCACAGTGACAATAAGAACTCTTTATTATTGTCACAAACGTTTCCGGGCACCATGACAAGTCTGTATTATCGCTGGGCATTTAAAGAATCACTTATCATTTATTGTGTTAAAATTTCTTGTCATGATGAGATTCAGATTTATTGCTGTAACGATAAATTCCAATTAATGATGTTTAAACCCCCCTAAACTTGTCAGGATTATTTGTAGGACGTTGCTGTTGATCACAATTCAATAATAAGAACATAGGAACAGTTTGGTTTGATACGTTTTTCCCTCAACAAATTAAATAATTTAAAAACTGCATTTTCGCAAACGGAAGAAATATGTAAAAGGGTAAATTCTGGTTGAGATTAAAGTTTAGTCGTTTTAATGAGATGCCAAAGATAGCTGGACTGACCAAAGTTTTTTCTAGACGTATGAAGTGAGAGTGGATTAATTGCTACATAGAGTAACACCTGCAGAGGCATAATCTCTGTTTCACCAAGATTTGGGCATCTATTGTATTGTTTATTGGTTTCCATTTATCATGATAAATGTCTTATAAAAATCAAGATTTGTTGTTGATAAATTCCAATTGGCGATGTTTAAAAAACAATTCTCCACCATTTGTTCAATGAGAGCATCGATAGATATCAATAAATTTGAAAATATAATTAAATGCAGTTACTGTGTGGAGTTGAGCAATTCAACACTTCTTGATGTGACTAATGTCCAAAGGAAGCACATTCGTTTGTGGAGCTATGAATGCTGTGTCATGGATTCACAGCCAGCCCCTAAAGTTACCTGAAAAAGTAGTAATAAATAGTTTTTATCACCTTTATCGCTATCACAATAGTACCATAAAATACTGTGATAAAATTTTAAGTCTGTATCGTTTTATCTTCTCTTCTGTTCCAAGAGACGAGCATTTCCGACAACTGTGGAAACTATTATTGCTACGGTTAGCTACTAAAACATGACTGTAAAGCAGCAGACTGCAGGCTGGCTAAATGTTTCAGCCTTCTCCAGTTTTAGTAGGAATAACTGTTGCTTTTTTTGTTTCAAATAAAAGTAAAGAACATTTTATGTTTTTGTATAAATACCTCAATATCATCAAACAATGTTTTTGTTTTTACTACATTTATCACATCCCACCACCACAGTCTTTGTTTTGACCCTTTGTTCCCTAAATCATCAAAAAAAAAGTTTTTTAATGACATGTAGAACAGCAGAAACACAGAAAGTCAATTTTTCCTGTAACCATATACTTTGTGATTACTCTAATTATATTTAAACCATGTGAGCTGAACAGGAAGGGACGGCTGTCAGCTATTCCACAGTCTGTGGCGGATTACAGTTTCTCCTGATAATTGGAGTGAGAATAATACTTTTCACTGAACCGCGGCAGCCAACCCGACGTACCAAACACAACAAAAAACAAAAAAAAACAGTCCAAGTATTTTTATAAGCTCCTGTCTGCTTTGCGGCCTCCGTGTGGGACAGAAACGGCGTGGTTTTCAAACTTCGTAGCTTCGCTTGTTCTTGTGTCATGTTTCCATAACTGCCAATCAAAGATGGAGACAGCGGAACGCCCGTGTGTCGTTGGGGGTTTCAGCGCGCAACGTTTCCAATCAAATCCACCACACATGTAATGAGTTTGGGAATTTCAGGGATCTTGGATGTTTTCTTGGGGTGAGATGTTGTGTGTGTGGGGGTGGAGGGGGTGACTGTTGTGAGCTTCAGCTACACGATACTCCCGTTTTGCATGAACGGGCAGAAAAGCATGTGTGAGTGTGTCATCCTGTAAAGCCAGTAAATGGATTTTATTAAGTGAAAACATGTTAAATCAATTGAGATCAAACAGGACGATGTAGCTGCGGTTGCGGTCACACTAGGGGAAACATCCTCGGCATTTCCTCGTAAATCACAGTTCCCCTTCGGAACATGTGTTTTCGTTAAACAGACAACAGGTCCTGGCCTTACCGTGAAGGAAAGCAAACAGAGATAATGACAGCAGTGGTCCGGCAAGTAAATACCCTGACAGGCCAAATAAACTCTCTTTTTACCTGAAATGTGGTTCTGGTCCCGGTCCAGCAGCGTCCTATGTGATTAACACTTCGCTGAGCTGGCCAGACGTCCGGCGAGGCAGGGACATCTCTCGGTGCAAGGTGTCTACACATCATAACTACTGTCTCTTTTTGGCCGCTCAGGATCATAAGCTCTGAAAGCTGCCGACAGCAACGCACAGCTATGAATGGCAGCTGTTTCAGATAATGGGTGGGGCTTTTAGGATAATAATCAGAGTGAGTTCATTACAGCTCCGTGAGGGTGAGAACTCCAGTCGCATCGTTGGTCGGAAAGTGAACGAGGTCGAGAGGGTTGAGGAAGGACAAGGGCCGCGTTCGGACTCCTCTGCCTGAATTCACCCTCACCCGTCCTGCTCTGACTTATAGAAAGCAGCTGGATCATTTTGACCATCCTTACCGCGCCACAGACACAACAACATAACCCCAACTCAAGCTGTCCGCACATCCTTAGAAAGTCTTAAATTCATGTATTTAAAATGAAGGACTTAAAATGTCTTTAATTTATTTTAAAAACGTATGTGGACCTTATATAAGTGAATGACAGGTCTTAAATTTTGCAGGTCGTGGTAGGTACTGGATGGCTGTGTGCTGTTTGCATTCTTTATAGTCCATAAAATGTTTAGAAAATCTGCTGTGCATAATAATTTGGAACAGTACATTTTGAGTTTTTTATTTTTGATAAAAATACTGTTCTCACAGGGAGCTTTGGTCACTAAAATTTGATTTATACTGTAATAGTTCATGACTTGAAAATTATACTGACCATCATTTGCATTGACCATTTAAGAAAATCTGAGAAAATATCACTTGCATAATAATTTGGAACATGGTGTATTCAATGCATTTTCTTTTCTTATAGGACTTTACTGTCACACCAAAGGTTGAGTCAAGACATCTTACTCTTGGTAGCAAACAAGCTAGCTATGGGTTAGATGAAAATATATCGCCAGTTGGCAGGAGGACCTTCGTCTTCGCCAATGGTTCACTTCTGTGGCTCAAAGTGTTTTGGGATACGTAGCTGCGGGTTTCCAACCTGTACGATGCGACATGCATTCTACAACGCGCCGCGTACACAGAGGCTGCAGACCTGGACGCTGCCATCCTGAGTTCAACTCCCGTTTTTGGTTCCTTTGCCACTTGTCTTTCTCACAGAAATGTCACAGTTTTGCTCCCGTGGCATGGCTAATGCCCCTGAAAAAGATTAGCGCTGCTACCGCTGGAATTGATCTAGGAGCAACACTTGATGCGACAAACTCTGGAGTCAGACGTTTTGTGAATTCTAAACATGGTGGTCAAGCACCAGACTTACTTATTGAAGAATTGTATTTCAATAAAAGCTGCTGCTATGGAGGGAAATATAATTTTTCTGTCTTGATACAGGCCTTGAATGTCATTCAGAATGGTCTTAAGTTTGAGTTGGTGAAACCAGAAGAAACCCAGAAACTGTTTCGGTCCACATCTTACTTTGATCTATCACTTGGAATTACCCTCATCTTCCTCTCAAGCCCCGCACTTGTATTTCTAGTAATCACAAAAAAAAACTAATCCTCCTTGTGTTCCACTTTAAAGTACATTCTTTTCCTACATCCTTTTTCCATCATGTCCTCATTCACACCAAACTCTAAGTACTCATACTATTCTGTTGCAGTGCAGTGTTCTAAACTTACCTGATTATGTTTGGAAAGAGTGCTGGACCCAAACCCATGGTGTCACCTTAGGTCCTCACTGTTTTCATTACAAAACCCAGCTATGCTGGCAGCACAGCCCCGCAAAATACAACAAGTCATTCATTCTGAATTACCCATGAAATTTCACCTCCTTTAAAGTAAACTACTTCGCTTAATGACTTGGAAGTAAAAAAGGCTCCAAGAAATAAACCACCGCCAACAAAGACATTTCCAGATGTTTCCAGTTGATTAGAGGGGCGGGGGCTGTTTGTTGTGAATTGGAACGATATAAATAAACAGAAATGAATTTGGAAGGCAAAGCCAACTTACAATGTCGTTGTAAAAAGCGAATACATGAGGTCAACTGCTTTCTAAAACATGATGTAAAGTTCTGCTCTTTTTTAATTAACTGGTGCACTTTAAAGGGGCAGTGTTATGCAAAATGGTATTTTTGACCTTTATATTGTGTTTTAAATCTATTCCCTCATCAAAAACATACCTGGAGTGTTTTCTTAATTCTATCATGCATGTGTGAGAAATCCTTCAATCTCCATGGCAACCACTTATCTGTGCAAAACACCTGGGTGGACCCACCCCCGCCTTCAATGACAAAGCTCCTCCCCTGAACTGCAGTTTTCAAGATTCTGAGCTTCTGCCTCACAGCGCAACCCTTACTCAGCTCCTTCAGACTAGCCAGCACCAATTAGCAAACACCTGCTGGAACTACCATCGGAGCTCATTACAGGAGCTACTTATCAGTGAAACACTGGTAAAAATGTTAAAAGGCTTATAGAGGAGCCATGTTGTGATGACTTCCTGAATCCCTGAAGAGTTTCAGAAAAAGCAGGAGCTTCTTATAGAGACAGAGGCCCAATTTCAAAGAGTTAAATTACAAAGTCAAATTTCTGTTAAGTCATACTTGACATACAGCAATTTTATAGCAACTGAAGTGAACATAGTTCGTTGATTGTGCTACAAAATGGCACTATGTTCCTGAAAAATACCTATTACTTTCCCGTTAAGAGTATTGATTTATGTATTGGGCCATTTACATGTCTCCGCTTTATTTTTTAACTCTCAGTTTCAGTCTGCCAGGGTTAACAGGCAGCAATATATACCTATCATGTTGCCCATGGATGTATATAGACAAGTCAAAGCATAATTAGTGAATTATTTTCACTAATTAACTAACACTCTTTCAAATGGTTGAGAAACATTTTCCAGCTGTGAAACGAAAGAAACTGCCATTGTGAGTTTCCTAAAAACATCACTAACATCTCCTGCCATCTTGTTATGATGAACCCAATACTATCTTTTCTCCTGAGCCTAATGTCATGAATGGGCCTGCTGAGTACATTACTAAGGTTTTGGCAAAGATTTGGCGTGTTTGTCAATCCCTGTTTCCCCATATTTACACCAAAACACCACGATTATCAACAATGCTGAATGGGCTGGAGGTAACACACATATACAAACTTTGTTAATTTCACCAACAGTATGATGGTCCCTAACGGCTCCGTTTTAGAGCATCATGCTTCTCAGCAGTCTAAAAAAACCGAGTCAATGACTAAACAAAATGTCAGCCCCATCCATCTTTCCAATCCCACATTTTTTCCATTAATTTACTGGTTTGTTTATGCAATTTCTCAGAATTTTTTTTTTTACCCTAACTGAATTATTTTTTTGCCATGATTTGAGGGTCAAAACCGCAACTTTATCAGACACTTCATACATACAGCTGACAAATAAGTAATAGTAAAGCCAACTGACCTCAGGAATGGAGACAAAAAGTCTGCAAAACCCGACAGAAGCTTTGTTTTAGGATATCTTCAAATCTTTTTGAGTGTAAAACCCCCCTGTCTTTGTCATGTTATCTGTTCGGCAAGCTGAGACATTCAGATCTGTTTGATTTTCAGCTAGCCTCACTCATAACTAGAATGTTTTACCCTGGAGACTCACAACATGGAGGGTCCAAGCCCATAATGGAAAGTACCGAAGATCTCCGGGGACGGAAGACGTTTTAATAGGAAGGAACTATCATTTTATTTTCAATATTAAATATTTGTAGCTTATAATTATTTAGAGTCAAGGCAAACGTGGATTCCTCTTATGGTCAAACAATCACAAAAGTCTAATAATCTTCTAGAAGTTTATGTGGATGTTATTTCATAAACTGGATAATCTGCCAGTGTTGTATTAGAGGACTGACTTCATAGAAATGAAAGGTTTTTCCAGGGAGGTTGGTTGTAGGAAGCAGACTGTAATAATGACCATCAAATTTAAATACCTAATATTAAACTGAAAGTACTAGCTGTATCTGGGCAGAGTTAGAGCTAGCTGATGGAAAAACAATGCATGGGCCTTCTAATATGCAGTAAGTGTTTCAAATCTCATAGTCACTGTTACAGACCCAGGTTTATGGTAAAAAGCATCTGTATTTAATGTAAATAACCATCTCATTATCAAGTTTTGCAAATATGTACATTTTGTACAGCTCTAAAACGGCACAGAAAATTGACGTCATCATTCACAACTTCTTCCGTTTGCTGATTAGCAAGTTTGAAATTCTATTGGAAAAATCAAAGTCAATGGGAGAAAACCCAGATAGCGCATTGAGGGGAGATTAGAACCGAGAAGAACTCCGTAGGAAGGCAGCGGCCAGGCTACAAATCCACAGAATCTACGGTGCTGAGACATGATCAAAGGATCGGTCATGGGAAAGTGTTAAACTTAGTTCACCTTTAGGGACTTACTAAATTTGAAACATGTAATCGGGTTGTTGATGGGAGCTATTGTTGATTGTTACTTTCTGGGTTTCCATTGACAATAAAATTGTGGAAATTGTAATTATGAAAATATATTTCTTTAATAAAAACATCCCAATTGTTTTTTATCCAATGTTTCTTGTGCTAGGAGGAAGTGGTTTTTCAATCGTATTGAAATGTACTGTATGTATTTCGCAAAACTGCAACGGTTGTTGTTGGTCACGAGTCACGTGACCAACAACTGGATGTTACTGCAAAAACGAAGAAGACGATAAGAAACGGCAGGAGGGGATGTGCTGTGGTGGCGCAGGGGTAAAGCACAACCCACATAAGGAGGCCTTAGTCCTCAACACGGCTGTCGCAGGTTCGATTCCCGGCCTGGCGACCTTTGCCGCATGTCTTCCCCCTTCTCTCATTACCCACTTTCCAGTCAATTAACTATCAAATAAAGGCCACTAGAGCCAATAAAAACCTTTAAAAAAGAAACGGCAGGAGGATCATAGTGTGACATATTTATTCATGACTTATCACTTGAACAAACTTATTCCCGTGTGATTTGAACTGCATTTCATATTTAACAGAAACACTGAAATTGCAAACTTGCATTGTGTTTTTTCTGGCAGAAGGTTTTGTGCACATTTATAGTGGAAACGCAAATACTGACTGAACACTGGTTGGCTCATCTCTTTGGTCCTTCAGTCCCATAGGACAGAGAAGAGAACCCTCTCGGTTTGCAAAGGAGGTTTTTATAATATAACTTCCCTAAATAATATGGAGTTGCGTTCTAAAACTCCAGACTCTTTAAGGTTGGGAGGAAGGAAATACATCTTGAGGGTCGAGGAAGTGGAAAATGTTGCACTTGTGCTTCGGCTCAGTGATGGATGTGTCTGAATAAACCCATAAGAAACATTAAAGTTTAAGCAACCTGTGTCGGGATGACTTATCACCACCACCGTGACGGATTGAACATGCCACTGATGTTGGGCCTGGTCTCTCCAAAAAAACGACAGGCATGATTAACCGAGAGTCCGCTCCCGTGGTTCAAAGAGTGGAAACTCATTTGTGGTTTGCACAAGCCTTAAATACCAATTGCTGAAACATGCTCAGGGAACTAAAAAGGCAAAATGTCACGGCCTTTCCCAAGTAATGACGACATGAAAGAGAACAAGCTGCCTCATTAGGACCTCTGGATATAATTTCTCATCAAAAATGTATAACCAGGTGCTGAAAAGTGGCATTGCGTTCATTAGCTGTTCTGCTTTCGTTATTTCTTCACATATTCAAGAAACCTGACTTAGAGTACGTCCTGAACATGAATGATAATGTCCCACCATCAGTTATTAATGGTTACTGCAATGGAAACAAAGCCCAGAAACAGAGAATGCCAAGTTATTTAACTGGTGATGGAAGTACAAAACCTTGTAAAAGTATTGACAACCCTTTAACATTTTGTCCTGTTACAACCACAACTAACCCCTAACCTATCACTGAGAACTAGAAGGGTGATGTTGTCAATATTTCTAACAAATAAAAATCTATAAAATATGACACACATTTGTACTGAACCCTTTTACTGTCATATGCCTAAATAAAAATATTCCGTAAATAAACGTATGGCTCCAAAATAATCAAATATGCAGGCGCTGATCATATGATTCTTATTTTTATTCTGCCATATTTTTGTTTTGTTTCGTGTTGTTTGTATTGTGGTAAACTCTTGTGCTAAACGGCTTTTTATTCTTTTTAATTTAGTAACTTGATATGACCCTTTTGGTTAAAAAAAGCTTTTTGTTTATTATTGGAAAGAAAATAATTCTATCTTTTGGAAGAAACTGGTTACATTGTGTGTATTGCATTGTAGTATGTTGTATTTACAGTATAATGAATGTACCTGGAAGGACTACAGATGAAAACTAATCTTTATGGTTAATTCTGGTATATTAGGTGCACTGTCTCTTTTGTAATAAAAAAAACAACAATATAAAATTCTGCGAAATCTTTAGAGGTCAACTAATTATTCAAGTCCACCTGTGTGTAAATTAAAGAGGCAATATTATTTGGATTCCAGCCAATTAGTGCAATTTTATAGCACATTCAAGTATGTTACTTTCAGTTGTTATAAAACTGCTGCATATATAAAACATATCTTAAAAGAAAATATACTTCCTAATTTAATGCCTTGAAATTGGGCCTCTGTCTCTTTAAGAAGTTCCTGCTCTTTCTGAAGCTCCGCCTACAAGAAGACCTCACAACAAGGCTCCTCTATTAATAATTTTACAACACTTTCACCAGCATTGCACTAAGTAGTAGCTCCTCTAATGAGCTCGGCACATGCACAGCTACAACCAGGTGTTTGCTAATTGCTGCTGGCTAGTCTGAAGGAGCTGAGTGAGGGAGTCGCGAGGGAGGACGGCTCTGTGAGATGAAAGCTTGACAGTATCTAAGTCCTGTTAACCTTGTTGGTATAACCTTTGTTTTTAGCTAGATAAATTACCAAGGACAACAGATGGAAAATAGCCTTTTGGCTAATTCTGCAAAAAATGTTAGTTAATGTGGATTGATCCTACCAAATAGATGAAATTAAACAGTCAAAGCTTCTGGATAAAATCTGGGGAAAGGTCTAAACACTTCTCTCATCAATCTGACCAAATTCCAGGTGTTTAGCTAAGAACAATAAGCTAGCATGTTCGTCTCCAGGTGAGCAAACTTGATACAAACATACACCAAAAGACTTGTAAGAGTAACTGTACTATTGTTATTCATATACAACATATGTAAAAAGTCCAAACTTAACAGAGCTGCATTGGAAAGTGTGGATCCTGCCGTTGACCCCCATTTTACTTGTGTTGTGACTTCGATGACTATCAGTCCAATCTCTCCTTTACCACAAATCTCGACCTTCAAAGCAATAACTTCAACAATTTGGCGCAACAGCCCTAAAATCCAAAGACATCTCAGCTTTAATCGACCAATATGGCGTTCACGCTACCCCAGAGCTAATTAAGCGCGCAGAGGCTGTGGGACCAGACCAGAGGCACACTAAATGATTCAACTGCATCCAGTTTATGAAACTTTAGACCAATATCTGGGTCTGCATTAACTGCTCATTAAAAGTAATATCATCTTGCGTGGATCAAATCTCGTTAAGCAACTTCCATCTCTGTTATGTAGGTTCGACTTCAGGGGCCTTGCTGAGGGGCAGATGATTTATGAAAGGCTCAGCTCACATAAAAGAACCAGTACTGCATAAGCATAACGAGGCCCGTCCTTACATAAGGTCCCCCTGCTGGGAAAGCCTTTTGGATTTGGAGAGTTATGAGAAGTTGAGTCCCAGCTTAATTTCTGAGGAAGGTTGATGTGCTGTCCTTCGAAGCGACGGTGGGAAAAAGAACTCCCACTCTCACCCACGGTACACTGGTGGATGAATGCGTCTGTCTGCCCCTGTATCTGTGTGGATTTAACAGTTTGTTCTTAGGTATTGTAATAATTGTCGAGTTATGTCACTAATCTTACTTCTGGGAGAAATCAGAATACGTTTCCACTGTTTAGCGGCTAATATAGCTAATATAAACACTTAAAGCTTGTTTTGTCTTCATTATAAACCTTATATAAGACTTTTAATTTTTTTGCGTCTCCAGACAGATTTGTTTTTTGTTTTTTTGATCCAAAATGGCTCTTTCAATATGTTGGGTAGCTGACCCCTGGTTTAGCCGTAAGACGAGAAAGAAAGCACCGAGAAGTTTAACGTAGTTAGTTACTTTGTCAATAACCGAGAGATGGAAATAAATTGATAGATAGTTACTTTTATAGAAATCATAAAAAAAAAAACGATTTAGTAATTTTGGGAAATATTTCTTAAAATATTTTTCAATTCTCTAGAAAAAACTAAGGCTGCGTTCACACCAGCCCTGTTCAGTGCGTTTGAGAAATCCTTTAATTTCCCGTGGCAACCACTCATGCAGTGCAGAACACCTGGGTGAACCTAGCTCCGCCTTTGAAGGCGAAGCTCCTCCTCTGAGCTGCAGTTTCTAAACTTCTCAGTTGCTACGTCACAGAGCTCCCCTTCCCCACAATCCCTCCAATCAGCTCCTTCAGACTAGCCAGTAGCAATTAGCTGGTGGAACTACACATCTGCAGTGTATACGAGCTACTTCTCAGAGCAACGCTAGTGAAAACATTGTTAAAAGGCTTATAGAGGAGCCATGTTGTAATGACTTCCTGAAGGCAGAGTTTCAGAAAGAGCAGGAATTTTTAAAGAGACAGAGGCCCAATTTCAAGACATTAAATTAAGAAGTACACTTTATTTTAAGTCATATTTGATATATATAGCATTTTTATAACAACCAAAGGTAACATAGTTACTCGATTGTGCTATAAAATGGCACTATGTGGTTGGAAAACATATAAAACTGCCACTTTAACTTACTGCCAGAGAACGACTGGATGCTTGGGGGTTTTATTGCATTTGGACTGCAGGAGAGACCTGAATGGAAATACAAAACTGTGCAGAAAGTAAATTTTGCATAATAGCTCCCCTTTGAGGAAAAATGAGCTATTGCAGTCCCGAGTGCATCCCCATCAATAACTCGGCATCACCAACTGAGTGTTATGTTCCATGAGTTTCCAATTATCCATCCATCTGTTATCTTCTGTTTAATCTGAGGTCGGGTCATGGAGGCAGCAGCCTAAGCAGAGAGACCCAGATTTTCTTCTCTCCTGCTACTTGGGGCAGCTCTTTTAGGGAAATCCCCAGGTGTTCCCAGAAACATAGTCCTTCCAGCATGTCCTGGGTCTTCCTCTGGGTCTCCTCCTGGAACACATCACCAAGTAGGCATCCATTCTAACCTTTTACCTGAGGCATCTCAACTAGCACCTCTCGATTTGGAGCAGCAGTAGCTCTAGGTCTGGCAGAAGCCAGACCCAGAGCACTGACTCAATCAGGCCAATCAGTTGGGCCAATCAGGGAACAGAAAGAGAAGCTGTGAACAATGACGATGATTTTCTGCACTGTTTTAGAATTATGGTCTGGCTATAGTTTTAGCAATGGCAGCGGAGGAAGTGAAGAAAGGTGTTCAGTCTGTGTTGGCCACACTTCCAAACATTGAATTAACATCAAAAGCCACATGGTTCGACTCAGCACTTCTCTCTTCTCAGTGGAGGATGTCTGTTTACAACGCAGACAATTGCTGGTTGGCTTCATAGCATCAAATTTGCGCTACATATGTCGCCGCCAAAAGTTAATGACTGGGTAAAATGTAAAATTAAACAGAATCCATGGCATCAGGAAGCAACAGCTTGTCAATAGCAAACCATAGAAGAACAGGCTGGTTTTTACCAGGCCACTGAAGCCTTGTTAGGTTAACTGGCGAGTCCAGGGTGTTTCCTACATTCTCAAGTCATTTGCATCAGGAAACTCTTCCCTCCTCCCAACCACCAGCCAGAACAAGATGGTGAGATGGTTCAGCCAGCAGACAACAAGTAGGAGGAGTTAATGATTTCATCTGATTATCATGTTCACTGTGAATATTCATCACTGTCCTGATGTCTTTACGTTAATGAAGACTCAACCAGTAGATCAGTCAAGAGTACCATCACACCTCCTAACCGTGCAAGCCATATGTTGTGTAAAGTTTCTACATTCCTGTGAAATGTGTTGTTTTCCCCGGTGGGATGCTAGTATAAATATCCTCTGCCCACCTGGCTTATGGGAAGGGTAGCGTACTATTGTGCAGCGAACTCCACTCAGATGCCAGTGACCTGGTGGAGGCCTTCCGACGGATCTGCGCCTTCATCTCGTTAGGTCAGCCGGCAGCTGTGGCTGGTGCCCAGGGACAGGCCTGTCTGTGGCAGGGGTGGGGTTGGAGGGGCTCAGTTATGGAGCCCCTGCAATCAGGCTGAGAAAACAGGTGTGTGAAAGGGCACTGGAAGATGAAGAAGAAGATGAAGTCAGAGTGAAGTTGCAGGTAGATTAGGGAGAGTGCTACGTTCCGGAGCCCCTCCATGTCTCCCTTTCATCTCTGCCACATCGCTCGTCTCCCATTGGCTGGAACGGCCAGAGTTTACGTCATGATTTTCTGCTCACCTCCCCACCTGCCCTCATCCCCAGCCTCACCCCCTCCATTGTTTCACCAGCTTTTAATAAACTAAAGGGCAGATTCCTGACTGCAGTGCAGCGGGTTGAGGCGGGGGGAGCGTGAGGATGGAGGGTGTAGAGACCTGTCCTCCAAACACACACAGTGTATGCACAAAAACACACACACCGTTTGGCATGCGGCGTGCCAAGCTCTTCCACTGTCTACTGACGCCAACACACACACACACGCTTCTATACTTCCTCTCTCTCACACATACACACACACCCTCTCCACGCGCCAACCTCCTAAAAGCTAAGCTCCTCACTAAATATATCCCCTTCTGTAAAGATAAGACAAACAGTGTGGATTTGAGCGCGCGCTACAACCAATGACAGGCAGCCGTGTGAGCCAGGGCTCAGCTTGTGTTAGCTTTGCACTTAAGGCTTCTCAGAAACTTTGGTGACACAGAGGACACGTTTGCATGAGCATTTGCAGATTTCTGTCTCTCCCCAGAGACGCCGCTGAAGCGGCGGCAGGAGAATGGGGGGCAAGGGGAGACCGCTTGTGGTGCAGATGCTTTGCTGTAAACGCGTTGTCCTAATGGTTTACCGTACGCACCACACGGTAAGGGTTGGTTTACGGTATAAAGGTGTGTTTAAAACATTGCTCATGGGAGATTGTTAAAGTCGTTTTATTGAGGTGCCAAATTGATGAGCTTGTACGACGTTACGCGGCGTATTGGGAAACCTTCCCTCACTTGTTTCTGCAAGCAAAGGTGAAGCTTTCGGCCTGAGGAGAGATGAAAAGTTTTTAACTCAACCTTATATTTTCTAGAACAAAAACTTAACTCATCAATATGGGGGGAGAGGTGGTTTATTTCTCTAAAAACAATTGGAAAATGTCTCGTTATAAGTGAAATTATCTCCCAGCGTAACTCAGACTTTTTTTTAAATTAATATTTGTGTTAAATATTAAGGAATTGCTGACTTAAAACAAGCTCCTACATCTTTCTGAAAATTTACTCATAAGTTAATTTAGTTTTATTTCAAGTATACTGAGATATTATCACTAGAAACTAGACCCAAAACACTTGGTAAGATTTTGTGTTTTTGTAGTGTGGGTTTGAATACTACTTTCATGCATTCAAAGTACAATTTAAAACATATATTTTTCACTCCATTTTAAATATCAAACTCTGTTGTCATTTGTAGACGTAAATAAAACAGACATCTTGACATTTTGAATATTTAATTTAGACATGGTTGGCAATTTATTATTAACAGTCTCAAAGTCAGCAAAGCTATTATTAAATGTGACTTCATGACGGTTCAGTGACGGTAGATAAAGAATGACTGACAGCATAGGGGGAATATTCCTTTTTGATGAAGTCATTTCTTAGGTCAGTAGGTTGTTTTTTAAGGGTTTTTAAATAAAGGTTTCTCTTTTGACACATGGCTGTTTTGAATGTTCTATGAAGAAATCCAACTAATATTTAGATACCAGAGAGAAAGTTGTACAGTGGCGTTCTCTCTGTACAGCCACCCGCAAATACCTAAAATCCACAAATACTTGAGTTATAAGAACCCTTATAACTGCCTATTTTAATAGTTTAAGTGCTAAGTATACCCTAATATATGTATTAATGTCACAGTGGAAACGTTCTTAGCAGTACCGCAGAAGCTAAAATGAACAGTCTTCCTTATCTCTCTCTTGTGTTTCAGCCAATCACTGCCAAGAAAAATAAATGGCGCTCCTGGATGGGCTGCTTTGCAAAGAGCAAAGCAGCCAATTGGTTCCATTGCGCAATTGAACCAATGGGCGCAATGAAACCATTGCGCCATGTCATTTCAGCTTCCCAAAATGCACTTTCTGTCATGAAGCCTAGGCGCAAATTCAAACTGGAAGACTCTTTAGCCCCACCTGCATCATCCAGTCGGCGCGTCCCGCTCATCACCGCCGACCTATCAACGCAGGACCAAGCCACGTCACGTCCACTCACCGACCAAGGCCCAGTTGATAAGGACCTCCATCCATGGCATCTTCCGCTTTCCAGCTGCGCTCAACCTGTTCAGCCGCACGCCTCAGCTCCCAGTCAGTTATCTCACCAGATCCTTTTCTCCGTGATTGCTCGCCCTTCCACCTCTAATGTCCCTCTTAAAAGCCGCTAAGCCGTTTGCTCGGCCCCTTCTTTCCCTCAGTCGCTCCTCGGATGGAAGAAGTATTCCTCCCGGCCTCATTCATTCTAAGCAGCTTCTGCCGCCGCTCTCTCGCCTGACCGGGACCCACCGTCCCTTGCTCCCGCGCCACCCACTCCACGGCCTGTCTCTGGCAAGCGGCCACATAATCCCACTGTCTTCATCCCTGGGCCATCTTTCTCCGCCTCAGGCCCCTGGCCGGCCCGCCAAGGTCTCGCCGCACCGATCTCCGTCGCCCTCCCAGCTCGTCGTTCATCATCTTTCCACCGCGTTCATCACGTCGCCTTTCTACCGGTTCCCCGCTCTGGTTCGGCCACTTCAACAGCTTCACTCACTTCCGCATAGCTGCTGGCAGCCCGGTCATCAGCGCCTCCCTTCGGATTTCCCACGCTACGCCCGCCTCGGGCTTTCAGGGTAAGACGTAGCCTCACTTGTCTCATTCATGTTTGCAACGTTAGGAAACGCGGAACTTATCCCCTTCCCGAACTTGCAGGCCCATTTCGCATGCGCCATCCGGGCGCGGTTCAAGTGCTTCAGAGCTTTTAATTGCATGAATGCATAAATGAATTGGTAATAGTGGCATCCCTCCCGGCGTGACCCAAGGTGGATCGCCAACCTCTTTTCTACAGCTTCCCGACCTCGGTAGTAGCCTCCGTTATCAAGCCCCGTATATTCCTCCTCTAACTTTATTATGCCCGCACTGGACTTACTGCTCCTTTTCTCGGCCCCTCTCAAGCCAGCGTTCGTGTTTGGTCACGTTTATCCGCACAGCGGGATTATTCATTCATAAAACGGTAGACGCATGCGCACCCAGCTACGTAGAGCCGTTCATGGGCCGTCATGGTTACCGTATTCATTTTCTCTGCTTCAACAGTGACTATCTTAAATCGTGCACCCGCCGTCTTTAACCGCGTGACAGTACGTCACGCTCCCACTGGCATTGCTGAGCGGGATGCGCATTATAATCAAAAGAAAAAAAAAAAAACCCTCGACATTTTGCATGCCGTTGTCAGGATTCGAGCACCTGGCCTTTTAACAAAGTGCCCCTTTTTCCTAGCTTAAGTTTTAGGATTGTCTAAGTCGTTTTCTGGGTTTATCCTTGGTCTCAAGAGTTTACCTGCTTCCCCGCCAGGCCCAACGGTACGGGTGAGCTTCAGAGTGTATTGCCTGCCCAGAGTAAGCAGTGCCCCTCCCCACCCCCTGAACCGGAAGCTGCCCGTTTCCACCCCAGAACGGCCAATTCTCCGTCATTCCTATGTTGATTTGATACTATGGGGGCTCCCGCGCTTCCCATATCCGCGTCCCCGTCACTTTCAGCAGTTAAAACTGTTTAATCCATTAAATGTCGTAACCTGTTTCCCGAGCCGCCCTCAAACGCAACTTGAACTCTGAGATGCTTGCTGGATTTACACCGGTGCGGCAGCGAAGGAGACCTGCTGCTGCTGCGCAGAGCTGTGTATGTCCATTATAATCACGCCACAAACGCAGAACCCTGCTAAGTTTTCCCCCAAGGTAACGACCACGTTGAGCAATGCTGTCGGATGCAGGTATCGACAGATAAATGATGCTCAGCTAATATTACAGCATCTTAAGCCTGTTAACAAGTAGCCCGCGGCTACCGAGCCGTTACCTACGTTCAGCTACGTAGATTCATTTTGCCCCCAAATAAGTCCATGCCCCCTGATAACTTGCTTAACCGTGGCCCGCCAACAGTAAACTGCCTCGTATGCCGACATTTCAAGCTCATGTCCCTGCTGGCGCTTCTAAGCTTCATCTCTCACCAGACAATTGTCCGGATTCGCATGCTATTCCCAGGCCATCCTGTCATTTCCAAGTCTATGCAGCCTATCCTCTAGCTTTCCCAGGTTTCACTAGCGCATTCGTTCCAGTCCCTCTTCCGAGCCAATTATCATAAGGCACCTACGAGCCACCCTTGCTGCCAGTTAGCAACGACCTACCAGCACTTGCAGTTGTTCTGAAGCCAAGGCCCCATCCGGAGGAGCAGAACCTCCAACATCATTGCTTAGGTCCAAGTCAAGTTAGTTCGCATGGTTCCTTTCACAAGCGCCAAAGCTTTGCACATCTTCGGTTTAAAAAAAAAAAGAAAAAAAAAAAAAAAAAAAGATTTCATTATCGCCCATTTTCTCAACCCCCATCGGGGTAAAGCCAGCACCTCCTTATCGCTGGGAGTATAGGACGGCACCTCCTCTCTAATTTTCTCATTCTATCCAGCCTGTCCTGCATGACCCTTTCGAGAGGGAACCCCCATGCAGCCGGTTCAGCTCCAACCTCCATTTCAGCAGCTCGAGTCCTCAGCATTCTACGAAGCCCGTTCCACTTCTGTAGCCTGTTTCCCGAGGGGTCATTTCCGTAAGCGTCCCCACATCGCCGCTCTCCGCCATAAGCTATCATGTTTGACCCGCAAAGCCGAATCTCCACCATTTTCCTCGCCATCATTGGCCATTAATCAATTTAATTGCCACTAATCATTCTAATCACCTCCGCTTATGGCAGATCTGGCCTTCATCTACTATCATCCCGCCATTCGAACACTCTCGCTTCCCCAGCTGGCCTTCATCTTCCAGCATCCTGCCATTCTATCACTCTCGCTGATAAGCTATATCTCCCAGCCCTTGTTCAGTCCAGTCCAGCTACTAGACAAAATAATCTATTTCAAACCCTCATCCACGCCTCGCACCGTAATTTTATTCCCTATGGTTCCTCAGTTTCTCATCCTCATTTCCAGTCTTAGCTTCCTCTTCATGCTCATCCATCATTCCAAGCCCCTGCATTCTCTCAATCTCGAGGCCATAATTTATATACGACATCATTCAACTCTTTAGATCACGTTTAACCAGTTTTCCAGGTATTCTCTCGACCTTACGTCAACAGCTCCATAGTCATCTTCAGCATTCTCTTCATATAATTTTACGTATCTCGTCTCCGTCTTCATAGCTTCCCTCAGTGCCCGACGTGCACTGCGCAATTCACTGGTGGTGGTTGGTCAACCTCACGCAAAGCGCACACTCCCATCCAGCAAATGTTATGCTCATCTTTCCCTGTTGTCCTTCACTCCCCTATTTTAAGTTTCATTCCAGAATGTCCCCATATCTCGCTCGCATCCTCTAACGTCACCCTGCGAATCTAATCCTGGTTCTAGCATCTCACCTCCAGTAGCAGGCAGCTATCTTCTTACATCCTAATCTATTCCCTCTCCCATCCTTTTCTCGCTATCTCAGTACCATGCAGCTGATCTCTTTCCTACAGCTAAATCATCATTTCAGTCGGTCTACTCTACGAGCACCCTGCCATTCCACGCCCATCTATGTCTCCGGCTGACCTTCATCCACTGGCTTTCATCATTTTCCCCTACCATCAGTACCGTCACCCTGTATAGCCTCCTTAAGGTTCCAGCCCGCAAGCCCCGAGTTGGCGTAGCTCCCGACCTTTTCTCACTCTCCCAGTCTCTAACTCCCAGCTCCGGCCCCAGCCTCAGCTTTCATTTTTGGGGGGATATTATTTCTAATTGACATACTATTTCATAGCATCACCACATTACCCCAGTCAGCCTTCATCTACCAACTTCCTGCCGTTTCATCTTAACGGCGCCCCCAAGTTAGCCCACATCTACCAGCATCCAGTCTTTTCACAAATAGCGGCTTCCCCAGCCGGCCCACATCTACCAGATCCGGTCATTTCAAGCATAGCGGTGTCCCCAGCTGGCCTTCATCTACCAGCATTTAGTCATTTCATGCATAGCGGCGTCCCCAGCTGGCCTTCATCTACCAGCATTTAGTCATTTCATGCATAGCGGCGTCCCCAGCTGGCCTTCATCTACCAGCATTTAGTCATTTCATGCATAGCGGTGTCCCCAGCTGGCCTTCATCTACCAGCATTTAGTCATTTCATGCATAGCGGTGTCCCCAGCTGGCCTTCATCTACCAGCATTTAGTCATTTCATACATAGCGGCGTCCCCAGCTGGCCTTCATCTACCAGCATTTAGTCATTTCATGCATAGCGGTGTCCCCAGCTGGCCTTCATCTACCAGCATTTAGTCATTTCATGCATAGCGGCGTCCCCAGCTGGCCTACATCTACCAGCATTTAGTCATTTCATGCATAGCGGTGTCCCCAGCTGGCCTACATCTACCAGCATTTAGTCATTTCATGCATAGCGGTGTCCCCAGCTGGCCTTCATCTACCAGCATTTAGTCATTTCATGCATAGCGGTGTCCCCAGCTGGCCTACATCTACCAGCATTTAGTCATTTCATGCATAGCGGCGTCCCCAGCTGGCCTTCATCTACCAGCATTTAGTCATTTCATGCATAGCGGTGTCCCCAGCTGGCCTACATCTACCAGCATTTAGTCATTTCATGCATAGCGGCGTCCCCAGCTGGCCTACATCTACCAGCATTTAGTCATTTCATGCATAGCGGCGTCCCCAGCTGGCCTCCATCTACCAGCATCCAGTCATTTCACGCATAACAGCATCCCCCGCTGGCCTCCATCTACCAGCATTCTGCTATTTAACGCCGCACCTCTTCCCCAGCTGGCCTTCATCTACCCACATCCCGTCATTTCATACCTCGCACCATCCCAGTGTCTTTCATCTACCAGCATCTCGCCAATACACGCCTAGCAGCATCCCCGCTGACCGTTATCCACCAGCTTCATAATTTACCCCTATCACAGTAACATCACCTACTACGATCTCCTCAAGTCCTAGTCTGTAAGCCCCGAGCTAGCGTAGCTCCCCCACATTACTCTCTGACCCTGATGCTAATTCCCCGGCCTCGGCCCCGGCCTCAGCCTCCCTTTTTGGGGGATGACATTCCTAACCTACATCGGGAATGCTCATCCGAGCTGATCGCAATTCACAGCTCAATGTCCTCAGCCGGGGCCCGAGCGCCAAAGAACTTTAAATTCATGCATGTCAATAAACCTGTTTAATCGCTGTTTTTTCCGTCTGAGTCTCTCCAGATTGAAATGAAGCCTAGGCGCAAATTCAAACTGGAAGACTCTTTAGCCCCACCTGCATCATCCAGTCGGCGCGTCCCGCTCATCACCGCCGACCTATCAACGCAGGACCAAGCCACGTCACGTCCACTCACCGACCAAGGCCCAGTTGATAAGGACCTCCATCCATGGCATCTTCCGCTTTCCAGCTGCGCTCAACCCTCCTCCACCCCTTCTCCACCTCCACTCTTCAGGCTCCCATCCTTCACCGACCCCCACCACCAGTGTCGGGTCCCGGGGGATGACATTCCTAACCTACATCGGGAATGCTCATCCGAGCTGATCGCAATTCACAGCTCAATGTCCTCAGCCGGGGCCCGAGCGCCAAAGAACTTTAAATTCATGCATGTCAATAAACCTGTTTAATCGCTGTTTTTTCCGTCTGAGTCTCTCCAGATTGAATTATATTTGAGCGATAGGTGAATAGGTGAATCCACAAAAACTGAAATTGTGAAAAGGCAGGGGTCCATTGTACTGACCACATTTTTCTCCAGCAGCAGAACAGCTATTAGAACTTCCCTCAAATGTTTCCACACAGAAACATTTGCTAATTTACCTTCCTTAAATGAAAGACAACATTGGCTGTTTGGAAAGTCAAGGAATGGAAACTAAATTAGTTCCAAAGATCTCTCTTGTTAACGTAAAACTTAACAGGTTTTACCTTAACAGGTTTTACGTTAAGTTTTAACGTAAAACTGCGTTGAAAATTGTAGTGAGTAAGCTAGAAGCAGCATGCTAGCCCACCACTGACTGGCTACCAGAGCAGATAGTCTGACTAACACTAACCGTGACTTTCAAAACATGCTACTTTTTCAGTCTTTTCTTATATGTTCCACCACTTTCCACTTTTTTAAAACAAAAGAAAGTAAACTTTCTTCTGGTTTCAGTCATTATCATTACTTATGCCTTGAGTAGCTTTTTAAACGTATTTATCAACAGTAGAAGACATTTTCTGTTAGATAAAATCAAATAAATCTATTTTATCTATAAATATAATTTATTGTGCTAGCACAATAAAAGATTGTTAAATATTTACTGGAAGTTGTGAGAATCTCATGCTGACCCATTTCTACCTGAACATGTACCTGCTCTCCAGAGAGAAGAAAAAAAGTGACTGCAGTGCTTGAACCAGATCAAACCTCTCCTGGTTATAAGCCTGAGGTGAAGCGAATGCAAAGTGGAGCTGGGTCTTTAAGTTTTACCGGATCGGACCCGGGTTCTCCAGCTGCGGTAGATCAGCCATGGTGGCACTGGGGTACCTTTAGAGGTTCATGCACAACAACCATTTGTCAGAAGCACATTTCCACAGTGGTGGGCTGTTGTGAAAAGAATATTGAATCTTCACCGTTGTCTAAATAAATAGACGCACAGCGGGCCTCAGGGAGAGGAGAGAGAGAGAGTGTGTCTGTGTTTCCGTGCATCTGCGAGAGTATGAAACACGAGAACTCAGAGATGAAAACTAAAACTGCGCTGCTCCTCTTGCCGGATAGTTACCGTCTCTCCGCACCTGGCCGCTCCGTCTCAAACACACCTCCTACTCGCTTCGGTCACGTTTCCCATCTCCAAACGGTTTTAAAGCGATTGGAAGTCGAAGGCCAGGATTCTAAAATCCTTTTTTTCAGACTCCGCAAAACTGTTTCTCATCTGGTGTCACCGGAAGTTGGAAAGGGATGCTTGCATCACTCTATCTCTTTGGCTCGCCTCTTGGGTCCGTCTGGCCGTCATTCTCTCTAACCTCTCTCACACATCTCGGTTTCATTCTGTTTCTCCTATTTATTGCGTCCTTCTCCGACTTTGCCAACCTTTCCTTCCCCCCCCCCATTCCCTTTGCCTGAGTTGTCTTTCGCGATTCGCCGATCTTTTACGGTCACTTCATTTTTCATCCAAACACCTTCTCCCTTTCCGACGCGGTCAAGTGGAAGTGGTAGCCCTCTCCTCCTGCCTACCTACCGCAGAGTCTGCTACGTCTGTCAGCGTCTCATACTGCCATAAGTCAGCAGCCTCCAGGTCCAAAACAACAGGCCAAGTCAATCACAGTCAAGGACATAACAGATCTGTAAAACACATAGACGTACACACAACATGTACGTCCAGATGCGTGCGGGGGTGCGCACGCCGACACACACACGCACACACACACTCCACATGAGCTCGCCTGCCCTTCTAGCTTGCCTGTCAGTACTTGATTAGCAAATCCATCAGTGCCAATGCAAACATGTTTCCTGCTTAAGCACATCAATCAGATTATAGATCCATGCAGAGCAGAAAATGCTGTAAACTAAAGACAAATGTGCACCTGAGCTTTGGAATGAGAGAGGGGAAAGTAAGCAGAGTCGTCCTTCAAACTGTTGCATTTGCAGCCATGCAGACATCTAAGAGATGATATGAGTCTCTAGAGGACGAGCTGTAAGTGAGATGATCAGGTTCCTGTGGTCTTACCTTCAGTCGCAGTCAGCTGAGAGGCAGAGATCTTGCAAGCAAGACTGGATTTGTTCTACTATTGTTTCCCGGCCAGCTCCTCTTGTTTCTACCTCTCTCTAACACGCAGGGGATTGTCTGAGTGTTACTCTCTCCTCCCTCTGTCTCCCTCTCACCTCCTTCCTCCGCCTCTCCTCTGTCCCACAGTCACACGCTCCCCTGTTTCATCTCTGACAGGGAGATCGGCGGAGGGAGGGAGAAAGGGAGGCAGCGAGGCTGGATGCTCTGGCCGTGAGGACGCCCGTCACATGTGGATCGTGACACAGCAATCATATATTATACGCCCTTTCTTTTCCTCTATCCTAACGCCCCCCAATCCCCAAACCCCCCGGCTGTCCACCTCACAAACACAACAGCTGACACACCGACACGCTCCACAGCAGCAAATGGGAATTCCAGGCCTGGACGGCCCCACTCGCCCCTATTGGGAGGGAGTGGGGGGAAGGAGGATTGACCAAAAGCTGAAGCCAGTTTTATGAGGTAGGGGTTATAAAACTGTAAGCGAATTCAGTTTATTTGAAAGCCCGTGTGGCCTTCCAGTTTATACAGCCTCCGCAGTCCCTTTCCTCAACAGACAAAGTGGAGAATCTTCACTTGACGTAATCTTTTAATAGGAATGGACGATATGGACTTAAGATTTATCACGATATTTTGTGGTATTATTGAAAGATTTTCCCCAGTATATTATAACCCTGGTGGGCCACCACGCTTTACCTGCCCCTTCCCAACAGGTTAAAAGTCATTTGTTTATTTTAAATATGGATTTTTTTACACCAGTAACAGTGACAGTAAAGACAGATTAAGCTAGATTTATAGTTGACACACCAATTGTGCCGTCCCTGCATCTCCCCATTGGCTTCAAACGCTATTATTTCCAAATTACGATGCCTGCTCGTGCACTTCCAAATTTTTGTAACTTTTAACATTTTTTCCACACAAAAACTGCCCTAGTATTTCTTAGCAGGTTTTCTGGGGAAGACCTTGTATTGTGATAACTATAAGAGTGAAAAGAAGAGCTATTTATTGCTACTCTTTTTGGTAACTGCATTGTTGTGACTGCACGACATAGAAGTGATAGGCTACGTTCACGCTGTAGCCTGAAGTGACCCAAATCTGACTTTTTTTTTTGCCTTTATGTTCCCTGTATCTGATTTTTTTCATGACAGTCTGAACAACACAGATCCAATTTTGACCTAAATCTGGTACATATCTGATCTTTTCAAATGTGACCCGAGTCTGTACGGCCAGGTCACATTCATCCGATATAACGTCATTGACACTCCACCAACGTCACTATTCTGCGTCCTGAAACGCGAAGCGAGAAGAAAAACAACTACGGTGAACGATGGTGAGGATTAAGTTGTTAATGTGCTGCACAGCAACCTTAAAATCAAAAGATGCGCTCCACTCTTACCATTCATGTCGCTATGTGTGACATTACTGCGTCCTCTGCTGCGCATGTGGTTGTTTGTGGTTCACACAGGAGCTCAAACACAAATCACGTGTATTTGGCGATGAGAACGACCATGCAAAAAAAAAAAAAGAAAAGAAAAAGTGGAGAAAATGTCTAAAATTACCGTAATAATCCTGACAATATAGACAGTTTTAGGTGGATGTAAACATCATTATTTGGAATTTATTGTTGTAACGAAAAATGCAAATCTTATGATACCTTTGTGCACCACGAAGGCAGAAGTTTAATATTAGGACTAAACACTAAGCATCAGTCAGACAAACAGCCAAGTTAGCTGCACAAGTAACAGATCCACCCAGAGGACATTTCACTTATCCTCCCTCGTAAACCGTCCGATTACATGACAGTCGGGTGGCTGCATGTTAGGAGAACATGGCAACAATCGCAACGGGGCCTCCAGTCGGATCTAAATGGTAACGTCTACATTCATCACTCTTACACAACTCAATATAAAAACAGCCCGCAATGTAAAATAGACTGACTACGATCAATGGAAAGCTAATAAAACTCTGAAAGTCATACCCTCTGTGAGACTGTGTGCTTGGCTGCTGCCAAATCATCGCGCTACACTGCATTTCATCAGTCGTCCCGCTTGCTGCGCCGCAGTTTAGGGACCATTTTCACCAACGGCATAAAGATCAAGCCTGACAAGTCCTTTCTCATCAGGAAGACCCCGCACTGCTGGAAGAGTCCGAGTCGGCCAAAAACCTTAAGTGTGGGATACATAAGACCAGGCGTGGACTGGGCCTGTCGCCAGAGGATGACTAGGACTAAAAATTAAAGGGGTTTTATGGTATTTGTGGGGAAAAAGGTCTATATGTGTAATGAAATGGTAAGCTGACTTTAAAGCTGGAGTATGTAACTTTTATAACTTTTAACACATTTTTTAAAACTGTCACCATGTTGTGACAGTATAGTATGAGACATAAACAGGCTCCTCTGCCTTCTCGCTGAGGTTTTACAGTCATCTGCAGAAATACACCAGAAACATCCAATCAGGAGCCAGGAGGATGGTCTTAGCGCTGTTAATCATCCACATCAACGCTCTGCTCACACCCTGCCCCTTGCTCTATGCTATGCTACAGCTGATTTACCACAATAGAGACTGTCCTGAATGCTAAAGCACGTTAGCATGGCCACTGATTTTTCTGGAATGGTGAGTTTGTTTCAACACCTTTAGCACATTGAGCAACACATACATAGAATGGTTGACAGCGCTAAGATCTTAAATGGTGACAGTTTTATAAAATATGTAAACAACATATTTTTGGAAAGCTACTGCAGCTTTAATTTTGCTATGCACTAGAGTATTGTACGGGAGATGACATCAGTTTTCTGCACTGTTTTATAATTGTAGGCTAGCTCTTGGTACCTAGCCAATTTTAGCAATGACAGCGGAAGAAGTGAAGGAAGCCGTTGAGTCCATGTTGGCCACACCTCCAAATATCGATTTAACATCAACAGTTGCCTCTTTCAGCTCGGATCTTCTCTCTTCGTAGTGGAGGATGGTTGTTTACAGTGGAAGAACTTTCTGGTAAGCTTCATAGCGTCAAACAGGCGCATTGCATACATAAAATAAATAAATAAAACTTTCAATCCTTCAGCAAGCCATAGTTTCTCAATAGCCGAGAGCCCAGACCCTTCGTACGAAGCGTAGAACTAGGCCCTGGCTTTTACCAGTCTAGTGTTTTACATCACTTGACCAAACAGGGAGGTGGAAAAGAATAACACTGGATGTGTGAGGTTACAGCACACGCTAACAGTCATTGGATCAAGCACAACGCCCACATGTAGACACACACAACGTCCTGGTATGTGGAGTCAAAACTCTCGGGGGGAAATAAGGGGAGCAAGCTGCTCCACACTAAGTAGGGCTTAGTGGGTCAAAAGTTTAAGAAGTGCAATTACCTGAAGGACCTCGGCTGACCCTCAAATTTTTCACCTTCTGTTCTTTTTAGCACACACACACACACCTTCAACAGAGGCGATTTACGGCCAGCAGCAGGAGGGAGTGAAAACTTATACACCACCAACAGGCTCCTGGAGAAAGAGACAAAGAGACCCACGTAAGCTCAGTTTGTGTTTTGAGTAGACTTTCAGGCATTGTAAATGATCACCACAGCGGGCAGTGTCATATTAAATGGCCATAACTCACCTGGACAAAATCTGACAGCTCCTGCTCAGCTTACTCAGCTTGGGTCCACACTAGAGGTGGTGACAGGGAGTAAATGGCTTCAGATGCTGTATCATAATATCGCATTAAGAAAATGTCCAAAGAAGCCAAATGTGAATCCCATCTGCGAAGACGGGAGGAGGGTGGGGTGAGAGGTAGAGAGCGGCGGAAAAGCCAGAGGATATATCGAGCAAAATGCTCAGGACCCTCTGAGATGACGAACCGCTAGGAAAGCAGCTTTCTGACAACTTGTAAAAACACTTTCAGATACTATAGCGGTAGCCGGTAATTGGACAGCAATAAAAAAAGACGTAAAGTTAGTGTTCTGTGACAGCTGTGGAAAGGTTGCTTGCTTTTTCACGGATTATAATAAACTCCCCTGCTTCCTGAATTGTTCAAATCCCATCTAGTGATACGTCGCCTAGCGTTTCGCGCCATACCCAGAGGCTCCGATGGTTTGGGCCCGATGGTCAAATTGCAGCAGTGTTACATCAGCGGCTGAGTCGGTGGCTTTCGTGAGGGACGTCCGAGCCTGGGCGCAGCCCCACCTTGGCTGCAGGCGGCCTGATCCTGCCGTCACCAGGAGCAGATGAGTTGGGAATGAGTCTGACATGACGTGGGTCATCTTCTCATCAGAGCGGGATTAGCAGGGCAGGGTCAGCCCACAGCTCAATCACACCTGAGGTAAACATTTTAAAGTGTTCAGGCATGCCTGTGGAACATTAGCCCTTTTCTACTTGCTCAAATAGAGAATTAAAAAGAACAAATATATATGTCTAATGTAAGGAGACAACTGAAATAAACAGAAGCTAAGATGACCAGCAGTAAGAATTCACAATTTCAAAATGCAAAAATCTTTCTCACCAAAGTATTTTCTGTCATTCAAAACTTTATTCAGTTGCTATCAACTAGTAAACAAAGCATAAGTGATTATTCTCTCGAATGTGAATGCTTTGTAAGGTAGATATAAAAATTTTTTTTTTTTTTTTTGCTCTTAAATAAATTTTTGTGTGCTGGAAATGTTGAATTTAGTCGCGTTCAGTGATTCAATAAATCACAGTTTTAGATTTATTGAATGTTTATTTTATTTGTGAAAACAAAACTTCTAATGCTTGAAACCACTCACCGATTTGTAGACTCTTCATCTGATTACTTGGTTCTCACGAACTCGAGTTTCCTGTATCATCTCCGTCTCACCAATTGCTGCATTGCATTAACCTTTGACAATCTGACACTGGCAACAAATACTTATTACAGCAGCATATTGATCACAGATGTTATGTAACGGTAATGTTAAAGTTTCATCCCTAACAGCTGCATGTTATTGTTCACGTCCATAAATTTCACGCGGAAAGACGACTCTTTTACTTGCCATTCATAGCCACACTGCAGCAGTAGAACATTTTCGTAACAAAATGAAACATAGGTATTACTGATTTAGCGCAGTGTGCCACAGCAAAGGGAAAATAACGCTTATACACTCCACTTTTCTTATCCTAATCTTTAATTTTTCCTTTATATGACCCTTGTTCTAAAATTTGAACCCTTTGTATTAGCTGTAACTGAGTTTACAGAGGGTATTTCAGCCACTCCATACCACAGCAGTCTTTAGTAAATATTGCAGACATAAGACTGGATGATCATTTTATTCAGAGGTTTGGAGCACACAGCTTCAGACTTTTTGGACTCCTGTTAAACAATACGTAGAAAGAACATCCTTCCCTTGACCTTTTTTCTTTTAAGAAAAATAGTTTGCTCATCTGTTTGTTGACGACCCGACCTCGACTGACGTCTTTAACGAACACTGAAGGAATCACAATGAACTTTTAAAAAACAATATCGATATATTTCATATTTAATTACAGCCCCCAAATTACTCAAGACGGTACAAATAAATTGAAGATGACAAGAAACCCCAAAGAAAGGCCGTATTTCCATAATCTCTGCAATGAAATTAGAGTCAAAGTCAATACATGAAGAATTTTTCCAAATTACTCATTTTCATACCGTCTGAACATTGTCTGATTTGAGGTTGTAAATATATTTCTCTGTCAGTTTCCATCAGTGCTGAAGAGTCTGCTACCAAGCTCTTTTTCTCCCAGTGACTGAGATGTAGACTGACTGACAGACTTTCAGTCTTCATTTCGAAGATAGATTTTCAGCTTTATTTTAAGCTACATGAAAATATGGATGTGGGCTATAATTCCGGAGATTTATTTGGACCGGTGTGTAACAGAAAAAAAAAAAATGCGCCCTTGCCTCGAAAATAGTCTCCGCTGGGAGCCAAACATCTGACAAAAATGGTCCCACAGCTGTAATTTACAGCTGGTGTAGAATAACTTTCTGTGTTCTTGACCAGGTAAAGCGACGTCTGCCAAAGACAACTCGCATTTGATGAGTGTACCAGGTCTGGCAATGAGAGTTCAGGAGGAAACACGAGGCAGCGCAAAACGCTCAGAATACACGGATAATGTCAAGCGCAGGTACCGAACAGAAACGGCGCTTCTCAGATGGCGAGGAGACGGACTTAATGGTTTAAACACTCGTTCAAAGGCATCCAGAGAGGGCCGCACGCTAAAGGACAGCAGCGCCCCTGGGGTGGTGGTTCAGAGATAAAACAAGAGACGAATATGAGAAAGAGATTTTGGAGGCAAAACATCGCGAGAGCCACTCAGGGTTTCCCCGCGTGTACCCAATGCCCTCGTCAGTGGCAGACTTCGTTCAGCATCCTCCCTCGCTGCCCACAGGCGCAGAAGAATCGCTGGGATGAGGGACAGCAGCCAGAACCAGTCAACTGCAGCCGCCTTCTTCTCTGCAGAAGAGCCGCTACGGAGGAGAGCGGCCTCCACGGAAAACCACTCAACAGGCGCCCGAGTTGTGACGGTGGCGACGTTTTCATTACTAATTTGCGCAAAGTTTTGTCGACACTGTGACGGTGCGGTGAGAGGTTGGAGGAGGAGTTAGCAGCGGTGGCTAGCCACTGTAACCCGAATCAGCAGAACTCGCGGTTATCCACACTTTCACCTTATTTCACTTTGTCCATGTAAAGCCGGATCTCCACGGTACTGAACTTATATTCTCTTCTCATACATGAGAAAAGTAACAAAAGTTGAACCGCTCTGTACCGCAGCATCACCGATATTTCTCCTCTCTAAAACAACATGGAAAAGACTAGTTCTTACTCTGTACAGGATTAAAAGAAAGTGAAATTGGCGCCCCCTTGTGGTGATACACACTCAACTCTAGGAACAAAGCAGTAAAATGACTGTTACAATATTCTGCTAATACTGACAAAAACAGAATTTCGCAATTGCGTTGTTTCCATTAAGTAAGAAGCGCAAAATTGAAATTACACGTGAATAAGCTTGTTCACGCGATAAATCGTTAGAAATCATGGCAATGTGCAGTAAAATTCATAATTCGATCATGGTGCTAGCGCTCATCATCTATCAGCCATAAGAGGAGACGTCAGCGTCCTATTCAGGCTCTTTAGACTGCACTGCTTTGGGGAAATTGTCAGTGTCTTTACAGTAGTGTTATGGATTCAACACGTTCAGCTTTTTATGAACTGCGTGAACTTAATTTATTTTCATAATTTCAATTAGCCCAATTCTATAGTTAATGGGAATGCAGCTGACATGGCAAAAGTTATTCTCCCCGCTGTGATGCAGAGAAACTCCATGAATTCCACACCCTTGATTCCTATAAACATGCACCGTTTAGAATGGAAAACACACATACCACAGAAATATGACATCACTTAGTAATTCTCAAAATCTACTTCATTTCCTGGTGTTATTAGCCAATACTTTCCAGTTTTCTAGCAAGGTATAGGAAAGAATGTAACAGTAGATTTAGACTTGCTGCTGTTTGCTGTTCCTGGTCTGGTGCGACTCCAAAGTTCCCTGCAAGCTCAAATATTTGTTAATTGCAAATGTAAACCGAAAGAAATTGGACTAAATCACGGAATTAAAAACATATTTCCTGTGACCTGGAAAACGAAAACCTGCTGCTTTGGAGGATCAGTTTGGGGGGGAAAAAACAACATCTGAACGCAGGTGCTCTGTGATGCATGTGTTTCCGTGTCCTTCCAGGTTCAAGACTTGTTGTCAGGAGAGAAGGACGGCACGCTGCCAGCAAACAGAAACTTTCCCCCTTCTTGTTTTCACATATCTGTTTAGACCTCATATATTAGCCATGACTCCATCAGACTTGCATTGAGCACCGTCGCCCACGTTAGCACACACGTGTGTGTGGGTGTGCGTGTGTGTGCGAGGATATTCTCAGATCCTCTCCACTCCAGAGACATGTTTGAGTTTCCTGCATATCGGTTTTTACAGTGAAGCAATCCTGACCAGAGCGGCAGTAAAGTGGAACAAGGACGAGGCAGGAAGAGCAGATTCCGTGCGGCACGCCTCCATGTTGAGCCTTGTGTTGAGCAGCCGCAGGGAGACAACAGGAAGCAGTCACAAATCACGTCAACACATTGCATGCTGAGAGGAGAGGGCTGGATCCGTGTTTGTGCTTCAAACTTTCGTTGCACGTTAGTCACAATGGCTGAGTTCGGAAAACGAGTTTTTGAATAAAACTTAGACTAGTTAGCAGGAATCGGACACGTATTCTAGTATGTTACTAGGGGTGAAGCGATACAATAATATCACGATACGATATATGATATTCTGAACACAATACAATATGTATCACAATATTTGGCAAACGATACAATTCGATGCACTTCTATGATTTTCTGAAAGATTTTAGAAGGACAGATTGATTTTAGTGACATTTTGTGTTCCATAGGCTTGGATTTAATTAACTGAAAACTGATTAACAGCACCAACTACACAATACCTGACTCTGATTGGACAGAGTCTAACCGTCTACAGCTGGACAAAATGAATCAAAGATGCAGTGAGAAAATTAGTTTCAACATTAATCCAGGAGCTGAGTGGGGAGATGATCAGCCTCTGTAGACTCTCGATATGCAAATGATTGCACTTATGTTTTTCTTTTGGACATACTGTGGCTGCGTTTTGGAGAAAATAAAGTCTTTTGGACTATAGGAGAAAGGCTTTTCTACCTTGGCACCCGGAGTTAGCCATGGCTGTAAGCTGTTTACTACTAGCTGCTGAGAGAGTGGCTCTGGCTCACCCCGTAGTGATCGACTCCTTGCAGCTGCGCAGCGCCGTCATTCCCCTGCTTGGATCTCTGAGTAGCTGCCTCTCAGACTGCCAGGATCTCATTGTACTCTAAGTCTCTGATACTCGTTGCCAGTTGCTAATAAACTGCTCTGCATGAAAACATCGTCAGCAGGAGCAAGAGGTGTTCATGGAAGCTGTAGCTATAAGTGACAGGTCAGAAATGATGAGGACATATTCCTACTTTAGATGACATGCCGCACGACATTTTGTTCGCGTTTTGAGCTGAATTGTAGCAGCAGATTGAAACTGACCTGGAGAAACTCAAGATAGGACAAAATAAACAGGAAGTGCAGACCGCAGTAACCGAGAATGTCACCGGTGAGTAAACGTAATGTATTGATGCTGATGAAATGTGGAGCGTTATTTAACTGCACTTCAAAGGTTTTCAAGAATATACATGGCATTGCTTTTATTAAGTTGAATAAAGTACTGTGCTGTGACTCAGTATTGGCCGGTTTCCATCCTAAAATGACTGTGTGGTTTGGCTCATCCACAGAACGAGACAGGCCAGACTGCACAGAACAATCAGGACTGACCCTCCCTTCATCCTCGACTTGAACAGATCTAATAATAATAGATTTTACTCATAATGCCCTGTATATTTTGAGCTCTCCAATGGGTAAAAGTAGGATAAAGAAATGGTTAAGTAACATCTAGGAAGACTTCACAATCCTGGACACAAACTGTTTAGACCTTCATCTTCAGGTGGCTCTATAGAGCGCTATTTGCAAAAAGCAGCCAACATAGGAGGATATTCTATACAGGTACATGTCTGTATGCATACATACATATTTATATATAAATACATATGACATTTATCATCTTAAACTGTTAGGGTTTAAAAGTTATTGCTTTGAACTATTTCACCTCTATTTCACTTTTAGAGCTTTTTGAAGCATAATTTGCTCATTTTGAATCTGATAAAATCAACTGTGACAATGGCGTTCCACAAGGCTCAATGCTTGATCCTCTTCAGTTTGATTCATATACCTCACTGCTGTCATTAGACAACACAACATACAGCAAGTCACCACCTCTTTGCTGATGATACACAGTGAAACCTTTCGGTTTCCTCCATCAGACTTTTAGCCTTTTGAATAATGTCTTTTCTTGCTTGCCCGATGTGAAGTGCTGTCTGTGTAGAATTTCTTGAATGCTAAATGAATACATGATCAATTCTCTTGGAAGATGCCGATAGGCAGTATAATTAAATGCAACCTTTCACTATTTTTGTTGAATCTTGTGAACATGTCAAAAAGTTTGATTGCGAATCTATGCTAATGTTTAGTTTTAGGGCTTAATATTTAAATGATGTTTTTTTACAGGTTCTAAAACAATTCAAATCTAGTGTCAGGCTAAAAATATTTTATCCCTTCCATGTCCAGATCTTCGCAGTAGCTTCCAGTCATCCAAAGAACTGATTTTCAAACTGTTTTTGTTCCTAAGCTAATAGCAGGACCTTCTGTAATTTGCCTTTGGGGAATATTTGGGCTCATAATTTAATCCTAATTGCTTTTTTAATGGATTTCACAGTGAGAACAGAGGAAGGTTCATTGCAGATTGATGAAACCCTCCTCATTTAATTACCACTAAATTTTGAAGTTGAGCAAAACATCTGGTCTAATCCTGAAGGATGCTCTGTCATATGATGCGATCAGATTTCAAAGACGGACGATGACGACACGGCTCATTCGGCGTGCTGTTGCTGTGCTGCAGAGCTCCGCGGGGGCAGAGACGGTTTGCAAAGAGAAAGCGAACTTGACAGGAGGAGAAGGAATGAAGTCTGGCAGGGGGGGAGGAGGGTGGTGGGGTGGCATTGGGGGAAATTCCTCCTTCATTCACAGCGTGCTTAAAAGAAAAGAAGAAAGACGCTCAGCTATGCATTTGGGAAGCTCCCTGACCACATCACTGTCAACTATTGTAATTCACCGACTAATACTGCAGCATGTGTGGCAGCAGACTGAGACTAACCGATAAGACCCTGGCTGATGTAATGCCCTAGAAGCCGGCCAGGGGATTGGCTGGTTGATTACCTAAAGTTTGCTGTGATCTGCACCACAGGCTCTGATTACAGTGGCGCCTCAACCAGGAACAACCTGTGTCTGTTTATATATTTGCGCCCCTCCATCCCCTCATACACACAGAAAGCAAGGCATCAGCCATCCGAGGAGTTCACTCAGCATTCTCAAACTTTTTAAGAATGGGTGGAGAGTTTGTCCCACTTAGAGGTATCACTCAACTCTTCAGTCTTCCTGTGATTTGTGGTCTTAGAGAAGGCTTATCCATTTGGAGTACTTCTGTGCTGCCAGGTCTCAATGCACTCAGAGCCAGAGCTGCGCTGCGTGCTCTGCATTGATTTGAGGCTTTTGAATGAAGGGATTGGATGAGACTTGATGGTGTACATGGGGGTACGAGGGCATCTGGCAGAGCCAAAAGTAGATTATATCAATTTAGAAAACGTCTCGCCAACAAAGAAAGAACAAGCCACACATTGCAGGTGCAGTCCAAGTGTCTTTGAGATATAAAAGATTATAAAATATAGAGCTTAGCAAAAGTTTAACATCCTTTTTTTTTTAACACTTTGTCAAGTTACAACTGCAGATGATTAAAGGTGATTTTTTTAAATTGCCAGAACCTTTAGATGTGTGTGTGTGTGTGTGTGTGAGTGTGTGTGTGTGGCTGGATGTCTCGGTGAACACACCATCACCACAGTGAAACATTACTATCACATATGATGGAGTGGAATTCAAAACTCTTTTGTTTACAGTCAAGGTCATCCGCAACCTCTCCCCTCATTACTCATTTGATCTCAAATTCAATTCAAAAGTACTTTATTGATCCCAAAGGGAAATTGCATGGTGTTGTGGCTCAAGTCATTCAAGATTCCTCAAAGAGTTGTTGTAGATAGTAATGGTAATGGCTGTGGTCTTCTGACTGAAGGAGCCTTTGACTGAAGACACAGTTTTTCCATGACAGTCTTATGAAGAGGATGCTCAGGGTTGTCCATAATTTGCTTGATTTTATGTAAAATCCTTCTTTGTTTTGTCATATCTAGAGGTTCCACAGTCGTCCCCAGAATAGAGACATCCTTCTTCATCAGGTTGTTGGGCCTTTTTAAAGCCTTAGTTGTGATGTGGTATGTGGCTGGCAAAGAGTAATCCAATCTGTAGCCTAAAAACTCCTTTGTTACCACCAGAACATCAAAAACAAAAATAAAAGTAAAAAATCAAATCAAATGTCAGAACATCACCACTCTTCCTGTTTAGATTCAGACTTAAAACCCATCTGTTCTAAACTGCCCGTTCATTGTGATTCCCTTCTAGATACATACAATTTTACCTTATTTGTAAAGTGACCTTATAATTTATTAACAAAGCATATTGATGCTTCATAAATTACCAAAGTCCAGACCTAAATAAAATGGATAAGGTGAGGCTTGAGTTCACATCAGTCTAAATATGCACAAAGCTGGTTGCATCATACCTGAAAGGACCTGCAACTGACCTGATTCAGATTTTTACTAATCATTCAAAAAGCCGTGAATCATTTTCCTTCTACTTCACATTCTGCACACATTTGAATCCCCAAAACCAACAAAAGTGACAAAAATGTGAAAAAGATCCAAAGGCAGGTTTTACCAGGTCAAATTTAAGACTCTTTAAGACCTTTTAATGCCAGCTTGAATGAAATTTAAGACAAGAAAAAAGAACTATAAATATAGGGGGTGAATGGAGTATCTTGCTGGCTCTTGTGGGCTGGCAGCAGAAGTGAATCAGTGGCAAAAACAATTTGCACTTACCCGTGAAAGATGCAATAAAGAAAGCTAGTTAGCAAGAGCATATTAGCAGCTAGTTACTGACTGCACTGAGTCAGAGAACAACCCTGAAGATTTCTGCGCATGCTTAAAACTGACAGAAAAGTCTCACAAGAAAAAAAAAACTAACAAACCTAGATACAAGATTAAATAGATCAGCTACAACAAAATGTAAGACCCGTGATTAACCCAACTCACTCTAAAAAGAATTTAAGGCCTTACTTCCACATACATCAATTTAAGGCTAAGGATGCGCAAACACCGTGGACTTGAATACTTTTGTAAGGTACGACTACATTGTTCAGACCAGCTGTTTGAATTTACACTATCATTTGTAAGCACACACAGGGGGCGGGGAAACATCAAAAGCATCTGGTTTCTGAGCAGGTTTCTTCCCTGAAGCACCAATTTTCCAGCTAAGTGGAGTGTGCTGAACCAACGGCCTTTTCCTGCCAGACAGCTAACACACAAAACAACAAACACTCAGTGTTCACACTTCTCCCATCCTCTGTGCCTTAGCAAGATGCACGATGAAAACAAAGGAACTGAATAAGTGACATTCTTTAATCAGCAGACAATGGCTGATTCCAGGCTGCTGGTCTGAGAGTCCACTTCCTCCCCTCCAAGCATCTACGTTGAGGCAGCGGCTTCTGCTTCACCTCTGTTGGGCGAAAAGCTGAATATTTCCTTCACAAGTTTGGAGCAGTTGATGTTTTTCAGAGCAGATCGACCACCATCAAACCTGGCGTTGACCTCATACTGGAAAGAACAGGAACACACGTCACTGACCAACACCACAAATAAACTGGTGGGAGTATTTATAGTTCATTTGCTCATCCTATATGTGCTCCATAAAGCTTCATGAGATTTTTCAAGCAAAAGAGCTTTGTAATTGTTCATTTTTTTTATCATCTGAAACTTAAAATAAAGCAACAACAAAAAAAACAACTGACACCTTCTTGTTTAGATGTGACTGTTAGAACATAAAGTGCCTTGAAAAATGTTCCCACATCTTGACAATTTTTATATTTTGTCACATTATGGCCAAGAACATTAATGCTCCTTTTATTTATGGATTTTTAAATGTTTTTATTAATGTGGGCTCTGAAGCACCATTTTGACAACAAACTCTCAGCTGGATTTCGGATGGGAGTTTGACTAGACCATTTGAAAGCATCACTTTTTCTATATCCAAACCTTAGTTCTGGCTGCATGTTTGGGCCTGACCTGTTACCGATGCCTTTCCTCTTGAATACCTCCATAAATTCTAGATTTTTGGGGCTTGAGAGCCCTCTGAAAATGGCTTTGTTTTTGTAATTGGCCATTATTTGTACAGGTTAAATCCCATTGGGAAAATAAATCCTTATTTTTATGGGACCTGAAACTGCCTAATTTAAACACTAAACATACCTTAATATAGAGCCAGCTTTGGTGCCATATCCACCAAGGAAAAATGCTTTCACTAATGATAATTACAGTAAATTAATAGGTAGTCCTGTACATCAGCAGATATAAACCAATACATTGTAGGCTTAATACATCCTCAAGCCAATAACTCAAGTTAAGTCGACTATAACTTGAGAATTTTCAAGTACGTCAAACCCTAATAGATTTCAACTCGGATGATTTGGGCCTGAGTCTTATATAAAGTGCAATGTTTGCAAAACCACCATTCATTTTGAAAAGAAATATCTTGGGCGCCCCCAAACATTGGAGCCCTGGGTTACTGCCCATTCTACTGTCTGACCCAGGTTCAGTCTAAGAGCACCAAGGAAAATGAATTGACCAATATTTCAACTTCCCAAGATGCATTTTCCTTCAGACATGTTCTGTGAAAAATTGTGACTTGCTAAATTTTCTGTGAATAATCACTGAAAAATTTGCGGACACTAATTGGCGACTGGGTGGGGTCTACTGTACAAATGACCCCACCAAATTCATGTTTTTATTCAGTTTTTTTTTAGGACACCAGATTAAAAAAGAGCTGGGAGAGAGTGACCAGTCTGGGACAGAACGTAGCTGGAAACCGTGGCAGAGGGAGGATCGACTGCACCACTATTAACACACACACACCCCCACACACACAGACACACACACACACACACACACACATACACACTCATTCCACTCTCATTCCAAACATGCAAGGTTTCCCTTTGTTGTCATGCCCCGGCGCACATCTCTCCTGCTCACCTGTTTCTGCTTAGATCTGGCTGCAGCGCAGCATTCCAAATCAACGTTAAGCAGGAAGAGCAGCACATGCAAGGAGGAAGAACAAAGGCGCGGCCGTGCTTTCTTGGTCTGTCAGTCTGCGCGTCACTCATTCTCAACTTCTGCTCTCAATCAATTGTCCTCTTGTTCACTTGACTGTTCCTTTCCACACACTTAATTCTGACTTTGGCTCCCTTCTCCTCTGAGTCATTGCAGGCGGCGGATGGTGGGAGATGGAGGGAAGGGGCTAGTGCAGATTGATTTCCAATTAGGTCTCTTTAAAAATCTGGGCACACGCCCGGCCTCCTTATGATAGACTCTCGTTTTAAAGTTTCGCTTCGCTCCCGACTTTCTGTGTGAAGAAGTGTCGTCCTTATCGCCTACCTTTAAAATGTCGTCGGCCAGCACTGGCGGTGCCGGGTGCTCTAGCCAGTTTAATCCAGCGACAAAGGCGTGGTAGTCGATCCCGTCTCCATCTGTATACCTGCAGCAGATTAGAAAGCATTTACATATCTTCCAGTGGTCTCCAGATGAAGTTTACACCATGATTAAACGGGTTTTAACTACGCCAAAAAATCTGGCCGAAGGAATAGAGCGGGGGGGCCTACTCTGTTAAGAGGGCTTGCTGCAGGCTCTCGGGGATGGGAAGCATGAAGGCTTTACAGATGTTCCTCACCTCTTCGGCTGGCAGACGTCCCGATCTAGAGATGAATTGGCTCATCAGAATACATTTTGGTTTTAACGTGTGAAAATAATTCAAACTGAAGCATCAGAAACCACCAGGGGAGCCTGGGATAAGACGAGACATTTTTTTCATGTTTAGGGTCTCTACACCCAGCTGACCTTAGTTTGATCTCGATCGTCAGCTTATACGTCTGCATATCCAGCTCTGGAAGAAATGAAGAGACCACTGCACTGAACCCCATTCAAACTCTCATAGTTATTCAATCAAATATTGATTTCTGAACTCTTCCTGAGTTTTTAAAACATTTTTGTTGTTTCTAGATGAATATGACATTGTTTTCTTTGCATTGTTTGAGGTCTGAAAGAACTCCATCTCTTTTTTTGTTATTTTGACCACTTCTCATTTTATGGAAATAAATATGAAACTTTGCTTGGAATTTCGGAGACATGTTGTCAGCAGTTCATAGAATAAAAGAACAATGTCCATTTTACTCAAACATATACCTATAAGGAGCAAAATCAAAGAAACTAATCATTGTTGAAGTGGTCTCTTATTTTTTTTCCAGAGCTGTATCTCAGGATGTTGTGTATCCATTCAAACAAACAGAACAAGTATAAACAGAAATATTTCAATAATGCAGCATTTCCAAAAAAATTTGTCATGTGGTTCAACTTATGCCACGTTCAGACCGAACGAATATTGCAAATCAAAAAGTTGAGCTGGATCCCTAGAACCCAAAACCCAGGCCCCTCTCTCACACACACTCCTCTTTTCCCACCCCAACTTGACCTCACTAGCACTAGAACTGAATCCTTATTTCACATTCATAGGTGAGTCAGTGGCTCAACTTACCACAAAGCTAACATTTCAACTTCATTTGTGCCTAAAATGACAGAAGTGCTAAAGGTGTGCCTAAAATGCTACACTTTTATTTTTGATAAAATCTCATGCTGTAACTAATACACAGGGTAACTGATATATAAAACTATTTAAAAATATCTACTAAAGTCTGAACACAATTCTTATGAAACTTATGATAGACTAAATTCATGTTCACAATTGAAAAACGTTTTTTAAGAAATAAGTTTAACCACTTTGCCCATGAGGTTCTTACATTCAAAAACTTCATTAAATGGTGTTTTCCTCCAAACCATTTGGTCTCATAATCTATGTGGGGTTTTTTTGGGGTTTTTTTACAATTTCCTAGAAACAAGTGTTGGTTCAACTGATCCCAGTTAGTCCAAATATCTCTTAACGGTGTGGCAACAGAAGCCTTTTAGAATGTGAAATAAACCAGAGTGATTCGAAGAACAAAGAGACGAATCCGAAATTCAACTGTCCAAGCAAAGAAGGTCAACCAGAGATGAAAGGAAACACGGATAGGTCAGCATGTCGGAGAGCGACAGCAGAACCTCCACGTCTGCCGAGAACTACTGGAATCACTGTCCACACTGAAGGGGATTTCACATTAACATCTACGGCACACCCTCTGTTATTTTCTTTTTTTAAATCCCTTCTGGAGAGAAGATTTATGCTAAAACAATTTACAGATATGTCTACTGGTGGTGAAAACAAAGCTATGAAGCTAAGGGAACTGAAACTGATGTCAGGAGTTAAGCCCGAGTCAAAGTCTGACAGGAGATGAAGAGATCTATAAAAACTTCCAAATCATTTAGACTCACAGCTGTAACTTGAAAAAATATGGCCGAGAACAGCCAATAAATACAGAACTGAAAGAAACCCACAGTCATTAAAGTGGATCTGTTGTAGTATGACTGTAAATCACCATGATCACGGATTCATACACGGAGGACTCTGGAGAAAAACAAAGAGTATTTAAATGTTTTCGGGAAATCAGAGATAAATATGGCCTACGCAAACATGATTTCTTTAAGGATACATTAGCCAAAGATTATTGTAATAATCAGAAAAATCCTCGTCACTCAGTTTGGTGATACAGTTAATCGATAAAACGTATGAAGGGAAGCTACAAATGCTTATATAATCATGTTACCACACATTACCAAGCAACACACACTGACCTGGATATAGAATAATAAAGTGGAAACTTACTGACACTGCTAAAACATTTAACCAATAGGAAAGTTCAATGTGTCAGAATAAATTTTACGTTACAAACAAAATTAATTGTTTTTAATTGTTTGACAAGAGGAATGTCATTTGGTGAAATGACATTGCTCTTGTCATTTCACCAAATGACAAGAGCAATGAGTGGACTAGTCCAAGGTAAGGCGTCTAACTCAAAGAACACAGTAAGGAAGCTCATAAAGAAATAGAAAATTAAATAGATTTGGACAAATCAGACATGCGCTCATCTGTGTCATGTATTGTTATATTATGGGAAAATTAATAACAATACAACAGGCAGGCGATAAGACAGAGAAAATATTGTAAACAAAAGGCAAAAAAACCCATTTCTTTCAAGTCCTAATCGAACCTGAAGTCAGTGTTTATGCCGCTTAAGTGACTCGAGTACGAGTCCAAATGAGACTCCTCATCTCTGGTGTTGAATGCGCTTCTTTACGGTCTGCGCTCCAAACAGCTGGGTTAAATCCGAGCCCAGTTTTAACCTGGAGCAGGTTTGGTGTTCAGCACCAGCTGTTGGGTCAGATCAGAGTGGAGCGCATCCAGGACGTGGAAAAACTCCTGCTTTCTGTCTCCACACACATCCCAGTCTCTCCTCCACTGTGAGACAAAATACCTTTCCAATAAGGACTGACAGAGTCACGAAGCCTGCTTTCTCATGATGACATTGAGTAAAGTATTTAGACTGTGTGTGTGTGTGTGTGTGTGTGTGTGCGTGTGCGTGTGTGTGTGTGTGTGTGTGTGCGCGTGTGTGTGTGTGTGTGTGTGTGTGTGTGTGTGTGTGTGTGTGTGTGTGTGTGTGTGTATTTTATACAGGCTGCTTGTTTTCCACAGTGATGCATGACACTCCATTCTTGTCATACTATTTTCATGTCAGGAACGCTGATGAACAACGCGACACTGTGAGAGAGGAGCTGGTTCTACAGAACAACACTTTAAGTGAGTTATTGCTGCGTGGGTTAAAGGTCACACCATACTACAGAGTATTAGGGCCATACTAAAGACGAATAGAAAGAAAATTACCAGAATAAAGTCATAATATTGCGAGAATAAAGTCGTAATCTTACAAGAACAAAGTCACAATACCATAGGAATAGTCAAAATATTGCAAGACTTAAGTCATAATATTGCGAGAATAAAGTTGTACAAGAATAAAATTGAAATACGAGAATGAAGTCATAATGTTTTGACAATAAAGTCATAATACTGCAAGTACAAAAGATTATTCTTGCAGTATGACAATTTATGAGCAAGCCCTTTGAACTGCCTTGTTTCTGAAAATGTGCTATATAAATAAAATTACCTTACCGTTCTCATAAATAAAGTCACAGCACAACTTCATTCCAGTATATAATTATTTTAGTTTTCTTATCGTGGCCTAATACTCCATCATACTCTACATCCTCATGGTTTTGAGCAGAAAAGAAAAGGCCAGACTAAATGACACATACATGTCACCCTGGTCTGTGGAGTCCATCTGCTTCCATTGACCCTCCCTTACATTTAGGGAACTAATCGTCGCCCTGACATGTGAGGCCACCAGCTGCGCCTCTGAAGTTTTGTTGCGATGCAAAATCTGCCTGCGTGTTACTACGGCATTTTTGGTGTGACACAGTGCGCGTGCTGCCTACTTTTGCCTGTCGCTGTGCACAAATCTGGCTGAAAGGAGATTGTAGTCCTCAAACCGTTTCCTCCTCAGGTAGTGCTGCGCCACAGAAAGCATCACCGCCACGTCCTCTTTAGGCACCGGGTGGTCCGAGTAGCGCCGGGCCAGGGCCAGAGCCTCATGCTCCGTCAGGCCGCAGTTCAGGCCCATCACTAAGTCTCTGCGGTGGCACAAACACACACGTGAAGAGAACGTGACAGTCACAAATCTATAGAAGAAATCTTTTTTGAAGGATAATTTTGTTTACAGAGACTTCAGGATCCATTTTATTTGTTGTTTTGGTTGCTTTGTTGATTTATTTTTTGATATTTGAAACATCTTCCAGTTCCTGTATTGGATGTTGGTTAGAAATTAAAGCAAGTTGATCTTTGAGGTATATACTGTTACAATAGTATTACTTGAAAATTGTCTCAAAGCAATTATATTATCATTTATTGAAATTAGGGCTGGACCATATGGCTGAAAAACATATCATGATATAAGGATTTCATATTAGTATAATCGACTAATAATATTATTAGTTGATTAATAATATTGTTTATTATTGATTAGTGTTTTGTTTTAAATATTTGGCACACTGATAAACTGGAAGCGTGACCTAGCTGTTTCATCCGCAGTTTTCACTCTGTGCTGTTTCTTTGCTATTATTATTAAGCAGTTTTGAGACACCATAGCAAAACCAGAAACTGCTACTGCACAAGTTCTCAACAGGTTGTTGCTAGGTAACCAAAGAGTGAGTGAGTTAGTTGACGCTGCCTACCTTGCTTAGCTTGTTGTGAGAAGTTGAGCAGCTAAAACCTTTCTTTTGCCTACATCCTTAGGAATGCTGTGTGATTCTGGATCAGAGTTCAGTGAACTTATTGAATATTCTAGCCATAGAGACCCAGCGTCTGCAGCGTCCGAGAAAATCTGACGGACAGATGAAGTTCAGAGGCTACTGACTCGATCCACTCTGTGATTGAACGTGGCTCACCACCTCATGGTGGAGTAGCTGTCGTTCCCAGTCACTTTCAACTATTTCAGGGTTTCTGCAGGTTTAAGACTTTTTAATGCCACCTTGAGTTAAATGTATGACCAAAATAACAAGAGGGAATAGTTGAGGGATGATGCTGCATTACAATCAAGCATAGCAAACAAAATAATGACGTTCTTGGGGTTTGTTTGGAGCTCTTGGCAACAGCATTGTGCTTCTCACACGGCATATGGCTCTTTACAGCCTTAACCCAGGTAGTGCCAAGCTCATTAGCACAGAATGAACGCAGAATCCTATGGGCTGGCAATAGAAGTAAGCTAATGGCAAAGACAAACGTAGCTCAGCCATCTGGTGATAAATTTGCACTTACCCATGATAGAGGCAAAAAAGCTATCAAGCAAGCTTTTTTGCTTGACAGCTTGCTTGATAGCTATCAAACAAGCTGTCAAGCTTAGCTTAGCTAGCTTTTTGGGTGGGTAGCTAAAAAACTAGCAAGGGCAGCCAACTAACTACAAGTAATGGTAGCTAAAAAGTGAGCTAGCTTTTTGTGGGTAGCTAAAAAGCTAGCAAGGGCAGATACAGGCCCGGCGGCATGAGCGGGCATTGGGGGGCATTGCCCGCCCACAGAGTCAGAGTTTATTTTATCCAATATTAGAAACACGTTAAAAGATGCAATACTCCGAGAAAGGGTGTAACATTTCTAGAGTTGCTATTTTCCACTCACACACAGATGAACTAGAACAATCAACTATAACTGTTGAAATATAATACAACTATCCCACATTCATTTTAATAACTGTACCTGAAGGGCTCAAAGTGGACGAAGCCACTGTTGATGGGGGTATTGTTGGACAGGAACGTCCTGACCTCATTCTGTTTGTCCTCGGAAATGGAACGCAGTTTGCTGAAGATGGTGCCTATGTTGGTTATGGGGAACTTAGGGAAAAAAAACAGAAACCAAGGTTATTATAGTTAACTACAACTGATGAAATAACTAAAACTGAAATTGAGAAAACTTTTTTGTAAATTTAAATAAATAAAAATGATCATTAATGGGGGGAAAACTACAACTAACTGGCACTACATCATGCATTTATACAACTAACTAAAGCATTTAAATTAGAAATATACCTGTATGTTTTAGCTATATGTTTACAGATAAACATATAGATATATGGCCAATTTGAAAGGCTATTTATTGTCCTTTCAAACTGATGTAAAATAGATTTTTTGGTTGAGTCAGTTGTTGGTCAATTGAATACATTTTTTCAAAATGGTAACTTCTGGTGAGCACTCATTACCCAATTGATGTAAATATAATAACAAAACTATGCATTTTGAATTACTCATCTAAAAATTGACCAAAATATTAAAAAAGACTACAACTTTAATAAAAACTAAACTGAACAATATTTAACTAAGAATAATAAAAACCAGCAACCACGCTCTAAACACTGGAAGACTAACTGAAGTACACAAAAAACCCAACAAAATAAGACTGGACTATAGTGAAAATCCTGACATGCTCTTCAAGCAAGCATACCTCGTCTGAATGCAGCTCCATGTAGCCGAGTGTGTAATCGTCAGCGTCCACAAGCTGGAAGCGCACTCCGTTCATGCAGATGGACCCTCCGACATACAGATCCTGTGCCATGAAGTATTCAGACGGCTCGCTCTTGAACAGCTCCTGCCCCGGTTTCTTAACCCGCTGGCGCTCCAGGAACTTTCCTCCAATTACACCTGGAGCAAGACGAACGACGTTTATTGATGTTTTCCCAGTGGACCACTGCTTTTTATATGATTATTGGCCTGATGTTTCTTTTTATATCGCATTAGCAGCCTGTTTTTTGTTTTTCCATTTTTATCTTTTATCTCAAAATCAAAGTAAAATTCCCCTCATAATATTCAGCTTTACACGCTTTTAAATTCTTGGCTCTTGTTCCAAACCCACAGCGCAGCATTCGTTTTGCACCGTAAAAAATACTGATGGAGAAAACAATAAGGGATATTGCTGGAAACCAACACACACTGCAAAAACACTAGATCTTACCAGGTATTTTTAGTCTTACTTTTTAGAGAAATATCTTAGTACACTTGAAATAAGTCAACTTATAAGTAACTTTTCAGCAAGATACAGGAGCTTGTTTTTAGTCAATAAATCCTTAATGTTGATGAAAAAGAACTAGGTCCATTGTCAGATTATTTCATTTGTAACATGAGAAAAATGTCTGGTGACAGATGAAATAATCCACCAGTGGATCTAGTACTTTTATATCAACATTAAGGAATAATGTACTTCAATCAAGCTCTTATATCATGCTGAAACGTTAGCTGTGTCTTACTTCAAGTTTACTAGGACATTTGCAAAATGAACCAGGCCATAATTACTTGGTAAGATTTGCGTTTTTGCAATGCATTGTCAGTTTCTACCGTATTCTGGAGCTGGAGGTGGAATCTGAGACCTTGACATTTACTAGGAGAGGTAAAGATTTGCACCTGCAGGCCGGGGAGCACTTCTGGAGGGAGCTGAGCGCCGTTACCTGAGTTCTGCTGCTCCTGTTCAAACACACTTATGGAGTCATCAGACAGGTAGTAGCGAATGAGGAACACCCGCTCTCTGTGCACTGGATCCGTGGTGATCATCCTGGCCTTGAAACTCAGCACATTACTGTTCAGGCCACTGCTACAGTGACAGAAAAAAATGCAGGGTTTTAATCATTCCTGCTCAAACCTTTGCACATCTTATCCCTTTACAACCACAACCTTAACTCTATTTTATTGGGATATTATTGGATAGACCAACACCTCCCAACTAGAACAAAAATTACACTGCAAAAACACATCTTATGAAGTCATTTTGGTGTAGTTTGCAAATGTACAAGAGCTTGAGCATATTGCAAAAGAAGTGTGGGAGAAAATCCCACCCGAGAAGTGCAAGAAGCTTATAGATGAATATAAGAAACGTCATTGCTGCCAAAGGCTGTGCAACCAAATATTAAGGAGGGGTGTTCATATTGGTGCACATGCTGGTTTTCTGTTTTGTCCTTTGGAATTAAAATATTTATGTTGAAATGGCAATTGTCTTGGTTAAATTACGTAGGACCTCGAATTGAAAGGTCCTGCAGATATAAGTTTTGAACATTTCCATTTATTTCTGAAGATATTCACTCAGCTATGCAAAACATGAAGGGGAGCCAATAATGTTGAGCAGGACTGTAGTAAAACTAAAAAGCCCAAAAATACAAAACAGTTTTGGGGGGTTTTAAACATTATTAATTGAAATTTATCATAACAATAAATCAAAATCCTTATCACCATTTTTTAAAATCACAATAAATAATAAACAATATAATAAATGCCCATCCCTACTGGTTATAAGTGAAATAATCTGCCAGTTGAACTAGTACTTTTTTTATTAGTATTATAGGAATTATTGTCTTAAAACAGCCGAGTGTGAAGCGGCCGGGATGGGGATCAGTGCCTCCAAATCCGAGGCCATGGTCTTGAGCCGGAAAAGGGTAGTGTGCCTCCTCCGGGTCAGGGGGGGTGTCCTGCCCCAAGTGGAGGAGTTTAAGTATCTCGGGATCTTGTTCACGAATGGGGGAAGAAGGGAGCGGGAGATCGACAGGCGGATTGGCGCAGCGTCTGCTGTCAAGCGGGCGCTGTACCGGTCCGTCGTGGTGAAGAGAGAGCTGAGCCAAAAAGCGAAGCTCTCGATTTACCGGTCGATCTACGTTCCCACCCTCATCTATGGTCATGAGCTTTGGGTCATGACCGAAAGAACGAGATCGCGGATACAAGCGGCCGAAATGGGTTTTCTCCGTAGGGTGGCTGGGCTCTCCCTTAGAGATAGGGTGAGAAGCTCAGTCATCCGGGAGGGACTCAGAGTAGAGCCGCTGCTCCTTCACATCGAGAGGAGCCAGTTGAGGTGGCTCGGGCATCTGGTCAGGATGCCTCCTGGACGCCTCCCTGGTGAGGTGTTCCGGGCACGTCCCACCGGGAGGAGGCCCCGGGGAAGACCCAGGACACGCTGGAGGGACTATGTCTCTCGGCTGGCCTGGGAACGCCTCGGGATTCCCCCGGAGGAGCTAGAAGAAGTGGCTGGGGAGAGGGAAGTCTGGGCCTCCCTTCTGAAGCTGCTACCCCCGCGACCCGACCTCGGATAAGCGGAAGAAGATGGATGGATGGATGGATGGATGGATGGATGTCTTAAAACAAACTTCTATATCTTGTTGAAAAGTTACTTTTAGGCTAGTTTTGTCTTACTTCTACTGTACTAAGATATTTGCACCAGAACCTAGACTAAAAGTACTTGGTAAAATTTGCAGTTCTGCAATACAACACATAAACCCCTAATAAAATACAAAGATTTGCTTCTTTAATGTGACAAAGAAGCAAATTACAAAGCAAATTTAAAGTACAAGGGGATGTGTACCTTTTTGCAAAGCAAATACTTCACCGTTTCATTTCACTGCTACTTTCTGAATCATCCAAACCTGTCTTTCTCCATGAATTTTTTGAAGTCCTTGTGGACGGGTTTGGGCAGCAGGCCTTGGCAATTGCCCAACGAGTCCTCCTCGGAGCCAAAGCCATTGTAGGGGGGCACTGGCTTCGGCGGTTTGGGGGCTGGAGGAGCTTTGTGTTGGACTGGGGTGAAATCCTCTGAGAGGAAGGAGCAGAGAAAGACACACACAGAGGGAGAGAGGGAGGAAAGACAAAACAGTTTGAAAGAAGAAAGAAGCCTTGGAAAAGAGCTGAAACAACCCAGGGGGACGCAGGTAATCCGTCCCTGATCTGACCTATGACTGCGTGGAGTCAGACAGGACCCTCCATCACAGGGGCCTGTCTGTAGGGGCTGCACCCGTTTTTTACTACTGTGACTAATCCAGAACCTGCTCCGACTGGCAGCTACATCCAGGAAAAGCTTGGTTTTCCACTGCAGGGACCCCCGTATGGCCTGGTGCGGCTCTAACTCCCAGACGTAGGGGCCCCGGGTTTCTCCGAGGTGCCGAACTCTTTCGACATGTCGAAAGTGTTTCGACCGGTGAGCAACAGGCAGAACGAAAAACATATGTGCTCCCCCCTTTTCCCCCTGCCTCTTTTGCGAACAGAGCCTGTGACACTGCTTTCAGGAAAGAGTCAAGGGGTATGGAATAGTAGGCTTGCACTTACTGCCCTCAAGTGGTCAGAGTTAGGTAATGCAGCAGAAAGCAGGAGATCAAGTAAAATATCTACAAACGATCCAATAAGGCGGTAGTTTTCTCAACAAAGTAGTGATTCTTTACCTCTGCCGTATTTGAAGCGGTAGTACGCTTTGGTGAATTCATCACAGTCGGTGAGGAGAACTCGTCTTCCCCAGACGTTTATTTCTTTGCCTATAGCCAGGTCGGAGTCTTTGTAGAACTCATCAGTGGCAGCTCTAATCTGCAAGAGAGCGAGAGAAACCTGGATGGCAGCAGTTTACATTTCTCAAAAGACGGCTGTGACATTACTGTAACCTTAACTTCACAGGTCTGTTCTTACTGCCCAAACAAACCACTTGTTAATCCCCAGCAGTGGACAAAGTGTTGATACTCATGGTCAAATCTTACTCAACTACAAGTAAACGTTGCTCAGTCAAAAATATACTCACGGTAAAGTACTGAAGAAATTACTTTTCAAAATATTTAAGTATTCAAAAGTACGAATTGAAATTTCTAATAACTGTACTTTTACAGAGCAGTGTGACTTGCTGAAGCCACCTGATAATGTATTAATATGTAGAACCTTCAAACCGTGCTCACTCAAAAAAAACAAAAAAACAGGAAAGGCCTTTTTTCTCGCAACAGAGCAATATCGGTAACTATAATTAATGCCACAATAATAAGCTTTAAGTCAATTCATTGCATGATAAATTAAAATGAGCTCAATAATTTTCTCTTTTCTCTCTCTACCAAAAACAAAAGTCTTCAGTCGGGTGCATTGGTCCCTTTTCTTGAAGCACATTTTCTTTTTTCATAATTCATTTTATTTGTTGTTTCTGTTGTTGTTTATTTATTTTTGGATATTTAAAATGTGTACCAGTTTCAGTGTTAAATGTAAGTTTATTGATCGTTGACTATGTGTTTTTGTAATATCATGGCATTGTCATTATGTTAAATGGTCTCAAAACAATATTATTGTTTATCGCAATAACCTCTGGGACAATTTACTGTCTAGCAAAATGTATTATTCTGACAGCCTAGTCGAAAGTCGTAAGTTCCCCGAAAAATAAATACTCAAAGTAAAAATACTCACAAAACTGTACTTCAGTAAATGTACCCTGTTACAGACCACCACTGCTAACCCCTTCCCAACGTTACGCATTGATCTTCCCTGCTACTGAGACTGGACGTACGTCACAGCTGTCCAGTACGATGTGCTTTCCTTCATTCATGGAGCCAAACACGTTGAGGACGGTCCGGGTTGTGACCGCTCCAGGGGGCTTCATCTGCACTGGAGCGTTCTGCAGAGAAACCCCGACACACACACACACACACCAGAGACAAAAAAAATAAAAAGGGTTAACACAACAGATGTAAGAAGCGTTCTCCATAGATACGGAGAGAGGCAGGGAGAAGAACAGATCTGGAGGTAAGAGAGAGAGTGGACTTTCCTTTGATGGAGAATCCTGCTGATCCCTTTAAGGCTGACATTTATGAAAAGGCATGGAAGCAAACAAAATGAGTGTCACACACACACACACACACACACACATAAGTACAGTCACAATCAGGATTGAGGAATGGCTGCATTTCAAAATGAATTATACTTTAGTGAGAGAGCGCAGGAGAAGCCAGGATGCTTGAGGGAGACAGGGAGTCCTGTCAATGTGGATGAGTTTTTATTGAAGACTGGAACGTTGAGGGGCTCTTTAATTGCCCTTTAGCTTTTACATTTTTTTACTTTTCCCTCTTAAAACGGCCTTCTCTACATTTTGATGTACTGAAAAGGTGTTTCACTCAGAAGGAACTTGAACAGTGGTAACCCATGTTCTGGGTACGTGTATGTTTGTGGTCAGTGGTGGGTAGCCAAAAATTCTATTCTAATAAAAGTAGAACTACTTCGACATATTTTTACTCAAGTAGAAGTAAAAAGTAACTGTCCAAGAAATTACTCAAGTAAGAGTAAAATGTGTCTGATTAAAAGGACGTTAAAAAACAAGCCGTGCCACGATCCTCCAACTACTTGTCTCGTCCTTCTTCTTCTTCGTGGTCTACACCAGTGGCAACGTTCAGTTTTTGATCCTGTGACTCGTGTAATGAATAAAGTGTACAACTGATTTCGTTTGCCCTCACCTTAGGTAGTTTGCAGCGGCGTAAGAATTTGGAGACGTGCACTCTTCCGGAGTTTGGCGGGATCACCTCGATGATCTCAACGGTGTCATCAGCCAGGTAGTAGTGAAGCACGAGTTCCCGCCGATCTCCAAACAAGTTGTCCGTGTCGTCCCAGAGGCAGTAGAAGCGCAGAGTTTTACCGTCATTCTCCAGGAACTGCTTGAGCGGGTGCAGTCTTTCGTACGGACGAAGAGGATTCATGCTCGCCTCGTGCTAAAAGGGGAATGGGTGCACATAAATAAAATATCAGGGAGTACAGTGAAAATGCTATTGAAAGACCAGTGCTAATTTCTTTCTCGCTATGTGGAGAGGCACAAACGAGCTGAGTCACTGTTTAGGCTGACCAGGCCAGCCAAGTACCCCAAAATAGTTTCTTATTTTAACAAATTAAACAAAAAATATCAACAAAAAATGTGTTTTCTAGCTGAGCAAGAAGTTAGGACACCTCCTTTGTTGCCCCCCTTTGGTTTAAATACTTTTAGTAAGATACTTCTTGTAGCATCCACTGATCTCTGACACTGGTTTGGCAAAGTTTTCTGCATGTCACAATAACAAATTTTTCTGGACGATAAATTGCCAGAGTAATTAAAAGTGATAATTGTGTTATTTTGAAACCATTTTCAAACTAACAATATGCCATTATGTTGACAATGGCATATCAAATTCGCTCTGTCAAGGCAATCCATCAATCCGTTTTCTAACACACTTATCCCACTGGAGTCTCTCTCAAGGCTAATAACCTTTAATTTGGTAAAACGACATTATCGAAAAATGAAAAATCATATCGTTTTTTTTTAATGTCAGTACACACTGATATACATTGGAACTGGAAGATATTTTAAATATTCAGAATAAAACACAACAACCATAAAATGAAAATAAAAACCACACACAACTAAAACAAGGACTGCATCAATAAGAAAATTTGGGTCGATATCCGATATAAATATTGATGTTACGGCCAATAACCGATACTGGATATATTACTTATATGTGTCTACGCTTACGCTTGGAAAGAAAGAGTGCGACACACTTGTGTATAATTCTAGCTATTTTGGGTGAGAGGTGTCTTTATACCTAATCAAGTATTCTTCTTCTTCAGTTTTTGTTGTTAATTCTCATTTGTTACTAGATTTTCTCAATACTGATAGAACTGATTGTACAAAAATTTGTATGTCAAAATAGGGGAGGGAAGTGTCCTAATTTGATCATATGACTGAACGAGCTCTGGTGTCTTACCTGCTGGCGGAGGTTGGTGTAAGGGTCCTCCGGCACCGTGGCTGGCTCGTTCAGCCACAGACCCAGTTTAGAGAGGAAGTTCTTTGTGAACAAGTCACAGTCGGTCACTGTGAACGTGCGAGAGTAAAACACTATGTCTTTGTTGATGTTGAAATGGAAAACGTTGTAGAACTGGTCGTCGTTGGGCGGAGGCAGAGGGATGCGGTGCCGATGGATGAGCGTTCCTGCCACAGGGACGACCAACGTTATTCACCGTTGTACTGTCATACCTGTGGTTCTCTTCTACAGCTGGACCATGGAAAGTGAGGAAAGCACATGGTTCCTAAGGTAGTTTCAGACGTGTCAGTGGTCACCTTGAGGGAGGCCGCTGTTCTTGAATCTCAGCTCTATCACCTGGATGGTGTCATCCTCCAAGTAGAAGAAGATCTTGCACTTTCTGATTCTGTGTGTCTCGACCTTTGCGTCAAATTCAGTTTCCTTGAAGTAAGCTTCAAAACAAAGAGTCTGGACGGAGAAACTGCCGTTAATTACACCGTAGTTCTGCTGCCTAGTTACAGATGATGCAGTAAATTCATTTGAAATAAAGTGCCTCGCAAAAGTATTCACAACCCAGAGCATTATTCAGAGAAGCAGACAAGTGACTGATGGGAACCGTCTGGAAGTCATTCGCATGACGCCAAAGATTAGAAAATAAATAAAATAATTACATGTTAAAATATTTCCTTTTATCTGCTCCATTACGAACTCATCATGAATGTTTAATGTTCAAAGTTGTAAATGAATCTGTAACTCACTTTTCCATTCCTATCGTGCGTAAAACTTTGGTAATTCTCCGCAAATGTCGAAGAACAATTTGGCAATTGTGATGTTTCCATTAAATAACAAACACAATTGCAATCACCACTTCCTGTTGTTTCCTTCCTTTTTCCACCAGTAGTAACATCCGGTTATTGATCATGTGACTCATGTGATGTGAAAATGTGTTTCTGTTGCAGTTCTGCGAAATTCACAAATTTCGATGGAGACGAAAAATAATCCCATCCAAAACCATTTCATCAAATTATTTTTATTATTTTTTTTTTTCGAAATTGCCGTGTTTCCATAAAGGGAATTTATTTTGATAATTCCAACCTGTGGAACTTTGTGGTAGATGAAAACACAGCTACAGGTGTGGAACGCAGAAGGGTCTCGCATGTCTGATTCATGAAAAGAAAGGCAAAACATTTCTAGAGCAAATATCTTAGCACACTTCAAATAAGACAAAATGAACTTCAAAGAAAACTTTTCGGCAAGGCATATGAGCTTGTTTTAAGTAGATAATTCAGTAATATTGATGAAAAAGTTCTAGTTGGCAGATTATTTCAGTTACATTAAGACATTTTTGCCATTTTATAAGTGAAATAATCTGCCAGAAGAACTAACGCCTTTTTTATATCAATATTATGCACTGACGGTCTTAAAGTAAGCTTCGATATCTTGCTGAAAATGTACTTGTAATTTAATATATCCTTATTTCAAGAATACAAAGATATTTGCACTAGAAAATTAGACCAAAAATACTTGATAAGATTTTGTCCTTTTGCAGTGTATGGGCGTCAAACTTTAAAGAATTTCAAATAACATTTATCATCAAAATTCCTGTCTCTGTTTTGGTCGGTCACGCATAATCCTAATGAAGTTCATAGAAGTTTGTTGCGACAAAATGGGAACATTTACAAGGGGTATGAAAACATTTGCAAGGCTCTGTGTGTAGATACCCATGGTAGTAATCTAAAGTGATCAAATCATTGACTTGATTTGGTAAAAGGTGTTATAAAAAAATACTATTAGCCATATGTTTTTGCATTCATAACAGAGGAACTGAGTCCAGTCAGTTTTACCTGTTTGTCAAAAGCAACCCAGGAAGGCAGGTCACTGCCCTCTCCTTTGGGATAGACAGAATATTTTGGTGGATTCTTCTGGCCGATTAAAGGCTCTCCTCCGATACCCGGCTTCTCCAGGTCCACCGTCATCCTTCCACTGTAAACCATGAAATGCTGGGATTTGTGAAATCTCTCCTTCCCTAGCTGTGGCACAGAGGAGACAGACCAGGATCTATCATGACGGATTCAAGATGAAGGCTATCAAAAAATGTTAATTTCTTTTCGCTTTTTTACTGTCAGCGCACACTGATGTAAGAACGTCCTGCCGAGTTACCACATGTACAGTTCTTCATTTCAAATGGCTTCTTAAAGGGTCAGCATTATGTATTTTCCAGGCACATAGTGTAATTTTATAGCACAATCAAGTAACTGTATCTTAGCTTCACTTGTTGATGTATATATGGAATAAAAATATGACATCACATATTTCTTTACATATGACTCGTTTTCGAAAAATTCAAGTGAAATTCTAAAATACTTGACTCATCCTAAAGGGAAGTTACATTTTTGTCACAACTCACATCATTTAAGCATCTTCAGAGAGCGGTGGTGGATGGTGACAATACTGGAGACAATGGAAATGGTTCGCTGCAGCAGAGTGACGCAACTGGGCCCGTAATATGAAAGGATTTTCCCTCGGGGATAAATAAAGGTATTTGACCTGAACGGTTGCCACAGTTACTCCTTAACAACTGTCCTAAAGGTTAACAGTAAGAGCAGAAATCATTCCTGCTCTGACTTTACACCGCATCCATAACCAGAGGGAACAGCCATCCTCACGCGCAACGAATCAACCGGAACTATTGTGAACTCAAATCTACAAAAGGAACAAATAAGATCCAACGTAGCGACGCCGCTTCAACATACTGAGACCGTAACGCGACGCAGCTTTAGAAAAAAAAACCTACCATAAGCTATGCTGTTAGCTAAGTGCTTCTCTGGACTCTTACCTGGGCATTGGGCGAGTTTCCGGGCATAAGTGGTAGAGCCATTATGAAAAAAAAACGACTTCAAAACGTTTCACTTTATCTTCACTTTACAAATGGTGTAGGTTGCCAAGGAAGCGCTTTTTGTTTGGAGCGTCTCCTAGCAACGCTAGGGAGAAAATATGGCGAAACAACACCTACCTTTAAAATGAACGCACTTAGCGAAAAAAAACAACCCATCAGACATTATCATAGTGAATTATTTGTTGGATGTTGGTTGTTTTTGACTTTTTACGCTAATTGTTATGTACTCGCCTAAAGCGGTCAGTTTGAATGTTTCTGCTTTTCAGAATAGTGGCTTTGTGTGTCTTATGTAGAGCTTTTGCAATGCAAACTCAGCCCAAAAAGGTTAAAGAAAATATTACTTCTGGTTTACAATGATGCTCTCTGGCAATAAACCCTTTATACAATAGATGCACAGCTGTAACGAAATATTGTGGTTAGAGCAGCAGAGTATGTGAGTTGCAACCACGGAAAACGAGCTGAATAAACTTTAAAGAAATAACACATAATGTTCACTAAGGACCAAAAACATCAGTACTGCATGTGAGAACCATCCACAACCACAACAGCTGGGGTTGCATGATAATAACAAAGTTCTTGATATTGTTGGTCGACATTGAGATAACTTGGACTACATTACCAAATTAACATTGCACACTCTTGCACAATAATGCAAAAGTGTGTTGTGATATATTGCCCTCCTCCCCAGTACACAACTACATCCAACACCAGATCAGCCATCATCACCTACAACAGCTCTTTCACAAAACTTGGATTATACCAGTTACAAAATTCAATTTAGATTAAGAAAATACTTTTGAATTGAGTTGAATGTCTACATACAGTTCATTAGAGTTGGGCATTTACTGCTTATCATTTATCATGACAAATAAATGATAAGAAATCTTATTTATTGTTGACCATAAAGTCCAATTAATGTTTTAAAAAATCCCCAAATCAGTCCATATTGTCAGGATTGTTTATTTTACTTTACCCCCTCACTGTTCAATGAGAGCATCAATATCAATACATTTCTTAACATAAGAACTGTGGTCTGTTGTCAAAATTAATTATTTTGACAATTATTAAACTTTGAATCCATTTCGCCCACCTCTACAGTTCATAAAACATAACCTATGTTGTGAGTGACTGTTTTGTGTCCTACTCATAGTTGGCCAATGAAAAGGACATATACTTTACTTTGTCCTCCACTTTAGGTCAGTTAAAAAAACAAAGAGACAAATGCAAACATTTGACAATCATTTTTATTTTCTTAAAGAGTAAGCAATCCACAGTCTCCCAGCAACATCATTATAGACACCATTTCTACGCTCAACAATACATACATATATATATAAAAAGGAGATGCTAGTGTGGCAGATGTAACCCAATTCTGAAGAAGGCAAAGCAATTCCCACATCCATCAGCACTTAATAGTAACATTCTGGATTTTATTATAAAGATTGTTATGTTTGGATTTGAAAATTACAACACTGGCATTGATTGAAAACTCAATGTGATTTTTTTTTTTTTTAAAGGTAATTAGCCACCCAATGTCTGGCATAAATAGTGCATGTGTTTTCCTTCTGGAACAAATTCAGTTTGGTTCAAATAAATAGAAAATAACATTTAGAAAGCCTCCATGTTCTTCAGCTTTAAGCCTAACCATGCTACATACCGTAAAAGGTCATATTCGGCCCGATATGGAGCCTGACTTTCCCACTGACAGTATATTGATGTGGTTGTACAGTTTCAGAAACAAAATGGTGTGCAGTTTAAAAAAAGAAACTTATATCTGGAAGCGTAACTGAAACTGGCTGCTTGCTGCCGAAAAAAATTCAGAATCCCTGCAAGAATGACCAACCATGATTTTGTTAACGACAGGGGGACGCAGACTCTTCTGCTTTGGCACACCCTAAGACGCCAGACCGAGCAGGAACCCTCCCACGAAACCGCCGGTGACCCCGATGTTCTTCTTCACGAACTCTGTGGACTGAAAAAACATGGAAATTATGTCTCAGTCCAAAATCAGCTTCAATACTTAGTGGAGACAAAAATGAAAAGAAAATGCAGACGTCACATCAAACAAAGGGAACTCAGCCGACCTGTTACATAGTGCTGCTATCTCTTTAAATGCATGGTTTGGATCTTTTAATGAGCGTGGTTCTGTTAAAGCAGTCGTCCACAAATCCCATGCTGCGGTGCGGACCTGTGCCGGTCCGGGGACCAATTGGTACCGGGCAGCACAAGAAATAATTAAATATTTCCGTTTTAAGTATTATCTGAGATTGGAGGATCTTTTGTTTTGAAAATCCTTTTACCGGATTCTCTCGGTTACATCTTGCGCGCCAACATTGAGCCCACAAGCAGCAAAATGAGTAAGAAACAGATCAGATTCTTTGGAAAGTTTCTTTGCGAAGGGGAAAAGGCCCAGAGAAGAGACAGGAGAATGGATTTATCCCGGCAGGTGATTCCCACATTCCAAGTTCTGCATCATATGCGGCTTGCTAATGAAGGAACGAAGCCTTCAAACTGCTTCGCTACTTACAGACCAAGTATCCTGAGCATAAGCAACACTTCAGGTCATTGTTTTCCATCTTTCCTAGATGAGACCGTCTCCTTGCAGAGAAACAAACTCAGAGCTCCCATTGATTTGTCGTTATCGTGAGTTAAAACTTTCATTAAAGTAAAATGTTTGTTTTTGTGGCGCATCTGTATTTTATTTTGAAGGGATATGTAAACATTACCATAACGACCAGAGTCAGAGCATTAGGGCATTGGTCAAGAGGAGAGGAGTAGAGCTTGTGAATCTTAAGTCTGGTTCACACGACACGCTATAAGAATTGCCGGCCGATTTCCCAAAGCTCTGTGACCACAGAGCTGATAAAAGTAAAACAGGTTCGATCGGTTTGTGTGTCCAGCCACAAGCAGAAGCAACACACCATGTGCACACGAACCGATTTCACTCACGAGCATCCTGGTTCCAGAAGAAAATCCCGCAAAAGCAATAGTGATAGTTTGTGGACTCATTTTAAGCAAAAAAAGACATAACAAAAAGAAAAGAAAAAAAAACATTGGATAAATGACTGCAGAGCAGCTGCACTATGCACTAAACCGGGCTCTCAGTTGCACCACGACAACTGTTTGGGATTCCCCTCCGTCACCGCACTTTCTGATTGGCTACCTGTCACATTCAACAGTCTGCCTTCTAGCATCCAGTCTGGGAAAACTCCACAGGCTGAGATAAAAGGGCCAAGACAATCCAACATCTTGAATATGCCCGATTTTAGATCGGAGCGGTCCCAACGTTCTACAATCCCGCAGGACGATCAGTTACGGTTGTTATGTGTCACTAAAGTTAATCTGAATAATCCATCCGACTCCTTTTAATCTTTGAATTAGTCGAATATACAACAGCTCTGTAAGACAGAAGCTCAGAAACTTGGAAACTGCAGCTCCAAGTTGCTGCAGTTTCCAAGCAGCAACTTGGAAACTGCAGCAATGCAGTGCCTGGTTGAACCTAGCGCTCCCTTCCAGGAGCTTCCAGGAGCTTCGTCCTGGAAGGGAGCGCTAGGTTCAACCAGGCATTTTGCACAGCTGAATGGTTGCCATGGAGATCAAAGTATTTCTCAAACATGCATCAAAGAAATGAGGCAACACTCAAGTAGGTATGTTTTTGAAGAGGAAGTAACATTATGACATGATGTAAAGCTTTAAATAATACTGCCCCCTTAATATGGAGCAGTCATGCCTTTAATCATTAAAAAACACTTTTCTTTTTTCAAATTTATGACTTCTGAACCTCAGAATGTCCAAATTTCTCTTTTAAATATTTGATGTAAGAATGTGACAATTGTTTGCCAGAAATTAAATCCAAAGAGAAAGCTTATATCTGAAATAATGGAGGATGTACTCTAGTTTGCTGTTAGCAGGGAAGTCCCAGCAGATTGACTATGAAGAACCAGACAATTCTCATTTCCAGTCTCCCTTGAACCTCACCTTTTCCATGAACGTGTTTAGTTCTGGGACTGCTTGATCTGTTCCCTTCTTCAGCTGCTTCTTAGCTTTGTTCACATCCTTCTCCACCCTCTTCCAGTCCACCTGGATGTAACCGCTGTTATTGGCTATCTGAAAGCAGAGTCGGGCCAATGAAACGGAAGGGAGAGCTTGAGCTGTTCCAGGACAAACAGAGGTGCAACGATACCTGCAGCAACAGAAGACCTCCACCTACGGCTGTGGCAGCAACCTTCCCCACCTTCTGGAAGAGATAACCTGCGCACCTAAAGCCAAACATACACAACAGCAAGGGGGTTCAAATGAAATGAGTGTTTCTGCCTCACAAAGAAATGTGAAACAGCTTCGTATTTGTTCATTTGTTCATTGGGAAACTAAAGCTTCTTCTCCATTGTCAGGTCTCAGTCTAGCCGGTTAACGTCTGGTTCGGTTCTAGCAAAGTTTGTTGCATCTCTAATGTGTGGGTGTGAATATGGGCAGGAAGTACATATTATGTAAAAAAAATATATATATATATATAAATATATATATATTTTTTTAAATAAAAGTTATATGCTGCAGCTTTAAAGGATTAATTGTCTCTTAAAATGTTGTAAAGCCTATATTTAAAAAAGCATGTTATCCACTGCTTGTCTGGAAGGGAAAAAAATCCATTAATTCCATCAACGCTATTAGAATTTTGTTTAGATTTATTTAACTAATTCAGTGGACTGTTTTTTCCACGGATTGTACCGGACGTAGGCGGGCGTTTAACCTTGGAAAGCTGGGCAGTACGGATAACACGCGGCCCCTGAAGGCAGCACGGTACGTTAGGAAGGTAAATATTTACCATCCACTCACTCCTCCTATTGCAATCTGTGTGGCCACGGAGTACTTCTCCGCCACGGGCCCGGAGTTCTTCCCGAATAGGCGGTTCCACCATCGCTGCCGCTTGGCGTACTCCGTCAGATCCACGACCTTGTCGTAAATTTCCTCTTCTACATCTTTATGTGGAAAACACACACAGTTAGCATCAGGTAGCAAAGAGCAGCTACCAAGACCTCAACTTAATGCAGCTCCCTGGGCGCTGTTATTCCCTTTAGCTCGAATGTTACAGTTAGAGGGATGTGAGGTGTACAGAGACAGCTGACGGCGGGAAGGCTGCTTTCTGAACTCGGTGAAGTTCTCCGGCCTGAGAAGGGTAGCGTTAGCTTCAGACAGGTGGAGCTAGCAGCTGAGAAGAAAAGTTACAGCTACAGAAAACATGGCTTCCAGCTGTAGGACAACAGTGAACAGACTTGGAAAATGTTTGAGTGACGCTCGGAGAACGTTCTCGAGTTTAGCGACAGACACGAAGAGCGTTTGTTTTAGTAGACGCGCTTACCCTTGTTGCGGTTCGCCATTTTGGAGTGTGCTGGGCTGTCCCCCAGATTCCTGCGCGTCCGCCGTCATTTGCATAAATTGGACGGAGAAAAGGAAGGAGAAGTCAGAGACATGTCCTCTGTCACACGGAGCGGAATGGGAATACAGAACGGCTTCAGCCCCACTGGGAAAAAAGTATTCTGACTTTTATCTTAGAATTCTTTCTGCTTTTTTTTTAAAAGGCAAAAGTCCTTTTTCGTCGGCCATATGGTCCTCTTACTTACAAGTTACAACACAGTAAATAGCAGATGGGAAAAAAGAACATTTTACAGAATGTATTAAGTGATTTTTCCATGTATGGTTGTTACCAATGAGTACTTTATTTTTCTCTCTAATTCAGATAGAGAGCCTTTTTTCTTTCTTTTTAATTTTTTTACTGCCACTTCTTTTTTTTTTTTTTAGATGTATATGTTTTTTCTTTGAATAAATTCAGCCATCCATGAACCTTTAACTCTTAGAAATATCAACTTTGTATTCAAACCAGCACATTATTTCCTCTTGCATTTGTGAACAGTGGCGGATTTGGGAAACCCTTTTCATAAAGACATCTACTGCCTGGTCCTGCTCCTTTGAAAACATACTGTATATATTTTAGAAAGTTTTAATATGCACCTTTATATATTTATGTTAAAATTGTCTTCATTGACAGAAAGAATCATCTCAATATATTCATAAGAACATATGTGGTGTTCAGAAAAAAATATTGTGGCTATCTGAAATCCATAATGTTTAATTTTTAGTTAATTTTTTTTATTTCAAATATACATAATGTAAATTATTTCAGATATAAAGTTAGTTGTAAACAGTAAACACTTATTAGGGTGACCTAATAAGTGTTAGGTCATATGTAACTAGTCATATGTAACTTAAGTTACATTTAGTTACATACATATAGAGAAAGAGGTTTCAGATACCTATTGACACATTTATGCCAAGACCTTCTTACCATATAAAGTGAAGAGTAAAAACAACGTCATAGCTATCTTAAAACTAACTGCATTAAATTTGAATTACAGTTAAATTTTAAGAGCGTTAACATTTCATAAATATTTCCTTAATTCTGACAGCAAAAAATTATTGTACTACAACAACCTGCCAAATAGTAATACTAATAAACAGAATGAAAGTTGCAAACGTTTGTAGTCTATCTATCTATCTATCTATCTATCTATCTATCTATCTATCTATCTATCTATCTATCTATCTATCTATCTATCTATCTATCTATCTATCTATCTATCTATCTATCTATCTATCTATCTATCTATCTATCTATCTATTTTTTCCTACCTTTTTTGTATCTCTTGTCTGGGGCTTCCAATAAAGAAAGCCAAAACGGCAAATAAATCATATTAAATGGAACATTTACAAAAGACCTCCAGTAATTTTGATAAAATTGAAAATAAGCTACAGAATATTTTCTGCTTTTGTGGGGTGAAAGTGTGTTCAGAGTTATTCATATGTTTACAACCTGTCTCAGTGTGTGATTTGGATGTCTTTTTTTCTTTTGGTATTTATCAAAAAGTCCATGTGCAACGTTGCAACAAATATCCTTGACCAGACCGACAACTGCGTTGACCAATAGGAATCAGGGAAATTTCGGTTACGTAATCATAATACAATGAGAAAGGCCAATCGCGCGGCACGAGGCGGGCCGGCGGAGCACGTTTTGATGTGTGCGTGCGCGTGTTCGCGACCCATCAACTGAAGGCCCTCATGTGACCGCGGAGGAACGCCGCTGATTGGCCACACGGAGTGGAGGGCGTGCCGACGGTGGCGGCGTGCGTTTGCCTATGTGACACAATTACAACAACTTTGAGCCGCTGGTTGGGGGGAAGTTTGCGAGCTTATCAAACAACTTTCTCACTTCTGGTCCCACATTACGCCAACTCCATGCATAAACCGGGACTGGAATACGCGCACTGTTTTGACGTACAATGAAGAGCGCGGAGGGGAACTTGAAAGGATCGCTTCCTTGAGGATTTGGCAAGAATCACGCTGCGCCCCGTTTTAACCCTGGATTGGTGTGCGACGGTCCCGCTGCTGCCGAGTTCCGCCGGAGTCGCCCGGTCCCGCTCCCCCTCTCGGTCTCTCGCCATGAAATCGTGCGGACTATCGCTCACGGCCGCTGCCCGGAGCCTCGGCGTTGCTGCTAATGACGAGGAGAAAATGGCGTCGGGAAAAGCGACTGAAATCGAAGAGGACTTTCCGAAGCTAACAGCACAGGAAAAGGAGAGCCTGGTCGGAATTGACAGGTTAGATGCCTAACTGCAAGAACAGTCTTATTCGCGTGTATTTTTTCTGTTGTTCTGTAGCTTTTACTAGTGAAGTTGGTAACAACATGATCGCTCCCCCCACTAAGTAACACGGAACCGTTGTCTGTCCTTTACTTGCAGTTCACTGTTTGGATTTCATGGGCTTCAAGAAGATGGCGCCAGAACGAAGGCCTTGCTGTTAAAGGTATGCCACTAAAAGCAGCCTCACAGCCGCCTCTGGCCGCTATCTCCTCTGATGAGACGCATATCCAACCTGAAACGAATGGTACAGACCTCCCTGCGCCGCTCTACGTGTATGAGTGCATCCTGGCCTTCAATTTCACTCCCAACTTTAAAGCTGAGCCAGCGACCGCCTGTAGAAGCAGAGTTATTCCAGGGATATAACGCAGCGGCCGGCGTGCATCGGTGTGAAACGCACCTTTGATAACAGAGACAACGCTGTTTTACGGTGAAACTGAACGCATCTCCGCCCTAACAGAACTGTCATCGGTTCAGCATTTACGGTCGCATTTTGTAGCGACAGCCTGACTGCATCTTGTGCATCATAAGCAGGGCAACTCATATTATCTTCACACCTGCTGTTACTTTCTTGAGTTTGTTACATATGCAGACAAGCGCCCCTTTTCTGTGCAGGGAAATAGTGATAACTTTTGTGTTTGTGTAGTTAAAGTGAATTACAGAGCTGCACGTGGACACAAATCTAACAGTTTGCGTGAGTTTTTTGTAATATTAGTTTCCAAGTCGGCAGCAATATTCGGCTGGCACAAAACAAGCCGATGAAACGGCAAGCCAGAGTTTGATTGTGCGTCAGCTCTCTCCCCCGGTTAGCATGCAGCGGCTAACCGTCCAGCGGTGTACACCCGTCTGCACTCGCACTTATGCACCCCCTTTTTTTGTTGACATTTTGGGCTACAAATACATGCCTTGTGTTAAGGTTGCAAAAAATAATGGCTGCTTCGTGTCACCCAAGATGGCGGGGGAGGGAAGAAAATACCCAGAAAAGGTTTGCTGCCCTAGCTAGCTAGCTAGGTAGCTGCTGCGGCTAGGCTAACCTTCATTCGGATGAGAGATAATCACGACGAGGGAGTTCAGTGTTTATAACAAAGACGAGTGATTAAAGCGGAAGCCGGGGAGCGACAGGCGGAGTAAACGTGCACTGCTTGGTGAACACGCACGAAGCGTGTATTTAATTACAGTCCGTGTTTCTGCCACAAAACTGCCCGTGCGGACTGTTTGTTCAACATGTGGCTCACTGGAGGTGGAGACATAGCAGGAGGACAATATATCCCAGGGTTGAGAAGGCATGTTGGCAACACTTTCCAAAGAGTCGTAATGTCAAAACAAGTGGGAACATTTAAAACGTCATTAGATGAACTTAAAATATTATCCAGGAACACATACAGGTGCATTTACAGGTGCAATTCATTTTATATTGTAATATGAATAATATAATCTTAAAGGGGCAGTATTATTTACCTGGAGTATTGCCTTGATTCTTTCATGCATATTTGAGAAAGGTTTTAATCTCCCATGGGAACCATTAAGTTGTGCAAAACACCTGGTTGGACTGATCGCTGCCTTTGAGCCGCAGCTCCTCTTCAGAGCTGCAGTTTTCAAGTGTCTATATTACAGAGTGACCCTCCTGCTCTGGGCTCCTCTAGACTATCCAGCAGCAATTAGCAGAAACCTGGTGGAACTGCACATCTGCTGAGCTCATTTTAGGAACTACTTTTCAGTGCAACCCTGGTGAAAACATTGTTAAAGGGTTACCAGAGGAACGATGTTGTGATTATTAAATAATATTTCTTTTAAATCATATTTTATACACATAGCATTTTTACAACTGAAGGTAACATAGTTACTTGATTGTGCTATAAATTATTAGCTGCAAATGATTCATTATTCACTAAAGGAATGCAGTTATTGCCTTCTTGGCAGGAAACTGTTTTCTTTTTAAAAGAACTGAATTAATCATTTGGTTGCATCTTTTAACGCATTTCTAATATTGTGTAAAGGCTTTATTGGTTAAAGGAAAAAGCTGCAGAATATACATTTTAAAAAAAATCTGATTAATTGATTAATTTCATAATAATGTACTAAATCAATCATGTTTTCCTCTTTTAAAAAATACATTTATTTGCTGTGTCTTTTGATGAACATGTAATATTGTTTAAAAATAGCTTACGTGATTAAATGGACAATCTGCAGAATTTACTTTTTTTTTGTCCCAATAATCAATTGCTATAAACAATCGTCTAAAACACATGTCTAAAACAGGAATTAAATTTGTTACTTGTTTCTTTTAATGTATTTCCATTTATTGTATAAAAAGCTTAAGTGGTTAAAAATATATATATTTTTTTACCTATTTATTTATTTTGATCAGAGTAGTGGATTAATCGTTACAGGAAACCCTGTGTTCAGCTAGAGTCCAGCTCCAGTTTGCTTTTCGTCTCGGGGTAAATGTCCAAGGTTTACATGTGAGGTTTCATTCTACAAAGCTGTGGTTGTAAAATGTCGTTTTAGAGGGAAAACTTAGAGTTTTCCCTCTAAATGCTGCACGCTGCTTCTCCCCGACCGTTTCCCTGGCTGTCTCGTGTCAGCTGGCACTCTGCCGTGGCGGCGCGACGGCTCATCGAGCCTCATTTGTTTAGCCGTTGTTTAGATACCAACTCCGTGTCCTTATTTGGGCGTTTGGCTCGTAGTATGCAAAACGGCTCATAAACATGTCAGATTATGACCTTCTAGGAACATTTAAAAGCCTTCCTCAGACGTTGGCTGCTGTTTAAATTGTAACGTTGGCTCGGTGTGGCCACTGAGCTCTCGCCTTGATGTCGTTGCTTTAGGCTGTGAGCTGCTACAACGGCCTCATCCTGAAAGCAGAGGGCAAGGTGGATCCTGACGTCTTCTGCCAGCTCGGCCACTTCAACCTCCTGCTGGAGGAATATTCAAAAGGTAACAATCATTTATTATACTGTATTTGTATAACTTGATGAGCTGAACTGAATCTTAAGCTTTTCATATTGTTCCAAAATGACTCGCTCATGTTGGTTTTTGTTGTCTCGTCCTTCACTTAGCATTATCTGCATACCAGAGGTACTTCAGTTTACAGTCGGACTACTGGAAGGTGAGTCTGATGCACGTTTTCCAGATCGCAGCTCATCAAATGGAGAATAAATTGTGACACAAACTCTCTTACATAATTAATCCAAGAGAGGGAAAGAAAAGAGAAGTTTGGTTTTGATTTAACGTCAGACGGTAGAATAAAAAGTTGAATCATTTTATTCTGTGTGTGTAAGTTTCTGGTCTCAAATGTAAATAAGTAGCTGTTGCAGGTGAAGATGTTTAAACATATTAAAGAACCCAGTTTTTTGGGCCGTTCCGTCATAGAACTATATAGAACTATGACATGACTTTAGCATTTAAACTCTTTAAATGCTAAAGAGTTTGTGGGTTCTCTTTAGCATTTACATCTGAGAGGGAAGAAGGTTAGGTTTTGCACCTGGTGAAGCATTTCTATGTATTTTTTGTAATACTATTCTGACTCTATTGTAATAATATTCTGACTCCCTGCTAGCACGACTTCCATAAGTTCGGCCCCATTTTGTCTAGGCCTGCCTTAATAAGCAATAAATCAGTTAATCACAAGATCAATTATAAGGAGCTCAATAATTTCCAAAAGTTTTCAGTTTAGTGTTTTGGTCTCAACTTTGAAGGACAGTTTTGTTTAAAGAGACTTCATAATTCCTTTTGTTGTTTCTGTTTTGTTTGTTTATTTTAGATACTTAAAATGTCTTTAAAAAAAAAATCACCAGAAAATGTTCATTAGAATTTAAAGTTTATTGATCTTTGAGAATGTCTTCTTGCGTTACCATTATGTTACTTGAAAATGGTCTCAAAACAACATTATCATTTATCGCAATAATTTCTGGGGCAATTTATCGTCCAGCAACATTAGTTATCATCACAGGTCCCACATTGACCAGCGTCGATGGAGGGTTTATACTAACGCAAGCTGCGTTTCCATTGACTTTATAACTGCGTAATTTGACATTTTGAAAATGAAGTCGTTCAAAGGAAACACTGCAATTTCGAAAAAACTCTTGGTTTTTGCTAAATTTTTGCCACTTGGATGAGATGTTGGTCTTTTTTTTTTGGTTTATTTATTTTTTGGTTATAAATTAGTTTATTTCAGCAACCAGATGTTGCCACTGGCACAAATGAAGAAGAAGACAACAGGAAGTAGTTGGAGGATGATGTTTTTTAAAAACTTATCGTGTGAACAAACTTATTCACATGTGACTTTAATTGCTTTACTTATTTAATGGAAACCTTGCAAAATGGTGGGGTTTTTTTTGGACATTAGCATAATATTGACAACATTTGCAATGAAAACACAGGTAGACACCTGGAGTTTGTGGGTTCTGTTTAGCATTTACATCTGAGAGGAAAGGAGGTTAGGTTTTGCACCTGGTGAAGCATTTCTATGTATTTTTCCATTTTGGACCCATTCCCGACTCAAATCTAGTCTTTTAGTTAACTTTTTTTTTTTTTTTAGTTTACTGACTCTCAAGACTTTTAGACGGGTGTCGAGCCTCCTGACTTGGCAGCTGTCATAGTTCTATATAGTTCTATGTCTCTATAGTAAGTAGACTATTGTTAGAAGTTGAACACTAAGGTAATATCTAGGCCTGTCGCGATAAACGATAAATCGATTAATCGTACGATAAATTAAAACTATCGACGTCATTTCAATTATCGGCATTATCGTCTCTTCCGGCCTTTTTCTCTTTCTGTTGATGACACCGAATGAAAAAAGGCTCAACTCCGGTGCTCTCCACTGATCCTCCCTTCCTCATTTCCTTAGTGTAAAGCCCAGTGCACACTACACGATCGTAGAGTTGTCGGCCGATTGTCGGCCCACTTTTAAAACCTGAGAGATCACACATTAGCCGACAGAAATCCTAGGTATAACTGTTCGATCGGGTTCGTTCCTGCCGTGTGGTGTCCAACAATGGGCTCGAAATAATGGCTACAAGTCCAGTGAACTAATTTTAAAACCAGTTATTAATCAATGCATTACTACAATCTACCTGCAATGCATGTGGCTAGTGTCAGCGTCAGTGACGTGCGGTGAGGTTCATAGCTGGTGAGGCACTGACGTCATCAGAATCAGATTTGCAAATAGATGCATAGATTGACAGCAGTTTACAGGTTATGTTTCACTTCTGCATCCTTACACATACAAACTGTAGCTCACAAAATCTATCGCTGCACTTGACTTGCTTCCCGAATCGTTTAGCCTAGCTCGCTGTCACTTACTCGGCAGTTGAGGAGTGAACAAGACGAACGTCTGGGATCTTGAGCGCCCCCTGCCATGAGGCAAGAGAACTGCCTGCCTCACCTCGAACCTGTTCTCTGCCGTTTATAATCGCTCATTACACGAAACACGTTACACAAACACAGTTGGTGACAAAAAGCACTGTACATTATATACATAAGCTAAATTATTGGAAATAAGTTCACATATTAAATTTGTTTAAACCATTTTATTGACGCCGTACAGCAACATGCTCTCTCCGCTTAGCAGCCAGCGCAGAGCCAGGGGTTGCGCAATCCAAGGTGAGGCAGAGCTCGCTGCTGCCTCACCGGCATCGCTTCCAAGCATTTGAATGGGAAAATAAGAAAATTCAGCGATTTTGAACAAATAAAAATCGAAATTGGTGAAGCTACATGAAAAATAAATATTTTTTAGTACAAACCACCGGATGAATATAACAATTTAAATTACTTTATGATTATATATTTTCTTTCTTTCCATGATGGCAGGTGAGGCACTGCCTCACCTGCCTCCCCTGACCGCACGTCACTGGTCAACGTAAAGTCCTGACTGAATGAAAATCATTATAACCTATTTATGACACGTTAACGAAGAACAGCTGAAAAGTTACCGGGTAGCAATTTCTGCGGTAGCAATTTCGCTCCAACTCCTCCTCTTGTCATTTCTATATTCTTTGCATGTTGAATAAACATTAATGTTGTTTCCACGTCGGCTGGACTTCGGGTTGCGCCGTGTCAGCTGTTTGGGATTCCCCGACGTAATTTCCCCTCAGAAAACACTGAGGAGAATCCACGCTTTCTGATTGGCTACCTGTCACATTCAACAGGCTGCGTTAAGATCCCAGTCGGGGAAAAACCCCTGATTTAGATCGGAGCGGCAACGAGGATCTACCGTAACACACCACACAATCTTAGGAAGACCAAATGTCTAAGATTGTTGTAAGGGGAAAAATAGGAGCAAAAAATCGTGTAGTGTGAACTATTGCATCAGGTAGTCGATGTGCCCGTCTTCTCTATTTAAATCTAATTATTACTGAAGGGCAACATAATATACACACTTCATAATCTGCACTCTTTTGGTTGAATGCAGTATTTATTTCCACTTTGGCTTTATGTTGTTTAGTTTTTATCAAGTACATTTTTTGTTAATGGAGACTGAGAATCCATTTTGTTTTTGGTTGTTTTGTTTATTTAGTTTATCAGCTCCAGTGTTAAATATTCTTTTGAAAATAAAGTGTATCTATCTTTGGCAGGAAATCACATGCATTATTACGTCATTTCCATTAAATCAGTGTAAAAAGGTCTTCAGACAATATTATCGTTTATCGCAATAATTTTTTGAGACAATTTATCGCTCAGCAAAATTTGCTATCGTGACAGGCCTAGTAATATCCCAGCTTCCTTCAAAGGTTTGCCATTGTTTGCAGTCATTTTACGCTAAGCTTCACACATTCATTGCTTAAATTAGTTGCCACTATAAATGTAAGAGTAAGTTTCTGAGTTGGTTGTGGTTGCTAAAATGTTTCCCTTAAATGGCAATATCTGTAGACAAAAGTCTCAAGTAGTCTGTCCAAATGCTGCTATTCTTAATAATGGCTCCATGCTCAATCATATCACCTGTCCCAGTTCATACTGGGACCAACTGAGGTGGATTGGGATGAATCACTGGTTGGTTAAGTGACCCAGAGGAAAAAGAAAAGTATGATCTGAATGCAGCTGAAGAAAATTAATCCTGGGAAATGATCCTGTTATGTTTTTATTATTATTTATTTGATTGGTCAACTATTTATTGTTTAAGCTGCTTTGTTCTGCGATGTGATTTCAGCAGAAAATATAACATTCTTAGGGCTGCAGCCAACAATTATTTTACTAATTGATTGTTCTCACTATTAATCAAGAAATCAGGTTTTAAAAAAATGGGCACATTCTCCAGATTTTTTAAGCACAAAAAATCTTAAACATTAAAAATTATATAAAATGCTAATACAGGAAAAAACCCAATTCTATTCATCAAAGTAAGAAAACATTCTATTGCCTAAAATGGAATAACAGCATTCCGTTAGTGAACTCAGTCACTTGTAGCAAAGGATGCATCTACAGCTAAAATCCCACTTTTTCACAGAATTCAAACCAGGTGAAGCTGAAACATGAAACTTGAGTTCTGGCTAAAAGCCGTTTACTAATATTTATTTTTTAGCTAGCTATCCATCCATCTTATCATTTACCTCTTTATCTATCTAGCTATCTATCCATCTACCTCCATCTATCTGTCTAGCTCTTTACCTCCTTCTCTACCTAGCTTGATACATACCTAGCCATCTAGCTATGTATCTAATCAAATTGGGTTTTTATGCGCGATTTGGCTGTGCTCTTTTAGCAAATTGCCTTTTTTGAGTCTGTATACTCCAATTGAGGATTATTCGATTCTTAAATTAGTTGATGATATTTCAATCAATTAATCTTGATTAATCTGATTAATTGTTTCCGTCTTAATATATTTGTTTTCCTCTTTAAAGCCAAGGAAACACTGCTTAAATTTAGAAAACCCAAAATTAAAGTTTTCTGCCAGTGTTATATCAAAGCTGGTGTCTGTGTAATGATGTAGACAAAGACAGTATGACCGGAGATTAACACCATATATTAATATATCCAAAACTGCAAAGCAGCCTTTATTTCTCGGGGGGAAACGGGCTGGAAAGAGTCTTTAGTCGACTCTGAAAAGTAGAGAAAGAAAAAGTCTACCAGAGGGATGAAGCACACCAGCACAAAGTCAACGAGGTCCCAAAAAAAAACAAAAAACATGTTGGCTCAGGACCCCCCACTCCCAAAAAAACAATCAAGAATCAAATATAAAGCCAACAAGACCTCATTCTCCTCCAGTGCGTTCCAGAACAACAAGGCTGAGGTTTCATTCACTGGTGCAGAAATGGGGCTGATTTAATGCGCATGTGGATATGCTGCTTGTTTTTCAGATTTGGGTTTATAGCTTGGAGAGGCGGCATTTAAAATGCTTGGGACACCATTAAATTCTAGCTTTAGGTTCTGGCCAGGATCTGTGCTGTAATCATTGTAATGTGTTCATCTAAATCAAGTCTGATGTACTTTCTTTCCTTTTTTTTTTGTTTCCCCAGAATGCTGCCTTTTTATACGGCCTTGGAATGGTTTACTTCCATTACAACGCATTTCAGTGGTAAGTGTTATGTTTTTCTCCTAAATGATTTCCTTAGACTAACATGGATTAGTTAATTAATGGATTCATGTCAGAACAAAAGCATTTTTAAGGACACATGAGTCCTGGATGCTGGATGTACTACTGATGCTTGTAGCCATGGCTAACAGGCTATCCAGTAAGTGGATATGACCATTTTCCTGCTAGTTCAGGGTTCTTTGGTTGTATTTTTTTCCCCATCTTCAAACTGGAAAATCAGACTTGAAGTTCTGTTTCATATAAATGGGGGAAAAAAATAAACTTTCTTGGCCTCAGGGATGATGTTTAATTCTGCCAAAGAAAGATATCACACTATATGCTGATGATATTTTGATGATTCCAGAAGTTCTCTGGAGAATAGGATATTTACTAGAGGTGAAATGGTACAAAAGTGTTTGTAAATGGTTCCATAGGCTTTCAACAGGATTTAGTTGTTTTAAATGTTTGCTTATTGACTTTATTACTGTCCCTGCATTCAGTCAGAAGGTCATGTAGAAAATATTTATTATTTAGAAAAAGGACATTACATTCTAGTTGAAAGCAAATGTTACATTTCATAGCATAACAGTGGTAGCTGAGTCATGATTGAATTACTTCATCATGTGTTAATTTGTTAAGTTGTGGTACTTAAACTGTAAACTAGCTGGGATAAGAGCTGGGTTAGCGGTGCTAACCCTAAAGCACAAATTATAGACTAAAAATAAAATATAAAATGTCAAATATCGGTCGTTTAACTAAAGGTTAATCAAAACAAAATGATAATGTTCACAGCAATGGAAAAACCACTGGTGGGGAAGAATACCATGCAAATTTTGTGTTTTGCTAACAATTTAGTGTTTGAAAACATTTATTCATTGGCTTCCTCTAGATCATTTGTTCCAGATACATTCTAAAGTGCTAATGTACTTGGGTATTATGTATAACACATGTCATCAACACATGGTGGGTAATCAGGATGGTTGAATTTAGCCTTTTAGCATTAGCATTAGCTTCCTCTGAGTACCATGTTGGTGTAGCGCCTTAGCATTAGGTGAACAAATGTCTGACTCGTGAGTTAGGGTCAGACCCGCTAACTTTTTAGTTAGCACTGCTAACCCAGCTGTTATCCCAGCGGTATTTTTGCTTGGATATTTCTCTACTGTTAACCCTAAATTGTTTTCAGTTTTTTTCTTTTGTAGAACATACCTAAAATATTTGAAGTAAAATCCATCTCAGGAAGCTGAAATATCTAGGTGTAATGCAACCGGACATGCTATTGGCTGGAATTTGCAAACCAGCCAATCCAGAAGCTCTATTTACTTTTCTTGCCTCTTATTGACTGAACCTCCAGGAGAGGAAATGAGGAAGTAGCATGTTTATGAACATCTGGTAACACTGTGAGGTTACCTGCAATCAATCTATAACTGATAAAGGGAGGCGTTCTGTAATAACCAAATACATTTTGTAGTTTTTCACTCTGTAGTTTTCTGACTGTTATCTTAAGAGCAGCTAATAGTCCGTTTCCCTGGACTCAGAGGTTATTATCTATATTAGCCATAGAGGTATCATCCCAGAGTAAGTGAGAGAGTCAATGTCGGCGTTTAGCTAGCATGCTAAACAGAGACTGTATCGGAAAGGGGGCGAGGAGAGGGGGTCGCCGGGACCGGGAGTCGAACCCGCAACGTCCGCGTCAAGGACTAAGGCCTCCAAACGTGCTAACCCCCTGCGCCACCACAGCACGCCCCTATGGGTTTTATTTTGAAAGAAACCAGAAGTAATGCGCTAGAGTTGTTTGTGGTAACTAATTCACAGACTGAGTAACACTTCTGCTTCTCCACTGAAGGTTGAAAAAGGTCGGAAAGCAACTTTTATGCCATCGATGAGAGACATGCGTCATAATTCTGCCCTAGAAAAAGCAGGAAGCTGTAAATCCGGACGTAAAAAATGGCTGAAAATTATGATTGTGAACTTATGAAAGAAGTCTATCAGTGGCATTACAATCCCACCGCTCTGACTACACATCCAAACAGACTTCTCTACACAATTTACAGTCAATGCTCCACAAAACACTAACGTTATTACTTGCGCTTTCTTTTTCTTATCTTCCTTCGTCTGTTACAATCCTGTCAGCTCCCATTGCTGAAAAACTTTAAAATCCATCCATTCGCAGCTCCAGATAATGCGCTGCTGTGCGACGTCTACGTTCTCCGTTTCACTTTGGGGTAGTAAACCATTGACGCAGAAGTCTCACCTCAGTCGGGTTTAATTAGCGGTATGAACAACTGCGCGAAAAAAGATTCCAGCATAAAAATTGGAATTGGTTGTCAAGACCTGCTGTGTGAACGTAGCCTCTGACGGCAGTTCTGAAGAAAAATGCAGTACTCCTGGTACACATCCCTGATGACACCTAAGCGACTGCAGCTAGTCACCTGTATCCTTGGCCACAGAAGTAGTAATGGCAGTATTTTTTGGCTTTATGAAACATCTGTGAATAAAATGAAGCCCCGTTTGACTCCACTCCACCTTGAACTGGAGACTGAATAGAAGCATTAGTCTGCCAGAGCTGAGGGAGGGGAGGGGAAGGCTGTCATTAGGTTGGGTCCAGGGGACAGACTATGTCATGGAGACCAAGGCTGAAGGAATGCTGAGCTGTCAGGTGGGGAATATTGTTTCATTGGGGTGTTAGTGTGTCTGGTGGCCTGAGTGTTTTAAAAAGTTTAAGTGGAGGTTTAATTTTCACCAGCTAGCATCTATGAGTCAAATGGGGTAGTTAGCTTTGTGTTTAGTTAAAAAGTAGCTTTTAGCTGGTTATGAGATTTTACAATAAAAAGTGGAGTGTGTTATTTTTTTTACTGGAGCTGTCATGTTGCTGTGTGGTACAGTCTATCGTGCTGAGGAGCTTCACTGGATGAAGCCTGGGAGGGAAAGAGAGAGAGGGCAAACACAGAGTGAGTGGAGGGAGGGAGTACGTAAACTGAGAGGGGGAGGGGCTGGGGGCACTGAGTTCAGTGTGTGTGTGTGGCATGTTCAGCAGAGACCACAGTACTTTTTCATACAGGAAAAGGGCTGCACACTGACATGCATTTGCTATTGTTGCTATAGTTACACAGCAAGTGGGTTCAGTTGTAAACGGCTCTTTGCCGCAGGTAGGGTCACTTCTGTTTTATCAAAAGGGCTGGATTCATGTTGGCGAACATGATCACATCATTTCATTTCACTAGATCGTGTCCAAGGAAAATCTTGAGTTTTTCTCTGTTAAATGATCCTGGTTTTGGTAGCATTGTGTGCTAACAAAAGCAGTGCAAATTACTCTGCTTTTGAAAATACTGAAGGTTTTCTGCATCGTATTGATGCTATGAGCCAAAGCAATTAGCTGTTGCTGTAAAGCACTCTGCTGATATTCAGAGAGCCCCTTCCTGAATCTTCCAGTAAGCGAATGCTCTTAAACTGAGAATCCACATCTCTGAGGTTCATGCTGGAACATATTGTCTGTTCAGAGAGGATGTATTACTGAGCTCAGTGCTGCTCTGCATCGTATTTCATCGTCTCTCTGAACCAAGCCTTTCATGTGAAGCATTCAAGCAAGATGGCAAACTAACAGTTTCTAATATTGGTATTAAGATGACCAAAAAAAAGACTATAATTTTTATTTTTTTATACATCTGTAAGACATTAGAGCAATTCTTCTCCCAAAAAATTTTCTGATTTCAGAAATGCAGCTACCTTGTGTTTAGAAAACATTAAGCTCACTGACTCCTAAATGAACATTTCCTAACTGTATGTTGATGGTTGTCTGTACATGTTGTCAGCGCATCCTTATTTATGTCTTAAATACATCTGTTAAAATTGAGGCCTTAAATTATCTTAAATTCATTGAGAAACAATATGTTGGTATTAAATGTTGATCTTTAATTTTGTTGTGGAAGGACTATCTACTCTCATTCTATGTAGTTTCTTTTTTAAAGTTTTCTTTCTGAAATTCAAAACTTTGAGTTGCACAGATTTCTTCACTGAATTCTGTGACTCAAGGTGGTGGCGACTACTGGTCACTAGCTGCTACTATATGTAAAAAAGTTAACTAGCTTTTTTTTTTACATATAGCAAGCTGGCTTTATGTAAAACAATGGTCCGTTTTTTTCATGTAAAGCTAGCTTGCTTTTTTATGTTTAAAAAAAAGCTGGTTATACGTAAAATAGCTTTCTAGCGTTTTACGTAAAGTTAGCTTGCAAAAGTTTTATTAAAATTAGCTTGTTAGCGTTTTATGTTAAGTTAGCTTGCTAAATGAAAGCTAACTTGCATGTTGCAAGCTATATGTAGATATAAAAGCTAGCTACAGGGAATTTTGTGACTCAAGGCGGTTAAGTCTCGTGTTCTGCTCCCAGTGATGATATTTTCTGTTTACAGCAGATTAGTGTAGCACAATCTGCTGGGCAATTAAGACGTTCCAAGAGGTGCTTTACATCGACCCAATGTTTTCCCGAGCGAAAGAAATTCATGAAACTGAATGAAGTCCTTTTTTTTTGTTTAGCACATTTCAGCAACAAGGCAGTTCAAAGTTTTTACATAATTAAAAAAAATACTAAAAGCACTACAATAACAAAATAAAGACAAGTAAATAAACTTAGACCTGAATATCGAGGAGAGTGGTTTTTATTTTGAAAACTACTGTTTGGACATATGAAACTCTTATTTTGGAGTCATGATAACTGGACTGATGTAGGGGGAACTGTTGCCATAATTCCCATGTAGACACTTCTCTGTGCTGTGAATTAACATATGTACCTGAAGCAGCTTGTTTGAGCAGTGCATTTGTTCAAAAATGAAATCCTATAATGAAGACCAACTATTCCTAAAGATTTGATTTAGAACCCATTTGGCTCCGATCATTGAAATGCATCCTAAGCTTCTAGTTCTGAATTTCTCACCCTTCATAGACATCCAGGAGCCTTTTCGTTACTTGAAATCACTAAATAAGATATGATATTAAATGGATTCCTCAGTTATATGTGCCTATTAAATACTCTGGCAGGACAATCATTTGAGTCAGACTTGAGTTTGTTTTCAGCTTGTGATCATTTTTTTTTTTTTTCCCCTCTCCAGGGCAATTAAGGCGTTCCAAGAGGTGCTTTACATCGACCCAACGTTTTCCCGAGCGAAAGAAATTCATCTGAGACTGGGGCTCATGTTCAAAGTCAACACAGACTATGAGTCCAGCTTAAAGGTAAATCAGAACGACAGACTGAATGAGGAGTTCTGGGCTGTTCAGGTGATATACAGGGAAAACATTAACTGGTTAAAATGTTTTGTTTTTTACAATTTAAATCAAGCCGTCTCTTAAATCTAGCCCAGTATGGCTGACTGCTGATGGATTACATCAAGTTCAACAAGACGTCTGTGTTCGATATGAAAGGCCGGTACAGTTGTTGTTGAGTCAGTTTTCATTGGTCTGTGCTGGAAGCCTGAAATAGACTCCATGTCTCCAGTTCTTCTGACAAAAGCTGTTATTAGGAAGAGTAAAATTTACACCTGTGAACCAAATGTGTCCAGACAGTTCTGGCTCTGCTGTAGCCTGAAACTTTCAGATTGTGATCTGATCCCTGGCCTCGTTATGGTCCAGACGTTTCTCATAGATTGTTTGTTCCTGGAGATCCAACTCCAAATCACACAAGATTGTGCGAAAACAATATTCCTGAATATAACTTGAACTTTTACATCAACAAGGTTACAGAAACCCTTAAGATTTGTCTTGCACATGGAAAATTGACTTATAATCTTGTCTGTTCTCAGATTTAACTGTTGGAGAACCCTTAAAACTCTTCATTGCTTGGTGTGTCCAAAGCAGTTAAGTTTTATATATTTTTTTAAGAGCATGGCCAGAGTAGTTTTTTTACTTCTTACACAGTTGACCCTCGTCTATTCCCTGTTTAGTATTCACAGATTTATTCTCTATTCTCTGATTCTTCTGTGGGACTCAACTCACATTATTCACGGAAAAATTTGCTGCATGCATATTATTTCTCAGACCATATTTAAAATATTCTAAAGATTGGGAAACGGCAATACTAAACACTCTACTGACTGGTGTTTACAAAGCAGCCAATACAGAAGGGCTGCTGATTTTCCTTGGCACCGATTGGCTGTATCCACAGGAGAAGAAATAAGGAAGACTGTAGATATTAGTTTCTGCAATTGAGCTATTAATGCGTATTAATACATGTTGAGGTGTATTTGGTTTATTTGATCTAAGATTTCAGTTATTAACGAGCAACTGTGGTCCCTAACCCCAACGAATAAATAGTTCCCACAAGACCAGACTAGAGGTAAGTTACCCCAAAAATGTGCCTTCTTGAAAAGCAACAGTGAACACAATTGCCCATTAATGTGTTTGGAGTCACTTGGTAGCATTGTAATGTAGAGAGGTTTACTGATGGGGACGCACCAGTACACTTTTTCACTACACCGATATCTGAGGTGTCGTATCGGCCAATACCCATCCGATACAGAAAAAGTGCAGAATTGACTCAAAACACAGACAGAAATGTACTGAATTGCAAATATATTTGATAACTCTGCACCAGTACAGCACACTGAAATGCAACAATAGCTTCACAATCTTGGTCGAACATGTAAAAACACAACTTCAGTTTTTTTTTAGTCTGTGCAAATAAGAGTAGAATGGCCAATTTAAAATAAATAAGGAAGAAACTGACGAAAGCATTAGTTTGACTACCTTGGTCATACATGTAAAAAGTAAACTGTAACAAACCTTCTTTCAAATGTAATTAGGAATTCTAAATAAAATGTAAAATAAATAATGCATTACGTTGCTCAGAGTAAAAAGCATTGAATTAGATGGAATAGATCTGCCCTTACAGTTCGGGCTTATTATCTGTATGCACCAATACAGATATTATCGCATCGGTTCATTTCTAGTAACTCATCTTAGTGGGAGCCTGTAGTTAATAAATAAGAGGAGTCCGAGGATTGAACCTTGGGGTACCCATCATGTGATTTACGCCTACTCTGATGAGAAATCCCTGTGAGCGACATTTAGACCAGATGAAGCCCTCTCTGGCTGCAGATAGTGCTACAGTGTTGCATTGAGCAGGCTGCTCATGCTGTTTGTCCTTAATTTTGGACGCGGCCCTCCCTCTCGGTCCTGAGTCACTGCCAGCCGCTCACACACGATTCACAGCCACACACTCCCACCAACAGAATCTCACACATGCCTGCCCCAGTTACCTACAGGGAGGAGTAGGCGCCTCTTCAGAGGAACAGGGACACAATAAAGGTAGAGAAAGAAGGGAAGACATGAACGATCCTGATCAGATGCAGAATTTGCTGCATTCCCATTAGGAACCAAACGTTACATACGTCTCACCTGTCCTTGTCAATCCCACCTGCGCTCGTTAGGGGAAACGTGTCTGCATCAGTTTGTGTGCTGTTGCCTCCCGCAGCTGCAGAGAACAGATCTGAGGAAGGAGGGGAAGCTGCTGTGTGTGTGCGTGCGTTTGTGTGCGTGCGTGCCGGTTCCTGCTTTGAGGTATTGTGTGTCATCTCCGTGCTCTCTCTTCTGCAGCCGTCTGCTGAATGGTAATCAGTGACACCAGGAGAGAGGAGGAGGAAAGAAGGGAGGGGAGACAGATAAAAAGAAAGACAGCAGAGAGACGGGGGAGAGAATGAGGAAAGCAAGATGTGAGGAGGGAGGTGGAATGCCAAGCTGACAATCCTGCGGCATTATCTGGCCGACTGTAGAGCGAGTGTGAAGGATAGAGAAGTCTGAGGGAGACCCACCGTCTAGGTAACGCCTTTTAGTCTCTGAAATCAAGGCATGTGGGATTTGGTGATGTTTTTTTACTGCTAATGCTTGATTTTTAAAACGCCACTTTCTTATGAGCTGGTTCCGTTCATTTGTTCATGCAGTAATTTGGATAGGTTTTATCTGCCTGACGTTTACTGTGAGTGTAGCAGAGCCCGGGGTAGGAGCTATGTTTAGCCTCGGCCTGGATGACGGATAACGGCGCGCGCCTCATCAGAAATCCCCACGGATGTGCCAGAGGAGTACCTACTGGCTGTTTGTGGTTTCAGCGGGTTCTAGTCCTCACAACGTGACCCAGATACTGTCGGCTCCTTTCCAAATGCGTGAACCTGCACAGGGTCACGCTGCCGCCTGTCACCTTGAAGCCACCTACGGATGTAGAGATGGGATTCCAATTTTTGGTTGATTTGAACCCAATCTAATGTCTCCTTAAAGACGAACGCAGGAAGACAGAAGACCAGCTTTTAAAAGGATTTTTTATTTCTAGGTAACCTGCCGTTGGCAACAGAGGTGATGTCACACTGTGTTAGAGAGCAGTTGATGTAAAACAGGCTTTTAGCAATCTATCAAAGACGGATTAAATGAACATGCAGTGGATCTTTTAAACTGTTATATGCGATTTCTATATGCAGTACATGTGCATTTTTCAGTCTAACGATTCGATTCAAATGGTTTTCGATGCAGAAACCAAATTTCCTATTCAGTCTGGAGATTGTTTAAATTGTGAGTGATAAGAGGAAAAGATAGTGTAGCCTATATCAACTTTAGATTGAAACAGAATTGGGTTGGTGCATAAATTCCCAGTATTAGGTTAGCTACTTCTTAAACAAAAAAAATTCTAAGAATTATTCAAAACGTATACGCGTAATGCCGCATACTCACAAATAGGAGCGACAAAAACATACAACTTAAATGCGTTTTAAAATCAACTTTCGAATATGCAGTTAGCATGGTTACTGCAGCTAGCCTTACGAAGTGTGTGTTTCTTAGAAAATGTAATTTTCACCTTTCAGGCCTGATTCATACATTAGATTCTTTTCAACAGCAAGCCAAGCCCAGCTGTTGTTGCTCCGGTGTCTGTGTGCGTTAGGAGGGACTCCCAGTCAGAGCAGGGCACCAATCAGGAAACACAAAGATCTAGATAGTTTCTCAGTTTCAAGGATGCAAAAACATTTTTTTTTCCCTTTTTATTCCAATTCTTCTGGTCCTCCCGCCAGTAGACTGTACATCAAACCAGTACCTCCCACTCCCCGAGAGGCTTTTGTGAAAACTGTAAATCTGAGACAAAACGTCACCAAAAGTGCTCTTGTCCGTTCCGACCACAGGGTTCACCTTCAAAAACACAAAGATGTATTTTAAACTGAGATTCGGAAAAGGCGGTTAACGTTTCTAAGGGTGTCTTTACACCTGATAATAATGTGGACTTGGTTTGATTGGGGGACCAAAGTTGCAACAGTTGTTCCATTTTCAGCTGGTGTGGTTCGCCTTCACACTGCACTCTGGAAAACAAACTAAACTCTTTGAAAAACCAGGTCACCCTCCTCACCTGTGTTGGTGCTGCACCAAGAATCACTGAAGTGCAGAACTTCAGTGAACCGAAGAAGCCACTGAGCGCAACTTCCTCCTTCACAAGATGTAAACAAAAATGGAGTAATGTCAGATTTTAGAGGATGTAGGATTTCTCTTTTGTTTTTGTTTTTACCCAGAATACCCTGCACTATAGTTCGCTTACTGCTTCTGGTGTTGGCGTTGACAAATGCCGCCAGAGTTCACTTCAACCAAACCTAGGTTGTTAGGCAGACCAGAGTTTGGTTTTTTGTTCTGCATCAGAGTTTGTTTGCACATTCACATTTCCCGAAACAAACCAGACTAACTAGCCAAACAAACCAGAGTTTGATGAAAGTGGACTAGAGAGATCTGGTGTGAATGCACCCTAAATCTTCCAGGATAGACAGGAGTTGAAAACTGAAAGGATCCAATCAGATCAACTCTGCTAGATGACCTTTAGTCTTCCTGTTATCTGCTGAATGGATGTGGCCTTTCCTGGACTTGGCTCTTGCTAGCTGTTTTTTTTTTTTGTCGTTTTGTTTGCGTTGTCCTTCATACTACAAATTAAACCCGACTGCAGAAACTTCTGTATGAATGATTTCCGACCCCAAACTGACCCGCATGCGCAGAAGAATGTTGAGGTCACACAGCAGTGCTCTGTTTACGAAACAGGCTGTTACCTTCAACTGTTATAAAAACGTACTGTATATCAAACATGACTAAAAACAACATTTGACTTTGCAATTTAGCACTTTAAAATTGGGCCTCTGTCTCTTTAAGAAGCATTTGCTTTTTCTGACACTACGCCTTCAGGAAGTCATCACAACAACAATCTTAGGAGTGTTGCACTGAGAAGTATTTCAGATGATGAACTTAGCTGATGCTCAGTTTCACCAGGTGTTTGCTAATTGTTGTTGACTAGTTTGAAGGAGCTAAATGGCGGGGGAAATCTTTGTGAGGAGACTTCAGCTCCAAGGAGGAGCGTTGTGAGAGCAAGCGTTCAGGCAGCCCTGAACAGTTGACACAGGCAATTCAACAATTTCTCAGACATGCGTGAAAGGATCAGTTCAACACTCCAGGTATGTTTTTGTTGAGGGAATAACATGATAAAGTTCAAATAAAGTCAATTTTAGGGTGGTGTTTTCCTGCAGAAATGGCAGTTCTGTTGATGCATTCAAAGGCGGTGTAGGAAGCGATCTTTGTGTTTCCTGTGGCGGTGGGGTTGCTAATTGTTGTTGACTAGTTTGAAGGAGCTAAATGGCGGGGCACAGTCTAGACAGTTTTAGGCTCCATCACATAAAACCAGTCTAGTTCAGCCCTACAACGTCCGCCGTCCTCTCATGTTCCGGTCACCTGGGTTTGTTCACGGTTTGTTGGGAATTGGACCGGAGCAGCGCTCATATTTCCGTCAGACATTGGCCCACACATTTTTTTTAATGACACAAATCACACAGACATGAGATCCTGTTTCCATAAAAAAATTAATTAAACCTTTTTCTTCTTTTGTCTCTGCAGCATTTCCAGCTGGCATTGATCGACTCTAATCTCTGCACTTTGTCCAAAGCTGAAAGTAAGTCGTAGCTAGAAGCTGAAGCAGTGCGGCGCTGCAGGCTGGAGCTTTAACTAGTTATACTCCAACCTCGCTTTTTCCCTGCCGACCGCACTAGAACTAAGACACAGGTTGCCTAGGAGACGGCACGAGGAAGGAGCTGAAAAGACTTCCCAACACATCACACATGCACACTGTGATTTCTTATTACATGATTACACTGGAGAGTGTTAGACTCCCCCCGCCCATCTGCGCTCCACACTGCTGGCAGTCTGTTTTAATGGAGGTCCTCAGGGTGGATGGGAAATCTCCCAGATTGTCGTCATGGTTAATTTCTTCTTCTGCTTTTTCTCTCTTCCAGTTCAGTTCCACATCGCTCATTTGTATGAAATCCAGGTAAGCAGATCACATTTGAAGTGATTCCCCGCTTTGTTAGCGACGACGTATTAAGAGCCACTGTAGATAGAAAGAGGCAGGGAGAAATTTTGAGGTGAATTTCTGAGCTCCAAAATGCTATGAGAAATTTTAAGATTCATTTCAAATATTTTCTAGAGAAAATAAGGAAATTGTTTGAGCTCAAGTTGTAAATAAGTGAGGAAAAATTCAAATTTTGAGGTTCATCTCAGAAATTGTTTAGAAAAAAAATGCAGGAAATTTCTGAGCGCCGATGGTCAAATATTTGCAAGAAAAACTACTCCAGAACTTTTAAATTAGTTTCACATATTTTCTAGAGAAAACGTGCAAGTTTTCTGAGCTTGTAAACTTGGAACATTTTTGACTTTTCGATCCCAGAAGACTCCCAGGTCTGTTTCAAGAAAAAGTCCAGGATTAATCTCACAATTTCTGTTTTTCTCCCCTCGTAAATCAGATTTTTTTGAGCTACGAGAATTTACTTCTTTCTTATAGAAAATGTCTGAGTTAAGCCTCAAAATTTGAGTTTCTTAGACTCTATTTTCTACCTACAGTGGCCCTAATAAGCCATCATATCTCCCACTTCCAAATTGACCTGTACATTTCTGAAGGTCTTATTGATAAATTGTTTTGCAGGCTCCACTACTTGCATGTATATTCTGTTTCCTTTATTGTAGATATTTCTCTAGTAAATTCAAACCTTTACTTGAATTAGAGACAGGCTGGTTTTCATCAGGCTGTTGGGAGTTGTTAAAGTTTATTTGGTTCAGACTGGTTCATCTGCACTCTGACAGATGGAGTTTAGTAAAGTTGCAGGGAAAATGTTTTTTGGGGGAGGTGGGAGTTTTGCCCCCCCTCTCCCCCCATTCTTTAAATTTTCAAAATTTGAAAATATTCAACTTTTATTCATGAATTTAAAAAGTTTAAAACTTTTTTTAACTTTTAAGACTGAAACATTTTCTAGAAGATTTTAGATTAATATCAAAAGTTGATTTATGTTTTCAGAAATGAACTTCACTCTCCTCCCCCCTTTTCAATGCCCCCAATATGCCACTGCACTATATTCTTGAAATGAAACAATTTAAAACATTTGGTAGCCTGATCCTAAAAATCCAAATCCATATCACAGAAGGATCACTGAAATAAATGGCACTGTTTGAAAAATATTTTCCATCATTTCTAAATTCTTTTTTTTAGGAAAAAAATAATCGACATATTACCTTTTTTAAAATTATTTTTATGCTATTTTTTTGTCCTGTCTGTCTGGCAGACATGTGGCATCTGGCCTGGCCTGTACTATTCCTCCCCTTCCTCTAAATTAGTGGCTCTGTCTGGTCATTAGCAGTGTGAGGACGGCTGTGGTCTTTGTTTCCAGATAGGGCCATAAAACGCCGTGTCTCCTGTCTGCCTCTAACCGCCTCTGCGTCTCAATCTGTCTGTCCCGCAGAAGAAACACAGAGCGGCGAAAGACGCGTATGAGAGTCTGCTGCAGATGGAAAACCTTCCTGCTCAGGTGAAGGCCACCACACTGCAGCAACTGGGTAAGTGGCTCCGCCTGATCTGTTATTTTCTGCCATGGGTCAAAGTTGTAGCAAAAGTGCTGCAACTTATTCTGGTTTGTCTTGGTTTCCCATCCCCCTGCCTTGACGATAGCGTGGGTGTGTGTGTATGGGGGTGTGTGTGTGTACTTCAGGCATAAAGTTTTGGTCTTTGAGAATATGGTGTTTTTAGAGGACAAATTTATTAGTAAAACTGGTCCAGTTGTGTTTGAGGACAGAAGTTACTGAGACTGTAGGAAAGATTTTTGTGTTGTGGTTTAAAGCTGCTGTATGTAACTTTTATAACAAATATCTATTTTTTTTATAGTTGTAGAAATCTCCCTGCTCTATGCTATGCTACAGCTGGATCCCCACAACATATTCTGTTGTCAATGCTAGGCTAGTTGTGCCACCGATACCGGTAGATAGACAGTGTAAAGGATAAACAGAAAGTTGTTGCTGCCATTAGTACACCAGGGTGATTGACGGCACTAAGACCCTCCCCTCTGCTTTGATTGGTTGTGACATTTCCTATTGACTTGGGGAGGAAGTGGAGGAGGTGAATGGTTTATCTGTCTCATACTGTCATGACATTGTAACAGTTTTAACAAATAAACATTTTTGCAGTTACATACTCCACCTTTGTCGCCATATTGTTTTACACTGCAATGCATTCTGGGTAGATGACGTATGCTAGGCTCTACAGCTCTAGCACCATCATTTTTGTGAACTACTTCTCAATGAAATGTTTGTAAAAATATTGTTCAAGACTTAACAGAGGACTGATAATGTGATGACTTCCTCATGTTTGATGTAGCCAGCATTTTTATGACAACTGAAGCTAACACAGCTACTTGATTGTGCTATAAAATGGGACTATGAGGCTGGAAAATACATAATACTGCCACATTTAAGAGCAAATTTAGCATCAGTTGGCTAGATAAGGTTTGTTTTTGCCACTGGCTCACTTCTGTTGCCAAAAAAATAAAGCTAGGCATTGTGGGAGTTAAGTCTGTAGCAAGCATGTAGCTGCTGCCCAGGGTCACAAACAGACCCCAGAAATATCACAATTTATGTTGTGCTTTATTGTAATACAGCAAGATCCCTCAACCATCCCTTATATTATAGTTTTTTTTCCCCATCTTAAATATTATTACAGGTGGCATCAAAAAGGTCTTAAGTCTTAAATTTGACTTGCTGAAGTCTGCAGCTACCCCAATAAATCGTCCTGCTCCTCAATAAAACGACATCAAATCAAACCAATCTGTGTCTCCTGCTCTGCTACTTCATCAAAACAAGGTTTCAACAGCCACACTCACTAAGTACTGCTAATCATTGCCTGCTGAGGGTTTCCATGGTGACGATCGGAGCATGCTTCAGGTGTATAGGAGGACGTGGAGGGGAGAAGGGGTGGGCTGTGATTGCTTTGGTCTGTCTCCCAGAGCGACCTTGTTTGTTGGAAATGGCTTGTTACTGCTTGTGTGTGTGTGTGGGTGGGAGAGGGGGGAGTGTTGCGTGCGTGCACTGTGGCTGCTTCAAATGAAGCCTTTGAAGAAGGCCACCTGTCTCACTTTATCCGTCCTTCTCCACTGTTCGGTTAAAGCTCCTTAAGGGGACAGGGGCCCGGGCGGAGTCGGCCGTCTCCACAGTGGCGCACATTTTGTCTGGATGGAGGCTCATCGTTCCGCCCCATACCAGTTTCCACTGGAGCTCAGAGGAGTTGTTGAAGACTAACAGCTGATCTGCTCTGCTGCTCGTTAGGCTGGATGCATCACACTGTGGAGCAGCTGAGGGAGAAAGACTCCAAGGGCTGCTACGCCATCCAGTGTCTGCAGAAGTCTTTAGAAGCAGACCCCAACTCCGGCCAGTCCTGGTACCTTCTCGGCAGGTACGCCTTAAAGCTTTTTGACGTTATTTGCTTCTGTTGGAAATACACACTACAGACACGTTGCTTGTCGTTGTTTACACCCAGAAAATTTCATGCGTGCGGACAATGTTTTAGGTCATAAACACAATTCTTTTACATGCCATCCAAAGCTTCGCTGCTGCGGTCGAACAGTTCACAAATGAAGCCTGGAGATAGAGGTGTTATTGATTTTGTGCAATGTGCCGCAGCAAAGGGAAAACGATGCAGAGAAAAGCCATTGAAGAACAACTCTAAGGCCCTGTTTACATGACAACAATTTCTGGTGAAAATGGAAGAGTTTTGTTGCGTTTGTATTGTACATTTACATAAAACCACCAAATGTTTTTTTTTCTGACAACGGTACAGATTGAAAACGGTTTCCAGAGTGTAATGGCTCTGAAATGTACCGGTGTCCGTTGTCTTGTAAACAGAGTAAATGGATGTTTTCTGTCAGGGAATCCCTAGCAAAACATAGCTGCTTCCTACAATCCACAGAAGAAGAAGAAACTACTCACGATGCTGGTGTTACTACAGTTCGTGTTTCCTCATCAGCGTCTCTTCACCGCTCTGCAACGCCTAGGTGGCAAAATACATGTGTGCTTGTTCAGCACTCATAACAAGCACTCGCTTGTTAAGTGCTCTTATATAGAGAACTACGGACACCGTGAAAGCTCCAACAACGTGTTTCAGCAAAGTTATCCCACTTTTTTCCATCTTCATCCTAATCAGACATACATAGTGCGTGTTTTCCCCCAAGATGTGGGGGAACGGTACCTGATGTGGAAATGTGAATTGACCTGCCTTCAAGTAGAACATTATTTTTTTTAATACATGCGCACTTAGTTTCAAAGAACCTAGCACCAACTAGTGGCTTGGCGAGGGCATTACACCTTTTCGATGTGTACTGTTACTGTGTAAACAAAAATTGTAATTAGAACGTCTTCATGTAAATGTGTTAACAGAAACGAAATGAAATTTCCATTTTTGTTGGATCATTGTCATGTAAACAGGGCCTAAACTATTTGTATTCTTCTACGCACAGCTCCATTACCATAGCAACCAACTGACAACAGCTTCCACGGGTGTATCTAGATTTAACACCAAAAAATATAAAAAATTTCCAACACAAAGAACAGAACATCCAGTCTGTTACAGTTTTATGTTTTCAGGCTTGATGTTTATTTTATGATTGTTACTTTGACAACTTGACAGATAAAACCAATGAAAGTCACTGAGTAGCTTTTTGTCCCTGGGAGGCGGGACACATTGTGTCTCAGAAACGTCAGTCAATCCTGTGTCTTAGAACAAATCTGTTCTCAAGATGCAGCTCAACATTAAACCTCGGAGATTACAACACGTTACTACTCTGGTATTGATTGTTGGTCTTTTGCTGCGGCAATCTCTGTCCGACTGACATAAGTCATGAAATATGTTGTTTTCCTAAAATGCAATGATTTAGAGTTGGTTTTGCTTTCTGTTGGGCAGGTGCTACTCCAGTATCGGAAAGGTGCAGGATGCCTTCATCTCCTACCGCCAGTCCATTGATAAGTCGGAGGCCAGCGCTGACACCTGGTGCTCCATAGGGTAAGAGCAGAGTGTGTCAGCTAGTGTGGCTGTAGAACAAGATGCTTCTTACTGTAGACTCACTGTAGACAAAATCCCCTGCAAAAGTATACATCCTGCCACAACTTTTGTGTTTTATACACAGAATTATGAAGAGGAAGGACAATATTAAATCTTTTAAAGGGATCCATAATTAGTTGTAATAATATTATTTGCTTGAAATATTTCAGATGTTGGAACGATGCAGTAAAAATACTGCAAGGTCTTGAATTTTTATAAATGTAAGTAAAATATTGTCACATGGACGTCGCCATTTTGTTTACCCTGCAATGCATTACGTATGCTAGGTCCAACAGTGCTAGCTCCATCCAGTCAGAACGGTAACTTTTGTGCAATAATATTAAACCCTTTAAATTTGAACTGGAATGAGTGAAAATGGAAAGCAATGGAGAAATGAAGATGAGGACCAAACGGAGGAAGAGGAGAGATTAGGCCGGGGAAAAATACTGATATTTGTGCAGCTGTTGCCTGAAAATGTCAGCCGGTCAGCTCCAGAGAACTGCTGAGAGCTTCAGCTTCTAACTCAACTATTAGCAGCAACGCACTAATTGTTGAAGTAGGAACAAAAACTCAAGCTGTTTTTAGCATTGGTTAGCAAGTGGTTAGCATTGGGATTAAAACATTTTCTCAAACACATTAAAACGTTGTGTTACAATAACGTAAAGATGCTTCAATGCCACTTTAAGCGCCAATACATTATCTTATTCTTTGATTAAAGCCGCTACCTCATGCTAACGGCGCTAGCTCTAGCTAATATGGTGGACAGTAGACTACAAGCCCATTAGTCCTGTTTGTTTTAACAGATAACTCATGTTTAAAGTCACATGACAACCGCGAGGGACTTTTCCTGGGCCCATTCATTTTGTGGGCTGCCCTTGTCCGTCTCCATGATCTTAACTTCTTGCATTTTGTTTATAGACCCAACTCCCATGTCATCAACCTGACATGGATTGCGCAGGTGAAAAATACAATAAAGACATCCAATTCTTTGAAGAAATTGAGTTTTTATGTCTCACAAAAAACAGTGTTTAGGTTAACAAATGAAAAATTACAACATATTTACCCCAACATGTTCACTTTGTCGTGGGTCCCTTTTAAGAAATGTTTTCAAATGTTTTCAATTTTACTAAAAAATTTGTAAAACTTTAACTTGTATTTGTGTTTAGCTCCTTAAGCAAACTCCAGTTTGCCACAAGACGTACAGGAAACACAGCAAGCATGCGAATGCAGGTGCTCTGGTCAAAACCCTGAACGGCCTAGTCAAACTCCAATATACAGTGTAACAGCATGTGACGATTAAGAGACAATTAGAAAAAGTAAGGTCTGGACCGTGTCCCTCCCCCTGCCCTCTCTGCTTGCAGTGTGCTGTACCAGCAGCAGAACCAGCCCATGGACGCTCTGCAGGCCTACATCTGCGCCGTCCAGCTGGACCACAGCCACGCCGCCGCCTGGATGGACCTGGGTACGCTGTACGAGTCCTGCGGCCAGCTGCAAGACGCCATGAAGTGCTACATCAACGCCACGCGCAGCAAAGCGTGCCTCAACACCGCCGCTCTCGCGCAACGCATCAAACTGCTGCAGGTGGAAGCCCCGCCCTCATTTCCCCCAACCCCAGCCCCCTCCAGCCTGCTGTGTTTAATGTCGTACAGTACTTTTTGGTGTTTGTGCATTCAGGTGCTGTGATAACAGCCCAGCATTGCCAAAGCAATCAGCTTTTAAAATGCATATTGTCCTTTTTTTTTGTTTTTTTGCCTTTGAACACATAGATATGAATAATAATTCATATTAATGTGACTTTCTCTCACTTTTAAAGCATACATTCACGACATTAATCATTTCTCTTATTTTTATGTCCGGGTAGAGACGCTATATTAGCGAGCAAGACTTTGTTTTTGTTTTGTTTTTTTTGTCCTTTTTATAGTATTTCGACTTCCAATTCAGGCTCTAAAGTTTGTTGTTTTCACACAATTTCTCCTCCTAGGCTCAGTTGTGTAACCTTCACCCAAGTAGTCTGCAGAATAAGAGTAAAATGCTTCCTTGTATTGAGGAGGCGTGGAGCCTTCCCATTCCTGCCGAGCTCACGTCCAGGCAGGGGGCCTTGAACTCAGCACAGGCGCAGCAGGTGAGAATCAGAAAGAGACGGAGCGAGGCCCCGTTTTGTTTTTCTTTTCTTTCTTTCTTTCTTTTTTTTTTGCAGTAGACGCCAGATTGTCCTTCATCGTTCCTCCTCTCAGATTGTTAGACTTGTCGCTAACTCTCCATTCAGAGCAATTCCTGTCCCACGTTTTTTTTTTAAATTTTTGCCCACTCACTGCAACTCACTCAGCAAACTCAGACGCTTGGACATGCGTGCCTTGCAAAAAGCATTTTGTCTCATTAAAATGTCCATTTGTTTTATTGGGATTTTATGGGATTGACCCTCTGAGTCCATGCTTTACCGAAGCTCAGAACAATAATTGCTAATCATTGTCCTTGGGAAAATATCTCAAACTTTGTCAGGTTGGTTGGAAAGGATCTCAATATGTGGGGTAATCTAAACCATCAGCCTTCAAACATTCCAACCCAAAGAGACGTTTTTACTCTCTATCTAGCCAGATAAAACTCATTTAGAGCCATAGGTGTGAAGTGACCTAGTTATCTGTACTTTAACTAGGCCATGCTATCGCATCTACCCACCTTAATCTAAATCAGGTGTCTGCAAGCCTTACAACCCAGTCTTAAGGTGATTCTTAAAACTGTGAGACTGTTGTCATGGTCAGACAACGGGGACGCAATGGGGGTGTCCCGCCAGACCATCAGTTCCTGAAACAACGCCAAAAAAAAAGCTTTCGTAAAAGCACATGGAGTCAGTGCGATCCATCTGGGACGCTGCACAGAGCAAAGAGCATACACGTGTGTTCCAACGTAGTTAAAAAAAAAAAAATGTTTTACTAGTAGTTTTCATTTCATTCTTTGAGGAAATTCAATACAACTATTGGAAAAATTAAACCTGCATTGAGACGGCGTGTTCAGGGTGATGCCTGCTGTCAGTTTTTATCATTTTTTTAATGCAGGTCAGAAGTTTTGGTGTCTGTCTGACCAGAGCTTCTTCTTCCATTATTATTCTCCTTCCATTTCAGATTTATGCTATTTTGTGTTGGTCTATCTCATAAAGTCAAAATCAAAGTTTTAATGTTCTGCGACAAAATGTGAGTAATAAAACTATTTTTGCAAGACATTGCATGTAAAGGTTTGGATGCATGAATTTATTTCAGCAAAGTGACAATCATTCATCCCAGCTTGTCTGTTTTTGTGACAGATGTAAATGGTTCTGTAATTCTGTTCCTCCACAACCTAAGGAGGCATTTCTGCTCTCAGGCCAGCTAAATGAAACTCGTTTACAGCCGCAAATGTCACAAGATGCTTAGAAAAAAAGACAACTTATAATTTCCGATATAACTTAGAACTTCATTGTAAATTTTATGTCAATTGTTTACTATTTTTACCATCAACCTTCCAGGAGGCTACAGATCAAAATTACCCCTAGTGGCTGAATCTGGTATACGTCCATGATTTTAATGCACTCATGTTGATCAATATACACTATCCCTTATGAAACAAATTGGAAAGAAATTGATATATAAATATCTACTCTCAGAAATGTATTTTTCAAGAACTACCATTTTATTTGCATTTTGATTAATTAAACAAAATTTAGCAAAAAGATTTTTTTCTACTGTAGAATAGAAAATTTCGCAACAAAAAATGTGCGAAAAATAGATTTAAAACCATTACTGGTATGTTTCTTGTCATTCTGTCGAAATTCAACAGGGCGTTCCCACATCCTTAAAAAGTCCTTAAAAGTCTTACATCTGTGCAGCTCAAAATTAAGGCCTTAAAATGTCTAAAATTCATTCGCCCTTGAATAGATCTTAGATCATAGATCTTAAAGTTTGTAAATAAATAAATAAATGAATGAATAAATAAAATTCTTGCAGGACTTTTCTATCATGGGCGCACAAAGCCAGGTTCTGTGTTTGCTTGATTGTAATGCAGCGAGTTTCCCCAACCACCCTTATAATTAGAGTTTTTGTCTGAAATTTCATCCAAGGTGGCATTAAAAAAGGGCTAAAAAGTCTTAAATTTGACTTGCTGAAACCTGGAGACAACCTGAGTTAGCTCTTTGTAAGGTTTTAGCCAAAGTTATTAAAAGTCATTAATATTAAAACCACATTACGTCTTAACGGTAGAAAGACTTTCCAGGAGACTGAGAGGTTATAAACACCAAACGGTAAATCAGAAGAATTCAGCTTTAATTTCTGACCACAGCCCATTAGAGTCCTGGATTTTTGTGGGATTGAATTGTTTTAAAACCCATGTGCATGTAGATGTTGTAACACTGTCGTCTTTCAGTGTCCCTGCAGAAAAGTTTAAACCCTGTTTGAGCTTGTAGGTTGTTTCTGCTCTGACTGCGGTCCGTCCTCTGAAGCAGTGTCTCTGCTGGATCCACAGGCTTGTAAAGGGGAGGGAGGCCCGTCCGCCAGCAGCCACAGCGACCCGCTGGCCAGTCCTGCTAAAAAGAAACGCACTGCCAGCCAGGTCAAGGTACCGCAGAGAGCCCGGGGCGGAGAAGGTCATCGCAGCTGAAGGGGCGGGGCTTGAGAAGGAGCGCTCACACAGGTTTGTTTTTGTGTGGTCCTCAGGGTGCTGCCGACTTGTTGGCAAACGGATCCAATCAGCAGCAGGTCCCCGGCTGGTATCTGACGCCACAGAAGATCCAGGTAGGCAAACGTCTCAACATTTAAGAGCATCCGGTGTTTCCTGTTGAAGCGAATTGTGGATTATTAGTTCTGTAGCAAAAGAGCATGACTGAGCTGTTCCTCTGCTCAGAAAAATTCTTATCTTCAGCGCCAAAAATTAGGGGAGAAAAAAAACACGGAAATCACTGCAGCTGCATTTTAATTGGCAATGTGAAAAATGTTGAAGCTGAATATGTTTGTTGGAAAAAGGACACTCATTAAGACATAATGTCTTTACCCTTTTTTATTAAGAGATGAAAGTAAGGACTTGTAGACTTAGCATTGATTTATCAACAATTTATTATAATATATATATATACACATACAGTATATATTATGACTTATAGACACGTTGCAACGTCATGCTATTCATGCAAGATCCCATCCTCCAGCTGGAGGACAACAAGCCGCTCGCCCATGATGATTACCATTAGTTTTAGCTGACAAGTTGTCAACGATTTAGTGCGTTTAACATTACGCACTACATCTTAAAGCAGGATATATCAAAGAAAAATGGACTCAGTGCTTTGCTACTTATTGTCAACACAACGACGAGAGAACAAGGTCAGGAAAAAGTTTTAATTAAAACAATAGTGAGGGAGGGAATAGGTCAGCTACGCTAGCTTGACTTTGACAATCTTAACATGAAGATGTGCTGTGGGATTCAGTGTGTTTTGGTTCAGTAAAAGAAAAGGTGACCCACACATTATCAGTAGAACATGTGTTTCTTTTTGAAAGGTTTTGTTGGCTCTAGTGGCCTTTATTTGAAAGTAGTTTGACAGGAAACAGGGTCATGAGAGAGGGGGAAGACATGCGGCAAATGTCGCTGAACTCTGACAGACTGAAGGTTCTGTTTTGTGTGGGAAATGTTTGCCTGTTTTTCAGTGTTGAATCCTGATGCACTAGTGGAGCTATTGTCGGCTAGTTGCTATGACAACAGATCTGTGTGTAGCATAACCGACAGAGCAATGAAAAAGATGGAGTCGGTTTGATTTGTTCAACAGTTTTTCTGCGTCATTTTCCCTTTGCTGTGATGCACTGGACTAAATTAACAACACCTCCATCTCCAGGTTTCATTTAGTTAATGGAATTGTTCTACCGCAGCAGCAAGGCTCTGGATGGAAATTAAAGGAATCGTCTTTATGCCTTCCAGCGTTGTGAGCACATGCAAAATCTCCGGATGTGGACAATAACATGCAACGTGTCTAAATAAATCACAAAAACGTTACTCAAAATGAAAACCAATCAAGCAGACCCAGGTTTTTTTGACTCTCCAGTTAAAACTGCTGATCTTGTGCTGAGTTCATTGAACAGTGTTGTGTAACTTGCAGCTGTTGGATCATTTACGGAGCAACCAGGCCAGCCTCACGCCCCCCCGGCAGCACATGCTGGAGCAGCTGGAGAACCAGTTCTCCCTCATGCAGCAGCATCAGCAGCAGGTGGGTTTGACTTTTTCATTAAAGAACCGCTAAATGTGTGTTTAGCTTTAGAGCTGAAGTGTTCTTCTTCTGCTGTGCTTCAGATGAGGCAGCAGGCTGCAGTGGGCGGCCAGCCGCGGTCGGGCCTCCCCAACGGCCCGTCAGCAGACCCCCCTCACAACCCGGGACTGTCCCACTCCTCTCCTGTCAATCATGCAGCCGGTCGACCCCCCCAGACCAACGGCTCCTGTTCGAGTCCTTCGGCGGGTCTGCCGGGACACCTGGACCTTAAAAACGCCAGGGCGGGGCTGGGCGGCGGTGGTGGTGCGAGCAACGGAAACGTGCCTTACCCGCAGCAGAACTCTCTACCTCACACCTGCACCGCCACCAGTCAGCCAAGCACCACCGGCAGCAGCACTAACACCAATCCCAGTCAAGCGGACGATACCTGGAGGAGCCAACCACGCAACACTACCACTCAGGTACTACACCACTTCCTGCACCGATCCACTTCTTTCACTTTGGATACCAATGTCTGAGGCTAAGTATCGACTGATTTCAATCCAATACAGAAAAACAGTGGTGAATTGACTTGAAAAAGTTGTATTATACAAAAAAATTTGACTTTTTCTGAGCTTAGCATCATCAACTTTATTCCCTCATCAAAAACATACCTCCTCCTTGGCGCTGCAGTTTCCAAGCTCACGCCTCACAGAGCAGCCCTCCCCACTCAGCTCCTTCAGACTAGCCAGCAGCAATTAGCAAGTACTGCACATCTGCTGAGTTTGATATACGAGATACTTCTCAGTTCAACGCTGGTGAAAATGTTGTTAAAGGGTTAATAGAGGAGCCATGTTGTGACGACTTCCTGAAGGTGGAGTTTCAGAAAGAGCAGGGGCTTCTTAAAGAGACAGAGGCCCAATCTCAAGATGTGAATAGATCTGTCCTTATGGATCGGGCACATTGTCACTGATACCTGATCTAGAATTGTCTTTGATATCAGGACGGATATAGATATTACTAGATCTACTCACTCATAAACATGGATCTGTTTTCTGGGTTCTGATTCTGGTTTGTTTTCCCAACAGGGGCTTCAAAAAGGTCCTGGTTCCCATCCGGCAGGTCCTGATGGAGAACCCCCTTTCTCCTCCTCTTCCTCCCCATCTCAGACCTCCTTCTCCTCCTCCAGTGTTCTGAATCAGGTTGGACTTTGCTCCGGGCCCTGCACTGCCTCCTCCTCAGCCTCCTCCCTGTCCCCCACTTCCCCACAGTCCACGCCCAACCACTTGTCTTCGCCTCCCCACTCCGCCACTACCTCAGGGGTCTATACCAAAGACGCGGCGACGGTGGCGCCTTCCGGGGGGAAAACCGGCAGCACCGTCCCCGCCGCCGTTCCGCTGCCAGGTCTCGAGGCGGCCGGCGGGCATCACGGAGGAGCGCCGTGCAGCCCTGGCTCCGCCTCCCGGCAAGGATTGACTAATCACGTCCAGCCGCGGGCGCAGGAGCTCTCCGCCAGCCCGCTGCAGCCCGCCTCGCCGGCCGCTGGTGCAACGCTCACTTCAGACAATCCTCAACTCTCAGCCTTTGTAAAGGGAAAAGCCAACGCTACCAGTAACCACGACGACGGTAATCACGGAGGGTCTTCCTCAGAGAAAACAAACCACATCCTCCCAGCTCTCCACGCCAAGCCGGAGCACTCGGCGGCTTCCTCCCCGCTGTCGGTCGCCCCGATGCCCTCGCCGTGCTCGACGGACCCCCACACCGCCAGCGGCCCCTCCTGCCTTAACAGCCTGTCCGACTCCAACAGCCAGGGGCCCACGCTCAACGGGAAGAGCCCGGAGGACTCCCGGAGCCCGCAGAGAAAGACGCCGCCTGCTGGGCTGGCTCCATGGTCGTCGGTCTCCATCTACCCCAGCTCCAGTGATGTGCTGAAAGCCTGCAGGTCAGGAGCTGCTTTCATTCTCTCTGCTCTGGAAACCTCTGAGTTTACCTTAAAACATCAAAAATAATTCCTTTCAGCAGTTCTACAGAAGTGTCTTCTGTTGTGTCTGTGGTGTCCAGTGACCATAAATAAACAAACTCCATGCGGTTTTACTGGGTGTCCTCGCATCCTTAAAAAATATTCAGTTTGCATATATAAAATTAAGACTTTAAATGTCTTGAATTACAATTATGTAAGTTGGCCCTAGATATGTCAGTCACATGTCTTTTGTTGTAGCAGGACTATTGAGTCTCGTAGAGTGTAATGTAGTGACTTCTCTGTCAGGTAAAAGTTGCATGTAGACATTTGATGATCTGCTCAAGGCAGTTGAGGCTACCGCTAACTAGCTGCTGGTATAGACTTGCTAGCTAGCTTTTTATGCTGCTGTTATGCTAGCTAGCTTTTTTGCGATACTGACATACCCTTGATTGCTAGTTAGCTTTTTTTTTTGGCATCCATCATGGGTTAAGTGCAAATATATTGCCTGTTGACTGGACAGCGTTCGTGTTTGCCATTGACTAACTGATGTTTCTTAGTAATATCCTTCCATAGTTTACACAAGTTCTGATTTATAATTGTGAGTTGCCATCAAAATGATAATTGATCAACAGTGATTGTTGGTTGAATTACACATCATCAAAGGTGGTTTTGTAAGTGGGGAATAAAGCAGCACCGAATACCTTGATGTGGCTTCAAAGATGACATTTTAAACTGTCCTCAGCATTTTACATCGATTCATGTTTAGCTAGTCTGAAAAATTCATTACAGTCTTCCTCAATTTATTTTTCTTTCTTGTTCTAAAATTACAATTTGTTTTGAAATAGTTTCACACACAAGACAGCAGAAGGTAGTGTTTAGTTGTGGTGTGTTCAGAACGGGTCAGTCTGATGACCACCAGGGTTTTCTCTGCGGATCGTTGGCAGAACACGTCTTCCTCCTCAGCCGTTCTCTGTTAGAACTCAAGTTTGGATCAGAATGTCGTTCGGTCCTGTGGGATCAGATGCAGATTTCTACACTGCGTGTTTCCCCTGGAAAAGCATCAACACGCTCTGGTGGGAAGTGAGCTGTTGCGTAACGGCCTTCAGCTGCGGCCCGGTAGACGCCGTGTTCAGGTCTTGTTAGCAGAACTGTGAATCCTCTCAGGTGTGAAAGCAGATCTGAGGAATGAGGATGGATTTATTTTTGTGGCTCTCGGAGTTGATTTAGACGTCTGGCTTTCACCCCCGCCTCTTTATGAACTCCTGTGTGAGTGTGTACTTGTTCAGCTATTCTTCCTGGCATCATTTCTAGCATATTCACTAAACTTGTGAAGACCAATAGGCCTTGGAGTACACCGTATCAGGACTGCACTTTGGTTCCAGCGTTTTTTAGGGTCTGGGGTGAGCTTTAGAGTTGTGGTGTGAGTTTAGGCTGCAACTAACAATTATTCTAATAATCAATGAATCTATGAATTATTCTGGGGAATAATCTGAAAAAGAATATCACAATCTGACAGATTTTTAATTTAAGTCTTTTTTTTAATACAATATTATGAATACTTTGAAAGATGCAAATAAATACATTTTCTTCAAATAAGAAAATAAACATTGTGTTGCCTAAAATTCAATAACAGCATTCCTTTAGTAAATCTGAACTGATGAAACAATGCCACTCTTTGGCTAAAACATATTTACAGGCAAAGGTTTTTTGTTTTGTTGAAATTGAAATGCACATGCTTTTTATACAATTCTGGCTTAATTGATTGATGTTTTTTTTTCTTTTTCTTTCAGCAAGCATTCTTTTTTTCAGCATGAAATCTCCAGTTAATGAACAATTACTGAATTAGCTAACAACTATTTCAATAATTGATTAATTACGCTTAATTTAATTCATCGTTTCAGCTCTCGTGAATTAAGTTTTAGTTAGGATAAGACCTAGACTAGTAGTAGTTAGGATTAGATGTATGGTAGTAATGGGGAAGGTTAAGGAAAATATTGGGGTTTGGCTTAAATGCAGTTAAAATTAATGGCAGTCGATGAAAAGTCCTAATATGGGTAGAAATATACACGTGTGTGTGTGTGTGTGTGTGTGTGTAAGCCATCCATCATGCTGGACTCTCATCCCGGTCAGACATGTTGTACATTCCAACCTTCATCTTCTCCTCTACCTCATTTATTCCATGTCAGTGTTTTCATTTAGGACTCCAGCTTCCACTGAATCACACCCACAGAAAACATGACCTACAGCCCCACCTAGTGGCAGCACCACTCATCACTATCACACACGTTCTTCAGCTGGATTTGTATTGCAGCCTTGCTCTGCTGCCTGTTTTTTTTTTTTGAGTTTCGGTGTTAGGGTTTTTTTTGTAGCGCTGACGTCTTCCCGCTTCTGCAGAAACCTGGGGAAGAACGGCCTGTCGACCAGCAGCATCCTCCTGGACCGTTGCCCCCCGCCGCGCCCGCCCGGCCGACCCTCACCCCCACTGCCAAAGGACAAGCTCAACCCCCCGACGCCCAGTATTTACGTGCGTCCATCCACTTTATTGGAGGAGGCTTCCTCATGTCTGTGTGGAGAGTAACGGTCACTCTGACTCCCCCTGCTGTCTGCTTTCTGCCTCTACAGCTAGAGAACAAGAGGGATGCTTTCTTCCCCCCCCTCCACCAGTTCTGCACCAACCCTGCCAACCCAGTAACCGTCATCAGGGGCCTGGCTGGGGCCCTCAAACTGGGTAAGACACTCACTTCCTGTCTCAACTGTTACTCACTATCATTACCAGACACGGTTCAGTGTTTAAGGTTTGGAAAGGGCTTGATTTTCTGTATGAAGTCCTTGAAAGTGCTTGATATTTACACTGCACAGTTTTGTAATAAAGTGCAATCTAACATTTGATTAAAAACCTAAATTTGGAAAACGTTATTTGCGGTTGAAACGTGAAAGCTCTGTCGCAATTGCAAACTTTTACCGGATGAAAAATTGTCCCAGAATTTATCGCAATAAATAACAATATTGTTGCTTTAAGACCATTTTCAAGTGCTATATTGATAATGGTAGAATAAGGCAAGTTTCGTCTTTTCAAATAATTTTTTTTTCTCACTTCTGAAGTGAAATCAGACCAAACGTCTCTTGTTGTTGGTTAGTCAGAATCACCAAAATTGCTTCTATTTTCTAAACCCCAGAAAGCTTAGTGAGAAATTTATTTTAAAAATTTTCTGTACATTTAGGCATTAATTTGTGCAGGAAGGTCATTTACCTTAACACAATTTGGAATGTAACGAATATGTATTATTCCTAATGGCTCAAAAGATGATCTTATATATGTTTTTGTGGGATTTTCTTTTGTTAGGTTAAGCAGTCAGGTGTGTAGGGTGCATGCATGAAAGATTTCAAAATATAACATTTTGTAATACTTCATATTACTTTGTGCCTGCTATGTTGAATAATATCACAAGGCATTGTTAACAAAACTTTCTTTTTTAGTTCAGTTTTATTTATTCATTTTTTTTTGTGCTGTAAAAGTTTGCTGACTTGCCTTGAAAAAGATTGAATTTCTCTGTGGGAAACCCTGTGCCATAGCTTATATGGTTTGACATCTGCAACAGCAGCACCACCTGCTGGAGGATTATATTAGTGTACACTCCTCAATCCTGCTTGTTGTTTTAAAATTTTTGTTCCTTTCTTTCACTTTCTGTCACATTACAGCCACACACTTTAGTACTAGTTATATTTTACTTGTGATATTTATGTGACACCTTAACACAAACATCCCCATGGAAACCTGAGCACATGATTGTCATTACAGTGTTACAAATAAAAGACTTAACAAAATGGGGACAGAGTGCTGAAATGACATTGTTTTCTATAACAAGCTTTTCTCAATCTTTTGCGTTCACCCACTCGCAGACCTGGGCCTGTTCTCCACAAAGACGCTGGTGGAGGCCAACCCCGAGCATCTGGTGGAGGTGCGGACCCAGCTGTCTCAACCCACCGACGAGAACTGGGACCCGAGCGGGAGCAGGAAGATGTGGCGCTGCGAGAGCAGCCGCTCCCACACCACCATCCTGAAGTACGCCCAGTACCAGGCCTCGTCCTTCCAGGAGTCGCTGCGGGTCAGTGGGCGGGTCAGCCTCACAGCACACCCTCATCACCTCTGGATTCTTAACTCTGCCGTTTTAACCTCATGGAATCTTTTCCTGACAGGAAGAGAATGAGAAGAAGAAAGAGGTGGAAGCAGAGGCAGCTTCCTCAGACAGGTGGGTCATTTCTCCCTCCTGGGGCACTGGTGCAACCAGTCTTTGGAGGTAAAAAACAATTAAATTAAATAAAACTCTGACAGTGAAAGTCTTCCTTAGTTGTAACAGACACATTACAATAGAATATCATAGAACAATAGAAACAGCCTCTTTTGTTCCGTAAACGGGAAATTCAGGCGTCACAGATATAAAAGGTTCAAGTAAAAAGTTCTTGGTGTTGAAAATAATATATAGAAATCAAGATTAACTATGATAATAATATAATGTATAAGACTGTAACAGAAAATACTGTGCAGCTATTAGAAATGGGAATATCTGATTCACAATCCAAGGGATGAGCAACTGAGTGAGATCACATTTACAAAAATGTACATAATGTGGACGTGTAGAGAACTCTGAGAAAGACAGACTATTTATAATACAGCCTGTCACTGCAGAAACTGACTTACATCATGGTCTGAACCAATGGTTCCCAAACTTTTCCATGCTGTTGTTCCCCAAACAGCATTAGCTTCTGGCTGTGGAGCCTCTTTGCAAACCCACAGGCAATGCTGTGGGCTTGTGAATCATGGCAAACACTTCCTCACTCAGTAACATCCACACTGAAGTGTGTTGCTTGACCTCTGTCTGGTTTCACTGTGGTACTAATGTGGAAAATGGCCAATCAAGTTGAGTTGAGGTTCTCTGTTCAGTATTTTGTCCCACTGGTGGAAATAACACCGTTCCATTGCTCTCTAGTGGGATCCGGCGAAGGAAAGGCCCTCTAAAGCACATAAAGTTTGGCACCAACATCGACCTCTCTGACGACAAAAAGTGAGCAAACGCTTCTCGCCGTGGTTTGGTCTCTCAGCAGCCTGTGTCTAACAGTGGGCTGGTTGCAGGTGGAAGCAGCAGCTGCAGGAGCTGACCAAGCTGCCGGCCTTTGCCAGGGTGGTGTCAGCCGGGAACCTGCTGAGCCATGTGGGCCACACCATCCTGGGCATGAACACCGTCCAGCTGTACATGAAGGTGCCAGGGAGCCGGACTCCAGGTAGAACCTGGGCACGCCCGAGGCCCGAGTCTTCTCTTGTCCTCCTGAAAGCCTTTAGTAATCCCAGTTTGTCACAGGTCACCAAGAGAACAACAACTTCTGCTCGGTCAACATCAACATTGGTCCTGGCGACTGTGAATGGTTCGCTGTGCCTGAGTCCTACTGGGGCGTCATCAATGACTTCTGTGAAAAGTATGTCAACTTTAAAACTGATTGAGCCCAAAGTGGGTCCTAGTGGCTGATTGTGTGGTTTCTGACAGGAACAACATCAACTTCTTGATGGGCTCCTGGTGGCCCAACCTGGAGGACCTGTACGAGAACAACGTTCCAGTGTACCGCTTCATCCAGAGGCCCGGGGACCTGGTGTGGCTCAACACTGGCACCGTTCACTGGGTCCAGGCCATCGGCTGGTGCAACAATATCGCCTGGAACGTGGGACCCCTCACAGGTGGGTCAGAGAGGACGCTAAAGGTTTTACACGCTGGATAGTCCGGTAGACCCGGTTTGATTGGAGGCCAAATTTGCAACACTTGATGTTTTCAGCTGGTGCGGTTTGCTTTCACACTGCATTGTGTCAAACAAATCCATTTTCACGTATTCATTTTAACAGCACCATATTTCACTTCAACCACACTGTTTCCTAGGCCAAACTGAATCGGGCAAAAGAATTTGCTTCTTTTGTCTGATTACGCATTCCCAACTTCCCAACGAACTGGACTTCCTAGGCAAACAAACTAGAGTTCGATTGAAGTGGACTAAACAGGGCTGGTGTGAATGCACCCTTACAGTGGATAGTGGGTCATCATCCACTTGACTGGACGATGTCAGTCTTTGCCATTGGCTAATTTCTGAATGCACCTACCCCCATTTGGGAGTATGTGCATTCAGACTTTAAGTTTGACCCTCACAAACGCATCCCAGAAGTTTTGGTTTTTGCCACTCTTGATTCTAATACTGCAGAATCCTTCAGCCGTCCCCTATACTTAGTTTCTCCAGTCTTAAATTTCATTATGGGAGGCATTAAATAGGTTTTAAAAAGTCTTACATTTTATTTGCTGAAACCCTGGGAAAGTGCTTGAATTTTACTGCAGGAAAAGTGTGGGGGAAAAAACTCATTTTCCCAGAGGTGTGCAGAAGCTTTCCGTCCTCTGGAGAAGCGCTGAGGGGTCTCCTCTCCCTGAGGGGCCACACATTGAGTTTTTCTGTCGTGTTCTGTCTCCAGCCCATCAGTACAAGCTGGCAGTGGAGCGCTTCGAGTGGAACAAGCTGCAGAGCGTCAAGTCCATCGTTCCCATGATCCACCTCTCCTGGAACATGGCGAGGAACATCAAAGTGTCAGACCACAAGCTCTTCGAGATGATCAAGTGAGGCCCCACTGGATTAGCTTAGCTTAGCTCAGCTGCTTTGTTGGGGTTGACCCTGAACCCTGTGTGTGTGTGTGTGTGTGTTAGGTACTGCCTGCTGCGGACGCTGAAGCAAGTTCAGATGCAGAGGGAGATACTGCTGGCTGCGGGGAAGGAGCTGGTGTGGCACGGCCGGACCCACAGCGAGCCGGCCCACTACTGCAGCATCTGTGAAGTAAGCAGACGGGTCTCTGCTGCGGTTCAGGATGGGAGCGGGCGCTTTACCAGTTCTGCTCTCCCCTTCACTCCCGTACCAGGTGGAGGTATTCAACCTGCTGTTTGTGAGCAGCGAGAGCAACAGCAGGAAGACATACGTGGTTCAGTGCCAGGACTGCGCCAGACGGGCCAGCGCTGACCTGGACAGCTTCGTGGTTCTGGAGCAGTACAAGATCGAGGACCTGATGCAGGTTTACGACCAGTTCACACTGGTGAGCAGCCAGCTCCACTGTAGAGCTGTCAATATTAACGCTGCATTAAAAAAAAAAGTAACCATAAATGATGCGTTTCTGTAAGTTTTCAGTATCATGTGTGCTGAAGTTTGAACATAATTTTCTTTTGTTTCTCTTGAAGGCTAATCTCCCATTTCTTAAAGGGCCAGTATTATGGAAAATCAACAATTTTTCTAACTTTAAATCGCGTAGTAGAGACATTCCCTCATCAAAACATAATTGGAGTGTTGCTTTCATTCTTTCATGCATGTTTGAGAAATCCTTTAATGTCCCATGGCAACCATTCAGCTGGGTGGACATAGCTCCGCCTTTGAGGACGAAGCTCCTCCCCTGAGTTGCAGTTTCCCAAAACTCCTCCACTCAGCTCCATCAGACTAGCCAGCAGCAATTAGCAAACACTTGAAGGAACTGGGCATCTGCTGAACTCATTATAGGAGCTCCTTCTTAGAGCAATTCTGGTAAAAACGTTAAATGGTCAGCTTCTTTTTTTTCCATGTTATGATGACTTCCTGAAGGCAGAAGAGTTTCAGAGTAACAGAGTGTAATTTTATAAGAACTCAAGTTAACAGTTACTTGATTATGCTATAAAATGATTTTATGTTGCTGGAAAATGCATCCTGCCCTTTAAAAATAAAAAAAATTCTGGGGCGTGCTGTGGTGGCGCAGGGTAATCTTAGTCCTCGACGCGGACGTCACAGGTTCGACTCCCGCTCCCAGCGACCTTTGCCCGGCGACATGTCTTCCCTCCTCTCCTCGCCCTCTTTCCTGTCTGCCTACTGTCACAAAAAATACGAGCCACTAGCACCGCAGAAAACTCTATGGAGAAAAAAAATGGAAAAAAAAAAAATTCTGAAAACAGCTCCACTCTTTCTCCTCTCCTACTCCCTGCTCTGTGGGGTTGCTGTGGCAATCAGAGCACAGGAAAAGCCCTGAAATTACTCTACTGTTGTTGACAAAACAACTTAGCAAAGCCTCATTTTACATGCATCTATTCACAACTAAAGCAACACTAAACTGCTGTGAAACAATGTAAAATAGTCAGACATAAGAAATGATTTCCCATGTTCATTATTTTATTTTCTAATAAAAAAAAACATTTCGAACTCTCTCAAATTGTATTGGCGATTGTGATTATTTCACAGCAACCCTCTGATTAATCAAATTAAAATGTTTAATTGTTCGACAGCCCTAGTTTTGTAACTTGGTGTGTTTATTTGAGCATGAACTCTGACCTCTGTCAGGTTAAACAGGTTTGATCCAAACTGACCTTATTGTTGTTTCCTCTCCACAGGCCAGCCCCCTGCCTTCCTCTTCTTGATGGAGTCATCATCATCTTCTGAGAACATTACAGAACCATAATGGACCTCAGTGGAAACTCTCAGAACCCCCTTCCCTTCCTTCTTCCCTCTTTCTTTTTTTCTTTTTCTGATATTCAGGAAGAAAGGCGGCAGTCCCTCCGACTGCGTCCTGTAGCTATCCCACAAGGCAGCTGTGTGAAAGCTGTGTGTCTATGCAACCTGCCCCGAGCGGTGTGCCTCCCCCTGGTGGGCTGGAGGGATTGGGTTGGGGGACGGCAGCTCCTCCCGTCGTCACGACCAGACTGTTCTACTGCTTGGCCCATCTGGACTTCACCACAACTCATCAAATGAAAATAACAATAATAGCATAAAGTTTTGTACATATTCTGTTCGAACCATCGACCTGGTCACCAGAGACTACTGATCTGATTGTTTTTTTTTGTTTGTTTTTTTTACATTTTTTATTCTGTTGCGAGCTGACACCAGAGCTCTGTGTGTGTGTGGGTGTGTGTGTGTGTGTGTGTTGGGGTGTGTGTGCGCGTGCATGTGGTTAGCCTTTTACTACGTCGGACGCCTTGGTCAGGAAAACCAACATACATGTAATGTGAAATGTGACACGTTTTGTTTCTGCTCTTCTACTCGCCCTCGATACGTCGACTTCTTCACTTTCTTAACGTGGAGGAAGAGAATCGGATTTACAACCAGCCAAGTCACAGGAAAAAAAGGGTTGCACACAAACTAGAGTGAACTTTAATTTGTTTCTTTTTTCTTTTTTTATTTGGATGTAAATTTACACTATTTATAAATTCATATTTATTGCTTGAAAATATTTGTTGATGGAATGCTGTAATTTTTCTCTAGAGTACCTGCCATTAAATCTGAAGGGAGCCCTGAGATTTTTAAGCCTGGCCCCCCTTATGTTTTCTATATAAAGAAACAGCTTAGTAAGCGTTGTACAGAGACCTTACCTTGAAATGGGTTTATTGTTTGAAGGATGTTTTATGCGTCAATAAACAAAGAAAAAAAAAAACTCTTTTATTTACATCTGCAGTTTTTCTCGTTTTTCAACTGTCAAGCATGGTGGCGGTGACTATGGTATAATGTTGCCATTTGGCAACAAATGACTTGAAGCCCTTCCACACACATACAGTATCTCCAATTTTACGATGTAGTGCATTGAAAGAGAGATGAGACCCTAACAGAAGCAACGGCAGTGTTTAAATTTGTCCCATGATTCTCAGGAGGGAAGTTTGACAGCCTTCCATACAGACCTCTTCACAGGGAGGAGCCTCATCATTTGACTCCTCAGAAATCATGGAAAAAAAAATTATATTTTTTTGACCAGGGAAAATATACATACTCAACAATAAGTGAGTTAAGTTCATTATTCTGTCATTTATTGTGCTGCATTTAATCATTTAATGATAAACTGTTAAATTGTTGATATTGCCATATGTCAACACTGTACCATTAAGGTTGCCATTGTATTGCTAGTCCAGCATATTGATCAAGTGTCTGCTATAATAATGCATTTTATGAGTCCTTTCCATATTGCATATGACTTTATTTGATACTCTTTTTTTTTCCATTTACATCATTAATGCAACAATGTTTTATAGTTTCTTAGGAAGAAAACCAAACTAGCAGTTCCTTTTTATGGTAGTGAGGATGAATTAGGATTTAGTGATGAAGAAAACGAGCAGCTTGTAACTTTGCAATGAGACAGTGAGGATGATGAAGAGTATAAGCCAGAGAATAAGGACAGGAGAAACAGTGAGGGTGAACGGGCCATTATTACTTATGTGTTGCATTAAAGTGGCAGGTTCATAACATACTAAGGATGTTTGTTTTCTAGGTCCATCTCCTCCACTGGAAGCTGGGAGGAACTGCTTCATCAGCCTCCGCAAGCAGTAAGGCGAAGGCGGCAGCATCAAGACACTCGGATCAAATGAAAACCATCATATCAATGAAATATGCCAATAAAATGTTGAAAAACATTTAAAAATTTTTTTTTGCTTTCAATTGAGTTTCATTGTTTACTATTATTGCTACTGGAGACTATTTAGACTATAACTTGAGTTGTTAACGTTTTTTTTTTTTTTTTTACAATAATAAGCCAAACTCTTGTTTTCAATAATTTCCACTGTTGTCATGTGGGCTGGATTTGTTTTCACTGTGTCGACCATGACCTGTGTCTGGATGCTGAAGTTTTATGTTTTTAAATGAGATTTATTCTGCTGATGTCTGAACCGTAGATTTGAATCACAATCAGGTGCTTTGTGGTAAACTAGAATATTAAAAAGATTTCTACCAGGTGTAAAAAGCCTGAAATTAGTTGGTCTTATTTACATTACTCATTAACAGGTCTTAAAATTTTGTTGCGTCAGGACTATCTGATCTCATATCGTCGCATCCTAAAATAATGGCCCCAGTCTCTTTTTTTCTCTCTCCAAAAGATGGTTTAATAACTTATCACGTAAAAAAACTTAAGTGCTTTTAATTGCATTTCTTATTAAATAGAAGCAACTCACTTGCGAAATTGTTTGTCGACGTAAACATAATGTTGACAAAGTTTTGCGCACATTTGGAGCGGAAACGGAGCTACCAGGCCCCCAGCCTACCTGAATACAGGTAGGTTGAAAAGAATACTTCTACCTGGGTTACTCAACAATATTAAAGTTAAAAGTAGCTTTAACTACTTTTAAAACTAGTTAAAACTAATTAAAACTAGTTAAAACAGGCAGAACAACGTCCGTCAATGTTGACTTCATGACCAGCTGTTTGATTCCAGTGTGAATGCTGAGCATAGCTAGCCTCGCTAGCTCATGCTAACCAGTTAGCATAACTAGCCTCGCTAGCTCATGCTAACCAGTTAGCATAACTAGCCTCGCTAGCTCATGCTAACCGGTTAGCAGGTCAAATGTTAATGTTTTCTTGAATCTGTTCTTGTTTGTTGTGAACCAAAGTCATAAAGACAACCCACTGAGATTATAGCTATCATTCAGCATCATGTTTAATCCTGTGGAAGAGTTTGATCATTTTGTACAGTAAAATGATGAGGTTTATGATGTAATGATGTAATGATTATAATGATGAGGCTTATTCTGCTCTCTTCTCAAACCAAACTGGGTAAGAAATTTGCTTGTTAACAAACGAGGAAGGAAGCAGTTTCATGTGCAGAAATGGCAAGAAAACGTAAAACCTGATTTAATTTCAGGTCCCTTCAGGTTTAAACATGGACATGACGTGACTTTGTATTAAACGAACCACTGCGATTTAGTCGTTCTTCTTTCAACGTGGCCTGTTACTTGCTGATTTGGACTGCAGTAATCTGATTCAGGTCCCCACAGCTGTTCAAAGGCACAAAGCCTCATTAGGGGCCCCGCGGTGCGTTCAGGGTCTGCTGCGAGTCTTCAAGCAAAGGAGGTTTAAAAAATGTGAAGAAAATAATGAGTCTGAAAACAGAAACGATAAATGAAACGCTGTTCTGATCTATTTCTCAGGTCACTGTGAGGCCTGGTCTCTTTTTTGTTTTGTTTTACACATTAACACGTCCCTTCAGTAGGTTACCTGCTGTTCTGTCATTACGCAGTGCGGCAGCTCAAATTGTTGGGTCAGTTGGACTAAATCCGAGTCTGACGGCCATTGTAGAAAGAGAAAAAAGTAGGTTACTGGCCACAAAAACTCTGAAACTTTTAGATTCATCTCAAATTTTCTAAAAAAAAAAAAAAAACCCAAAAAAATTCAATTAAATTGGAAATTTGCTTGAAAACAACTCAGAAATTTTGAGAGTAATTAAAGAAATTTTCTAAAAAAAAATCTGACTTTGAAAAGCTGAAATTTTGCTTGAAGAAAACATTGAGATTTAAAGCTTGGGAAATGTTTGATTTTGAAACTCAGAAACTTCTTTTTTTCTAGAAATTTGCTGAGATTAATCTCAAATTTAATATTTTCTTCTAGCAAATTTTTAGACTTTCAAACTCAGAAATTGAAACGTTTTTTCTAGAACATTTCTGAGCTTGTTCTCAAAATTTCAGGGTTTTTTTTTTTTTCTTGCAAATTTACTCATCCTCTTTTTGTCTGTCTGCAATGGCCCTCAGACGCCGCCATACTTCTAATGAAAACAACCAGAGGAAAACAGGATTTCAAGGAGAAAAGAGGAAGTGATGAATGTCGGTTAGTGAAAGAGGAAGAGAAAGTCGTTTCTTTCTCCAGGCTAAATCAAATACAGCAGGATGTTTTTGACACCAACATGAATAATAGTCCTGTTGACATTGATGGTCGTCTGTGTGACACCATGATGACATGGCTGGCAAACGACGGGGTTTATAATTACTGGTTGTGTTCCATTAAACATGATCCAGAAAATCAGTGTTTCCTCTAAGAAGTATCATAATCTTGAATATCAACTCAGATATTCAGATTACATTCACCTCCAGCTGAAAGAACTCTTCATTCAGAAACCATTTTTCTATTCAAATGGTCTAGAGATGAAACGGTCTGAAGGACGAGGAAATGAAAGTACAAACAAATAGAACATTTGATTAAAACTTTCCTGTATCAAATTCCACCAGTTTGTTATTTAAATAAAAATCGGTTTGTGTGTAAAATTCTGACACTTAGATTTTTTTATTATTATTATTTACGTATAAGCCAAGCAGCCAGGCTAACCTGATATTGATAATCTAAGTATTTTTAAAAAATACATACGGTGATGGAGTTGATGCATAATGTCATAAGCAATACAGTTGCAAATAGGAGCGGCAAAAACGTACAATAAATGCATTTTTAAATACATTTCTGAGCATTTCAAATCGATTCAGAATTGCCAGGATTGGGAATTGTGGTTCTTTGTTCCTCTAGCTAATGTCAAGTTGAGCAAAAATATTATAAAAATATTCTAAAATATTTATTGGAACTTGAGCTAGCTGTTAGCATGAGGTCATATTACTTCGAGGTTCTGCTCGTACTTAGAGCTGCAGTTTCCAAGCTTCCGCCTCACGGAGCAGCCCTTCCTCACTCAGCTCCTTCAGACTAGCCAGCGGCAATTAGCAAACTCCTTGAGGAACACCAGCTGAGCTCATTGTAGGAGCTACTTCTCAGTGAAACGCCGGTAAAAAGGTTGTAAAAGGGTTAATAGAGGAGCCATGAACGCGGAGTTTCAGAAAGAGCAGGAGCTTCTTAAAGAGGTGGAGACCCAATTTCAAGGTGTTAAATTACAATGTCAAATTCAAAGTCATATTTGATATATACAGCGTTTTTATGACAACTGAACGTAACACAGTGTCTTGATTGTGCTATAAAATGGCACCATGTCCCCGCAAAACAATAACGCTGTCCCTTTAAAAACTTTCCCAATCTAATATTTATATTGTGTTGCGTTGTAAATTGTTCTTAACGCTGGAAAAAAAAAAAAGAAAGTTCCAGCCAGTTTTCCTTCTGTGACCCTGAAGAGTTTTCTCCGTCTCTTGTCCCTTGAAGCTCTATTGGCTCAACTGCTTTCATATAATCTTCAGTTCGTCGTCTCCGTCTCCGCCGTCCCTCATCTGAGCCAAATCTCTTTGTAATTCTGCTCCGTTAAAGGTGAGGCTCGGAGAAAAGCTCTCCGATGATTATTATTTATCTCACTGTGAATGAAAAGAGTTTTCCATTAAAGCCACTAATGCAGAACCTCTATTCTGCAGCGCAGCAGGAGCAGAGTGCTTATTGGCAAGCTGCCACTTCACATCACACACACCTACACACACACACACACACACACACACCCAGGTCTGAACACCTGATGACAGCCGTTCTGTTTTACCAGGTCCTCGCCGCTGTGGCCTCGTGTTCTCGTGAAGCGAAGCACTCTAAAACTCATTCAGCCTGTTTGTTAATGACCTGTTATTCCTCACTGCGGTCATTATTTAGTTTAATGCTTCTGCACATTATGTCACTCTGCTGAGTTTGACCAGAAACGAATCAAATGGTTTTGCAAAACAATTTGAATAAAAAAAATCTCAGGCGATTCGCAGTTCTAGTTTTCGCTCAAAGACAAAGTTTACTTTTAAATACAAATTTAGTTCATTGTGTGGTTTCACTTAATCGTTGTCATTTTTTTTTTTTTTTTATCGTAAAAAGAGACATACTTTCCCAGGCTGTCTCGTACAGTGGCCTCTTAGGACCACTGTGGGAAAAAAGAGGAAAATTCCATCAAAAAACTCAGAAATTGGGAAGAAAAATATGGACATTTTCTGTATTTGTGAAGTTGAAATATTTCACCTTTTGGAAATTTTCTGAGTTTCAGAAGTGGAATTTCTTCTTTTTTTTTTACTTTTGAAGCTCAAAAACTTCCTTGTTTTTTCTAGAATTTATATTAGACTGTTCTCAAACTTTTGGGGGTTTTTGGTGGAAATGTACTCCTCTTCTATTGTTTCTCCAGCTACAGTAACCCTAATAATCCATCATAAGTGTATAATCGGCTGATATTTTTATGTAAATGTTTCAAACAACTGTTCTGCTAATGCACTGTAATACAAATATGTAGTTCCTCTTAAAAAGACCTAAATTAATTGCTCTGTTTTGGGGGGGAAATGATTGGAATTAGAGCTATTTTTGACTTCATCCTCAAAAAGGGATGAAGTAATAATAATTAAAAAATCGAATTATTTTCCTATAGAAGGAACTTCTTGATGCCTCATCAGATGCTTTTGTCCTTTTAACATGGAGAGGACTTTTAAATGGAACGAACGAGTTCCCTCATCTTTACAACATGTGTTTTTTTTCTAAATCTTTGTCTGTCTATGCAAACGAACTTTTCTTTTTAGCAGCGTCATGTGACAACAATGATTTTTGAATGATTTTAACATGAACCAAAAACCTAGAACAAGAGAGGGATGTTATGTAAAACTTTTTTTCTATACTGTTTGTATAAAACGTTCTTTTTTTTTTTTTTTTTTTAACGGTAAAGGCGTTCCACCTGGTGTCGACCCGGCAGAACAATGTGAATTAAAAGCCGCTGAGCTCAAGCTTTCAAACCTTCAGATCCAAATCACAGTAAAAACGAAACAAAAACTGATTATTATTGCACGATTCACAAAATCTCCTTCGATGTTTCATGTTTAGTAACGTGACGAGAGTAAACAGTGTTTTACTTAAAGTGTGATATGACCTCTGACATGTAGAACAGTTACTGCTGACTCTGCACACAGCCTCCCTGGGAAAACATTTCTTATGTTTTACAATCCTAATCGAGGTTTAATGTTTTCTACAGTGAACATGCATCTCTGTGTTATTTACTTCCAACTTCCAATCTTTTACAGGATTATTATTATTATTATCATTATCATTATTATTATATTGTTATATTTAGGATTAGTTTTACCAACAAGGGGCCTAAACTGAAACAATAACCTGAGCTGTCATAATCTTAATAAAACTTAGATTTTTTATTATGGGGTCCAAAATTACTGGCAGCCCCTGGGTATATGGGATTATGATCTGACTTTCTTTGAAAAAATTTTTTTTTATCTTTGAACGGGCGCAGCTGTCCTCCTTGATTTGTGTTCAGAGTGGGATCTGAGGCCAAAGTGCTAAAGTCTGCTAACGGCAGGTGTGGATTCATATAATGTGACAAGTCTTTACAGGGGCGTGGAGAGAGAGAGGGAGGGAGGAGGGGGGGGGCATAAAATCAATTAATTATATGCTTGAAATAAAGTAGGGCCTTTTTTTTTTTTAAACTCCTTGACGGTGCCACAATCATTTAACAATAAATCCATCTGCGAAGGATTTTTTTCTTCCTCTCCAGTGGAGTGATGGGCAGGGAAGCCATTGTTTCTGGGTCCCATTCATTGTCCCGCTGAAATACAGTGAGTCATGCATGTGGGATCGTTGTTCTGCAGCCTGACAGGTATTTCATTATCGGGACCGCAGGGAGCTGCAGCGAGCTGACTGGACTGACATCCACTTCCTACCAAAACACCCTTAATTTATTCGCCTTTTTCGAGCTAAAATGGAACAAAACTATGTACTTCAGAGCGAGCTTTGAGAAACAAGCAGGAGCGAGGAGCTCCGGCTCTGAGGGAAAACCCAAGCACAAAAGGTGAAGTGCTGTCTGGAACTAAAAGGCTTCTAAGAGACCTGCCAACTTCTAATTTCTTATATTAAAACTGTCCTATTCCAATAACAGCAGAGATTAAAGGGATTTTTGTTTGCTTTTCTTTAGTTTTTTTAAGAAGAGCTTTATCATGAAAGACACCATCTTTTCTCTCACTGCAGATGAAATACATACTTTTTTTTTTTTTTTTTTTTTAAAGAAAAAGACATTAAGCAGAAAGGAGCAACACTACATATGTTTCTATTAAAGTAGGAGTATTATGTAAAATCAGCTTTTTTGATCTTTACATCATATTATTATAATGTTATTCCCTCATTGAAAACATAGCTACTTCTCAGTAGAAAGCTGGTAAAAACCTTAAAGGGTTAATAGAGGAGCCATGTTGTGATGACTTCCTGAAGGCGGAGCTTCAGAAAGAGCAGGCGTTTTTAAAGAGACAGAGGCCCAGTTTCAAGGCGTTAAATTACAAAGTTAAATTTCTTTTAACTTTGCAAAAAAAAATTACAAAGTTAAATTTCTTTAACTTTAACTTTGTAAAAGTTAAAGTTTGTAAAATACATACATACATGTATGTCATGTTGTTAATACATACAACATTTTTTTTAACAAGTGAAGGTAACACAGTTACTTGATTGTGCTATAAAATGATAATATGGCTGGAAAACATATAATAATACTATTCCTTTTAAAATGGTTCCTTTTATCAGCATTACCCACAATGCTTGGTCAGTCTTTGGTGGAGAGTCCATCTCCCTCCAAAGCATTGTGTTTGTGTTGGTAAAATAATCAGATAAACCTCAAACAAGTGGAAGAACACCAGTGATTTATTTGTGCTTTAAAAGGCTGGTCTACAGAATGTGGTGCCATCTAGTGGTGCCAGTTGTAATTTTCAGCCAATCTTCACTATTTAGGCTAGTAAAAACCAGTCCTCTGTTTTTACGCTTTGCTTCATACAGAGGATCTGGTGACAACCAACAATCCCAGTTGGTTCTTCTATTAAAACATCCAACAGTTTTAGTATTTGGAAGACAGACTGCATCCATCCACCCATTAGAGGCGGGTGGATGGATGCAAAATACTGGATCACTATTGGCATAGTAAGGTTGATGCTTTAGTTTCAGTTTATCTCTGTTGTTTAGGTTTTCTAGTGTTTCTGTTTATCATGTTTCTATTATATCAGAGTATTTTGCAGACACCTAAACTTTGTCCAAATTCTGATCTACACTGCAAAAACACAAAATCTTACCAAGTAATTGTGGTGTAGTTTGTAGTCCAAATATCTTAGCACGCTTGAAATAAGACAAAACTAACTGATAAGCAACTTTTCAACAAAAATATTAATAAAGTACCAGTTCCACTGGCAGATTATTTCACTTAATACAAGACATTTCCCCCATGTCAGAAGGAATTGTTGACTTTAAACAAGCTCCTATATCTTGCTGAAAAGTTACTTGTAAGTAAGTTATGTCTCACTTCAAGCGTGATAAGGTATTTGTACTATAAAAAAGATTTTGTTTTTGTAGTACGTTTTAACAAAAAAATTTAAAGGAAAAGCCACAAAAACAGCAAAAGATCAGAAGTTTGATGATATATCAAACCTGAATGAAAAAGTATCGCCATCTGTATCATATCATATCACATCGTATCGATATCTGCGATACAGATTGTCTATTTATCTAGCATCAGCTTGATACCAAAATGCGGTATCGTACATTTCTACCCTCCATCCATCTTCTCTGGCTTCTTTATCCAAGGTCGTGGGAAGGGATGGTGCCTATCTCCAGCATGTACTTTGCTGCTGTAATTTAAGGAAACCTTCCACATTCAAACAAGAATGAACTACAGCCATGATAAATCTCAACCTTCAGAAGAAACACGAGGCTCAACCAGGAGATGTCACTGTATCTAAGAAATAGAGCGACATGCTGTACAGGCACTCAGACACATGAACGAGGACAGTCAAAGCGGCTGTATCCTGAAGGTGTATTCCACATGTGTGAGTCACTGGTGTGAATCAGTGTGTTCCGTTCGGATGTGTTTTCACTTTTTAAGTGACTCACTCTGAAGTTGGCTGAGAAAACACATGCAGCTATGTCGAAGCAGGATGTGGACGTACAGACGGGGCAAGAAGCTCTCAGTTTTTTTGGCTGCGCAGATCGGGGCGCTTTCAACAGCCAGGAGTAATTCATGGTCATTTGTGGAAGTGCTGGTTTGTGTGAAATGCGAGTCTGTGCCGTCAGATCAACAAACAAAATGTCTGCAGTCTGGCAGGGCGATAGTGAAACAGAGGACACGTCTAAGCTCCCTGAAGCGTTCCGTCTCTTTTATCAGAAAATTAATCTCCATTTGGCTTGGCTGTATATCTTTGTAAATATTTGTTTTTTTTTTTTGTTCAATGTAATGCTAATATAGTTTTAACTTTCCTGCTAGCTTTGCAATAAAAACATTTAAATAGCTCAAGTCTTTTCAAGTTAGATACATATACAGTATTTCACTTTGTCACACATCGTTTTTATTCTCTCTTTCTTTCTTTCTTTGTTGTTTTTTTACATCTCGTGCTGCTTTTCTACCTGTATTAATGTCCGGTTCTTAGACCTGACTACGCGGACAGCAGCGAGCCGAGCTCGCGCGGCTTTCAAAGGGAACAGTCGGCGGTTCGTGACTCAGCCGCGAGTCAGCGCAGTCGCGTGCGTGCGTGCGTGCGTGCCTCGAGGCGCGTGGAAGCTGGACGGTTTATCTGCTGGGATGAAAAAGACTGAAAGACACCGCAAAACTTTGAGAGGTAAACACAGGACGCGTGGAGGCTCGGCAAGGCGAGACAGACGGAAACTGTTATTAAGACTAATGTCACTAAATACGGAGAAAAGACAGAGACATTCATATACATGGAGATTCACTCAAACATCTTCATTCATACCACCGTGGCGGGCGGAAAAAGCCCCCACATAAAGCTACCGCTAACCAAAATAATGGTGACTAACATCCTGTGGAAGTTATTAGTTTAGCTGTTGTAAAAAAAAAAAAAAAGAAAAAAGGAAGAGTTGGAGCCGCTGCTCTGGGTATTTTTGATCTGGCATTAAAAAAAAAACATCACAGAAGCAATGGAAAAAATACAAGCAACCGTCTTCTGTGTGGCTTTGTTGACACGAAAAGCTTTTGTTCACATTTTTCTACACTGAGGCTAGAAGATAACCAGTTAAAACGAGTCATTCAGCAGCATTAACCAGTAAAAAGATCTGAGCAGACTGGCTGGAAATGAACAACCTCTGGTCAGAAGCCTGATTAATTCCGCATTTTCAGAGGCATAAAGAGGGATGTTACTTCAACTTTAACAGATTTTTGGTCAAATGTCAAAGAAAAAAAATGGGAGCCTTTAGCAGAACATTGAGTCCTTTGATGGTGAGCGCTCTCCCTTTGCACAGAGTGGATATTCAACTTAAGATGTTACTTTGGCCATTACATGTATGTCTTTTTTTAATCTCTTGACCATTTTGACATTAAATGTGTGAATTTTTCTATGTAACCTAATAGTTATTAGCTGAAACCATCAGAAAATAGGTCATGCTGTTGTCAGTTGAAGTCACTCCAAGTATTCAGCTGCCTTAGGTGAAATAGTGTTTGTCAGTGCTGACAGAATGTCTGCAAAACACTATATTAGTTTAGGTAACATTATTATCAGCGTACCAGGGCCATTGTAGATAGAAAAAAATGGAGTAAATTTCTGCCAAAAGACACGGATATTTCTGAGCTCTAAAAGTTGAAAATTTTCTAGAAAAAAACTCATAAATTTCCAGATTAATCTCAGAAATTTCCTAGAAAAGCCATGGACAGTTTTGAATTTCAAAAGTCTTTTTTTTGTTGTTACTTTTCAAACTCAGAAAATTTCCAAAAGAAAAAGTTTACAATTTTTGAATCTCTAAAATGTCCATGTTTTTGTGGATAATTTCTAAAATTAATCTCAAAATTTCTGAGTGGAAATGTACATGTTTTTCAATCTAAAATGGCCCTGACATGCCATTGTACATTGTTACAACATTTCACTAATGCACTACTTGCATAGATTCCATTACAGTGTACAGTATCTGCAGTATATATAGCATTTGTAGGGTGCAAATTGAATTCTGCCAAATTAGTCACATGTCCATAAAGTCTGTGGTAGCCCGCTCAGATCAAACTGTGGTTCCCACAGTAAAAGCCAATGCTACAGTGTTCTTTATCCACACACTAAAACACAAAGCCAAAAAAAAGAGAATTGGCAGCAACAAACACAATAGTTCTTTCTGGGAAAAAAATTTAATTAGTTTAGAAAACTGAAAAAACCTTGGAGAAGATTCACAAACGGCAAACATTGACAACCGTCACCTTTTCTAACCAACGTAAGGACAACACTTCGGGCTCAGGTTGAGAGCTCTGACTAACTCCGATCGGCTTCCAGAAAAAACATGTAACCTTCCTGTGTGAAGAAAGAAACACCAAGACCGACATGAGGGTGAAGTCCCCCAAATTCCTCCTGGATGAGTGTTGCAGAGCTGAGTCACAGGAAGCTTTTGGTTGTAGTTGATCTTGTGATTTTGCACACATCCTCAGTCAGATATTTGTGCAAAGCAGAATTACTCACAGCAAAGATCACGTTTGAGAGTGTTAACATGAGATCAACATTGCATGTCCAGGAGGTAAGAGTCAAACATCTCCACAGAGGAAACTCATCTGTGCTGCACCTTATACTGCGAGCTGTGAACTCAGTGTGGCCTCTGTACTTTAAATTCTACGTAATTCTTTTCAATTTTTTTTCAGTATTATTGTTAGATTTTTTCATACCATGAGATCAGTCCCTTTCTCCCTTTTAACTCCTAAAGTGACCCAGAATGTAATAACATGGACAACCGGTAATAACTATGGTCTGTAGTGGAAATGTCCCACTAACATTCCTGAAGATATTTTCATGGTAATGTTCCAGAAATTCAAAGTCATCCTGTCCTGTAAAGTCACTTAGTTTTGGTTGCACAATGCCATTAACTACAGGAGGTTGCAAAGAGTTACATGGATGTAAAGTTGTGCTGCTGCTTCTTTGCACTTGCCACTTTTGGTTGGTCTTCCAATGAAATATATATTTATGTTTGTGGCTGCGATGTGACAAAATCTGGAAAAGTTTAAGGGGTATCACTAGAGATGTTTACCGACCACAAGCACCTATGAATGGGCTTGCCACTCTACATGAACATGCTGCTGTTCTTCCAGACTCTATCTCACTGGTCTCCTTTCCTTTGGCAAATGCCACACATGGACTGTTGCAGAAATGGAGATGTGTGCAACCAGACTGGCCCAGGCCAAGCCCCACCTCCCCACACACACAGGTGCGCATGTTGCCCATGTCACCTGGCACATGGACAGAAACAACAATCATAAACATGTCTACCTTAGTCTTTTACTTTAGTCGGGCCTCTTTAATGCCAGGTGTAGCAATCTGTCAGTCCCCTCATGTGGCACCATGTTGGATTCCAGAGGAGGACTGCGACGGCGGCCACCATTCCAGCTCCGCCCCTGGCACTGCCCCTCCCACAAACTCACCAACGTGGCTCTATGACTAACCCATTTGGAGATTTGAAAACTTAATTGGCCACCCCTGGGTTTTGAAATTACTCAATACAGATGAACATATTGCTGCCAGATGATTTATAGGAGTTCCCAGATGATTTTATTAGGACTGCCTTGTCAGGTTTATTGTCACCATTTGGACACGGTTGCAGGTTTTTGCATGAGAGAGAATTTTTTTAAAAAAAGGTAATTGAATATAAAGTAACAGTTGTTTTCTTACTTCTTAAATGAATTTTGTCTCTTATTTGAAAGGTTTCTTCAAATAAGAAAGTTTTGAACGTTAGGACATTCCCACTGCATTGAGATCCAGAGTAACCGACACAACCGCCCACTCCTCCTATGTTCCTCAGGGATCTTATCGCTAGAGATGTTTACCCACCACATGCACCTATGAATGGTCGTGTTCATATGTGTCTCAAAGTGTGGATGGTTGTGTTGAGGATGAGTCGAGATGTCTGTGTTGGTTAATAATCGTAAAAAAATATTTTGATGGGACGGTTGCACTATTAGTTTATTTGTCCAAATTACTTATAAAATCCAGAATGCTAGCAGAAGTGTCTAAGTATCACAGGGTGGCGAGTAAAAAAAAAAAAATCAATAAAAACAGGGTCACCACGGTAATAATTGTTTGCTGAAATGCTAAAAGTTTTGCTTGAAATCCAACTGATTCCAGTAGAAACATGTTTCATTCACGTTGTCTCTTCTTTCAGCATTTTTGAACTGCAGATTGGCTGCAGGCGTGAGGACAGATTTATTATTGCAGCTTTTTTTCCATTGGACTCCTACAGCTCACAACTGCTGAGACCGTGAAGGGTTGTAGTTTTTTAAAGATGTATCGATTAATTTACAAATCTGTAAAAGAGACAACCAAAAACACAAAAACAATTTAGCTTTTTATAAAAATGGGGTTATGAACAGGACTATATGACGGGAGAAAGCACCAACATTTAAAAACAGCTTTGAATGAGAACCTATATAAAGAGAATCACAAAGACGACTTTGAAAAAGGGAACAAAACAAAATTTTGAATGTTAAAGAAATACATTCACGTGTTTACACAAACAAATATCCTGATCAGAAATGTAATGGTCAGAACTAAATGTAAAAAAAAGAAAGATCACATTTCAGAATGATCATTTTTGTTTTAATCATCCCATTTGAAAACATATAATGCAGTACAAAAGGTCTAAACACTATGCAAATTATTTGCAATTCATTAATTAAAGTTAGAAACATTAATATTATTGAACATAAGGTGTAAACACTATATTTACAGTTCAATAAGAGTGCAATGATTCTCAGATGATGTTTTTCTTTTTCTTTTTTTTTTTGCGCATGCGCAGAGGCACTGCCGTTCTTCTGAATGAAGTGTAAAGGCAGATGGAAGGTGACTGGAACTCTGTCCTTCACTTGCCTCAAAAGTTCCCACCTGCCTCTCCCAACTCATCGGAGCAGAGGACGCCACATTTTGGAGGCACCGCCTGGATGTTTGGTCAGAGAAAAATCCGCCAGCGGTGAGTGGAAGTTCGAACCAAAGCCTTCATTAACCCTTCATCAACAACCTAGTGACATGCGGTCAGGAGAGGCACTGCCTCACTTGTAATCCTGACGAGTAAGAATAGCTAAGAGAAGTAAAGTAATAATTAAGTTACTTTAATTTAAGTTTGATCTTTTCATTTCATTGTTTCCAGGTAGCTACTTTTGTCATCGTCAGTCAAAATGACCAACAACAAAAAAGTCTAGCACAGCCTATTGACCCAATATATCCTGGATGCTCTGACAGGTTGAACTTCTGGTGAAGCCTGTCTTTGTAGAGTTTGCATATTTTCCCGGTTTTCTTTCCGGTAGGGTTAGAGATGAGAGTTAAATCCTACCTATTTATTGTTGTGACTATATTAATACCAGATTCAAAGTTTAGGAAAGAACAGCAACTGTTTTGTCTCCTGCTGATCTTCTCTGAGTCTGTTGAGAGCATCATCTCTTCCATCATCATCTGTTGGGGTAACAGCTTCAGAACCAGGGACTTAAAAAGGCTCAGTGATTTGATAAAGAAAGTTGGTTCTGGTTTGGGGACGATTTTGGAACCTCTGGATTTAACGGTGCAAAGAAGAATTCATCGTAAAACCGCGAACATTTTGCACAACCCTGACCATCCTCACCATGAGACCACTGACCGCTACAGGAGGTTGTTCCTGCCAACAGCCATCAGTATCGACAACAACTCTCGGAAGAACCATGGATGATATGAATTACAATTGCGTTTAATTTCCCTTTGGGATTAGTGAAGTATTTTTTAAACTGAAATAATGTAACCCATTGTTGCGTCCATTGTCTATACTTGCTTGTCCTTACAAACCCGGTCGTGTTTCTTATTTAGCAATTCGGACATTATTCAAGTCTGTTGTAGTCTAGCAGAAACTGAGCATAGAGGAGGTTTTTTATGAACTACTAAATCTACACCTTACATGTGATCCTGAGATCCCACTGAGGAATCAGCCATGAAAATCAAAGCGTTAACATGACAATTTTGTCATCTTTTGCTAATTTGGCCATAAAAATTTATAAAGACAATTCAAAAACAAAAGTGCTATAAATAAACAAGAACATTCCCACCTACCTTCCCATCAGACCTGTATCTCTTCACAATAAAAATCTTAAATGATTTCCGTCTCTGTTCAGCTGCCATTCCTGAGCCTTTCCTCCCCACTGTTACCCCATGCTTGCTCTGGGCAGGAAACTGTTAAAAAGTTTGATTAAATGCAACCAGATAGTTTTATTGTACTTTTTACTGTTTTATCCAAATATGATTATTTGGGTTTGAAGCCTAAATGGATTGAAATAGACTGTCTTCCTATTGGACTGAAAGATTAAATGACAGGAGGAACGTTGATATCTGTAGATTTTTTTGTTGCAAACTGTCTCAAAACGATGTTTTGTTGAACTTTAACTGAGTCCTTTTCACTTGCAAATATGCTTTCATTTTAAAGTAGTGGCAAAGTAGTGTGTGTGATTGGTCAGACTCGAGAAATCACACTTGAACCTCTCTAGACTGGCTTAGTAAAGCTGAATGTAGTGAAGAGCTCAGCAGGTTGGAGTGAGCCACATGGGGGCGGTGTCCTCTAACGCTGTCTGCAGACTCACTTCCTCGGCTCCCAACTGTCACACAGGAAAAATGTCAGTAAAAGCGAACTCAGAAACCCCCCCAACCAAAAAAACAACCAATTGAGCGTGTTTCCTAAATCTCTGCATTCTTTTTTTCGTGTTCTGCCTGAGTCACGGTGACTGTTCTGACAAATCATCAACAAGAAAGGTCAGTTGAGCGGCTAATTTGAAGCAGCGGTCAGGTCCTCCCACGGTGGCGCCTTCCAGGCATTTCTGTCACACTTTGATGCCTCCAGTTTCCAGTCTCTTCTCGTTCGGCTAGATTGGCGTTCTGGACGCGGCTGTTTGACGATGAGCAACGATGACTTGCCTGTAATAAAATCCAAATATTCTGATGATGGGCAGGAGGAAATGGACAGGTGCCGTGTTTGTTTAGGCGACAGAGCTGCGCTCTTCAGGACAGGTGCTCTGCAGCCCGGGCAGCGAGGGAAACTCCACTGCGCCAACGGATGCGAGCACCTTGTGAGGACTCTGTTGACATAACATAATCCCATCACTTTTTTTTTTTTGAGACTGAGGTTGCGCTTGAAGTACCTGATTCTGCCTTGGAGATGATTCACCAATGTAACAGAAAGCTGGTTGTTTTGCATGGGTCAGAACTGATTGCTGTGTTTAGAGAACAAATGTGTGTGTGTGTGTGTGTGTGTGTGTGTGTGTGTGTGTGGAGGTGTGTGTGTGTGTGTGTGTGTGTGACTTTCTTTTAATAACATACCACAACATTTGGTCATCTGTAGTGCCTCCAGGACTCATCCGACTATCCAGTCTTGTGGGAGAGTTTGGTGCTTTCCAGCCACTAATGTTGGATCCGTCACTGATTCCTGATTAACCAGAGCTGCTCCCATGTTTCCCCTCCTACAGGCCTCTACAGCACACCAAAAACACACAATCTGACCAGGTTCCTTTGGTCTAGTTTATGTATTGGAAAACTTGAAATAAGTCAAAACTAACTTACAAATAACTTTTGAGCAAGATATACGAGTTTATTTTAAGTCAATAATTCTTCAATATTGATGAAATAGTACTTGTTCCAGACTATTTTACTTGTAACATGGGAAAATATCTTGTGACATTATCTGCCAATGGAGCAAATACTTTTTCATCAATAGTTTAAAAATTACTGACTTAAAATAAACTCCTATATCTTGCTGAAAAGTTACTTTTAAGTTAGTTTTGTCTCATTTCAAATGTACTAAGATGCTTGCACTAGAAACTAAACCAAAAGTACTTGGTAAGATTCTGTGTGTTTTTTTTTTTTTTTTACAGTGCTCACATGACAGATGTTGTTCAGCAGCTGACGGGCCGGCTCCCGGTTTCGACCAGCCGTTGTCCCGGTCCGCGGTGACGCAGGTATTGCACAACCTCTTCCCTGGTTATGACTGCCGTGACATCACCGGCTTATCTCCACGTTCACCATCTCCCAGTCCTCCACCTCCTTTCACCCACCTGACGTATGGCACCAACGATCGCACTGTTTTGTGTAAACACAGCAAATATATCAAAAATGAACACTTTGCATACACACACACACACACACCCCTACCACTGCCTCGGGTCCCGACGTAACCAAGGACGCACCTGTCGCACTCGACGTCACAGATGAGTCAGGTGAACGTATGAATGCGTGTGAGCGGGTCACTGCCGGCTGTGGGATGTTTTCATAATCAGCACACCTTGGTCACAAGGTAAACTTTCCACTGTGTCAGAGAAGCTGGTCTCCCCTTCACACTCGAGCAGTCTGATAAAGGCAAACTCCCTCCAGACGGGACTGACCACAGGGGCCAATCAGGCCTGGTTCCTTCCTGTCCGCACATCTCTGCAATGTCGTTTCTTTGAATATTTTTGGTGCACTTTATCCCATTTCATCGTCTTCATTTTTCATTTTCAAGTTTATTTGTGTTTCACATTTTGGCAGTCCAAAATGTTTTCCATCATCCAAACACCAAAGTCATCAGTTGTGAGACCGGCGATAAATATTACATTTTGTTGAATGCCATCATCAAAATCGTCAATACACATCAAATATGTTGATCAGTGTTGCAACAATGTTTACTGCTAATCCAAGACAACTTGAAGCAGCTGGGTTTTTCAACTTGATTTAAAGGAACTCAGAGTTTTGGCTGTTTTGCAGTTTTCTGGAAGTTTGTTACAGATTTTTTTGGCGCATAGAACCTGAATGCTGCTTCTCCGTGTTTGGTTCTGGTTCTGGGGATGCAGAGCAGACTCCTTCAGTTGGTTGACAAAACGTACTTCTTTTTTTTTTTTTTTTAGTTGATTTCACTGTGAAATTGTCATAGGATGTTGCACAAACAGCCAAGGATGCAAACCAAACTTGTCATATTCTCTTAAATCTTTAGATGAGGAAAAAAGACAGCGATGGCCATCAGCCTCCACCGTGACGACCAGCAGTTTTCAGCAAGAAAAGTAAAAAGTGTGTTTTACTTTTTACTTTTCTTGTATATGAAGTTCATATACTTCATATACTAGTATATGAACTATACTTTAGTAAGAAAGATTAGTAAGATGCAATCAAATGTTGCATTATGGAGAAAGTACATGTCTAATCATTAGTAACCATGGAGAAAATGTCCTACCATCATGTATCCTACCATGTACAATAGACACTGGTTAGCATCTAATCTTTTATGACATAATGGAGTGAATTCAGGCAAAGTCGGCGATCTGATCAAATCGAACGTCAAGAGGGTGAAAGTGTTGCTCGCTTTCTAAGCTAGCTATCCATAAGCCCCTGACAAAGTAGCTCAACTTGAACAAGTAGAAGCCGTGACTCCACTGACAGTAACAACTTGTCAAAACCATCACGATTCTCCCGTCCCTCACTTCCGACATCCATCACAGCGTCTCAACATGATTCACTGACATAGTTGCGAAGGGTCCATAACCATCACTGCTCCAGACGAGCTCAGTAAGTCTTTACGGCCCTGCTGGTATTGGCACAGTGTTTTTATTTCTTTCAGATACTCCTCCATGTTTTTATGAACAACTACTTTAAAATGATCCTACTCAGTCACACCTTTTAAACAGAATGTCCTACTTTGAGTGTACATTGTTATTTCTTCCATCCTGTTTCCTAACATCACCAGAGGATATCTCGCAGTGGGGAAGTTGTGGGTTTGATTCTTCCTCCATGCCATGTGTTGATGTTCCTCTGGGCAAGGCACTTACTGTAACCTCAAGCTGCTTCTCTGTACGTTGGTGTGTGGAAGTTTGTTAGTGTGATTGTGTGAATGTAGCTTTAATGCCAGTCCACTTACTTTTTAAACTTAAGACATACATTCAGTGATTTGAAATTAGTGTTTCTAATACGACGACTTTAATAAAGCATGAATACTTCAACCCAACATGTTTTGTATGTGTGGAATATTTTACTCCGTGGCGTCACCTTTACCCAGTTCATTAATCTGTTCTGCAGCTGCTTCTAGGAAGTCAGAATTCCTACACTTCTTCCACTTGTGTTCTTCCCAGATATCGGCAGCTTGAAAGCATTAGTCAGTGAAACTCAAACAGCGTCCGCTTTAAGAGATGCCACCAGTGCCTTGTCACGATTTAACCAAGTGGCTAAGAACGGGATCCAACAGGAAACGCCGGACCACTTTGTAATCCAATCAGCTGGCTGCTAATATTTCTTCTTACTTCGGTGGCTAATTGTTTTAGCAGTAGGTGACCTGCAGTTCACCTGGCCGGCAGACGTTAATGGACCTGTTGTTAGCCTGGTTGATGGGCACAGAGACCCGTCTGTTCCGCTTCCGTAAACGATCATAAGGCCGAGCCGAAGCGTCTAAATATAGTCAAGACAAATTAAATTCAAATGACTCAGACGCCTGATGACTGAGAAGAGCCAGTTCCCTCTCTTTGACCGCTCGGGAAACGCACGCGCCGACCCGACCAGACCAGACCAGACCCGGCCGGGCCCGGCCTGGGCGACGGCCTGCAGTCACTTATTCCACTCTGCTGCTGAGGATGTGGGCTGGGTGGAGGAAGGGAGGGGAGAAGAGAGGCTAAATCAGTTGGTGGGCAGGAAGCTCTGTCATATCCAGGAGGAAGTGTGAGTCGGTGCTCGAACATTTTTGAAAGCTGATTCAGCTCGGCACAGGAAGAGGGAAACGCTTACTGCTCAGCTTTGACACCAGGGAGGGAAACAAACTCATCTGGGGTGGTGTAACCTTAAAAAGGGTCCCCCACGTAAAAAAACAAAACAAAAACGTTATAAAGGAACAGAAAAACCAGTGAACAGATGTTGAAGGAAGAAAATCCAGTGAGTTGAAGGAGGATTAAAAGAGAGGAGATCAGTCACTCTAATGCAGAGGAGATACAAGAGAGAAGAAGAACTTCTCTACATACGAACAGAAGATGGGCAAAGAACCGTCAGAGAGGACAAAGGCTAGCACTACGGGTTGTCACTTTTTTTTCTTTCTTTTTTTTTATTGTCCTTTGGTCCTCTGAAATCTCCCCATCCCTCTGCTGCTCCCCTCACTTCTCAGATTTCACAGTTTCATGCACGAAACTGTGAAATTCGTACTTCGGAACAGAAATATTAACCCCTTCTGTTCCGATGAAACGCTCCTCAGCTTCAGTTTCTCCTGAAACGACTAGACCAGCCAGAAAAGACTGAGCAGGAAGTGACGACAGCCGGGCGGCCCCAGCCGGAGACGGGGCCGCCCGGCCGTCGTCATCCTACATCAGTCTGCTCTGCTGGAACACCAGACGGGGCGTTCTGGGCGACAGACGGGACTGTGGAGATGTTTCAGAGATCTCATCTGCTTTTGCCTCTATGTCACCATTAAACGTTGTTATTGGGGTTGTTAACGCATACGATTAATCTGAAAAGTTTAACACGTTAATATTACATAACGCAGATTAATCGCATTACATATTTTGACCAAAAAGCCTCTCTTTGGCGGAAGGTTACGTAGTTCACAGCGGTGCGTTACACTGTCTTGTACTGCGGTCAACATTGCCGGGTCGCAAACAGGAGTGAAAAGATGAATGAGCAAAGTCAGATTGCTATGTTTAGAGAAAAAAATAAAAGTTTGCTTTCAAAACGCAGTGGTGAGAGGAGGCGCCCCGAATACAGAGGCTCAAGATCTCAATGCAGCCGTCATGAGTTCGAATCCTTGTCCTCAGTATCTCTGGCACATGTCTTTTTGCCCCCTTCCTGTTAGATTGCTGTCCAATGAAGGCCAATAGTGCCAAGAAAAATCTTCAAAAAAAAACAGCAAAGAACATTAGGATAAAAATATTATAGTATTGTAGAATGTCTACTTATTGTAACAATGAATTATCCTAAAACCTTTTGTCGAAAAGCTTGAGTTTTTTTTTCTGAAATTGGCGTATTTCCCTTAAGCAAGTTTATTTTCCTCATTTTAATTTGTGCAACTTCTATCAAAACCACAGAAAACACAGAACAGTGAAAACTGTTCTCATCCAGGAGGTCAGAGAAGTTAAGGCCAAAGGTCACAATTGAACAAGAAGATAGAGACTGGGAAAAAGACGAAAACACAAAGGCAAAAAAATAAAAAATAAAATAAAATCACTTGTATTTTAACTTGTTAACTTGTTCAGATGTTGTACATCTGAACAAGTTAAAGTCTGAATGATTACGATTGTCCATTCATACATGGAGAGGTTTGTACTTTAAAATACTGACATCAGAATTTGAAAAAGAAAAAAGAAAAACTCCTTTTGTTTCTGATCCGATTGTCTTTGAGATAAATTTGTATGATCTGAAATATTTGTTGCTGTAATGGAGCAAATTCTTTTTGTATTTTTTTTATCCAGCGCCGTACATGTCAGATGCAGACCTGGGTGACTTCTTGATCATTTACAGGATGTCCCCCCGCTCCCCCCACCCCAGGTCTGTCCATCCGTGGACGGTCCGTCCCTGCCCAGACGTCCACGGTCACAGGCTCCGTCCTTGTGATAAAAAAATGCCGGCTTATCACCCACTTTCCATTCAGCCTCTTCCAGCTTATGTAACATCGGGAAGAGGCGCAACACACTTTTTGGACCAGGAATGCATCGGCGTTTGTGCCCGAAGGTATGCGGGAAAAAAGAGTGAGTTTCCGCGTGACTTTGACCTCACCAAACACATAGGAGTGGAAAAAGTGTTCTCAGCTGATTAGCGCAACGCACAAGATCAACTTGTTCCCCAGTCTCCCTCACACTCCTTCTGAGAACACACACACACGCACCCACACGTGCACACGCACACACACACGCACACACACACACACACACACACACACACACACACACACACACACACACACACACACACACACACACACACACACACACACACATCACTCTCACACTGTCTGCCCCGTCTTGCACAAAACCGTGTTGTATTGTGCGGGTTGTTGCTAGGAGACAAATTCCAAACCTCTTGAAACAGAGGCACTTGCTCCTCATTTCCAAGCCGGCGTGTCGGCAGAGAAAAGAGAGCAAAGCAGAGGGGAGCAGAGGGACGGGGCGAGGGGAAAGGGGGCTCACAGAGACCAGGGAGAGGAGCTCTTCCACGCACAAAACCTTTCACTCTCAGCAGGAACAAGTCCACAGCTTCATCGGTCTCCTGCACCGACGTCGGCTCTGAGTCTAAAGAAGCAGCAGAGGAGCTGAGTGTACTCGGACGCAGCGTCAAAGTACTGGATAAAAAGAAAAGATATAAAAAGAGGTCTTCTCATCTCCCATCAGTTCTCCGCCTGGGATTTCTCCCATTGGACTCGATTTCGCCTGTTGAATTCGAAGTTGGTTGAGTTTATTCTGGCCGACCGGCGAACAGATCAAAGTTGTGAACGATTTCTGCTCTGTTTTAGGTGATAGCGGCCGAGGAAGAGAACGAGGCAACTCTTCCAAATATCGAGCGGAAAAATTACTTAACAGAAACACCACAATTGTGAACTTTTAGTTTTGTCAACATTAGAGGAATATCGACAAAGTTTTGCGCACATTTGTAATGGAAACAAATGTGTTAAGGACGACCCGGAGTAAGACAACCACTAATCAGAGTATGATGCTGGAAACTCTCTCCCAGTGTTTCCAATAGGCATACTACATTTTTATTTAGTTAATTATCCATCCATCCGTCCGTCCGTCCATCCATGTCCCTTAGAGGGGTCAGGAGGTGCTGGTGTCTATATCTCCAGCTAACGTTCTGGGTGAGAGGCGGGGTTCGCCCTGGACAGGTCGCCAGTCTGTCGCATAGTTAATGAACATATTAACTAAATAAAAAGTAATTGATAATAAACCATGGTGACCCTCCTTCATCAGACAGTAAAATCCACTGCTAGATGTAAATCCTTGTAGTGTTGGGTGCTTACAAAGCCATGACCCTGGGTAAATAAATGCCTCGTCATTCTTCATGCTTCCGCATTTACTCAGAACGAGCAGAGCTGAGAGACACTTTCAACCTCCTGTCATGTGTTTTTTTCCCCCCCTCCCATCAGGCCGTCTCTACTGCTGCTGCTGCATGTCTCTTTGTCTAAGTGTGAAACTGTCACAGTGCCTTAAACCAACGCCCCACAGTGTGTTTCCCTGCCACTGCTCCTCCGGTCCGCAGTGTCTTGACGGCCCGAGGTCAGTCGTCTGCCTGACATCATATGAAGAAGAATCCTTCACCAGGGAATTTGAAATACTATATCCTAAAGTTAGGGGTTGATGTAAGAGGCTGAAGATGACACTTCACCTCTGACTCCTACCCAGGGGTCACCTGCTGTATCTCTCTGTCTGCCCATGTGTCACCTGCACGGTGGAAGTCGGGGAAAAAAAAGAAGCCCTATTTTTAGGCTGGTATCAGCGGACCAAGGCCGCCGCAGCCATCAACACTCATGACTGGTTTCTTCCATTCCGGTTGAAGTTGCAGTGCTTGTGGAGTAAACTCCTGTTACACAATGATAATTATAGCAGAGCCTTCTCGTTCCGCCACGTTGGACTTCAATACGCCACCACGACTCTTAGCAGGTGCGGATGACTTTGGGTGGAAATAGAGCTCGTGAAAACCACTAAGGGTCAGCTGCTCAATTAGTCTGAAATCAGCACATCCACATGTTTATATCAAACTCCAGGAAACTTCATTCCACCAGAAGACACCAGTGATGTGAAAGGCTGGTGTGGAGCATCCACAAGCTACATTTCCATTACAAATGTGTACAGAACTTTGTATATTAATACTCCACTAATGTCATAAAAACACAATTTGTAATGGCAGTGTTTCTATTAAATACGAAACACAATTAAAATCACACGTGAATAAGTTTGTTCATGTGATAAGTCACCAAAAAAAACATGCAGCGCCATGATCTTCCTACCACTTCCTGTCTCCATGGTTTGTGCCAGTGGCAATATTCAGTTGTTGATGGATTTTGTCACATTTTTGTGTGATGTGAAAAAAGTGCTTCCGTTGAGTTTTTGTTTTTTTCTTTTTCCAAAATTGGCATGTTTCCATTAAGCAAATTTATTTTCGAAATGTCAAATTGTGCAGTTGGTCATTAGTTACCATCTTCTTGCCAATCTAAACATTGCAGCATGGGTAGAGAAAATGGATGAATGAGGTAGAAATTTCAGCGATAACTGGAATAGTAAAATGGATTGTCATGTTTTGTGGTGGCAAAGGGCTAAAGTGGTAACAGGACATCGGCAGACATATCTGAGAAGAGTTCATATTTTAATAAACTGAAATCTTAATAGTCATCTCCAAGGGAAGACTGGTGAAAACCAGCCCGTTGTTCTGTGCTCCGCTTCATACAGAGGGTCTGGACTCTCAGCCATTGAGAAACAATTGCTCCTGGAAGCTTGGGCATTGAAATTTTAAATTTTACCCAATTGCTAACTTGACCGTGACGTGCGTAATGTCACAGTTTGATGCTATGAAGCTTACTGGAAAAGCTTACTGTGCTTCTCAAAGACAGAAGTGCCAAACCAAACAAGGTGACTGTTAATTCAATATTTGAAAGCGTGGCCAACATGGACTGGACCAACGGCTTCGTTCACTTCCTCCACTGGCATCGTTAAAACTAGCTAGCAAGCTAGACTACAGTTCTAGAACGGTGCAAAAAAAATCAACGTCATTGTTCATAACTTCTTCTGTTCACTGATTTACTCAAGAAATTAAACAGGAGGAATCCAAGTCAATGGGAGAATTTGAATCTAGTGGACTAGCGTAGGAAGGCAGTGGCCAGGCTAAGGGAACACGGCAACCAGAGACAAAGATAAACTGGAGAGAACAATCAAACACAAAGTTAAATACTAAAGGGGCAAACTGAAAACACTGTCAACAAAAACACAAACAGGTATATTTCATGATAAAAAATGTCTTGAGGGCTGTGTCTCACAGGTGTAAGTCCATCGTTTAGCACCCTGATCTTCCTCTCCTCTGAACAGAGGGTAACGTCACCAGATCTCCGTCCAGGAGAACTCCTTTGGGATGTGGTGGAACCGGAGGTTCTGAATGAGGAACTGTGCGATCCTCTTACGTCAACAGGGACAAAAAAAAAAAAAAAAATCTCATTTCCAACATCTGCCATGAAAACTGAAAGCACTTCATGAAGGCAGAGTGGGGGTCTCACCTGGCACTAGTGAGCCGTACCTAGCGATGATGATGATGATCCGGGTTGGACAGCAGATGGGTCTCACACACAGTCCTTCCTGTGCCTGAGTCACCGGGTCTGGTATGTGATAATGAAGCAGTGAGCATGCTGCTATTTGCTTTACTCACCACTACTTTGAATTTCTGGCGGTCCAACAAACGTGAGCACTGGCAGAGTATCCAAAGCCAACATTGCACTCCAGTAATGACCTCTCCCTCTGGTTTTAATCGCGGTATTGTGTTACAGGTGATCTTTTAGTCATCGGTTCTGACCGAGGTTTTTTTACGTAGCTCCTCTCATGATTCAGCGTGTGTCACAAAGGATCAAAGGCGTTGAGGCTCAGCCCAGCAGCGCTCCACTGTGTGTACGGACGACGTTTATTTATTTAGACGCAGATGTGGACGGCCACGTTTACGTCCATGTTAGCCCTTAACTTTTCCAGCTCCGTCATGGGATAATTACACTTTTCTTTATTTAATGTTAACTTAGAGCTCCCTTCTGAAGCTGCTACCCCTGCGACCCGACCCCGGATAAGCGGAAGAAGATGGATGGATGGATGGATGGATGGGATGGATGGATGGATGGATGGATGGATTAGAGCTCTACAATAGTATACGAATGATATCCTCCCCCCTACACACACTAGGAACTCTGCAGGAACCAAAGACAATCAATAACATTTTATTCAACAGGCAGATTTTTTTAGTATTTGTGTAATTTCTAAATGGTAAAAACTGAAGCTCCTTTAAATGACTGAAAAGTCATGAAACGGCCAAAGGCAAAACATTTTTTAAAGTGGCTTTAAAAATGTGTTGCCAAGGTGACGGTCTGTTTGCTGTGCCGTGGTTCCAGCTTTAAGAGCAAACCTCCAGATAGAAACGTTGATACGAACAGCAGCGCTGAAGAAAGCAGTCTGTCTTCAGGAGCCAGCTGGTGGAATCTCAGCTGGCTTGATAGAAATACAAACCGTTATTTATTAACTGAGATTCATTCTTTGACTTTATAGTTTTTGATTTATCAAGGATTTTTTTACAATTTCCTTTACGATTCATAAACCCAGTTAAACGTTACGTGATCAGGGCCGTGCAGAGACCTTTGGAGGGGCGAGGGCTCAAAGTTAAAAAAAGGGCATATTGAACAAGATCTTAAGACACCGTACAACAGCATAGCAACAACCCATATTAATCAAGAATTAATCATTGCCACCATGCAGGGAAATGCAAAGCAAATCTAGTCTATATTTTCCCCAACAGATATAAAGTTTCTGTTTCTGCTGCTGACAGTCCTGGAGATCTGAGCTGATCTGAGACTGTAGCTGTTAAACAGACCAGAGGAGAGAAGGTCAAAGGTTATGAAGTTATGAAATAAGAAAATTTGCTGCCATTTTACTAATTAAGCCTTAAAGATATCTATTTAACCTCTAGAACAACTTGGCTGCAGACTGATTTATAGATCCAAAAACTCAAAGAGGTTAACTCTATATAATAGTTTGATGTTAAACCTCTGAGACCTAGAGGTGACTGCGATATCAAGGCAAATAAAACTCAGTAGTTGCTGGTAGGGGCCATTCAGGGGCCTCCAGACATTCAGGGGCCCCTAGAAATGGTTTAATTCTTGCCCATAATTTGATAGTTAGAGGACACAGATCCTCCTCCTCACCATGGACCCGGAGTCTGAACAACATGGAGGCTCTGAGAGTCATTATTAGACTGAGGGCAGCCAGACTAGTTCAATTAAATATTTAGCTAAATATTATTGCTGAGGGGCACAAGCAGGCCTTCTGACATACAGATTAAAAAAAAATAGAAAAAAAGTTTTTTTGAAAGAAAAAAAAAAAACAACCTCAAAAAGGGCACTAAGGGCATCAAGGATAAAATGGGCAGGGGCTCAATACCACCCCCCCCCCCCCCCCCACCTCTGCACGTTCCTGACGGTGATGGTAGGGAGGTCTTCTACCTGGAAGGGCTTTGAGCACCAGAGATAAATCGGCAAAATATGCAGCAGAAAAAGAAATGCTGCAATAAATCGTAAAACATTCAAAAAGCTGCTCAGCAATTATAAGAAGGGTTTGAGTGCTGTCAGGCATGTCACATTTTTAAGACAATAGCAAGAAATTATTGTGTTTATTAGCATTGAGCACATTTAAAGTGAATTATAAGAAAGAAACACCAAGCGGGAATATGGACCAGTGAAGTTCGACAGACTATTGTAATGCTTGTCTTCGCTTGTTTCAGCCTCTCCACCCACTCTGATGGGTTGCAGTTGATCTGTCATTTTCCCATGTGTGCACTAAGCCGAAACTCTAAACTTTCTTTGATTGAAATTAGGGTTAAATTTGGCTATTTTGCTGTTTTCTTTATAATAATCACAGTTTCTGTAAAGGAATTTCACCTCTGCTGCCCATTTACATAAAACATAAAACACACCAAGACAACGTGGAGATTAAGGTTCAGTGTAAAGATTCGGAAACATTTCTCCTAATAATTTATCACAATATTTAGCTTTTAATGAGTATAAACAAGTTAGTAATGATAATAAAATGCTATAATCCTGTAAAAATGTGGGTGAAATATTGAGGAAGAACGGAGCGAATGAACAAACAATAGAAATGATCTTTATGTTTAATGGCCTTTCATATGACGGCGTATGAGGCCCATATGAAAGGAAAAAGTAATAAAATTAGGAGAATAAAGTCATAAAAGTACTAGAATAAAGCCATAGTTTCACGAGAACAAAGTCGGATGAGAATAAAGTTGAAATAATATGAAAATAAAGTCGATATTTTGAGAATAAAGTAATATTACCAGATCAAAGTCGTAAAATTACGACATCATTATTCCTCTCGTAATTTTGTTCTTTATTTTCTTAGCGTGGCCCTGACACTCCGCCGTATTTTCCACATAGCTGTTTGAACAACAAATCGCACTAAACTGTTTCAGTCCTTTAACAAAGCAACACAGTTTACATCTTTAGTGTTCTTTACTTCTGATAATGGGAGATATTGAGCTGCGATCCGCTGTTTGTTATCCTGAGCTTAAGAAGAACCGTGTAGGTTATTGGTGGAGATAAACGTGGAACTCTATTGTTGGACCGTCAGGACAGCTGATAGAACATTTCACAGTTTTATCTCATGAAAGCAGAAACTGACACTTTGTGTGTGTCCAACCCCGGTGACCCCAGTGAATGACACCATATAAATCCCCACCAGGCCTTGCTTTTTTTTTTTTTCCTCTGCTAGTGAAGGCTTGCCTGATGGGGGAAAGTCCTACTTGTAGAGGTCATTATGTGACACTCCAATGAGTTATTACAGACATGACGCAAACAAGACAGGGACTGCGTGTGTGTGGGCGTGCGCGTGCGTGTGTTTGTGTTTTTCCCTCATGGGTGAGGCAACAGAGATGACATCACTGATGCCACCTTCAAATGACTGCACCTTCACCTTGTGAAGGCCCTGCCCTCCTTGGGAGTGTTTTCGTGTGCGATTAGAGGAAGACAGATGGCCCCATCTGTCTTTCATTTGGCCGTTTTTCACCGTTTCCTGCCACCATCGCTCTTTCTCCCAGCGCTGTGCTGTTTTTTTTTTTTTTTTTTTTTTTGGCGTTCTGACTGTGCACGCACGTCATAAACGGCTTATCAAAGCAACAATAAAACGCCCACGCAGGCCCTCCCATTACAGCCCATTAGCAGCCATTTGCATTGTTGGGATTCTCGCCGAGCGATGGATCGGCGCGCGAAAAGAAACAAACAAAAAAAACAGGGTCGGCGAAGATGAACCCGAGGGGCTCTGGTGCCGGACGGGACCTGAATTTACGATCAAAACGAGCCTCAATAAGTGCACGTCCATTTCTAATTCCACCGATTCTTGTTCCCGTAAAGCCGCATTTATGAGGTCATCTGCAGCAACCCGTGTGTTTGTTTCATCAAGCTGCAGCAGATAGAAAGGATTCACTGGTGCTTTTTTTTTTCTTTTTTTTTTACTGTATAATAGGCAGGGCGCTTTCAATACACCATTGAAACTACGCTAAGTCCTTTGCTTACTCAGAAAGCTTTTCATGCAAGCCTTTTTACACACACACGAGTAAACACATGAAAGCAGCGCCGCTCACGTCATGTGTCATTTGTTCAGGGTGTTTTTTTTTTTTTTAAACCAAGCATTGCCATTCAAAGCCTCAGACACGAAGGATTGCTTCACCTTTTCCATCTTAATACAATACACACAAATAAATCTGTGTGCGCGGCGGCAGACTGTAGGGTTCCTCTTTGCACGCCGCTTATTCACATCAACTATTACGCTTTCAGAATGATCAAGTTTTGAGAGCTTTGCATGTTTAATTCCCACATTTGAGCTCAGAAATGATCGCGTGAATATACAGTTATAGTACACCATACATGTAGTTAAAAGTAATGTAATAATGAAGCATCATGGTGACAGGAGTCCGTCCTGTAGCCATAAAACATACGTTGTTCTCCACATCTGGTGGCAAACTGGTGAAGATGTTTAAAATCACTTAAAATATAAGCAGCTGATATTGCAGCGACTTAGTCTCACAGTTAAGACCTTTGAAAGATCCACTTTTAATTGTATATTTATTCAGTGACAAAAAAATTCAACAGACAACATAGACACTGAAGCCAAGAGTGTTCAATGACATCCATATAAATACGGACTGTGGCAGAACCACAGTGCTGGTTCTGTTGGACCTCAGTGCAGCTTTTGACACTGTTGACCATGACATATTACTGAATCAACTGGAGAGTTGGGTCGGACTCTCCGGTCCAGTGCTTAACTGGTTTGAATCCTACATAAAGAACAGGGATTTCTTTGTTTCAATTGAAAACTTTTCATCAAAGAGGTCAAAGGTCACATGTGGGGTACCCCAAGGTTCAATCCTAGGACCCCTTTTATTCAATATTTATATGCTCCCACTAGCTCAGGTTATAACAGGAAATAATATTAGCTACCATAACTATGCAGATGACACAGCTCTACATTACGATGTCACCAGGTGACCTTTGACCCCATCCAATCACTGAACAGATGCTTAGAACAGATAAATGTGTGGATGTGCCAAAACTTTCTCCAGCTGAACAGAAACAAAACTGAAGTTATTATTTTTGGACCTAAAGAGGAACGATCTAGAGTTATAGATCTAGAGTCAATGCACAGCTTCAGTTATTACAACTGAAAACCAGCGATCAGCCCGAAACCTGGGAGTAGTGATGGACTCTCACCTGAACCTCCAGAGCCACATAAAGACAGTTACAAAGTCGGCCTTCTATCACCTGAAGAACATTTCCAGGATTAAAGGACTAATGTCTCAGCCAGATCTAGAGAAACTCATCCATGCGTTCATCTTCAGTCGTATTGATTATTGCAACAGCGTCTTCACAGGTCTGTCCAACAAATCAATCAAACAGCTGCAGCTGATCCAGAATGCTGCTGCTCGCGTTCTCACTAAAACCAGGAAGATAGAGCACATAACACCAGTTTTAAAGTCCCTCCACTGGCTCCCTGTAGCTCAAAGAATAGACTTTAAAATACTGTTGTTAGTTTATAAATCACTGAACGGCTTAGCACCACAATACATTAAAGATCTGCTGTTGTTGTATCAACCTTCCAGACCTCTCAGGTCTTCTGGTTCTGGTTCTGCTCTGCATCCCCAGAACCAGAACCAAACGAGGAGAAGCAGCTTTCAGCATATATGCACCACAAATTTGGAACAAACTTCCAGAAAACTGTAAAACAGCTGAAACACTGACTTCCTTTAAATCTCGACTAAAAACCCACCTGTTTAGGATTGTATTTGAAATGTAATCAATTACAAATTTATTGATGGAACTTGACTTAATGCTTTGTTTTGATTATTGATTCTATATTGCATTGTGTTTCTGTGTTTGTAATGATGTAAAGCATTTGAAATGTCTTGCTGCTGAAATGTGCTATACAAATAAAATTTGATTGATTGATTGATTGAAGAGTGGATGTTTTCTTCATATACGTTTTTCCTGATGGTTTTCTCAAGATAAGTTAATCTTGAGAAAACTGAAATGATTGGTATATGTGTTAAAGCTTATTCCACATTTCAATGCATGCAGAATTTCCTCAAGATTAACTCATCTAAAAATATTGTCAGGAAATTAATTTATCTCGAGAAAATTCTTGGGAAAAAGAATGTGCAAAAAAAAAGCATGAAATTACACGGATATCTTGAGAGAGAAAAAGAAATCGTAAAATTAACTTGTTACCTCAAGAAAAAAAAATTAAGAGATCTCGTTATCTCGAGATATATGTATATGCGGAAAAAGTAAATGAACTAATCTCAAGGAAACAATCGTGACATTAACTCATCTCGAGAAAAAAAAACATGGTGAATTAACTCTTGAGAAAACTATTGGGAAATGATCTCATTCCAACAGTATCCGTAAAATGTCCGCTCTCGGCTTCCATACATAGAAACAACAATTCCTTACAAAAATGTTGTCTGTTGCATGTCTGGGGAAAAAAAATGCATTTATACAACAGAGCAATAAAAACACTCCCCCTGTAGGTTAAAATGGAAATAGAATTGGAAACAATGTAGTGTGCATGTCAGGCCTGTAGGAGGCAGTCAAACTTTGATGACACACCCCAGATGTGCAGCAGGTGTTTATGAGACTGGAAGAAGAAGATTGCTTCTTCTTTCATATGTTCCGTAAACATGTGTTTTTAGAAATGCTTTTTGGCCAAAGTTACTTAAAGCCACAGTGGAGGGTCGTCTACGGCACAGTGGCAACCAACATGTCACCCATGAATTTCCAGGTCCCACAAATTGGTTTCTGTGGGATTTCTTTCATGCCAAATTGTAGTGGTAAGAAAAATGTAGTTTTGGATGATATCCATCATCTATACCTGGCTGCACTGGCAGGTTTGCGATGGGCTGGTGTCCACCTCCACTGGTCTAAGACGCAGGGTCCGTCTTGGACAAGTGTGTTGACATTTAGGACATTTCAAAAAGTGTTGAGGAAAAACAAAAAGTTCAAGTGTTTTCAACCGGAAGCTATCAAGCAATGTAGTTTGCTTGAAATAGCAACTCTTCAGGTTTAGCTACTTTAAAAAAGTTTTCTTGCAAATGTCAGCAGTAGAGCTGTGGCTAGAGATATGATTCCAATCAAGTTGCATTAATCTGTCACAAATGTGTCACCTTTCCTTTAAAGTCAAACTTGTTTTAGATTTAGGCATGAGGGATTTAAGTTCTGACTAGCAGTCAGAGATCCTTCTGCATGTAGGATCTTCTTTTTCTGTGCCAGGGTAAGTTAACATTTCTTTCCAGGATGCTAGCGCAGACACAGAACACAACCCGTACCACGGGAATACTTATTCCCAAAGGTTAGGTCCAGACAGTTGATAGTTGAGTATCATTTGGTCGTCGGATCTGGAATGTTCTTTCATTCATGATGTATATCTCTTGACCATAGGTGAGGTCAGCTTTTCTTCTTGGCTCTCCTCTTTCATTGACCCCACTGATTGTATCACCACTTGTCTGGAAACCAATCTTCAATCCATCTGTCCAGCTCTCGCTCTATCTTACCATCACCCGTGACCCCTGACCCAGAAGGTGCAGTCCACTATTTTCTGGTTAAGAACCATAGCCTCAGACTTGGAGAGAGTGACTCTTAACCAGACTCATTCTCAGCTGCACACCGCTGCAGTGGATGTTCAAGATCATAGTCTGAAGATGTTGATAGTACCAGAACATGCAAAAGTCAAAGTTGAGACTCTCAGGTTTTCAAACTAGACATCCTGCTCTTTATGTTTGTAAATCCAGTCCAGGAACGCCACAAACAGGATCAGAGACAAGGGGCAGAATCCAAGGTGGTGGAAATAGTTCTCATTTGTACTCCCAAGTCTTTAGTTACGCAAAGATGAGATCAGCACTGTCCTCTTCACAGCAAGTCCTTGACCAGATTTTTCGATCTCCATTGGAAGATTGGAAAGACTTCGAAGAGGCTGGCAGAGAAATCAGTTGCTACGTCCTGCTTTGAGTCCTCTGTTTGGCATTGTTGTTTTGCCGCTTTTGGCTTTTTGTGGAGCTGCCAGTGACAAACATAAGATGAGATACTCGACCTGGGAAGTGGTAGCAATAAAGATGTTCAGCAACAATTTGTCTATTCAGAATGTGAGGTGAGATGCTGGAACTCCTTGACTGTAAACACAGGTGTGTTGGCTTCATTGCCTAGTGGTGGTGCTGCTCATTAGAACCATTTGCAATAAATCAATGTCCTGATGGAAAGGGTTTGGTCATTATTTATTATCCTTACAGACTTTGAGCAAGTGAGGCACCTTGATCTCATACTTCTACACTGTTGGCATACTTTGGGGTGAATATCTGACCACTCCTTAATCTCAATATTAACATTGGAACTGATAGTCTTCCTGCCATGGTTTAAGTTTTCGGAAGGCTAAATCAAAGCACTTCCACTAGTGGTGAAACAGCAAAATAGGCCAACTCAAACTTTTCTCCACCATAGATTTAGCTTATCGATGTGAGCAGCTGAAGCTTTTGGGAGGGTTCTCTAGATGTTACACCAATGCAATACGATAAACCAATTCAATGACAGGTCTAACCTTGTTGGTCCCTGAACATCTTAATAAATGTTATTTTCATCTTTCATAACTTAAATTTGAATTATGGTGACTCATTAACACCCCGACCTCATGTACAATTGTTTGAACTGATGACCTTGAAGATGTTTTAAAAATGTTTCCAAACGATTTATCCATTCTTCTGAGCTCTTCACAAACATCCTCGTCGTTCCGACTGTTGGCCGATCTGGTGAGCTTTGTCAACAGAAATGTTTATTCTGGCAAAGACAAAATTACAAGCTGCATTGGAAATGGATCACTAATGAGTCGCTGACTGATGTTGGTGTTTTTAAGTGACCAGGAGCGTCAAAGTCATTTTCATGTCGGATCACATCAAGATCATAAATCAAAGGTCCGACTGTGCGGCAGAATGTATTGATAAAACTTCATATTAATAAACTTAAAATAGAAAAATGAATAGCTGTCTCTGGATTTGGTGAATACTTCAAGTTAAATGATATTGAAGATCTCTTGTTGTTAATGTAATTTGTCAGTATGCAGATAAAATCTTTTTTCATTTGATTGATAAAATATTTATGCACAAAGCTTGGACCTTGAAGGTTTTATCTATGTGGCCTTCTAGAGCAGGATTGTCCAAAGTGTGGTCTGGGAGCCATTTGTGGCTCTTCAAAGGATTTTGTTTGGCCCCAGATGACAAATCAAGACTGGTAAAAAAACAAAAAAACAAAAAACAGAAAACAATCCATGACAGTGGAAATTGCTTTTGTTTTAATAAAGCAACAGTCTGAAGCCTTATATATATATATATATATATATATATATATATTGGCTCTAATAGTAGACAAATTTCATTTCAGGAAATGATTTATTGTTGAGCAGGTAAAACTAAAACTATTTCCCTTTTGAATTTAATGAATTTTATGGTTCAAAATTGGACACGCTTCAGTCTGGAGGCGCAGATAAAACGATTTGGAGGGCCGCTTCATGAAATATTCATCTGGATGGCCGTTTATATTTAGGTTGAATATGCAGTGAGATCATTTTTTTTATTTGAAACACTTTTTCAAACTTGTGCAGAAAAAAATAAAATCCACAATATCTGATTGTTTTGAACAAATCAGGAAAGTTTTATAATGACATCATCGTGGTGCTACTTCCATTAAAAATCCCAGAGTTAATCGCGCCTCTGATTGGTGGAAGGTTAACTTCCAGCCGGAAATCTGTTGAATGGATATTAGATGCTTCCTCATTCCCATGTCACCGGCACACAGAGGACAATCCTGCACCTCCTTCCACGTCTTGTGTTCCTCAGTGCTTTCGTGTTCTTCGCGTGTGTAAGAACACACACATCAGACTCAAACACACACCATTTCAGTGTAACCAGTGGATGTGGAGGGAGGTTTTGTGCTGCATATGATTTGTTAGTGTGTGACCTTCAGAGCTGTAAATGCAGGTAGGGATGCAGAGTGTCTTCTGGAGGCATTATGTGAAGCTTTGCTCTCCAGGTGTGTGTGTGTGTGTGTGTGTGTGTTGGCTGTGGAGAAGACAGTGCTGTCCCGCTAATAAGGAGCCAGTCTGACAGCAGTCTTGACAACACTCTGACAGACAACAAGCTGGCTTTGTGCTGACTTACTGGAATATTTCTGGCTTCTCTTGCTCAGGGTTAACTCCAGGGACACACAGAGGCAAACCGTGAATCCATTTAGATTCTGCACCTTCGGAGATTCTTCTGCTGCTCCTTAAATAAATAGTCTCACAAAGAACACCAAGAGTCATTCTGCGAGTTTAATTTGAAATATTTTCTCTTTATTGGAATCGTCAGGGTCAGACATATTTCAGTGACAGGATACAGTGCAATGAAAACCCTGAAGCACATCTTCTGTTTATGCTTTTGTTGTTGTTGATGCACTTAAATGTTTCAGGTAAGAAAAACATATTTCATTATCAGACCAAAACAACCTGAGTGAAAACAAAGTGCAGTTTTCAGATGATTTTGTCTGTTAACGAAAACGGTTATGGGAAATAATTACCCCATAATACTTATCATAACTGGCAATCAGTATTTTAAATTGCGGTGATGGGTTGACTGCAGGCGTTGTGTTGTTTTTTTGAAATGCCATGATAGTTAGTTAGAAGCTAGGTGAACGACACACATTGAAAAAGATTTGACTCTTGTCTCATCAGTCCACAGAATATTTGAACCAAAATCCTGGAAGTGAAGAAGAAGAAGTATTTGTCTTCCAATTAGTCAAAGTTTGTTGTTGTTGGAACCCAAACCATTCAGCTCTCAGTTTGTCGAGGTCTAGATAGATTTTTCTTTCCAACTAATAAATGAACGTTTTGTGGAGCTGAGGCCTTCGACGACTCCTTCAGACTAGCAGCAGCAGTTAGCAAACACCTGGTGGAACTGAGCATCTACTAAGCTTATTACAAGCTACTTCTCAGTGCAACACGTTTAAAAACTGTTAAAGGGTTAATGGAAAAAACAATGTTGCGATGACTTCCTGAAGGTAGAGGTTCAGAAAGAGCTGGGGCTTCTTAAAGAAACAGAAGCCCAATTTTAAAGTGTTCAATTGCAAAGTCAAATTTCTTTTAAGTCATATTTGATATATACAGCATTTTTATAACAAATAAAAGTAACATAGTTACTTGATTGTGCTATGATATGCTATTATGTGTCTGGAAAAAAACATAACACTGCCACTTTAACATTTGTTGGACAATCTGAAACATTTAAATGCCACAAAACAACAAAAACAGAAGAAATCTTAAAGGGGGCAAATACTTTTTGGCAGCACAGTAGATCAATTCTTACCTTATGGAGTAAAGATGACCTTCATGTCACAGAAGCTTATATTGCTAGCCAGAAACCCAGCAGACAATGTAGCTGTAGAATTGAACCACACAGGAATCTACATTGTATGCCAGGTTCAGGACAAAGCAAATATCTCCCTAGTGTGGCTTTTTAGGCATTCTTCAACACAATTTTAATGAAATGTATCCATTTGTAGCTTAATCAAAGTAAACGGAATTCAATCAGAAGTCAGAAACTCAGAGATGCAAAATGAGATTGACAAAACAGTAAGAAGAACAAATGTGATAACGGGCCCTGGTGGAGTTGTGACACAGAGAACATCCTGTCACTGGACGGGCCCCCCGACCAGTGATGGAGCGGGAACGCGCCACGGGTCGACGGAAGGACCGGGAAGCGGGCGGAGCTGTCAGAGACCCAGTAGCCAGATGTAGCTGCTGATTGCTACACAGGATCTACACTGCCTACTGAGCAGCTGACAGTCACCAGAGAGCAGCGAGGCAACAGACGGGAGTCGGCACACTTCTGCGGACGCCATCTGAGAACAGAGCGAACAGTTCCGTTATTAACTCCCACCCAAAAAAAAAAAAAACAAACAAAAAAAAAACTACCAAAATATTCTGTACAACAAAAATGAGTCATTGATGAGCAGGCGGGGGTTGCGGTTGTGGTGTGGGAGAAGGGGACAACCAGATCAAGCAGAAAGAAGAAGAGCAGCCTGAGGGAGGGGAAGGATATGGGAGATTATCTGCTGACGAACATCTCCAAGCTTGGCATTATCAGTGGCAGATTCCTGTCATTCTTTCGCATTAGCCCTGAGGCACGGCAGGCGGAGGCCGCACCGTGTCGGCTCCAGCCCCGGCCGTGACACGTAACGGGAACGCCAACTCCGTCCCTATAACACTGACCCTCTGCACATGACGTCACGCCACGGCTTGGTCATGTGGACTTAAAGTTTTGTCATGACACTTTGTGGTACTATTGTTTTAACAATAAAAGTGACCATAAGAACTGTATAGCTGCTCCTGAAAAACATACCTATTTGTTAAACACGTCTATAGGACACCAGTCATGTATGTATGTAACAAATGTATTGATAATTGATAATAATAATAATAATACTAATAATATAGGGGTTTTCAAACATCATTAATCGTAATTTATTGTGACGACAAATCAAAATCTTATCATGACAGGAAATTTATCCCGATAAACGATACGATAAGTACCCAACCCACTCTTCAGAACTACGCCTGCTCCGCCGTGATGGACGTCAAAACAACCAAAACGCTCCTTTAAAACCTGTCAAGCAAGAGCTGGTAGCCTGATGCTGCTTCTATCTAGTTCATTTCACTTTAAAAATGATTATAGGATGCTATGTGGTCAGCTGCACAAGCAGATAATAATGCAAACCAAACTTGTCATTTTATTGTATAACGTTGAATGAGGAAAGAAGACATGATGGACAGCTGCTGTCAATCATAAGGACTAGCGGCCCTTGGGACATTTGTGGACTTGCAGTCAACGCTTTTCACCAGGTAAGAAGATTAATGTTCATGTACTTCATAAGTCAGACTAGCAAAATACAATCAAATATTGCACTATGGAGAAGGTAGGTGTGTAATCATTAGTAATCATATAGAAGATGCCCCAGCATTATGTAGCCTAGCATGTCCTGCTGTAAGAGAAAACGCAGTTTGTGACATAATGATATAAATCATGTGGCGTGAATTCAGGCAAAGCCGGCGATCTGAGGAAGGAGGTGTGGGTCCGTTTCTAAGCTAGCTATTTCCAACTGTTGTGAGCCACTTCCACAAAATATTAGCTTGTCTAAAACAAGTATAAGCCATGCTTGGCTTAGACAAGCATGGCTTATACTTGCAAGTTTTCCCAAGTGGCAAAAACTTCCCAAGTTTTCCCACTTGGGAAAACTTGCAAGTGTCTTCCCAAGTGGCAAAAACCACTTGGGAAGACAAGTGTACCTTCTGTTCAGACGTCCGTCATGGCGCCTCAGCGTGTTTAAGTGACGTTGCTGCAAAGAGTCAATAAGTGTTGCAAAGGGAGCTGAGACCGGGGAGGCATCCTGGATGCCCTCTCAGTCTCTCTGCATACCTGAAGCCCCATGACCCTATCAATCAAACAATCCTCCACCAGCTGATGGTCCCTTGACTCCAATTTCTTTTAATTAACAGAACTGTGCTGCCTTCCCCTCGCCGTTCCCCCACGGCCCACATTCCAGCCTCTCCTGTCACCATTCACGCCGCGTCGTTCCGCGTTTGTACGGCGGCAGCAGCGACGTCTCACGCTCACGTTTGAGGTTGCAATCGTTTGTCTTTCCCCAGCAGTTGAAATATCTATGATAAAATGCGAGTTCTCCCACAGAGGCTTTGTGCCGAGGGATTTGAAGAGGTGTAAAAGGATGTGGCCTGGGGCTCTGTTCTTTGCTGGAGGGAACGCAGTTTTTCTTAAAAAAATAAAAAGTAAAAAAAAGATGGCGGGAAGGGAAGTGTGGGGGAAGAAAGTGGTGAAGTAAAAGAAAAAAAGAAGGTTACCTTTCTTGGAAACTGCTGCGGGTCACATGGATGTTCGGTTATATTTTTGGAAAAGCTGTTGCAGAAGTGGCCTCCCTGTAAAGCAGAAAAGAAAGACTTTAGACTCCACTCAGACATGAGGTTACAGTAGGTACACTGTAAAATAACAAACCCATAAAGACAGCTGCATTCAGGTTTTAAGTAGCAGCTCCAACCCAGGGAGCATGTGTAAGTTCCCAGGACCTCAGATAAGGTCATATAGTCTTATCTCTGTCTTTTTTTCCACTCTTTGGTGATGCTGCAGCCGCCACAAAGCAGAGAGGTCCACAGTACAAACTGGAGGTGTACCAGTACATCCAGGAGACAAATACACAATAGTGACATCATCAACATTTGTCAGAAATGTAGCAATATTTTGGCCAAAACTAATTGTGTTTGTTTTTTATTAGTGCAAACAGTAAATCTTTTACAAATCATAAAGTGTTTTATAGAGTCCGTGATCAGTTTAGAACAGACCAGTCAAAATATGTAACATTTCCTACCTCTGTGAAACTATTAAGCCAAATTTATAAATCTCAAACGGTGTTTATGCAGGTTTTACATATTGTAGTATTTTATATTTTGAAGTTGACGTATTTAAATGTCGATCAGTGTGAATCGTACAAGTTCTATGCGCTGTTGTGTCAATGTTTGAGACTCTTATTTTGAAGCCAAAACAGAAGTAGTTCCTGGGTTAACCTGCTGCACCTGACTGATGAAATGTTTTTCTCACTCTTATTGACGGTTATCTAGGTCAATGTTGTTACTAAAGCATTGAAGGAGATTCTTCATAACATTAAAACAAATGACTGGAAACCGTCAGCATCTTCTTCATCAGACTGCTGAACAACAGGAGTGTTTTCAGAACCACCACAGGAAGTCCTGCCTGCCCACCGGCATCAACTTCTCTGGCACCACTTTGAGGGAAATACGTACTACGTCCGATTGAGAGGCATTCACCGCTTTTAAATCCAACCTCAGGCAGCATGTCTGGTACTTATTAAAAAGATAAATAGATTTCACCCAAATACTTTGTAAGCATTTTAAAATTATCGCAGTTGGTCTTAGCTGTTAGCTGCTAAAGCTCCTGCTATGAAGTCGTTGCTGTTAGCCATGCATAAACCCAGCAGTAGATGGACTGGTGTAATTTAGATGAGGATGGTCACAAGATTCCTTCAAAGGTTTGCAGTTTGTGCCCTTTTTTTTTTTTTTACTAAAAATATTGCAAACATATTGCCTTATCGTATCGTACTGTTTTACAATTGTAACTTCTATCTCTAGCGTACACCAATCAGATTTTTCTTCTTGCTACTAAAGCATTTGATTTGTAAGACAAAGCTTGAGCTGGAGACATAACAGGAAAACTGGAAGCACTGGTTTCCAACTGCAGCAACCAAAGACCAATGAGACGAGGATCCGGACCACGGGGCGCAGTGTTGCAACGACCGCGCCGGTCATCGACACCGCAAAGGGAAATGCGTGCCCGCAACCCCCAGCCTCCCACCCCCCAACCCCTCCTCAGGATACCGGCAACAGCCAAGCAGCTCGAACTTCAGAAAAAAATAGTTGCACCGGTTGAGGAAGGGTGTGTGGGTGGGAGGGGTGGTGGGGGTTATGGGGGTTGCTAGCGTGGGTGAGGAGGGGCGAGGCCAGGCGTGTCATTCCATTCCTACTTGAGCTGGGCACTGCTATTCCTAGAGTGTGGTTACATGGCAGTTGATGTGGGTTTCCTCTTAGTTGCCTCGAAGATGACTGGGCCTGACCACATCCACATTCGCACACACACACCAGCAACACATTCACAAAGTGACAACTGTGTGCACATATGCAGCACATACACACCACACAAACTTTCAAGGAGAGGACAAAGAGGAACTGAATCATTGCCATGCTTTACCATGAATGTAAAGGGGGGAAGTGACCATTCTTAAAAATATGTGTCTCTGTGTGTATGTGCACTGTAAGATGCACTTCTGCTGCAAACTGTTTTTGTACATGTGCTGTTTGCTGCTCAAGTATGTGTGGGCATGTGTGTGTGTGTGTATGCGTGTGTGTGCGCGGGTGGGCGTGTGTGTGGGTGTGGGCGTGTGAAGCTGGGTGTGGATGCATTCCCTGTCTCTCCACTTCTTGAGCGCGCTCAGCCTGTTCCTCGCTCCATCTTTAAGGTTTCCTTCGGCTGCAGCTCGGCGTTCGTTGTCTATCAAAAACCTGCACTGCCGGAGCATGTTCGCGAATCAAGAAGAAGGATCCAAAAATAGGTCTGAAGGATGATTGGAGTTCTTCCTCTTCCCCTTCCCTTTCTGCACTCACTGAAAGACAACTTTGTTACTTTCAGTGGCAGCGATTAGTGTCTTCTTGCAATTTTCTTTAAAAAAAAACAAGAGACAACTTTAAGACCAGAGTATGTCCACTTTTTGAAGCAGAACTGGTATTAAAGTGAATAATCAAACATTGTCCTAGACCAAAATGTTTTAGGTTTTTTTTGACAGAGATGCTTCTTCTAGGTGATCAGATGCAGTGAGCACAGAGTGCTTCCTGCCAATAAAGCAGTAACCAGTCAATTGGGTGCACAGACTCCAGCAGACCCCAGACTTAATTGGCTTTGATTGTGAGTAAAAACTCTCAACCCAAACGGAGAGAGAAAACCAACAGTTTTGTATCAATGCTGATCCGTCTCCGCCAGAAAGACCGGTGGAAGTCCCATATCTCCCCATCAGGTTTACATGTCAAGCGTTCTTTAAACGGCTCCCCTGGGTTGATGCTTGATGGCGTTCACTCAATTATCGTACTGGCTTCAGGCTTAAAGTGTAGCAAGCAAAAGGCCTTCTCCAGAGAGAGCTCCAGCTCCAGAGGAGGAGAGCGATGTCTGCGGGCTTTTCCAGGAGGCTGGACTGATGGGAAAGAGCTGGCGAAAAGAGCGAGGAAAGTGAACTCCCTCCTCGAGCTGCTTTACGAGGGCCTGGCAGAAGTGCTCAGGAAAGAAAAGAGGTGCAGCAAGAGGATGGAGGGGTGTCAGTTTGAGAAGGGATAGAAAGATGAAAAGTGTCCTTTTGTCCAACATTGGGGAAAAGAGGCACTTTGCCTTTGTTGGGTCACAGGGTTTACGGAGAACTAGGACTGCACCCTGGCACACGTGGCTATAAATCTGCTTCGTTATTCCCAACAAGCAGCAATGTGGAGTCTAGAGTTTTATAATGTGAGCTCTGGCTGGGAGAGCAACAACCTGACCGCTAATATCTCAACTCTTAATGCCACCAGTTAAGAAACAGGACAATAGCAGCAGGGAGAGTTTCTTAGGTAACTTCCCAATAGTTTGACACTTGATTGAAAGAACCTGCTAATCTGCTTCAGCATCAGACTGATCTTGTGCAATAGTCCCAATTCCTTTCTGACGTCTTCCTGCACCGGCCACTTTGAATAATCAGCCAAGCTGAGTCATTGTGTGAACTGATTACCTTCGGAAAACAAAAGGAACACCTTAAAAACGCAGCTCTGCCTTGCCCATTGATCCTGGTTTTCCATGACGTGTATCCGTCTCCACTACCTTTTCCTCTCACACACACACACGACTACACGCATTTGTGTCGGTTCGTACACACGCGCGCACGCACACGCCCCCACGCACACACCCACACACACCGACACATGCAGAAAAAAAGGCTGCCACTTATTGGAATTCAGTGTGGGGCCCAGGTAGGGGAAGCTCTGCCCATATATGAGCAAAGGAGGAAGAAGGCCAGGTGTGTGTGGTTTGAACACCGTTGGAACGACTGTTCTAGAGAGCACACACACCCGTGCGCACACACACACACAGAGGAAAAAGCCCATTCACAGAAAGTACAGAGAAGACACATGCACACAGAGGCTGGAGCCAGCTCCTCCTGTTGTGCACGTTCAGCATTCAGTCCTGTGACGTGAAAGTCATGCCACTAAGCCTTAACTCTACAATCTAGCGGAGAATGACAGACTTGTTGCTATATAAACAAAGAGAGTCATGTGAAAAGGAAAGTGGGGAGAGAGGAAATGAGTCAAGTCATGGTGAAGACTTCTTAACCTAGTTTTTGTTACATAACTCCACCAGCATTGGCGGAACTATGCCATGTTGCAATGTCTCACTGCCGTACACACCAGCCGGAGGTTTAGGCTGGATAGGGGTGACTTGTGGTTTAACTTCCCTCAGCCTTTCCCACCTTCAGGAAACATGTGCGTCTGCCACCCTTCGCGGTGGAATAAGACAGCCGGTCATGACGGGAAGCCCTGAAGCAAAGTCCTATTCTGCCAGTCTGACCACGAACACTCAATGTCTGCTCCCCTTCACCCATAGTACTTTTCTGCACCTCAGAAAACATAACATTAATTTTCTAAAAATAAAAACGTACCCCCAACCCGAGATCACAGAGGTACAACTGCTCAACTTTAGTTTGTCAGAGCAAACACTGTTCATGAAACCAATATCACTACATATATCAAGACAAAGTAAAATCCTCTAACATACAGCTGATACATTTTGACATTTTTCTTTTTGACAATAATTAACTTCCTGTACGATAAACCTTATGATCTTTTCTTTCAGTCCAACCTTTTTTTTTATTGCCGCCTGCTTAAAACCAAGGCTAATTGCTGCTGTTTTATTTGTTTTCCACTACCTAATTACTTTATTCAGGTGAGTCAGGTTTAGGTTCACATCCAGAACACGTTCATTTCTTTCTGAATAGGTCAACCAGCACACCGCTTGTCTATTTCAGAGGCAAGTAGATGGCTAAAGTTAGACTAACCAACTATGGTCTTACAGCATCACCTTACTGTACTCCCCACTCATCAGTTAAACTTAAATGCCTCACACTGTTTGGCATTAATCTGGTAGTAGCTCTACATGTTGGTGCCATGCCTAAAATAACCCTTATATATTTGGGTAGCAGCTAAAGCTTCTGCTTTTGACTGAACAACATTAGTGTTGCATGTACATAAACATGGCTACTTTCACCAGACCCATCTCAAAGATGGCAAACATTTCCCATCGTACTTTTGCTTTTTGAAACCCAGACTAATGCAGCAGAACCCTTCCCCCACCTACTGCTGGGCACTGCCAGACAACTGGCTGAAAGACGGCTGCGTCAGAAAACTGCCATTTACAAGAAAGACAAATTCATCGGTTTGGGGAACTTTCCAATCGTGCAGACACTCACTCATGAGAAATTGCTATCCATCATTCTTACAAAATAAAAGCTGTAGTTTTAAAACTACAATTGGGGAGCTCTGAGCAGCACGTCTGTTTGGCACCAATAAACTACATGACCCTGTTCCACAGATTCTACTTCAAGTTAAGAATGTCAAAAAGGAAAAATGATGCAATAACTCATCATTATTGCATCATGAACAGAGTGAGCTTTAGCAACATGTCTTTTTGGTTTTGCAGTGATTGGGAATGAATAAGATCATATTATTAATATCATGATGTACTCAGGTGTCATATTCATTTTTGTTTTAATTTTTTGTGTAACTGCTATTTTTTACTCAAGGTTACCTTCCTATGATCATCTGCTAGATGTTCATGGGTAATTTAAACATGCTAGCAGATAATCTAAAATAATTTCCAATCTGTAATGGCAAATAAAAAAACACACTCCAGGGTTATTGTTTTTATCCAAATGCTGGTTTTTGCTCTTGTCTAGTCTTAAATAGAGTGGCATAAAACATCAAATAGCATTAACTAACCTCATATAAGAAGCGTCCCAAACTGCAATCACAAAAAGCTGCTATGCATGGTTGGTCTGCAGGCTAATAGAATGCTTGACCACTTGGATGGCCTATCACAATCCGTTTTGACTGATTTTAGTCACCAGGATGAGAAAGTCATGAGAAACATTTGGGTTGCTTAAACTTGATTTCATTATTACAATATTCAATGATAAAATAACAATGCCATGTATTTGAGGGAGTCTCATCATTCTTCATTGACCGCCATTTTGAACTATGCAAGAACAAGATTAAAGTCCACTGAAGCCCTTTCATGAGCTGAACTAAGAACTTACTAGCTTCATTCGTTTATTCAAAATCTGAGCAAAAACCTGGTGAAAAAGTAAATCCAGAATGGTGATATTTATCATTTTGCTTATTTGGTAAAATTTTTGTTTCTTAAATTTTATCGTCGAAAACGTCTTTAACTTAGAAGGTCACCTTCTGAATCGCTATCTGGGGCTAGCTTTGTTCACAGTTGACAGTCTGAGCAAAAACTGGCTACAAAGTCAATACAGAATGGCAATATTCATTATTTCGCTAATTTGGTAGAAATGTTGTTTTCTAAACTCGATTGCCAAAAAAGTCTTATTTACTTTAGTAGGTCTCTTTTGCTTTACGATAGATCATGGCAGAATCTCTTTGTGTCTTCACTTTATGGGAAAATAAATATTACTGACTTAGGTAACTCCGAGTGATAACTATGACATGGAACCTGCTCAAGAAGACAAAAGACTCACATCCATCAGCTCCCATACGCAGTAAGGACTTCACCTATGACGGGTCAACCATGTCAGACACCATGTACAGTAGATGAACTCCAATTTTAAATTGTTGTCTGCACATTTTCAAATAAAAACAATGAACAATTCTCACAGAAACATCGATGCATTGTTTCAGAATGCAGAGAAACTTCACCTGGTGTGTAACAGAAGCAACGTTTACCTAAATTACTTCCTGCCAAGAAAACCAGGTCAGGGTTCACTGTGTAGGCGGTTTGACAAGACAAAGGGGCCGATTCCACGCTAATCTTCAGAGGAATGTACTCTGCTCCATCAAGATACCTGTGATGCATCTCACCGTCGATCTGCCCCCACTGACAATCGCACCGGAACCTTTCCCAGATAAGCTCTCGTGGATCCTTGCACTCGGACGTGACAATTCCTTATCACCACTCCCCACACTCTTTCTCCGCCTCTTTCCCTCTATCGCACCTCTCGGAACAATAAACTACAGAGTTGCATGTTCTGGAGAACTGGCCCCCACGGCGACCCTGGGGGGTTTTAGGGGCAAAACGAGACTGTGGACATGTCTTGTTGGAGCATGAGGAGTGGCTGTCATTGAACTGCAGTGAAAAAGGCGCAGCGTGTGCATGCGTGTGTGGCCGTAGGTTGGGCTGCTGGCAGCGGCTCACGTGGTTATGGAGGGCCCGGTTGATTTATGACCGCAGACACGCACACACACATGAAAACACACACACCGATGCATCAAGCTTTGACATCAAAAGTCTTAGTCAGACAGAGTGGGAGATAATCTGAAGGACAACAGCTGGGAAGACGCATGAAAGACCAATACACAAGAACCACTGCTCAACTTGTGATTCAGCCCATCTCAGGAAAACATGTCATTCGGAACCACTGGCTCTGATTCACACAACTCCTTAAAGGCACATTCCCACACTATTACCCAAAGACAGAGGGTTTTTTTTAGAGTCAGAGAGACAGTGGAGACTGATCCAAACAATGAATCCTGGCTCACCGGTTGTAACGCCAGGCTTAACCAATCACATCAGCCGCCCGTAGTGTCCATTCATAAAGAAGTTAAACAGCAGCGTCCACACTGTGTGACATAGTATCCCCACCCACCTGCATGCTCAGTTCATTCATGCTGTTTGCTGCTGAGCAGACGGACCGGACAGTACTATCTGTGTCAAAGGAAAAGGGGGTTGGGGGAGAACCGAAAGGCAGTCAGAGGAAGTAGAGCCTCAGCAGGAAGAAAATAACTTATTAACAGCTAATCACTTAGCATCAGGCACTGATAAATGAGACTACCGCATACCAAACGCCGCTTCCTTCAGACTCTGAGGAAGAGGCAGAAGAATGAACCATATAGCTATGATTCACGTTTCCCTAATGCGATCGCAATGTGGCCCAAATGACAGGTTTGGACTTTAGGACCAAGCTGGAACTGATCTTACACACACACACACGCACACACACACACCCACACACACACACACACACACACACACGCCTACACACACGCACACACACACACACAGGCGTTTTAAAAAACAAAAACTGGTCACACACAATTCAAAAGCTCATTCAGGCATTTCCTCTACTTCACCCAACACTGTCCGCCACAGCCTCCTGTTCTTTCTCTCAGCCTATGAAGGGTCTGGGAACCGTTTCTCAAACCTTAACATCCAACATATGATACCCATCAGCAGCAGCAGCTCTTTTTTTTCTGGAAGTCTTTTGCTTTTTTTTTTCTTTCTCTCCTTTTTTCACTTACCGTCTGGGTGGGAGTTTCCTCCTGGTGCTGAAGTTTGGAATGAGGGAACCCCCCTCAAGCTCCCCCTAGCTCCTCATCCTCCCTCCAATCTCGGTGTCTCTGGGTGTTCTTCGCTCTTCATGAAGGGATCCTTGCGTCTTTAACTCTGCTTGCCTCCAGCACACACACACACACACACACACACACAGACGAAGGAGAGCGAGCGAGATAGAGACCCACTATTGGGTAACAACTTCTCACCCACGTCATTGTCTGTAACTGTGACGGCAAGTTGCGCGAAACTTCACTCGTAACTCCCTAAAAGATTTCATCCACACTCTTTTTTCCTGTCATTTCCTCCTCCCGCTTGCATTCTTCTGAGTGTAATCAGTAACAGACTTAAAGTGACAGCGGCAGTGCGCTGCATAACCGGCTCTCACTTTCTATCCCCCCCCGCCTCTCTCTGTCTTGCGCACACAATTTTTCTCACAGTTTGAGAGGCTCCCTCTGGGCTAAAGGTGCTTTCCCAGAGCTCTGGAGACACCACAGCCGTTAAACTCCCTACAAGCCCCGGCCAGAGTTGCACTATCACATGTTTCACAGTGCTCTCCCTTTCTCTTCCTCTCACCCTGCCTCCCTCCCATAAACCCTCCCACCCCTGCAACCAAATGAAAAGTACTGTCTGACTGACTGACGCCGTCCAGCTCTCACACACACAAGTCCGACAGCACTCTCTCTTATAGATGCACAGTTGGGGGGCTGAGCCTAACGCGGAGGGCAGTCTCTCCTTACAGAGCACTGGGTTGAGGTTAGGAAGAGGACAGGACCATTCAGAAAAAACGGCAGTAAGAGGAAGGAAGGAGGGGTGGAGAGAGAGGTGGAGTAAATGTGCATGGGTGTGCATCCCTTGTGTGTTAAAAAAAAAGGAAACTCCCCCCTGCTAGAAGTCTGGGGCATCTTTAGTAAGAGTTGACCAATCTTTAGAAGAAGGAGGCAGAAGGGTCTATATGACTTCCAGACTCACCAACATAAACAAACACTCTTACGTGCATCACGCCTGGGCTCCTTCGTCGATTACATAGACCACAAAGAGAAAGTACTCAGGTTGTCAAGAATGGACTGCCTCATGAGCAAGTGAGAAACCTCATTATAACCACAGGTTTGTCAAAGAAAGTACCTAAGAATTCAAGCGGTTCCTCTTGACTCTTTGCGGCGACCTTAACTTACCCCCCCCCGTAAGTTAGCTCGCCATGACCGCAATCCAGGTTCTTACCTACATCCTGCCTTTTCGCCCCAATTGTATTCCCCCACGCCATGTCCGCCAGCCACACCCGCGGGCGGCGGTCCCACCCTGCCTCGCCGTTTTACACCCTCCTCTCTGCTGGCACGGGATCCAAAACTAGGGCAGGGCAGCGGCGTCCAATGGCAGGCTTGAACTTAGGGAATCGCATAACTGATTTGTTACTCACAAGAGGCCATGTGACTCACCAAAGGACACGCTGTTATGTGCCCCTGTTATGCTCCCATTGCACACATTGTGGTGTGCAAACATAAAGTTACACACCAGTGTTTTAGTGGAGAGAGATTCCGGCCTTTGTCAGGCTCCTTTCGGATCTATTTAAATAACTTCTGTGAGTCATGTAGCAAGTGGAATTGAGCAATATTTGACCTATATGCACATGTTGCTATTCTGCATTGTCACTCCTGAGGGCAATCATTAGGGTCAAAGGTTGTCTAAAAATAATGCGACCAAATGCGTTCTTAAGTCTTCAATCAAGATAGACTATTAGGTCTCATCTGAGGAGCTAAATGGGAATAAATGTCCACAGGGGGAATGTTAGGAGACATTTCCAGGACTCAGTGATCTTATTAACCCAGAATGAGGTAACAAGCCAAGCTGAGAAGTTCACAATTTTATTATTCAGTGTACAAAAATAAATATTGGGATAAAACTTTATGCAGATGACATTTGTCTACTATGTCAACTGCATAGATGTGAGCTGATCTTTACAATGGTTTGTTGTTGCTGGGTTTTTTTTTTCACATCAATGATTATGGTAAAATAAGTCCAGTGCATAAAACAAATTCAATTTCAAACTTTAGAATTACTTACAGTCTAACATTCTGAATATTTGAGTACAAATCCTTTAACGAAGTTTTTTTATCTGTATATTTGCCAAACCACTAAACAAACGTTGATTTTGACATATGAAAGAGGAAATGTAATTAATCTGTTTTAAAATTTAAGTCAAATATGGGTTGGATTGTTCTACATGAAACACAGTTTGTAAGCTTTGATGTCTTCATTTTCCTTACAGATATTAAAAGCACACAGTGTCAACACTTGGCAGACCTTTTTCACATCTTAACCAGAACTAGCAGGCGATTCCCTTTTCTGATTTTTCAATCAGTGACTCCAAACCCGAAACGATTAATGAGTCGGATTAAAAGTTCATCAAAGAAAAGCAACATCATCTATGAATAAATCAAGGAATTCATATTTCACAAACTCCGACATTTATCTTTAAGATTTTGGGGGGAAAAAAAGATGTGCAGTCTGGAAATTCTCTGTCCGCATTTGTTTTTCTCCTAATGTTTCCAGACCTTGACAAAGACTTAAAATCCGATTTGAACTTTTCAAGACTGCAGTGACCGTAGACTGTGGCCCTCTGCGGCATATCGGCAGATGGATGTGGATTCGTTCTGTCTGGAGAGAGAGTGAGCTGGTCTGAATGATTCACAGAAAATGAATGGTTATAAAGTGAAGCACTAAGCATTCTTGATGAATCAGAGCCTAACTGACTCCAGACATGCTGACGGACAGCAACACTTCAGCGCTGAAATTATAACTCGGCTGGCAGAAACTGGTTGAACTCCAGTTACATTTCTAAAAAAATAAAAAGTTTTAAGATATCCACAGACCATTTAAAACTTGTTGTGGCGGCTAATCTGCGACACATGAATTCAAGATTTCTTCTACTGAATTCCTCTGAACTGAAACAATCACGTTTTATCTCTGCAGTGACTGGATCAGCCTTTCCTTTCTAACCACGGCGCTTTCTACGCCGGTAAGCTTTTAACAGCTAGCATGAAAACTATTCCAAAAAAGCTGCAAATAGGAGTTGAAAACCTCAGAACGTTACATTACATCGCTGCCATGTTTTGATGCGATCGTTAAGAAATGTTTAAAAAAAGCAAACGCCTGTTCTCGGGAAAAGTTCTTGGGTTAGCCTAAATGAGCGGCTACTTTTAGCGAGCGGTTAGCTTAGCCATTCGTGATTAGCGCTTGGTTCATCCCTTTTATGCACACTGCAGGCGCAGCAGCAGCTGAGAGCGTTTGGAGGCTGAGCGCATCACAACTCGGTGGTCATTTGAGTGAAAAACATTTAGCCGACAGGGCGGCGCAGAGGCTGAATGGGCGCCGCGTACGTGGAGGCCATTAGCCCTCAAAGAAGCCGTAAAGTTTAATTGCATTTTTGCCCTTTTTATGTCTATTCAACTGCAGTTTTAGGTATTTAATAAGGGTGTAACGAGATCCTGGGATATTGAAACACCACAATGTTTCTTGTTAAAGTGAAGTATGACTATGCAGCAGCGTCGTGTGGTGAGATTCCTGATGGGTGAGGCATTCCTCTGGGGTCAGATGTGCAAAATCCAATATAGAAGTGTATCCTATAATCAGACCTTTTTAGTCACCGGTTGTGATTTAATTGTCTCTAACTATTTCTCTTCAGCGTTTAATTCGAAACATTTACAAACTCTGGATAGGGTGATACTTTTGCACTGTCATACATTCAGAAAAATGACAATTACTCACTGAAAAAACATCATGTCAATAAAGTGATAATGAATGTAACTGAATAGATTTAATTACTTCAACGCTATTGATTTAATGATGTGATATTAAATCAATATTGTTGACATTAGTGATAAAATATAGTCAAATTCAAATTAGTCATTTTCAGCTGATAGTATTTATGCAGAAATAAGCAATTACACCATTACAAATTTTATAAAATCAACATAGTAATGTACCAAACTACATTTTTGTATGAACGAGCTACAAGTATTTATTTTGTAAATGTTATTTTGGCTTATTTGTTAACATGACCTTTAGAGGTTGGAGACAATGAGTGACATCATAGGGAACATCACTCAATATCTATGATGTCATTGCTAAAAAAGAATTTTAAAAAAGTGAGTCATTCATTTTAACCTATAATATTAAAATAATCTTACATATGACCAGAGGTCAACGTCTAACTTCAGTTATCCTCATTTTTCAGATACTTCAGCATTTACACCATGCAGTAGTTTGAAGAAAATGCAACACTGCGTTTCCTTTGCATGTGGCATTTTCAAAAATCTGGAGCACAATGCTCGTATGGCCCATCGACCGCGCTTTGATACGGATCGGTGAGCATCGCTACGTTGGTCCCTGAAAAGTGAATTTGCTCAGAAAGTAAGGAGTGGACCAGTTTTAGTCTGTGACTCAGTCTATTGTGGGCACAAGGCTTGAACACTGCGTGCTTGCATTCTCTGGGTGGATACGAGGGTGGAGATGTGTTTCAGCACACACGCACAACACAGGCGGGGGCCTTTCCTTCATGTTGTCACACACACACGCCCCCCCCCCACACACACACACAATGGAGACTGCGGTGGAAAGGAAGCTGGGGATTCCTGAGATTCCTGTGAACAAAAAGGTGTGAACTCAGGCAGCCGGGCCGGCTGGGAATCCCACCAGGTCGGCTTGAGGGGGCAGTTTATTAGCTGACCATAGAGACACCGGTGACACACACACACACACCCCCACACACAGATGATGTCAAGGAATTAAAACGGCAGGAAAGCGTAGAAAACAGAGAGCAGAGGCTGGATTCCTTGAAATGTAAGAATCACCATCTGCCAATCAATCGTGAGGCTGGGTGTGAAACTGAGAAAATTTGAAGACAGCAAGTGTCCTCTGGTGTGTGTGTGTGTGTGTGTGTGTGTGTGTGTGTGTGTGTGTGTGTGTGTGTGTGTGTGTGTGTGTGTGTGTGTGTGTGTGTGTTTGTGTGTTTTCAACCTTTCTCAACCACCTATTGTCTTAGCTGCAGCGGTTTCACTAGATCTATCCAAGTAAACATTGTTGGAGAGATTGTGGGAGTCGCTGTGAGGGGGATACAGAAACACAAGCACTGACATTCCGCAGTAAGTTTCCACGCTATTGTTAGGTAACGCAGTGAAGCGTCAGGAAAGAAGTCATATGAAGGCATAATGGATTTCTCTCATGAGTGAAACTGATTGGCTTTAAAAAAAACAAAACAAAACAAAACATTGCTTTATATTTCCAGAGACGTGCTGTTAGATGTAAAATTTCAGAGAAGACTGCATATATTTTTAAAGGTGTAGTCACATAGAATCACTTTATAGCACAATCAATTAATTATGTAAAATGCTCCAAATATCAAATATGACGTAAAAAAAATTCAACTTAGAAATTGGGCCTCTGTCTCTTAAACTCTCTGCCTTCAAGAAATCATCTCAACATGGCTCCTCTGCTAACCCTTTAATAATATTTTCACAGCGTTGTACTGAGAGGTAGCTCCTATAACGAGCTCAGCAGATGCACAGGTCCACCAGGTGTTTGCTAATTGCTGCCAGCTAGTCTGAAGGAGCTCGGTTGTGGAGTGGCGAGGCCGGGAGGGAACATGGAAGTTTGGAAACTGCAGTTTCTAGGCGGAGCTTTGTCCTCAGAGGCGGAGCTAGGTCCAACCTGGGGTTCTGCACAACTGAATGGTTGCCATGGGAGATTAAAAAGAGTTCTCAAACGTGCATGAAGGAATCAAAGCAGCACTCCACATATGCTTCTGATGAGTGAATAACATCATAACATGACGTGAAGCTTTACTTGTAACACTGCCACTTTAAATGCCAGAGAAAAAGAAAACTAGAACACGTTCTTTGCGTGTTTGTGTCTCAATCCATCGGACGATTTAGAAACCTTTCATGTCTATCGACAACCAACGATCCTGTTCAGTTAAAACATGATGCTTTAAGTAGGCCGTTTGTTAGAAAAGCAGCGGATAAGTGTGGCCCTTTTAGGCTCCGGTTACACGTGTGACTTGGTTGCTTACTCTGACGAGTCACAAAGGTTGGAGTGAAAAGATAATAATCGCATGACAACACCGAGACACAAACAGGAGGCTTTGGCATGCGTGCACCTGTCCGGGCCAAACGGAAACTCTCAACCCATGATGGGCATGGACAGACGTAACAGCGACGTCATTTCATTCACTGAAGTTACACACACACACTCCTTTGAGGAAACACATGCTTGCAGCCAACCAAGGACGGCAGATAGAAATTTGGCAGATAGACAATAACCTACACTCAGATCTGTGTGTGTGTGCGTGTGTGTGTGTGCTGCTCTGACTATATTAGGCGAGTGTGTCCGTGCAGCATGGGGAGGCGTGACGTAACGGTCACGCTGCAGAGGCATGACTCTACGTCTTATCTCGAAGCACTCCGCTTGTTCTTCTGCGGCTCGCCGCCGCCCCGCGGTGACGTGTGTGGGCGTGCGTGGGCGTGTGTGTGTGTGTGTGTGTGCGCGCGCGCCCCGAGAAAACCAGCGATTTTTATGACGCCCAGGGATAGCAGCAGCTCCGCTGTCACACGAGTCAGCTCAGGAGAAACACACACACAGCATTAAAAACCAGTGAGGCGCATCGGCGATGCCTGAATTTTCCATTACTTATGCAACACGTCTGATTAAGTCACACACAAATGCTTCTATTGTGACGCAAAGGTTAGTTATGGGGTTAAGCTATATTAAGCAAGAGCACTAACAGTGACGGTGGAAGCATTAAGGGATTTTTTTTTTTTTTTGGTTTAGGGTTACGACTTTATTTGGTCATTATTTCAACAATAAATTATGCCAAGTCTCAAAGTGACGTCACGGTTGAACCTTTTTTGTGCAGATTGTCGTAACATCTTATTATTATTATCCCTGTTGTCGCCAGTCAAGGAGGAAGGTTCATCCTTTTCCTTGACTAAAATGAAATGAAGACATTTTTGCCGCAGGACGTGAATATAGTTTAGAAATTGATTTTTAAAATTTTTTTTACGTGAAAATCAATCAGAACTGTTTTGTTTTTAACCGTTAACAAACGCAACGCAAATTTTAATAAAAAAATATTCATTGTTGACATTTTCTTGACCAGAATAATTGAATTTAGTTATTTTTTCTATTTAGTTAGCAAAATTCATATGTCCAGTGCCACTTAATAAAATGATATTGTTCAGATGTCAGTCGTTTATAACTAGTATTTTTATTTTTATTGTTTTGTGGTGCAGATTGTCATAGCATCTCATGCTGGCAGATTATTCTCATTAAGTCAAGGCAAAATTTTCACCCTTTGCTTTGACTAATATAGAAATGAGGAAAAAAATGCTGGGAGATGGAAGAAACAGTTTGTTTGGAAATGAGATTGTTTTACGTAAAACAATCAGAACTGTTTTGTTTTTAACCGTTAAAATTATTCGTTAACGTTTAACGGTTTTTAAACCTTATTTACAGTCTGCAAAATTTACATGTCCAGTTTCACTTAATAAAATTAAAAAAAAAAAAAAAAAATTCATAAAGTCCTTTTTTCACTTTAGTCACAACTGAACAATTTCTATTTTGAGTCAATGATTAATCTGGGTTTAACTATTTAAACTACTTTGAATAATGAATTGAGCTTGATGCGCTGTTTGATAACTGGAATCAATTGGATTGTTTGTAGGACTGAACTGAAGTGATTTTTTTGGAAAACGCCTCAAGGTGACATTTGTTGTGGATCGGCACCATGGAGACAAACTGAATGGACTTGAATTATTTCATCCTTCATTATTCCTCGTTTCTGTGTGCTTTGCTGGTCACATAAAAGACGAAAAGGTTATAAGATTTTCTTCTATCAGAATCTAACCTGATTCGAATCTGAAAATAGAAATTTCTTGTTTTAAAAGTTGCTTTTTTCCTCACAAACAAATACATAAAACATGCAAAAGGCTGTATGTGGATTCTCTGAAAATGTATTATTAATACCAGTTTTAGATAATAATAGGGCAGAGTGACGAGGTTTTACTGGGTCTTCACCTTTTTATTTCTTTTCTGATGGACAGTGCAGCTATAATAAAACAGCAGATTTTTGACTAATATTCAGTGCGATATGCACTTAAAGTTTTGTCGCAATAATTTGTGAAACTATTGTGATTATGATGAAAAACTATTTCTTCTCTTTTAGGTAACTGTATGGCTCTGACTGGATGATGCAGCATTTACAGCCCCACAGACACAAACACTTCCCATTTGTAATAATAATTCTTTACGACACCAGTCACATGAAGCGGTGCGATTTGTATCACCAAGCTGCACACAGTCGCTGCATTTAATCACACTTTCCAGTGTATTGATATTTATTGATGCTGGAATTGAGCAAACATTGGAGAAAAATAGTAAAAATACCCGACAATACGCAAACAACGTTAATTAGAATTTATTGTGACGACCACAAATCAAAGTCTTATCACGATAAATGATAAACGACGGGATAAATGCCCAGCCGTAAACACTAAAAGGTTTAAGAGGTTTTCATTTTGACCTCTACGGAACATATTTAAATCTCAATGCCGAGAACGATGACACGTTTTCACATTTAATAATATAAACACAACAAAATGACTGAAATTGTTATTACGCACATCTGCTTTTAGCAATTTAGCAAAAACAAAAATAATTAATAAAATCTTCACAGCATCATGAGAACAGAGTAGAACAGTTCATATGTTCTTTAAAGGAACCCAGAGGTGCCATCATGTGTACGCTCCCCCCCTTTCCTCTTCCTCTTCCTTTCAGAGGTGTCAAACAGAGACTTTCCCTCTCTCTCTCTCTATGTCTTTCTCGCCCGCTCTCTCGCTCGCAGCCACAAAACGTCGCCTGTGTGAAGGCGGTGACTCCGCTGCTGGCTGGCCCACTCACAGGATATAAACGCTGTAAGCGTTGCCAAGGCGGTGAGGGGTCACATTATGGAGAATGTCTGTTGGCGTGTGTGTGTGTGTGTGTGTGTGTGTGTGTGTGTGTGTGTGTGTGTGTTCTGGCTGCTGGCTGTCTGAGCGGTGACACCGGCAGGAGACGCCCTCATCCTGACGCTGCAGTGGAGATGAGGCCGGTTGTGAAACATTCCGAACACTTCAGGCCTTTCCTGCTGTCGCCCCTCCAGCGTGTCCCACCCGGCGCCCACAGCGCTCCACACCCACTCAGCCCACGCTGAGCTCCGACGTCCACGGGGCGGCGGGCCACTCCCTCTCCCCCCTTCCTGCAGAACCACCTTCCATTATCAGGACCACCAGCTCGGCCCAGAAACGCTGGCAAGCGTCTGAGGAAGCTGCTGGAACGGAACCAAAGCAGCTTCAGACGCGTCTCACCAGTCATCTGAGGGAAGACAGTTGGAGAGATACGCAACTCTGGAGGGAAATCAGTCACTCTACTGGAACACAAAGATGGAGAGAAAGACACAGAAAGATAAAACCAGAAAGACTGGAAGAAAGAGGGAAAGGCAGAAAGACAGAACAATACAAAAACATAGCGACAGAACGACAGACAGAAACACAGGAAGAAGGAAAAACTGACAGAAACACGGACATAAAGACAGAAACATAAAGGGAGGAAGAAAGAAGGACATAAAGAAAGAAAGAGGAAAAAAAACTGACAGACAGAAACCCAAAAACTAAGGCAGAACAACACAAACACAGAAGCAGACAGAAAAACAGAAACACAAAGACTGACAAAAAACACAGAAAGAGAGAAGAAAGAAAAGAAATGAATAAAGAAATGTGCAGCTGCAGCCTGCAGACACCTGCTGCATCTGCTTGAGAAGACGTTCTCCACCAAGCATTTATGAAAATGCTTTAATAAACCTCACTGAAATTCGCTTCTGAGACTGAAACAGAACAACGCTGTTTCTAGCTCTATTCAATCTTAAAGGGCCGGCTGCGCCAGAATGTGCTGATAAAACCCAAGAACAAACTGCTACAATATTAATAAATAGCTCTGTCTGCATTAGATAATTACTTTGTAAAAATTAAATAATAATAAATATCTTTTCACACTAATCAATGCCATTGGGATTTTGCGATCATATATATATTTTTTTCCAATCAAAATCACAATTTTTGTAGAGCTAATTTAGAAATATTTGCAAGAAATATTGCAATATTTGCACTTGTGTAAGACGTTAAGTGTGACTTTTTGTTTCTCGCCGTATCGATCACGGACTAGAACTTGACATCAAGTAATGCTGAGCCATAAAATAAATACTGCCCCCTGCAGGTGGGAGTTAGCATAACTTAAACCTAATGTTTTTGGCTACATTTGCTAAAAATGTGCAGTTTTTTGCATTAGAGCAAAGAAAGATAAATGCAGGAATCTGTCACAAAGAACGAGAAGGACTGAGATGTGAGAAGTTTAAAACTTGGGATGTAGTCTTGTAATCTAACCCTGCTGCAGAGATATGCACAGAATCCAGATCTAATCTTGCTCTTCTGTTACTTTATTGGCTCATTTAACTGAGAAAATGCTGATTTTGCAGTTATTTCTGTAAGCAACTCAGGAAAAATAAAAAGCTAAAGTTGATCACGTCTCCCAAAAGGAAACAAAAAACCCCAAAAACCTCTTTGCTTGTGACCAGAGACCTCTGCATATGCATGTGTGAAATTTGAGCCGGTCATTCACAGGAGGTTAAATATCCATCCAGTGGGAAGCTCTGCTTTCTCTTTTCTCCTCAGAGTAAGAGAGGCTGAGCTGGTCCAGCAGATGGGTCTGGGGCTCAGATCACCATCTGTCCCTGACATCCACACAAATCTGGCTGAGAGGGAGCTGCAAACACTGCAAAAACACATCTTACCAAGTATTTTTGGTCTATTTCAAGGGAAATATCTCTGGACACTTGAGACAAGAGAAAACTTAACTTACAAGTTACATTGCAGCATGATATAGGAGCTTGTTTTAAGTCAATAATTCCTTGATATTGATCAAAATGTGCTATTACTGGCAGATTATTTCACTCCTAACGTGAGAAAAATATGTTAAATAATCTATCAGAGTAACTAGTACTTTTCATGAATGTAAAGGAATTGTTGGAAAAGAAACTCCTATATCTTGCTGAAAAGTTACTTGAAACTTTGTTTTAATTGGTTCTGCTTGGAAACGGCAGGTATTAATTTTCGGATGTTGATTGAGGAAAAGTTCCACGTTTTTGACGGCAAGACGCCTTCAGTCAGCTGTAGTTGTCATGTCAGGCCACTGGATGGCGCTGTGATTTTAGCATGTCATAGAACGCGCATGCGCTTTTGACCCCTAGCTTCCACCGCACTAGCTTCCACCTCACCCTAAACAGCATCCCGTCTCCCAAGAATGACGTGTTAATGTAACACTCATATGTTCCTTATTGGGATAAGGAATATAACTAAACAGGTTGAGTAGCAGAACACAGCACAATGCTATCCGCCATTTTTCTTTTGTTTTTTTTTTTTTTTGCGTAGAATAAACCCTACAGCCGTAACAAGGCGTTCTGCGCATGCTCGCTTTCCACCGGCCGAGTACGTCATATCTCCGCGAGGGGACCGTTACGGAAAGGTGTCACACTGGGACCTGGTTTAAAAAAAAAAAAAAAAAGTTATTCCCTTCGGATAATGGCGTCACGTAAAGAGCGGCTGGACCGCAACGACGATGTTACGCTTTAAGAGGAGAGCGGCTCTCAGTGGTTTCATCCCGTGACCGGCCCGAGCCACTGGTGGCGGCTCTACCCTGGCTAACCCGGTGTGGAGTCCGGCAGAACGGACTCTCCGGACCTGGACTCTCAGCTGTCCACCTTCTCTCAGCCAGTCTTCAGGATGTGAAGACTGGCTCCTCATAATAAAGTTGCTTTAAACGCTGACAGAGACACAGAGAGAGAGAGAAACCCGCGGTCTCGTCTGGGGGCTCAACAGCAAAGTTGACTCACAGCCGCGGCCCACTCCTCCCCTCCCACTCAGTCGCAGCCTCGTGTGGGAGGCAGCGGAGCCCGGGACCAGAGCCTCCGGCTGGGCACGCACACACTAACGCACACGCAGCCAACACGGGCTCTGGAGCTTTGGCTTTCAATTCCCCCTCACCCACACAGAAACAAAACACACACACACGCATCATACATGCTGCCCACACACACGCGCGGTGCCCACGGTGATTTTTTTTTTTTAGAGCTCCGCTTTAATGATGTCATGTGCCTTCCATCTGAAGGGAGCAGAGGGGAAACGCGTGGGAGTGTGTGGGCTCGCTGAATGCTGTACTCGGGCTCCTCCCGAATCTGGGTTTTTGGTTTTATTTCAGGGTTCGCGTCGAACACGCTCGAATCTTTCATGTCGACAGGTAAGCGCCGGCTGCTGCACACAAAGAGCTTTCAGCAAGAGATCAGTGGGTCTCCGCTGCAAAAATAAAAAAAAAACAAAAAGGGGGGAGCGTTTGGATTTGAGGCTTTAGAAAGTTTAGTTTGACTAAATTATTGATGTGAGTGCTGCGAAGCGGACTCACACAGAACCGACGAGCTGACCCCGCTTTCTGCTGACTGCATCGGTGCAGATGGCAGAGGATGTGAGAATCCTACCATCGGGACACGGAGGCCGCCATCGCCATTCCGCATGCAGCGCCTTTTTCTTTTAAAATTATTTTCACTTTTTTTTTTTTTTTATATGCTGACGTGCACGGCGAGGAGCAGAAAGCTGCGAAACACAGGTGGCAGAGGAGCGACTCGCTCACTTCATATCTAATCACTGACACCTTTACAAACTGATATCAAGTTAGGAAAAAAATTAAATAAAACCAAAAAAATCCAACAAGAAATGGATAGACTTGCACAATGTGACACATCTTAGGAAGGCTGCACTGTGAATAAGATTCAGAAGGGCCAGATTGCTCATTAGAATATCTCACATTTGTGTGTGGGCGAGCTTTTAGCAGTCCTTCTCCCTCTAGTCCCCGGTGCTGTTCCAGAAAAACACTGTTCTGTGTCCAATCCCAACCGGGATCCTAACCTCAGTCTGTCTGTTAAAAACAGTAAATCAATGCAGGAACTTCTGCCCAAGTTGCAGCTAACCAGAACATGACAAACGGTGCCAGCTTGGAGATGACACACACACACACACACACACACACACACACCCCACACACACACACACACACACACACACACCCCACACATCACGGAGCAGCATGAAGCCCAGGCTGCTGGAGATTTCTGGTTAGGACACCAAAATCCTCAGCGATGCGTCTTCCTTCAAGTTACGTTTCCAGTTGAAATCAATTCAAAAGCTTTCTCACGATGCTCATGACTACAGTAGCGACAAAACGAATCACCTGAGAAAACCCGGCCAGGTGACGTTCTGATCGAACCGGAGAACGGATCGTCGTCAGTCGTCGTTCCTGCATCAGAATTCGCGATCCTCTCTTCTGACGTGTATAAATGCGTACATCAGGGCCGAAACGGTTCAAATCGAGTCAATCGTGATTAACTGATTATGGAAGCAATCGTCAGCCAATTTACTAATTGATTAATCAATAGCTGGAGTATAGATGGCCTGAAAGAACAACACAGTCAGAGCAGTAATTATGCAAAACCTCTAGGAAAAGTGGCAATTTCACCTTCACTTGGTTCAAATTGCATTAAAAAATATTTCCTCTCGATATTCATTCAAATATTAATGAATTTTACATTCATTAATCTAAAAAATGAATCAACAGATTAGTAATGTTTTGTTTTGTTTTTTTTTTAGTTCCGGATGCCTCCTTTAGTACAAACGATCAAGCCTTTATTGCCTTGTTATTCCATTTTTACGCAATAACATTTATATTTTCTTATTTAAAAAAGGGAATTTAATTATTTGCTTATTCGTATATTTTAACGTATTTATAATACTATGTAAAAAAAAAAAAAAAAAAAAAAAGGCAAAGTGGTCCAATAGAAAATCTGCAGAATGTGCCCGTTTTTATACCATTAATGAAAGAATGGAATAATGAGCAGTGAAATACATATTGTAGTGCAGTAAAAATGTGTGCAAATGATGCAGCTGCGTCTCACTGGTGATGACGGAGGTGGTTTCCATCAGCTGTATGAAGTCAGTTTTTTCTTTGAGTCGTTATCAGCTTCATCAGCAGCAGAGAGGAAAGACGAGCAGTCAGGCGTTCAGCGCGGTCCGCTCTTTCAAACGTTACCGTGACGAAACCTTGCTGGGCGTTTTCCATCACAACCATTTCAACATTTTAACCTCCTTTATTTTATTTTTATTTTTTTTTTTTACGAAGTCCTAGAGAGAGTCACGGCGTCATCGTGAAGCCATGCAGAATTCCTCCAGCTGGTTTTGCTGACTGCCACTCAGCTGGCTGAAAGAAAGCTTTGGACCTTTTCAATCGCTTACCAGAAAAGAATATATATATATATTTCTGAATATTTCCATTCAATTAAAACATGAGCGTTTATTGTAAGCAGAGCAAAGGGCCACCACCCATTCACAGTTAGCTCCAAGGGAGATGACTGTAACCAGGTAATATTTATCTTACAGAGGAAAATGAAAACTTACAATATCTGGTATTAAAATGGCAGCTTATCAATATTCACCTGTAATGAATATAGATTTTGCTGCCCTTTCAACTCCTTGAGAAAAAAAAAAATCACAGAACCTATGGCTGACTTCCCCACTGCTTCAGTTAAACTCCCCACAATCCTTTGCTGCATCTACTACCACATGTCACATGACCAAACAAATACCACATGATCAACCACATGACCTGGAAACCAATGGCAACAAGATGAAAATAAATAGCAGCTGTTAATATCAACCCAGTTTAATTTATCGGACAGATACTGATATTTTAGAAAATGGCTAATATCGCTCAATACCAATGTCACAGCCGATATATTGTGTATCTCTGCTTTTACTGCTGCTGTTATGCTACAACAGCAGAACGACACAAATGTATATATTGCATAAAAATCATAGATTAATAATAACTTGAAGAATATCATTTAGTTTTCAGTTTATATTTTGCCTAAGTGTCTGTATTAAACTCAAAAGCATCGCAGATTGCATGATCAGAACTGTAAAAATCAATATGGCCGCACACTCTAGCAGAAGTAGGAATATTTTTTTTCTCCTTTTCCCTTTGAAATAAAAGCAAAAATATCAGGCTATGCATTTTTGTACAGAATTTTTTGCAAATAACCTAAAATCCATTGCCATAGCAACATTACTTGTTTTGATAAACAACAGAATCAGAACATGGAGCCCAACCCAAAACCAGAACAGCTGAACGGATTCAGCTCTGCACATATCAGCTGTTTACAAAACGATGCAACGCGGTCATAATGAGAACGTAAACAACTAGCACATGCATTACAATTGTATTTTGGTATCTGTTCATAAATCTGGTGATTTATGTCTGTACTCAGTTTTATGAATCATAATGCTTTTAGCAGTCACTTGTTATATTCACCTCAAAACATCATACTCTCATAAACAAAGGTGTAAAGTTACTTTTAGGAAGTGTTGGTCTAAAAAGGATCAACTCATAACTGATATGTATTTTAATTTACTTTAATATTTACTTGTTAGTGGATTCGAATCAGATTTGTTTGTTTTTATGAAGATCAACCCAAAGTGACTTTCTGTTCCATAACGGAACAGAACTGAATTTTGTCCTGCAGAAAAGAGAATCTATGTGTTGATCATCTATTTATGTTGCTCTCTAAGTGCTGAAAATTAGACACCTGAAAATTTGCAATCTATTCTTATGAATATGACCAAGAGAGAAAAGCAGGAGCTTGCAAAAATCTTTTATTTATTTATTTTTTGCTTAAGTGTTAAATTTCAAATTTCAAACATCGCAACATAAAAAAACCATCTGAAATTGGAAGATCCTTCTCTTATAAAACTTTCTGAATGTTTCCCTGTCCAGCCTGTTTTTTTTTAAATATCTTCATTCATTGTTTTTCATTAAATTTTAAAAGGGATTAACTAGTTTTGTTTTTTTCTCTCATTCTCTTTTATCTCAGTTTTAAGTATCAATTCCTGTCACTGGTTTATCACAGCAGCCTGTATTTATTACATGTCAAACTGAGGTTTTCTGACTTGTTTGGGGGTATGGAGAGCCAAAAGTGCCATAGTTCAATAAATAAACGAAGCTTTAAATCATTGTTTTAAATAATTACATACATGATTATTAAAATCATAAATCAATGTATGTAATTGGTTATGCCATTTATATAAAAAAGCTAAAAGTGTAGTTCATGAGGATATATGGATGCACATCATGCACTGATTTAATCTGCCAAGGTAAGGGGGCGGGGAAAACATTGGTCTGATCAATATGTTGACCTGGTCAGCCAATCAGATGACAGCGCCCTGCTGCATATGAAATTATGATATACAAACAAAGACTGAAACAATTAAATGTCATATATTCATATTGTAATAAATCATTTCTCTTTTAAATACATGCTTGATTGATAATGACTTCAAATAATTATAAATAATGTGATTTAGTCATCTCAAAGAAGGGTTTAAGTTATTATATACTAAAGTAAATATTGTTTGAAGTGGATTGTGGCTCTCTGTGGTGATCAGGTTCACCTGTACGTCGATTCCCAAACATCATGTGACACAAGTGCCCCCTATTGGACGCGTCGCCCTGTTAAAGGGCATGGGAGACAAAAATAAATCAATAATAATAATCACTAAGAAAAAAAAGGAATCAGCTTTTAAAAAAAAAGGAAAAAGCTCCGCTCCGGAAGAACTCCGCGCGGACTGGCGATACTGGAGCCGAAGCGTCTCCCATCATCCGCTGCTGGCGGCGGCAACACCGCATCATGCAGGGAGTTCTTAGAAAGCCGCTGCAAGCTACAAAAGGTCAGTCACTCAGTGCGCTCGCTACCCCCCCCCCCCCCTTCCTCTACAACACACACACACACACACACACACACACACACACACACACACACCACCTTCTTTTTCTTCTTCTTCGTCTCTGCGCCTTTCTTTCCCCCCTCTCCGCTCCCCCCGTGTCTGTCCCGCAGTCACGGGGTCTCACATTCCAAAAACACAAGAATTTCCTCCAGCCCGACTCACATACCACCACCACCCCCTCTTCCTCCATCACCCTCGCTCTCCCTCTCTCTCTCTCTCTCTCTCTCTCTCTCGGTCACACACACACACACACACATAGAAAGAACTCACAATGATCCTGCCAAAGAGGACCACACACTGTAGCAATGCCATGTTCAATCCGCACGCAACTCTCCTTTAAAACAAACTTTTCAGTTTCCGACACACAAAATAACAGCGAAGAAAAAGCCCCGGTCATGCGGGCTGACTGCATCACCTTCACTCAGGTTTCATGGCAACCAGTAATAAAATAATTTTAAAAACAACTTTACAAGTTCAGTGGTAGCATACATTAGCTCTTATTGTCTTCAATTTAAAGTTTAGTCGGAATCCGGATCAACTGAAATTGTTTAAAGTAACTTCGTATATGTTCAATATGCATCTGCAGAAACCAACCAAACACATTTCTCCGCCGTAATGTTGAGTTTTTAGAGCGGTTGTACCTGCAGTCTTCGCGGGGCCCCTTCCTTCCTCCCTCCGCAGCAGCAGCAGCAGCAGCAGCGACCCGAACCCCGAGACAGACCGAGCGGAGCTCCGACACATCACCGAGGAGCCGCGAGGAAAGTGTCCGCGCGGCGACGCTCAGCCGCCGCAGTTTATACGCGAGAGGGAGAGGGGGGGAGAGGAGGAGGAGGATCCGCTTATCTCTCAGCGACGATATTACTCATCCGGTGCGTGTGGCAGTCCCTGCTCTGCATCGCTCTGTTTCACTAAAAAATGCCACCGAGCCTCAGACTGACTGACCGGTTCTCTGTTAGAGACCCGCCCCCTCTCCCCCTTCCCTTCCTCCCCCCAACTAACAAAAAAACAAAAAAAAAACTTCAAAACCAGCGCCGGACGCATCTTTCGGTCGCATCGGCTCGGACCGAGAGTCGACCTCAGCCCGCAAGAAATCCCCCGCTGCCTCCCGGCCGCCCCCTTCGCGCTCCAGGGACGGTCCCCCCTAACGGTGCGGCCGCGGGGACTCGCACTCAAAGTGATGCCACCCGAAATCACCTGCATGCAGCAAGTCGAAGTGAAAATGAAGGGGAAGAAGAGGACATTCTGACACATTAGTCACTGCTAACAAATGACATTTTTTTTATTATGAATCAGAAATAGGAAGGTGTCCAAAAATAATAGGAAAAGAAGCTTTTATCTTATTTTTACTTTTAGTTGTGTTTATGGTTCACTCTCCGGTGATTGGAAAGTACCAGAATAATTCATTAGTAAGATTAATAATAAAAGCCATCTGAAAACACTCCACAAATTCATGTTTTATGAAATCCAGATTCCTGCAAATTCAGCTCCATTCAAATTACTTCCTGTACAATAAAGACATTCAGATCTGTTTCCTTCATCCAGTCAACACAGTCAGATCACACACACACACACACACACACACACACACACACACACACACACACACACAGTCTAAAGTGACACATCCTGCAACATCTGAGAACATCTCTGCCTCTGTTTGGGGGAAATACACCTGCACTGGGATTGTACCTGCTTGGTTAAATTTGTATAAATTTCCAGTGAAATGTGCAGAGATGATCTGTCATGGCTGACCTGCCCCTTCCTCTCTCTCTTTCTCTCTCTCTCTCTATCTTTCACTTTCTTCTTTTCCTTCTCGTGTGCTCCGTCTCTCTCAGCCTGTGACAGTGAGAGTGAGAGTGATTTGCTGCAGCGGTCTGGGAAATTAACAAATGTTTTCACCCCCAGCTGCCTGGCACACACAGGTCGAGGAGCTGTGAGGTCTCTGAACCGCACTGACAATATTACCAGCACCACGACTGAGGCTTTATATTGTAAAATTCCCTGAATAAATTAGAGCCCACTCGTTTTCTTATCATCTCATGAGTCTACGGTTATGAGTTCAGTTTCTGGTATTTGCGATGGTTTTTTTTTGTTGTTGTTGTTTTGTCTTTTTTTTTCTTCGATGCAAACTTCCCAGAAATTTTTTTTTTTCCTGTAAACCTTCTGCAAGCTAAAATGAATGAACCCGTTACATACGTGCAGCATCGCTGCAGAATGAGAATCGTGTTCTTCGCCTCACACTGAGATTTTTTTCTTTTTGCACTTTCTGTTTTAAATATTGTCGCAGTCTGTTTCTCTTTTTTATACAGCTGAAATCGTAAAGTAGAATTCTATGCAAATTTGTTTTTACGAATTGCTCATTTCTTGTGGCGTTTAAGCTGGAGGAGGAGCAACTCTGTAGAAAAGTGTCTTGAAAGCAAATTCCCAGAAAATGCTTTAGAGGTTCCTCCAGTCGGGGGACACTGCTGGTACAATCATGCATGAGAGGCGCAGCGATCGGGGACAAACCCAAACTTTCCCCTGCTTGTTTCTCAGCAGAATCGGGGTGAGGGTGAAGGGGGGCCGTTTCCGATTCTTTATCTGTTCGGATCTGAGTCACCGTGAGCAAAACGAGCTGAACGTGGACCCCGCCAGCCCATTGGAGGAGAAGGACGCAGAACTGACCTGAATTGTCCCCGTGAACTCTAATAACCTCCCACCTCCACCTAACCAGTGTTTTTTCCTGCTGTCTGCCCAAACATGGATGACAAACACCAGACAAAATCTCAGCCATTGAAGCCGCAGGTAAACAACTTTCGCAAGCCGCATGCGTGTAAACCCCCCCTCCCCCAAAAAACAACAACAACAACAAAAAACAAGGGACCCCCGTGCTTTCTTTGTTTTGTTGTTGTTGTCTCAGAAATTGCATTGGTTTTTTTAATGTTCTTTATTTGAATCTTCTCCTTTTGACTTCTCTGCAAATGATCTACAAAAAAAAGAAAAGAAAAGAAAAGAAAAAGAAGAGGAAGAAGAAGCCGGTTTCTCTTTTGTCATACTTTGGGAATTTCATCTGAGAAATCCCTTTCTGAAACTTTCATAAAAAATAAAAAAAATCAAAACAGTGCTGCGCTCTGCAAGGCACTGGTTTACCATTGAAGTAACTGGTGTACCGCAGTGGTAGCAGTGTGTGTGTGAGAGAGAAGCAGAGAGAGAGCGAGAAGGCTGGTATGTTGGCTCCAGGTCAGTATAGTGTATATGAAGGCAGAGGTGCAGTGAGTCTTTTCACTGTCTCCTCCCTGGGAATTCCCCTCTGTTCCAGGCTCTAACAGCCTGCTGGAGCCACAGCTGTACATATGTGTGTGTGTGTGTGTGTGTTGGGATGTATGCACATTCACAAGCTCTGTGCATGGAGTTAATGTGAGCATAGATAAGTATGCGTGTGTGTTTCCTCTCTTATTCCCAGGGTTCTGCAGAGTTAAACCCTCTTAAATGTCCCCCTGGCTTTTGTCCTCACGTTTCAGCTGAATTTCCCCGCATTCATCCGCACCATTCAGACTCTGTGTGTTCCAGCGCTCAGGAATGCACCGGGTTTGACAGGCGTCTGAACTCTCTCTCTTTCTCTCTCTCTCTCGGTGTGTGTGTGTGTAAATGTGCATACAACATAAAGAAAGAGAGGTTTTTGGAAAGGCTTATCCCCCCCACCCCTCTCCACTCCCACCTCCATTTTTTGCCTTTCTTTTTTAGCAGAGGTGACTCGGAAACACGCAGTCGCCTCACCTTTTGCACACACAGGCAGGATAACGTTCACCTTTCTGCACGCGCACGCACTCAACACCCACCCACCCACACACACACACACACACACACACACACACACACACACACACACACACACACACACACGCACGCACGCACGCACGCACGCACACACACACACACACACACACACACACACACACACACACACACACGGAGTCACATGTGCTCTCACTCAAAGAGAGCTCTGCACCCACTCACCCTGACACCCACACAACCACCCACACACTCACGTGCACTGCCAAATAGCTCTCACTCTTTAACCCCCCGCCCCCTCCTCCTCCTCAGCCCCCGCCACCCCCGCACATCCACCCATCAGCTCCAGAAACGCATCGCGCGCACACGCCGGTGCGCGCGCGCGTACTTTAAAGTATGTGCGCCCGATCTGGTTTCCTCTTTTCTTTTTTTTTCTTTTCCTTTTTGCTTTATGCTAGCGACCCGCAGTGATAAAATAAACACAAATACGTGATAATCACATTCCTGACATTTCTTTTTCCCTGCCGGTGGGAAGTTTCAACTGTTTTTTGTTTTTCTTTTCTTTTCTACGTGCAGGAGTTGGTTTGCGTGCGCAAGAAAAGAAAAGAAAATAAAGAAAAGAAAAGAAAAAAAGGAAAAGAAGTGAGGAAAAATGGAGAAAGAAAATGAGAGAGAAAGGGAACAAAGAGATCTGGGGCGAAGTCTCACACATTCCACAGTCTTGCCAATAACCTACCAGTACACCAGACCATTACAACTCAACACACACACACACACACGCACACAAACGCACACTCTCGTCCTCACACACACGCAGTCACACAGACGCGGAATGACAAGAGTTGGCCAGATCGGAATAAAATCTCCTCGTTTGCGCTACATCTGCGGTATCATTCTGACGCGAACAAGTTCCACGTTCTCTCTGCTGATCGCGTCACGCGAACGTTTCAAAGCTCGACTCGCAAAAAACTTGCGCTGCTGTTGGATGAAGGAACCGGGGCGAAGAAAGGCAGCGGAGCCGACCAACAAACCCAGGCCGATAACAATGAAAAACAAGAACAGAGCAATAAAGCTGTGCAAAAAACCCCAGTAATAATAATAATAATAAATGCTTTTGCACGTGAAAGCATTAAAAATCATACCTTTTGGGGGTTTTTTTGGGTGTTTTTTTTTTTGACGGATTCCCTGCGTGACGGAAGAACACGGCGGCGCTGCGGGGAGCGGGCGGTGCGGCGGCGGATCTGGACGGGAGCTACCTGAGCACATGGCCCCGCATGGCACCGCACACTTCCTCAGCCAACACGCCTCGTTTCTCCTCCTCCTCCTCCTCCTGCTCTTCCTCCTCCTCTTCCTCGCCGCTGCATGCTTCTCCTCCATCTGTCCGCCTCACTGTGCCTCTCTTCTTGTCTTTCTCGTCCTCGTCCTCCCTCTCCCTCCTTCTATCACTCCCTCTCTCCTCCCCCTCTCTCCCCTCTCTTGTTTTCACTCGGCGGGTTGCTCTCTTCAAAACTTGCCCGCACTTCTTTCAGCAACATGGATGTTTCGTCCAGCTCAGGGAACTGCTGCGTGCTAAAGTGAGAAGTGAGCGGGATTTATTAATTATCCTGATTCCATCACCAACACTTTGTGATGCGGTCGCTGTCAATCACTCGCTTCCTCACATCTTGTTCACACTGACCTCACAGGTTGAGAATTTGAAAAATGTGCGATCACTCTCTACTGACGTGGCAAAAACTGTTGACAGTAAAGGCATCCTGTACTTCTTATTTATTATATTTCTCTCAGAATAGAAATTATGCACGTTCCACATGCGTGATATCGACTTGGATTTTATCACGATGTTTTGTGCTGTTATCATGATGACGATAAACATGACGAAACTGATTCTTTTTTTTTTATTGACTGCTATTAGCTGCGTTTCTGTTACAAATGCGCAGGAGTCTTTGTCTATATTTTGTCCATATTGAGAAAGAATTCTGTCCAGAATGAGACTGAAAACCCATCTGTTTAGAATTGTATTTGAAATGTAATCAATTACAAATTTATTGATGTAACTTGACTTAATGATTGATTCTATGTTGCATTGTGTTTCTGTGTTTGTAATGATGTAAAGCACTTTGAAATGTCTTGCTGCTGAAATGTGCTATACAAATAAAATTTGATTGATTGATTGAGAAAGACAACAGCAAAATGTTACATTAAATAAGAACTTAAATTAAAATTGGTCTTGTGGCAAGTTATTAAAAATCATGGCAAACAGATGTAAACAGTTGATGAAATAATCGAAATCATAATAATTTCTTTAAAAAAAATCTACTTCAGTTTTATGGTTAAATTTTGCAGAAAACCTGTGACATATTAACTATTGCGTCAGTTTTATGATATAAATACCACAATAAAACAAACAAAAAAAAAGTTTTCCACTTCCTGAACAAATGAGGAAAAATTCAATAAAAACAAAACATTACTTATAAAATAAGAAAAACTATTTAAATGTAAAACTGAAATAAGATGCAACATAAACTATATGATCTAGAAATAAAATGACACATTTGAACTAACTCAATTCATAAGAGCACATTCAGTTAAGTAATTAATTTGACTGGAAAAAACAAGAGAATAAACTGAAAATGAGCTGATAAAATGTCCTCCAGGATGTTGGCTCGCTCAGATGACATGTTGTATTAATGATGACAGATTATGATTGAAGATGAAACCAAAAACAACTCTAACCAGCGTCCTGCCAGTAGAAACTATTTATTAGAGTCACATCATCTCATTTCCTTACAATACACTAGAATTAGAAAATAAGTCAAAATCAATTAGTGCCAAAATGTCCCCATATGGGACACAAATGGATGGATTGTAGGCACAAAAAGTCCTTTTTTATAGATTGTTCTGTTTTGTGTTTGGAAAAAGTCGGATATGAAACTATTTAAAAAGTGCAACCTTTTGCAGGAGTGAAGTAAACAACAGCCTAGAAATGTAAAGTTCAGAAAAAGCAGGCAAAACTAGATCTAAAAAAATTAATGAATTAAAATGAGCAATTTTCAAATAAGATTAATTTTAAAACATGTTAAAATTCATAAAACATTGAAAAACATCTGTGGCCAAGCAGTGTTTGTACCATTTTCATAGTTTGTGTTTTTCTGAACTTTCTGCTGGGCGGAGTTTCAGAAAGAACAGGAGCTTCTTAAAGAGACAGAGTCCCAAATTAAAAGTGTTAAATTACAAAGTCAGATTTCTTTTAAGTCATATTTGATATATAGCATTTTTTATAACAATTAAAGTTAACATAGTTACTTGATTGTGCTATAAAACGACTCCATATGGCTGGATAATAATGTCCATCTCAGAAAAATAATCAGCAGCCATAGATAATTGTGAAAAACATGTTGATTCTTCTCAAATATTTTGAGACTGAAAAGAAAAGATAAATGTCTGTATATCACCTCTCTTCACAAATACAGAAGACAGTTTAGAAAAAGATGAATGCACCAGTTTCTGCCAATTCAGGAAATGTCTCATCATTTCATCACAGTATCCATGAATAATCAAAGATAGATACACGGAGGCATCTCTGCTGTCCAGTTAAAGACCAAAGTAAGCATTTCCTTTCTAACAGCCAAACCCAACTGAATCACGTCGAGGTAAATGGTCACGTTCTTTATCGCCGGAGATGCTGGAAATAACACACGCGTAACGACAGAAATGATTTCCGACATGTTTAGTGCGGAGTATCTCAGGCTTGATGCTTTAATCAAAAAAAGCAAAAAACGCTCAGGTTGAGCTCGACAACACGGCGACCTTGTGCCGAGCTGCTGCATAAAACCGCATTCCTCTGTGAACCTGTGGAAACAGCCTGTGAGAAGAGTCTGCATTTACTTGAGGGTGAAAAGAATCACTTAGCATGTCGGCAGTCATCACTGTTGTCTGTCTGGATCGTCTATCTCCTGATTGTCACCTGAACTGATCACATTGCTTCTTGTCAGTGTAAGGCAGGAGTTTTATTATCGACTTGTTTTCTCATTCAGTTGATAGAGAAATGCTTTATTTGTCTCCGTAGGAATAGCTTTCTGTCCTTGATTGGAGCTGTGTTGATGTAGACGTCACTCTGTTCCCAAGGTAGCCTGAGCTGCCCTGAAGATTGTGGGTTCGTTTTCTATTCCGATTGCCCAGAGTTTTGGAAACTGGGTTGGATGTTGGTGATTGGCTGGAATGTCTGCCTGCGTCTTGTTTCGGGTGAGTTTTAGAGATGGGAGATATGGCTAAAAGAATTCCCAAAACTTGATGATAGAATTCCGATCACAACGTCATCCCGTCGGGATAGCGTCCGTCTCCAGTGGTCATTGGGCGAGAGGTGAGGGACACCCAGCTCCTCTTCGGAGCCACACTTTCCAATATCCCGCTTCACAGAGCAGTCGTTCCTTGTGACTCCCTCACTCAACTCCTTCAGACTAGTCAGCAGCAATTAGCAAACACCTGGTGGAAATGCCCTTCTGCTGAGCTCATCATGTGAGCTATGTCTGTGTGAGAATCTGGTATTAACGTTGTTCAATTGTTGTTCTGATGACTTCCTGAAGGCACAGCTTCAAAAAGAGCAGGGGCGTCTTAAACAGACAGGGGCCCAATTTCAAGCCTTAAATTACAAAAAAATTCTTTCAAGTCATATTTGATATATATATATATATATGTATAATTTTTATAACAACCAAAGAGAACATAGCTACCTGATAGTATTAGAAATGAAACTTCTGGGCGTGCCGTGGTGGCGTAGCTGTTAGCGCGACCCGTATTTGGAGGCCTTAAGTCCTCGATGCGGCCGTCGCGGGTTCGACTCCCGGACCCGATGACATTTGCCGCATGTCTTCCCCCCTCTCCTTCCCTGTTTCCTGTCAGCCTACTATCATATAAGGGACACTAGAGCCCACAAAAAGACCCCCATGGAGGGGTAAAAAAAAAAGAACTGAAACTTCATAGTGCTGCAAACAAGCAACGCCATAACGCGTTAACATGCACTTTTATATCAGATTGTTGTTTAGTTTGTCGCTGTTTTCTCAGATAAACAAACTGCCCACAGAAGCAACGAGGCTCTTCACTCAGGTCAAACCCCCCCTCATATTGTGCAGTAAGTAGATATGACTTTTCGATGATGCAATTACTTTCATTCACTATGCTACACGATGCTATGCTAATGGGCTAATTCACCATCTTCAAGAAATCTGGACTAGATTTAAACAGTTTTGCTGAAAATGTACTTGAACCAGATAACAATACAATAAACAGACATTTACGAAATGTTTTCTTTACATATTAACCCCCCCCCCCCCAGCAAAATATCATTTCCACACTCCTTTGGCATTAAGACTGCCTTAGATAGAATCAAATGGGGAAAAAACTATTAGTGGAACTTTTTATGCTCTTTGATTCAGTTACGTTTCGGACGGCTGCTAATAAATGATTACTGATACATAGCAACCACTATTTTCACTAATGCTAACCGTCTTTGAACAAACGTTCGCCAGTATTTAATAAAGCAACAAAAAATACAATTACTTGTTTCAAATTAAGCGTTATAGTGTTTTTGCTTATCTCAAAACCCATTAAATTTTTTTAAACATTTTGAACGTCAGAGGTCCTCTGTTCTAAGTTTGTATGATCCCGTTCAACACGAGTTTCCCCATAGAGCTCCTCAGATATTTATTTGCAGATATGCAGTGCTCTCTGGAACCCAGTAGCCATGAGAAAATGAGAAAACACATAGCTGTTGATGTTGCAACTGGAATTCCTAATGTGGTTTACCAGGGCAGCGGCGACCCGTACGCCGTCCAGGGCTGCTGCTGGAGCCAGCCAACGCTGTCCCTGCTGCATCACACTGCGGAAGGGAAGTGGATGTGCTATCTGGGGAACTTTTTACACGTGACACAGTTCAATGTAAAAGTGCAATCAAAAGCAGATTCATTATCTGTCTTGACTTTTGCGCCTTTACTCATTTTTCATACCCACTAGAAGCAGTGGGGGTCAGATTTGAATATTCTAATTACATCAGAAAGGGGAAAATAAAGATTTGACACAGAAGAGACATCTGAGAATATGCAAACGAACATGACATCACCAGGTCTTCAGACACATCCCTATGAACATGTGGCTAAAAACACATGTTTTTAGGATCCTCCTTTATACCCAAAAGAGGAGTCAAAAATAGGACTCAGGTAGCAACATATTTTTACTCTAGCATGAGTAAAAAAGTATTTTGTGCAAATGTTACTCGCTAAATATGCGAATGACGGAGAAACAACTTAGTGTTACTGGAAAATTGGTTATCTCCTTCATTGGTGGCTATGCTAACTAGCCTTAGCAATCATGACAGGCTATGTACAGGGAAGACGCTGCAGCATAGCAGAGAGCAAGGGGAAGGTGTGAGCAGAAAGTACACAAGGGTGATTGACAGCCGTTAAGACCCTCCTCCTGGCTCTGATTGGTTGTTTATGGCCAAGTGGAGTATTTCTGTAGTTAGCACTAAAAGAAGGTAGAAGAGTGGGATTTCTGTCACACACACACACACACACACACACACACACACACACACACACACACACACACACACACACACACACACACACACACACATATATATATATATATATATATATATATATATATATATATATATATCTTTTTAAAAAAATAAAAGTTACATACAGCAGCTTTAAGTCCAATCAGGAATTTTATGTTATATTATTATTGGTATAACCGCACTGACGATATTTTGCTGTTTTTTTATTTAGCTACTTTTCCTCTTTGTTCTGTTTTTTTTTCATCAGATTGCTTTATTTATCATATAAATCAACACACAACATGCTCTGTTGTACAGATAGACAGATACTTGATTAATGTCATGTAGGAAGTGGTTTTGCTAAAAGAGGCAAATAGATAAATTAATGTGTACATGTTTAAGTAAAAAAAAAAAACAAGACAAACAATGAACACATGCACAGTTATGTATGGGTACATTTACCAAGGTAAAAATTACATATAAAAGTACAGAATATATAAAATGTGATTCCCGATACCGCACGTCTGAGCAAGTGAGAAGGTTGCGGGTTCGAATCCCTGCCTCACGTCTTGCCAGGATTCTCTCTGCGTGTCCGTCTTCCACCCACAGTCCAAATCACTGTAACACGGTGTTATATTTTTAACATTTTCCATACGTGCTGACCCGTCCGCTCGCCCATCTATCCATTTTTCTCCCTAAATCATTTGAATTTAGCAACAAAAGACGAGACGCTAACAAGTGGGTTGACTTGTTGTGTAACGCCTGAAGTTGCCAAGCGTTCAAGCCCACACCGGCGGCAATCAAGGCATAACGCAGTCAGTGACTTCATCTCTTTTTCTGCCTTTGTGCTGTAAATTAGCGACTCTTCGTACTGAATAACCATCCTGCTAAGCCCACCTATTCTCTGCGTCCGTACCTCTTCCCCAGGCCAGCCGTGTGTGTGTGTGTGTGTGTGCTGGTGTGTGTACGAGTGCGTTTCTACATGTGTGGGAGTGTGAGGGTGAAGGAGGAGCACTCTGTGTGGGCTGAGCGGTGCTCGGGCTTTCTGTGCTGCCGTGTTAATAGGCCTTTTTCTCCCCTCAGCAGGACACAGAGAGCTGTCATTTACATGGAGGTAATGGAGTGATGGAGAAGTGGATGGAATGTGTGGGCGAAGGATGATGATGATGATGATGATAAGGGCCTCGCACCTCTCTTTTTCTTTCATTTCATTTTTTCCCCCAGCTCTCTCTCTCCTACATTACTCATCAAGAGACTGCTGCTGTTTGAATTCGTCTCAAAGACCCGGCAGGTAAACATTAAAAACTTTGTTCAAGTCCGATCCCGCTCGCGTCGAACCGGAAACGGGAGGAACTGAACGTCTATTCTCTCTCAGATCATATTAATAATCGTTCGGTAATCAAAGGATTTGATTTATTTATTTATTACTCGTCTCCGTTGGCAGCAGCAGTGAGCACGAGTCCCCATCCAAACACATGGAAGAATGAATTCTCTCAGTGGGAGAGTAAAATAGGCTGCATGCAAAGCGAGGCAGCGATCCAGCCAAGCTGCTACCATGAGTTTCGTTTGTCGGTTTAAACGACAAGAATTTCAGTGAAAGCGTCTCTTTGTTAAATCTGAAGTTAAATCTGGTGAAAGCGTCCATCCAAAAGCAAAGAATGCTTTGATGCTGATGCGAAAATGTCTTCGTAACCAGCATGACTGCCGTACGGCTCGACTACTGACTTACTTAGTTTTGTTTCCAACTTTCATTTTTATTTAATCTTTGCCTTTATTTAAGATAATATTTTCTCTGTTTAAACATCTACAAATTTGAAAGATTTGTGTCCTTGTCCCGATTTGTAGAATACTTGTGAGTAAAATAAAACAAATTCTTACAACCAATAATATCCTAATCTAAATTGGTCTTCGAAAAAGGTCCTTGTGCAACTATGACAGCTTTGTGTGGAAAAGGATTAGAGCCACCGGAAAGAGAAATCAGATTTTAAAAGAATTATGACTTTATTCTCAGAACTCTGACTTTATGCGGCCACTTAAAACTTCACTTGAACCCAATGTGTTTCTCTAGAAACTAAGTTCTCCTCTTCCCAACTCAATGTCGTCATTGAAGCTTGTGGCTCTTATTTGTGCTAAAGTCAGAGAAACAAAGGAATTCTTTTTTTGCCCCAGTGGCCCTAATGTTCTTCCATATATATATATATATATATATAAAGTCTAAAACTTTTGAAAAACACAGCAGACCTACAGACCATCACAGTATGTATCTGATGAGATCCTACAATCTCTAGATGCCAGATCCAAAAGGTTTTTAACGGCTAATCAACCTGAAGTTAGCGTCTCTGTCAGCACTTCCTGTCTGCACTAAAGGTCTATTTCAGGTTTTATAGAGTCTTGATTACATCCGACATCTTCAATTAAGAAAAGAAATACTTTCAATAAAGCTTATTTCAAAATTATTTTAAAATATTTTCAAGATTTAAAGAGGAAAATTGAAATGTAAAGGAACTAAATTTTCAGGAGTGTTCCGCAGGGCACAATCCTCGGATCACTACAGATAATTGCTGATAATGTGAATATACACGGATCTGTTTGTAAATCTACTCATGCTTTCCTGCCCACGGGGATTTTCTAACAATTTTTTAGCAAAATATTATATGAAATACAGCTTGGAAAAAAAAAGTCAAGTCTTCATTTTAAAGTTGAGAAGTTTATTTCAAAACCTACTATGGTACATTGCGTTTATTAAACATGCAGCTTTCATGGCTCCTAAATTTTTATTTGAATAGCAATTTATATGTTTTTTGTTTTAATTTCTCAAGGTGTTTAGAGAACAAAAATGAACCAACATTTATTTTATTTTTTTCCAAAGCGGTGAAGTGACACATTTCAAAGAAATCAGATGCGGAGGCGCTCACAGGCTTTTTAAAGAAGGGATTGTCCATGGGAAAGTTTAGGAAGGCCGTGATGACAGTGCACAACACCGAGTGGGTTTCACTGCTCATATTTACTCTCGTTTACTGAATGGCAGTAAATGTAGGAATGGTCTGAGCTTCAGAATTGAACAAAGTTGTGTAATCGGGTCATTCTGTTGGTAGAACAAGAGCAGACCAGTTCCTTGTTCATTACGAAAAAAATGTCTTCAAAATCTTTTTCACTTAAGCTTTTGACGCATATAGAAACTCAGCAATATTAAATGACACGCAGAGAAACACAAACAGAAACCCGTCAGTCGTATCACATTCACAGCACATATTGATGGTTTTAGTGCGAAAAAGCAGCCGACAATACTGTTGGTATCAGGAGACAAAGATGGGGGCTTTGAGGGGGTTCTCCCCTCCTCTGGGAGAAAGGTGGTCCCATTAACTTGTCACTGACAGGAAATACTCACCACAAACCGTCGTCTCCCACCCAGAGAAAACACAGAGGCACATGCAGAGGAGCCATCATAATGTGAGCTCAGCCTAAATACGCCAGTCTTTACTTTCACACTTACCCATGCGCTCCAAGTGCCTGCGTTGTCGTGACAGCGAGGGGGAAATACTAATGCGAAGGTGACACAAATATTACTTGCGTGTGCACATGTATGTATGCTAATGTTTGTGTTTGTGTGATTTCCCTGCACCGGGAATTCCCCTCCGTTTTTATGCGCCGCAGAGGGACGCACCGCTTGAGTCCCGGCAGAGAACACACCTCTCAAAATGACTGCTGGAAACTTTTGAGATTCACTGCTCACTTCCTCTCAAACCTCCTCATCCAGAGCTCTGAAGTCTGCTCAGTGATATCAACACGGTCAACCCAAACACATAGATAAACACACCAACCTGCGCAGCACATCCACATGTTAACCTTGTCAAAGTCAAGCTAGCCTAACTGACCTACTTTCCACTTTCTCGGTATTGTATTTTATTTTTTTATTAAAACCTTTTCGTGACCTGTGAAATGTGATAACCTTTGACCTCTGTCGTAGTGTTGACAATTAATAGCAAAACACTGCATCCTTTTTCCAGATTCTGGCCAGCTAGCAGCACCTAGCTGTTGCATTCCTCCCTTAAAATAGATTGGCCAGATTGTATATTTAAAACAAAGGGCAAAAAAAATAAGTCCACGCACATGGAAGTACCATAATGAATTATTTCACACATTAAGGAACAACCAAACACATGAATTGGTTTTCAAAAATTATATTTCTATATGTTACATTTATTAAGTATGACAATGACGTAACTATTACTGGGTTATTACATCATGTAACGTATCATGATTGCTATGCATTGAGTCAGGAATATAGGCGGTTGGTAAAATAACACAATGACGCAAAGAAAGTGAAGAAGAGATGCAATGTTTTGCTATTGATTGCCAACACTATGACAGTTAGATAACAAGGTCCAAGGGTATCACAGAAAATGGTTTAATCAAGACAAATACTGAGAAAGTGGGAAGCAGGTCAGTTGTACTAGCTTGATTTTGACAACCTTAACATGTAGATGTGCTGTGGAATTCAGTGTGTTTTTGTTCATTTAACACAAAAATAAAGTGGCACACCCACCCACTCTCTGACATGTCATCAGTAGAGCAGGTGTCTAAAATAGCTAATCAACCAACAATTAGCTATCTCGGTATTAGGATGAAATATTTCGTAAAGCAACGGTAAGTGCTACTAGCTGTAGCGGCTAATTGGCAATGTCCAATCCAGTAATATGTACCAGTGGAGGAAGGTGGAAGAAGCTTAGAGATTTTTACCCTTAAGTATAAAACTCAGTGTTATCAGCATACGTTATTGCTTGCACATTTTTACATTTCAATGGTTGCTCATTGATGGAAATGCTAAACTTCTTTTTTTTTTATCTGTATGAAAGTGTTAATAATTTGTTTATTTATTTTCTCATGACTGACTGGATTGAAAGCCTTGAGCAAGAGTGTCTTTTTTTCCCTGCATCCAATCTGCACATGATGTAAATTAGCTTTTTAATCAAGGTGAAAAGTGAATTATACAGTTTTACCTTTTATAATATTCGAACAAACTACAAGACCACTAATAGTAGTTATCAATCTCTTGAGTGTTGCCAATGTAGTATGGCAGATTTCAATGTATTGGGGAAAACTAACCTCCATCCATTCATTATCTACACACGCTTGTCCTTGCAGGTTTGCTGGAGAGGTTGGTATCTCTCTCCAGCAGTCATCAGGCAGTAAATATGAGGATTAGAAATTCTGTTTCTTTGACATAAAGGTGTCAGGGCCACATTCAGCCTTTGCTATACCGTTCATAAAGGCTTGCAATCACTTTTTTAAAAGCTTTTATGACTGTATGAAATCATAAAGGTTTTCCAGATGAACCCAAGACTAATAAGTGCCAAGAATGAGTTGCGTGAGGTGTCAGCTTGATCTTTCCACTGAACTGATAAAATAATCATGAAAATATGGAGCACAAAGAAGAATCTTTTTCAAAAGCTCCATCAGTCTTGAAGGTCTTCCCCCATCGATTCTTTGGAGAACAAAACACGTCAAAATGAACGGCAACAAACGAAATGCATTGTGATCCGTTTAATGAAGGATAAGTAAGACACATTTCTAATTGTCAAAAATAATTCATCCTTACCATATATGGAGGTTTGTCATGCACTGACCTGGCTAACCTGTTTGTTTCATTAGTTTACTGTGACATGATTCATAAATGACCACAAACCACAATCATTCTCAGCCCATCCTTGTTACATTTATAGTCAAAGGACAACATTTAGGCTGTCCTGACTGATTCAGCTATGCTGCTTGTTTACATAAGCATGCAACAGAAAAAAAAAAAGAAAGTAGTAAAAAATAAATCTGTTCATATATAGAAGTCTCTAAATATGAATATAGAAAAACCACCGCAAAATGTTCAAATGACAACAAATGACAGCTAGAGATGGAACATTTGGCTCTTTGAAGTGAACCAAATCTTTTGGATCAGTTCACTTCATACAGCTGATAAAATCATGAATTTTTGAATGTTTAGCACTACAATAGAAACACAATAAAATGAAAATGTATCAAACAGTAGAGGAAAAAAGTGGACCTAATTTGTTTTTGCAGAAACATTACTCAGTTGCTCTACTTCTATATTCCTGTCATACATTTAAAAAAAAAAAGAAAATCAATGTCTAGTGTCAAACCTTTTATCAATTTTTTAAATGATCATTTTTTTGTCCAGCCCATACAAACAAGAGTTTTTTTTCCAAAATTTACCTTTGAAACATACAATTAAAAATCTCTCGATTTGTCAAGAGAGAAAAACCTAGCAGAAAGCCTTCGTTTTGCTAAAACATCCACATTAGTTTAGACGGAAACAACATTTTTTCAACATGTATTACTAGACTGGTAAAAGCCTTCGCTTCACTTCGTACAGGGGCTCTGGCCTCTCAGCTATTGAGAAATGATTGCTTCCTGGAAGCCAGGATTTTTGAAGTTTTAAATTTTACCCAACTGCTAACAATTGTCAATGCGGCAGTTTGACGCTAAGAAGCTCATCGTAAACTCTCCATCCTCCACTGCGAAGAGAGAAGCTTTGAGCCAAACGAGGTGGGTGTTATTGTCAATGTAATATCTGGAAGCTTGGCCAACAGGGACTGAACGGCTTCGTTCGCTTCCTCTGCTGCCACTTGCTAAAACTACAGCCAGGCCACAATAAAAAAAAAAAACGACGAAAAAAACCCATCAATGTCATCGTTCACAACTTCTTCTGTTCGCTGACTGGCTCTGTCGTTCAAAACATTACCAGAGAGAACCAAAGGTCAAGGGGAGAAAGAGGCTAATTGGCAATGTCCAATCCAGTAATATGTACCAGTGGAGGAAGGTGGAAGAAGCTTAGAAATTTTTATCCTGAATGTTTCCACGTAGTGAATCAAGTGGCCTGAGAACTGCTGTGCTGGACAGCGAGAACTTTCCCCAGCAGAAATGTACAGGAAGACATTGACCAGGCTAGTATTTTACAACTAAACTATAATTATTTGTTCATAACAAGAAGCTTTTGAGAAGGGAAAAAAGGATGTACTGAGTGCATCTCCGGTGGATAAACGGACTTGCTTGAATGCCTCCAACATCTGAGAACGTTGGTGTTAATACTTTGAGAAAGTTGTGTGTGATGTGACAGAGACTGAAGAGTCCTTGTCCCTGTTGATCCAGCTACGTTAATCCGCAGCTAGTTGAACCCTCACCGCTCCGACGCTGAGGGCACTCCAGAAAAGTCGACGAGATGTTCGCACATTTCAGGGCACGGTGCCGAGAGGCATTACAGAGCTGAGTGACATGTTGATGCAGACGAGAGGATGTGAAGGTTTCACTGAAACTCAAGGAAAATGTTGCTGGAGGGAAAATAAGGAGAGAGCTGCAAATTATTGTGAAATTCACTGAGAGATGCTGGATGTTGCTGGATGACTGTTTTTTTCTTTTCTTTAACAGTTAAGATGAGAAACAACAGAGAAGATTCTCACACGCTGGTTATTTCAGTCTCAGATGGACGGCATCCCAGGGGTTCTGGACGAAGCCGTCAGAATTTCAGGCAGCAGTGTTGGATGTTATTTATTCGTTCACAGGTGTTTTGAAGTGTGAATTTATGTTGGTTTAAGTTTGCATCAGGGTCAAGTGAACAGGTGTGTGTGAGTAACTATCTTTACATCCACCATAAAATTGGAATTCCAAAAATAAATGTATTTATTGCAAAAGCGCAATAATAATAAAAAAAAAAGACAGAACGTTCTTTGGATAAGAACTTTTTTTTCTAAGATGAAGCGATTTTTTTTTTTTTTGGCCTCATCAAAATTAGTGTAATTCGCAAAACTACAATGGAAACATTTTGTTTCTCATCATCACATGAGTCACGTGATCAACAACCGGATGTTGCCACTGCTGGAAAAGATGAAGAAGTCGACAAGAAGCGGTAGGAGCATGTTTTTAAATTTCTGCTAGACAGGTGAAGATGATACTTTCTATTTTCAGCATCACAGTGAGCCCACGCCTATTTCTGAATTAACGAAAGAACGGATTTGTCAGAAAAGAATGAAGGTTTTGGACTGACCCAGTCGGACTCCAGAAATAAAAATGTGAGAAAACCTTTGTGTTCTTCTGAGGACGGATGAAGAAAAGATACACGTGGAGAGGCTTTCAGGTTGGTTGGACAAATAGAACCAAGTCAGGATGCAGGACGGTGACAGACTCGTGTCTGTCATTGTTGATAGAAAAAAGAAGGATTTGGGAAAACTTGGAAATTTCTGAAAATGTCCATGTTTTTGTAAATGAAGAAAATACTTTTGGAAAATGTCTACATGAAAATGTCCAAAACTCACAAATCTTTGACTTTTGAAACTCAGAAATTTCCATGTTTTGTTTCTAGAAAATTTCTTACATTCATTTTTAAATTTCTGACATTTTTCTAACAAATTTGTGTCTTTTCAAACTCAGACATTTCCAAAGTTTATTCTAGAACATTTCTTGAGGTTTTTGGGTGGAAATGTACTTCCATTTTTGGATTTACCTACAGTGGTCCTTTAACTATTCCTCAAAATTCTACACCAATGTCCCATGTGAAATGAAAAAACATTAAAAAACTTCTGTATCAAGATCTCCTAAATAAAAAATCCCTGTACTTTCTACATGAATGGGTGTCACGGGATCACAGTCCAAGCTGCTTCAGGTTTCTCTGAAGAAGATGGTAAGAAGCTTCTCTGGGAAAGATGTGACTAAACTTTAAAAGAAAATTTAAAAAAAAAGGCTCAAGGCTGGCAGTGCAGCTAAGGATGCTTTAATTTAATACGAAGGAGAGTGAGAATGGTCCCAGAAATGGAACATTTTCTCCTTCATTTCAATACTTTCATAAAACCCTTTAAAATGCGTTTGAAGACGTGGAAGAACTTAGTCTCTATACTATCACCACACTATACAAATGAAGAGATTTCTTTAAGCACAATAAATATGAATAACTATTCAAACAGGAGCTTCTGTCAAACAAACTATCTCAGTGAATAAAGGAAGTTTAAATCAACGCTAAAGACATAGAAGAAAAAAAAAAAAAAGAAGAAGTGTGGTAAAAGTTTACACAATTCTAATGTCTGTAAGTGACAGAGCTGGGGGTTTGACGGGAACATTACCCGAATCTTCCGGCCGGTTCTGATCGTATAGATTACACCGCAGCTCGACAACTGATTGAATAATTGTATGAAAACGCAGCAGCTGTCATTCCACAAAAAACGCGTACATATTTACAGCAACCTGACATGAAATGAATGGCCATTAGTTTGATGCATCACTGAGTTGCGCTGAAGTTTTCTCCCGGTCACATTTCCTCTAAAGTCAAAATGTTACGAGTCAATTGTTATTAGATTTGGAGAACTGGTTAAGAACTTAACCTTTATCCTCTATCTTTCAAGAAATAGTGGGCAGTTACCAGAAGCTTCACCTCTAATGATTCCAGGGTAATTCACTTTTGTTTAGTTTCTTAGAAGCTGACAGAGTGGAGTTAGTTGCGTGTAGCAGTTACAATAATTCATACCTTGAAAAAAAGAAATTTAAATGAGTTATTTGTAGGAATGCATCATTGCCATTCCTGCCACACAAAATCCCCTCAGTAGCTGCAGGGTTTTTACTGGGAAATCACCATCAAATCACCTTAAGAAAAGTAATGACTGACCTCTGAAAAGCTCCTTTTTCTCTTTTTTGGGGGGAGGAAGGTCTTTTAAATGTAAGGATTTTGTTGTCTGTATTGCAACCGTGACGCCTACATCAAATGTCAAGGAGCGTCTTTGTTCACAGAAGCTGAACTTCTTATGTTTACATGTCAGAGAAAACGCCTGGAAGTTTGTCACCACGAATAATTAGTCATCAATACTTTAGTGTCAGAGTCTGGCTTTTCTGCGGTTTCAGTGAAAACAAAGTAGTACAAAAAAAAAATAAAAAATTCTGTTGAATGGTTTCAACCTTAAAATAACCTCCATAGACGGAGAAGCAACACTTAATACTGAGGAGACTCAGAGGTGCAACATGAATAAAACTGGCTTAAAAATTCATTATTAAATACTACAAATCAAACAACTCTAAACCCTTTTGGTTTGGTTTCAGGAGACAGTTTTTAACATAGAAAAATGTATTTCTTACCAGAAAATCAATGTTCACCAAGTCCAAGAATACGAAATATATTACTGTGCATTAATACGCAAGATGGTAGAAACCATCTTGGCACTACTGCAGAGTAACATCGACTCTCTTCCTGATCTCTGGGTTCAGCCAATCAGGAAAGGAAAATGAATGATGCTCCAACAAGCATCTTTCCTGTTAATAAACTTTGCACCCTGAATATACTTTTCAGTATTTGCAAAAAAGATTCTCAACAAATTACATTCATAATTTGACACGACCACATATCTTTTGTTTTTTTTTTTAAACTAAAGTTGGAACTGATCAAATATAATGTTACATTTCTATTTATGGAAAAAGAATCTAAAGTGAGTAGATCATTCTTATTATTAGCAAAAGAAATAATGAAATATATTAACTCATTGGAGTGATATGTCATTAAAAATACTATGTCTTTGCTTTTTCTCTGTGTTTTTGATTATGGTTGTTTGCTCATGTTTTAGTAAATTTACTTTTTGATGGAAGGGGTTTCTTCCAAACAGTGTGTTCAAATATATATATATATATGGATCATTTAAATATTCACAGACTAATTTTTGGTGAATAATTTGGAGTTATTTCAAAAGAAAAAAAAATCTCTAAATACTAAACTGAGAATGTGGGGTGAGGGGTTCACTGTAGTTCTTATCTTTGTGTTTTCTGAGAGATACATTATCTATGATGCTTATGAATGAAAACTTAAATGTCAAAAGAACAAACCCTCCCACAACACCCAGATCAATCAACAGAGATACTTTATTACTTATCATATGCAGTATGTAACATGGGAAAAATATAAGATAAATAATCTGCCAGTGGAACTAGTTCTTTTTCAACAATATTAAGGAATTATTGACTCAAAACAAGTTCCTATATCTTCCTGAGTTATTTTTCTCCTATTTCAAGTGTACAAAGAAATTTTCACTAGAAAGACAAAAATTACTTGGTAAGATTATGCGGCGCAAGTTGTTCCTCCCGCCACACCCATCCACCGTTAGCACATGTTAACAACATGTACACAAGCTTGATTGACAGCACTAAGACCCTCCTCCTGGTTCTCATTGGTTGTTTCTGACCCAGAATGGTGCATTTCTTCACACAGTAATAGACCCACAGGGAGAAGGTGGAAGAAATTGATAACATACAATCAGAACAGTTTTAACAAATGTGTAAAAAAAACATTTTATTTTTCATTTATAAACGTTACATCTGTGCAGCTTTAACTCTGCCAGTACATATCAACACTTCCTGTTGATATGTACAGTGTTGACATTTTTGTTTTGTTGCAGTGATTCTGCCCACGAACCTTTTGATTCTGTTTTAATAACAAATCTGTGGATCATTGTCGTGTCGTCCATTTTCACATGAGCCTTTCTTATGAAGTTAGAAGTGAAGTTTTAATTGAATCCATTTGTTCTTTTCTACTTACTGACTTTTAAACTGTACAACTGGCCTCACCATGAAGCCATCACCATCCTTCTGGGTAAATCTCTCCTTTCATCAGTGTCGGAGCGTCGTGTTAAAGATCTTTTTTTTTTTTTTTTTTTGCTTTTGGCAAGCCTACAGTTGTGTGCATGTCGTATTATAAAACCATAACTCCCACCAGTCAGTTGTTTCTTGAACCGAGGGGTACAGTGGCGTTCTGTTTGGAGCTGTAGGATTACAGTAACCTGTGTCTGTTCGCAGAAACCTCCGGCCACACGCACAGGAAGTGTGAAAGTGTGTGTTTGTCAGATCTGATGCGGAGGGCATGTGATTCATTCTCTAATTATCTGGTGTGTAAATTTACAGCTCACAGGGAAAATAAAATAAAAAAGTGAATGTCAGTCGAACAACAACAACAACAAAAAAAAAAACAACACAAAATGACTCCAAATAACTCACTAGGCGTTTTTAAAATGCCAGATAAATTCCACTTTCCTCTATATGGAGGCAGCAGTGTGATTAGCCTGGTTGATTGCTGACACCTGCAGTAAATGCACACTTAGTGACATTTACTTGATGAGCCGAGATCCGACGGCTTTTCATTTTCGTGTATTTCCTGAAGCTGGCTCCATACGTCCACACAAACATACACAGAATGATACAATACCTGGACGATGTACAGCTAAAACTGATTTGATGTCAATCAGGAAGAATAACTTAATGAGTGATCGGTGTGGGATGAGGTCAGAGGTTTAGTGACCGACGGCATTGCGGGTCTTTGTACCCGCAGTTAAACTGTCTTTTATTCCAGGATGAATAAAAAGGTTTTTGTATTTGTGGAGCATTCTGTCCATAAGTTCTTCTAAGCTTCTGGAAGGGCTTTTTTTTTTTTTGTTGCAATTTTGACGTTGGAGTGAATTGACTGGTATGTCCACTCCTCAGGTTAGCCATCCTAAATGTTTTGTTTTTCTTTTTTTAATTTGTGAATAATCTTTCTTGCCGTGGAGGCCCCTTAGCCTTTCCCGGATTGATGGGCAGCAACAATTGCTTCTTGGAAGTTGCCGTTTGACGCCGCGTTGACACACATCTGTTTGCAATAAAGTAACAAACTGGCACAACTCGTTGCTTCCAAAGAGGTCGTCACACTTGCTGGCGATCACTTCATTAGACCGTTTAAGCAGCCCTGGCTGCTGCTTTCCCTTTTAAATCCTTCAAAGTTTCCAGGCGTAGCTTTTCTCTTGCTGCTGTTTCATCAGTAGAAGCAGGAATCAGGTGTGGCATCTGTGAATCTTCTCTGTGGTCTTCATCTACTCCTCCATCACCAGTATCCTCTTTCTAATCCACCCACTGTCCAGGACCAGATACACATCAAATTAATATATTTTTTTGAATAGTGTAAAATGCTTAAATTAAAAGACCTCATGGGCTCTGTTACTGTGATTCCTGGCATTTTTTTTATTACACAAATTTACACTTGTAGCATTATTCCATCACTAAATACCAAAAATATGTATCCCCAGTATGAGCCAACTGAGTGTCTTTTGTAACAGTTTATTTATTTATTTTTATATTTTAAAGATTGATATAAATGCACCACAAAACTGGAACAAACCTCCAGAAAACAGCCGAAACACGGAATCCCTTTAAATCAAGGCTGAAATCTGAACACCTGTTAAAAGTTGCTTTTGATTAGTAGCAACTGGAACATTGATAATTATATCTGATGTGCATTTGCTTGATAACTATGATAAAATGTAATGTTTATTGCATGTTTCATAATTAGTTACTGTATTATGTTTTTATGGTTAAAGCACTTTGAAATGCCATGTTGCTGAAATGTGCTGCACAAATAAACTTGACTTGAATAATAAAGCAGCAGAAAGTATAATATGATTATCAAGTCGAGGCAAAGGTAACCGTTTTTGGCTTGTTTTGTAGGAATAAAAATCTCAAAAATGCGGCGTGCCTTTGTTTTCTGCTCCTTCATTTGCATGGTCCAGTCCTGCCAACAGCCTCCTGAAATTTCCTAGTTAGTAGATAAAATTGTCCATGCTAACTGCTAAAGTAAAAATGTTCTGGATCTAGAAACAGACCTAGATTCAATAGAGAATTTGTAAATGGTTTTCTACGGAAGAGGATTGAACTTAGAGATACTGAACAACAAAAACAAAAAATAATTCAGACTTCTTCTGTAGATTTACAAAGAAGAACATGCAAAAACAATCTGCCAAGATGGCTTAGACAAAATCAAAAGAGTTCCAGCTGCAGCTGCAGCGAGGGGAAGTTCTACAAAGTATTATTGGCACAGGGGGCCTGAACACAAAAACACAACACACTTTTGAGATTTTTTGCACAGACATTTGAAAAGCTGTATATACTTTTTTTCTGCTTCAAAACTAAGCACTATTTTGTGTTAATCTATCACGTAAAAGTCCGTTAACATATCTAACACCTTGTGGTAGTAATGTGGCAAAATGGGGGGGACAAAAAAATCAAGGGGAGTGAATACTTTTATGATAAAACCTTTTTGTTTTCAACTATCTTTCTAGCTCAACCATTACCTTTTGCAGTTCTGCTCGCTTCAATTCTCCCTTTGACTTGGATTACTCCTGCAGAATTTCTACAGAGCCAATCAGCCAGCAGAAGACGTTGTTTACAATGTTGTTGATTTTCGACGCTGATTTATAATTGTAGTCTAGCTAGTTAGCTAATTTTAGGAATAGCAGGGGAGGAGGTGAAGGACTCCGTTCAGTCCATGTTGGTCATGCTTCCAAATATCGAATAAACATCAACAGCTGCCTTGTTCGGCGCCGACTTCTCAGTTCACAGTGAAAGATGGTTGTTTACAGCGGAAGATATTTCCGGTAAGCTTCATAGCGTTGAGCTGGCACATTACACACATCACAGACAAACATTAAGGACTGGGTGAAATGAAAAATGTCTAAAGAGTTCATGCCTCCAGGAAACAACAGTTTCTCAATAATGTAGAGTCCAGACTCTGTGTACGAAGTGAAGCTTTTATTGTGGCTTCCTTGTAGCACAAATTAGCAGACAACAGTTTCAGGGCCATATTGTTCACCTTTAAAAAAAATAACAATTCTGCATTATTAAACCTTCTTTATGTCTGAATCATACACAGACACATAGAGGAAAGTACAGCCCTCTCAACCATCTCCCACCACTTCCCCAGGGTTACATATTAGACAGAATAATGCTGGCTCCTTCTCCTCCTCCCCATGTACTTAACCTCGCACCTCACCTGTGTTGTCTGTGAGTCAACAGAGATACCAGCCGCAGAAATTCCCGCCTCAGCGGCCCGGGAGCCTCTGGGTTCGGCCGGCTCCGGGGACGTGCACGAAAGGAGGCGGAGGACTCGCGGGAAAAAACGTCTCCGTGGAAATGAGGCATCGTCCACCTTTGTGTGTCAATCCTGCCTCCTCTTCCCCAGCTGCTTTTTACACCTACGTCGTCCTCCACCTTCCAGCATCCCGGTCCCCGCCGCTCGCTCTCCCGTCTCCCTCCTCCTACTTCTCCATCCTCCTCCCTCAAAGTCCTGCTCAACATCAAAGATAAAAAATAACAGAGTGAGTGAGTGAGTCTTTTAGATGTAGTGGTAGTTTTTTTTTTTTTTTTTGCAGAGGGTTATCGGTGAAATCAACTTTCGATTTTTTTTTATTTTATTTTTTTTTTACATTATGTAATGTTACATAACTTCATCTGTTACAGTGAAGTGCTTGACCCTGGGCTTCTGGTAACAAAACCTACATTTTTAGGTTTTTACCAATCAGATGCCAACAAGGCATGAAAGGGTAAAACCTGACATGGTCGCCATGGTGTTTATATGGGATAGTGGGGAAAAAAAAACTAAATAAAAACTTGCTTTACAGATGAGATACTGGTGAAATTCATGACTCAGTGTCTTGAACTTGAGAAAGAGCAGAAAAGAGATCATCGGTTGCGTTTCGATTTGCTATATTGCTGCGCAATTTGACATTTTAAAAATAAATGTGCTTAATGGAGAAACAGCATTGTTGGAAAAAAAACAAGTATTTTTTGATAAAACGTTTTGGCGCAAGATGAGTTTTTCTTTTCTTTTTTTTTGGCTGAATCAAAATTGAGTTAATTCGCAAAGCAGCAACAGAATCGATTTTTTTTAGCATCATATGAGTCACATGACCAACAACTGGATGTTGCCCCCGGCAACCGTAAACAGCAAGTGGAGGATGATGGCAACCCTTGTTTTTTAACGATTTATTGTGAGAACAAATTTATTTGCCTGTGATATTTGATGGTGTTTCTTCGACATTAGCAGAATATCGACATGGCATTTTGTCACAGAAATGCAGCTATTGGTGCCTGAACAGTGGCACCAATACAACTTCTCCTTCTATTCGAGGATTGGTCCAGTTGAAATTCTACCAGAAGAATCCAAATCAATGGGAGAAAACCCAGACTTGCTGTGAAGCGAAATTAAAATCGAGTGGAATTATGTAGGAAGGCAAAGGTCAGGCAAGTTCAGCCTATTAAAAACATAAAAACTGGAGAATCCTGGCAATTCCTTTCTTTACCCTCCCTTCCCTGTTTTTTGGCTCGTTTCTCCTTATCTTTGTCTGCTCAGTGCCACATGCCACAACCCTGTCCTTTGTCAGCCACACCCAATATTTTAGTCAAGTAATCTTCAGATTGTTTGCCACAATCAGCACACGATTGTCGGAGAAACGCCCGCTGCGCCCAAATATCAGCAGGCCAATTCCACACAAGGGTTCGCCACCGCTTCTCTTAACAGCATATCATAATGAAAATTGTAGGTTTTAGAGCAGGAATAAAAAGGAAGGGAGGATAGAAAAGTGAGGAGCGCTGTTTGGTTTCCAAGCAACAGTTAACGCCGGGCGCAGCGAGAGCTGCAGGGTGGGTTCCTGAGTTCCCATGTTTCTGCCTTCGACTCCACATTCTCTTCCTGAGGAATTTGACCCGCCTGACCTCCCTGAATACGTCTGGCTTGTCTGACACGCAATCACAAGCGCACTGTAATCGAAAACTGTTATGAGAGCAAATCTCACTCCCTGTTTCATCGCCTCTTAACGGCAGAGGTGGCTCAGGTCGCGGAGCCGTGTGCGCGCTCCAGCATGTCGACGTCAGCTGATGATGCTCGGACAAATTGAGCGTGTTCAGTGCCTCCCGCCGTGTGTTTCCGTGAATGACTTGTTAACGGTTTAAGCGGCGCAAATTGCTGCACGATTTAGCGAGTCAAACCAAGAACCCCGGCGCGGAGGCCCAAACGAAACAATTTGGACCCCAGCGGAGAGGCAAAAGTCTTGGCTTCGCTTGGACTCGCCACAGAAAGATGACATTACTCTGCCGAGATTGAAAAACAGCAATTAAGACAGGAAATGTGGAGAAAATGAAACAGAGCTGGAATTAAGGGAAGAAATGAAAAGACTCAGAAGAAGGAAAACTACATTTTGTCATGTGTTCAGGAACAGACAGACAGCTTCTAGCCGAATAAGCTGAAATGTCTCCCTGCCACACACGTTTTGAAATGTAGCAAATAAATGTGCATCTGCTGCTGCCCAGTAGATGCAGTTATTACGTTAGGGTGTGGTAACCCAATGCAAAATTACTGCTGTCTAACAGGTTTTATAGTGTTAAATAATTACAATTGAAATATGGAACCTGTTGTAAATATGTACAAACCACAAAGATGTTCTGAGTGGTGCTAAAAATATTTTTTTGTTAAAGCTACTTACTAGAAAAACATTATTCAAAGATTAAAATGTCTGTCGGAATCGTTGTAGACTGAGCTGTTTCCATCTCAACGTGGTGAACATCTCTGCTGACACGCAGGCTTTTCCTCTTCATGACTGCTTAGCTAAGCCAACTTACCTAAACTTGTACGTTTACCTAAACTTACAAGGTAAGTTTACAAGACTCTAGTAAGATGACAGGTAGCTACTCCATGTCATTATCAGGCTGATCTGATCGCGATTAAACCAAACTACCACAATGTTCATCTTATCTTCATCACGCCTCTTCAGGTTGAAAAGCCTGAAGAATATTACAGTTGTATCTAAAACGATAAAGTTCAAGTATAACAAGTATAACAAACTGTTTAACAAGATGGTTTTTTTTCCTTCTTTTTTATTTTTTTCTAACCAAAATCAGAGAATTCCTGTGTACCTTTTTCTCCTCTCTCATTTTTGATCTTAGATGTAAACATCACGGGAAGCTCTTGACCTTTGTTAATGATTTCGTAAAGATGATTACCTAAGAAGCAAGTGCAATTGTTCCTCATGAAAGCTTTGGGAAGTAGAGTTAAAGGATCAAGTGTCTCGTTTTCAGGCCAAAGAAATGAGCCTATTTCCACAATGACACAAAACTAAGGCAGACTATGAAATGTTCTGTATTTTAAACACTAGATACTTTATATCATTTTCTATACTAGAGATTATTTTAATACACAACATTCATTCTAACAAAAAATAACCAATTACATGGTGGCAGTTTGTTAACCTGACAGGTATCAGGCAATTCAACGGTCATAGGTAAAAAGAAATAACTTAAAGGTGTAACTTTCCCATACAGAAAAACAATAACACTTGCTTATTAGTGTTAATATCCTCGATGTGTGCCTTGGATTCAGTTCAGCAAGCAAATGGAAAACAGGTTTGTTAGCGATGTAAACAAGGACCTGCCTCCTGTGAACGTGTTCGGCGGCCATGCTGTTGGCGTAGGTTGCCATGGCTTCTGATTACTTCCTGGTCAGCTTCAGTCTTTCAGACATTTGTATTGATTGAATTAACACGATTTGTTAGCAGAAAGTGTTCATTACCTTTACTTGTTCTTATTTTATGTCATCCATAGCGCAGAATTTGGTACAGAAATGAGTTACTCACTTAATGACAGCAAGTCGCTAATGTTTAATTCTTGGCTGTTGCAAATATGGGAACTTTACTAACCTTTTTAAATTTTCCTTCACATGGAATATTTGCTGTTCAACATATGAAACATTCAGTATTCCAGTAAACACAAGTAGTAAATCCATCAATCACGCAACTGTTAATTTATGCTTTTGCCATCTAGACGTTATGATACGTTGGGGCTTTGTTGTCATGGATTCACGGGTTACATGCATTGACTCTAAAGAGAAAGTCTCAAAAGGTTGATTTACAAAGACGTGAATGATAATGTGAGGCGGTGAGCCGGGCGATTGTCTCAGAGTGTTTGCACGAGCAGATTTCTGTGCATGGGGATGTAGCTTGGAGGTGTATGGGGGATGAATAGCCAGAAGGCCGTCTGGGAGCAAGGCACACACTCCATCTGGACACACAGTCACTGTGAAAAAGAGTGTGAAAGAGAAGGATAAAGACACACACAAGGAGACCGAGAGAGCGCGAGAGAGAAGGTGAGAATATGATGTTTAATGAATTTTAAAAAGCAACCTGTAAAATTTCCTCTTATACACCAAGGTTCTTGTTCCACCATTATTTATGTTTTCATTAACTTATTTTAAAGAAGGTGATGAAAATCTAGTAAAGGAAAGTGACTAAATTAACAGTTTTTTTCCACTATATTTTTTTTTTTTGGTTTGTGCTGAGAAAATAGGCGTCACACCAGTTAAGCGTTACGTGGTGAAAGTATAATTCTTGTATATTCTCTATAATCTGTATAATCTGTGCATATAGCTCCCATATTTATATTTATACACAATATCTACAGTATATCTCTTTGCTATAACCCCTTATAGTCCATACATACATAGTCTTGTACATCTGTAAATAAATATTTATATCTCGTAGAGCACTTCTGGATAGATGCAAACTATATCTCATTGCTTGTACTTGTGACAGTGCAATGACAATAAAGTTGAATTCTATTCTATTCTATTCTATTCTATTCTATTCTATTCTATTCTATTCTATTCTATTCTATTCTATAAGGTTTGAGTATTTTTGAGGGAGGACCAAAAAAATCAGACAAAAAGTACCAGTTATGTTAGAATTTCAGCATTTATATTTAATATTAAAATACACACGATAAGACATGTTGCTCTTCAAGGTTTTTCAGTCCTGCTTCAGGTTGTCAGATAGGCTCCGTTTAAAATCAGGAAGCTAAATGTCTTATTTAATTAGAAAGATTTCAGGTTCAGTCTGCCAGGCGTATGAACATTTTTCAGCTCAGCTTTGTGCACATCAGACTCGTCTCTTCTCAGCGTCACACTTACCTGCATAGGAAACACAGCAGTCACCCATCACTGACCTTTGGGCAAGACGTTTCTTCATAAATAGCTACAGTCGCATCAGAAGTTTTTCAGTTTATGTAATTCACCAACAAATCACCTTGATGACATCATGGAGAATTGATCCGAGTTAAAACTGATTATGTAAACCAGCTTGATGAAGTTCAAACGTCTCGAGAAGAAAGCTAACGCCACTCAGGGATGTGTTCTTGCGTAACGCTACATCTCGTTGCGATTGCAGCAGATTAGACCTTCTTTTAACGAAAGATTTCTTTTGTTACCTAATAAAACCACAATTTGGATACATTTATGTCTGAATTAGAGGAACCTTCACCACATTAGCAGTGGTTCCATTAAAATAAGAAAAGTCATTGACAAAAAGCAGACCCACTTCCTGCTGTCTTCTTCTTCTTTGTGGTTTGCACCACTGGCAACATCTGGTTGTTGATCATGTGACACCTGTGATGGGGAAAAAAGTGTTTCCATTGCAGTTTAAATAAACAAAATTAAATACGGCAAAAAACCCAAAAAACTCATCCCAACTTTTTATCAAAAAGCGAGTTGTTTTTTTTTTCTAAATTCTCCTGTTTCCATTAAGCGAATTTATGTTTGAAATGTCAAATTGCGCAATAATATGGCCAATGGAAACACAGTTAGTGCTCCAAACTGCATTCCCTCCAGCCTAATGGGTGGTCATAATGTTCTGTTATTTATTTATTTTTTTACTGTCCATAAAAAACATAATAACAAGAAAGAGAATTTCTTATGGTATATGCTTTCTTGCATTAAGTCCATGGTTTGTGTTTTTTGTATATTCTGAGTTTTCTGTGTGAACCTTGTCTCCTGTTTTATTTTGTTGGATTCTCCCTTATATAAATTAGTTCCCACCTTCAATTGGAACTGATTTGTGAACCAGGACTCGTCTTTAATGTGCCAATTTCTCCTTTTGTTTGTGCGTCACTATTTCCTTTTACCAGAACTTTTGTGTTAATTGCAACCTTATCACCCATTTTGCCTCGATTTGGGTTTTCCCTCTCGTCAATAACTCAATTTTTCCAGCCATCTTACGCAACTCCGAGAGCTAATTTATTTATTAATTCTCAAATAAGTTTGATGGTTCAACAGAATCTGTTGTGGAAGTGTTTCACTAACAACCGACTGGGGAAGATGGGAGCTGAAAAAGGAGAATAAGAAAAACACACGAAATAAAACATTTGGAGCCATTTGAAATGTCACCGTCACCAGATTTATACAAAGACACAGAAGGAAAGTAAGATGCAGCAGCTGCTGCTGCTGCTCCGTTCAGCTCATTTCTGCCCACTGGTTGTTTCCTTTGAGCAAGAATGCTTTGGAAAAGTTCTCATACCCCTTAAAGTTTTTCACAGTTTGTAATGTTACAAACACAAATCTCTTTTTATGCATTTTATCTGAATATTTCTATTGGGTCAACACTGAAAATCTGAAAAGTTGTAAAAGAGAGAAACAATCTGTTCTCTTAACCTACAGACTGTTCTCTTAAAATATATATAAAAATATATATAAAAAATGACATTTATGAGAATCTGAATGCTTCCATTTTGTCTTTCACTTTACTGCTGGTACACTTGAGTTTCCCCCTTGTGAGACGATAAAGAATATTCTATTCAATTCTATTCTATTCTACTGTATTAATGGTTAATGATGAATCAAGCAGCAAACGTCTTTCGAAAATATATGTGAATAGAAAAATAAGCTAATTCTGTCAAACATTGCTATTTGATAAATACAACTTAAGGGACAGCATGATGTAAAATTGACATATTTTTCTTTTACTTTACATCATGTCATAATGTTATCCCCTCAAAAAAAACATACCTTTATTCTTTGACGCATGTTTGCAAAATCCTTTAATCTCACATGGCAACCATTCAGCTGTGCAAAAAGCCTGGGCGGACCTAGATCCGCCTTCAACGGCGAATCTCCTCCTCTGAGCTGCAGTTTTCAAGTTTTTTCCTCTCTCAGCTCCTTCAGACTAGCCAGCAGCAATTAGCAAACACCTGGTGGAACTGAGCCTCTGCTGAGCTCATTATAGGAGCTATTAATCTGTTCAGCGCTGGTAAAAACCTTGTTAACGAGTTAATAGAGGAGCCATGTTGTGATGACTTCCGGAAGGTGGAGTTTCATAAAGAGCAGGAGCTTCTTAAAGAAACAGGGACCCAATTTCAAGGCATTAAATTACAAAGCAAATTTTGTTAAAGTCATATTTGATATATAAAATTGTGTGCCTGGAAACCACATAATAGTTCCTCTTAAATATTATTTGAAAGGTTCTTCCTATTTGTATCATTTTTTTAACAGCGCCCCACCACTTCCATGAAAGTAATAGTAATAATTTAAAAAGAGTTCAATTTAAGCATAAAGTAGAAAATGTAATGAGGTATTATGTTTACGTTTATAGTTTTGCTTTTAGGTCAAAAAACCTTTTGAAATGTTTTCCAACAGTAAATCGACTGAAAACACATCTAGTTGATAATGCTAATGAACGCCTTCGGATTCAGTTACTCCCAAAAGTGCAAGCGAGTGAACAGCGGTCCCTCCAAGACCGTCCATTTTCACTTTGCTAAATAACATCACAGATCAGAGCAGCAATTTTAAACAGGAAACAAATATCCCACAGCAGCTGCAGTCGGTGGACTGAGGCATCGACGCGTACCGACTGACGTTCAAACCATTTCCATATAACAGCCGCTTATTTCTGGGTCAGTCTGTTCGATGGGCTAGCGAGCCCACTCTCACATTTACGTCATTCCAAATCTCGCAAACTTCCAGAAACATGGATGCAGAGGTGTTGAGAGAGCTGACCTGTGGCCTTCCAACCAGCGCTGGCTGCGTTATGTAAGGGCAGCAGTGAGTGCTAGTCAGATCCTCCTACAGATGCCTGAGCAGTCACGACTAACGCCGATGTTCTCCATCCATCCACTCAGCCGGGCTAACACCGACTGCAACTTACCCACACACACACACACACACACACACACACTTCACCTAAACTGGTGCGCTTGGTCCGGAAATTGGCACGGAAAATAAAGTGCATATGTTTAATTCAAAGAAAAAAAACATCTTGGAAGAAGAATGATGCATTACAGACACATAAAATCTTATAAAGTATTTTTGGTCTAGTTTCTACTGTAAATATCTTGACAAAACTAACATACAAGTAAATGTTCAGCAAGATATTTATATCTGTCAATCTGTTAAAATAAGCTCATACATGAGCTTATTTTAACGTTGACAGATAATTTCACCTCTAAACAGACATTTTTTTCCATAAATGGAATAATCTGTCTAGACATTTTTAGTATCATTAAGGAATTATTCACTTTAAACAAGCTCCTATATCTTGATGTAAGTTAGTTTTGTCTTATTCCAAGTATTTTTCACAGTGGTTGTCGCAGAAAGCTGGAGGGAAGATGAGAAAATAGAAACAGAATAACTGAATTGAAACTTTTCAATAAAAATCCAATCTGGTCTCCCATCATTGTAAAATGTAGGCAAAAATCATTTACTGGAATGTTATTTTGCCATGCTCGTCTTTCTGGTTGGCTGACGGTCAAATTCATGGGGCTGCTTTGCTCTTCAAGCTAGCATAGCTAGCTGTCAGATACTTGTCCTGATAAATCAGCCCTGAATTCCTTAATTTTGGGAGACTGGAGATTGACCCAATATTTACATGAGAAAAAGACATTTACCTTCCTCAGAAAATGCCTAAAACTCAACAATAGTCACCCCACTATTGCCCACTTAACAACTTTCTTGCTTTATTTTTGCAACATTTCAGACCAAAACCAGAATTGGCTGGTCAGGGCTTTTAAAGATCAGTGATTGGCAACGAGCCAGATAAATGCATCGCTGGACCCTATTGAACGATGAACAAAAGTGTGGAAAAAAAACAATGTTTTTTTTTACATATTCAGTAACATTGTCAGTTTGCTAAAGGCGTCCCTGAAACAGTAGCCAACGCTGTTTTGGAAAAGTTTGGGAACCAATGTACTAAGATATTTGCACTAGGAGCCAGAGCAAAAACACTTGGTAGGATTTTATGTTTTTGCAGTGTAGAAAGGTTTTTTGGTTCAGGATGAAGGAAACGGGGTGAGTTGAACATCAGGATGCTCATCTGTATTTTTCCAAATCTGACGGGACAAAGTCCCTCACCTAACCCCCCCCCCCCCCACACACACACACACACACCGCTCAGAGTACGCGATCGCCTGGCACGGTTGGCTTGGACTTGTTCTAAAAAACTCCCTCAGATCTCCCGTCTTTCCACAAACACGGTTTCCGGTCGGAAGCGAAGGCTGATCTCAGCGTTGGACTGAGCAACACGAGTCACCTCTGGAAGCATCGGCTCCTCCAGGCTCTGAGAAGCCCCATCGCTGAGAATAGCATGCAGATCCAGCCCACCGTCAGATGTTCTCTGTCTGCAGGGAGAGAGAGAGAAAGATGAACCCTGATGAATAAATATGAAGATAACCTGCACCTCTGCTATACTGTGCTTTTTTTTCTTTTCTGTTCCCATTTCCCAAATGGTTCCACTGGAGAGATGGTTAAAGAAAGAAAGAAAGAAAAAATAATGTCAGATTTTCAAAAGAAGCCTCTGGGCTATTGTGTTTGCCTGTGTGTGTGTGCTGTTTTTTTTGTTGGAGGATTTGTTTCGAGTGTGTGTGTGTGTGTGTGTGTGTGAGTGCGTGGGCGGCACAGTGTAGGAGTGTGCTGTAGCTTTTTGACAGAGCCTCCAGTAGCGCGTATTTGTGAATCTTTTGTTTTATTCGCCATCACTTTATCGGCGCTGCGGTAATCACACCTACCAGGGTCCGCTCAAGAGCGGCCGCCTCTGAACGAAGAGCAGCAGAACGGAGCTCTTTACGCGACTCATTTCCCTAACCAGCCTCAGTCATGCAAGACAAATGCCGGATTGTCATTTTTTGACACTGATTTAACAAAACAATCGGTATTACAGTACAAAAATGAAAAAAAAAAAAAAAAAATCAAAAGGGGAGAAAATCTGCCGCAAACAAAACTGAAAAACAACAAAAAGGGTGAAAAGTCGGTGTTAATGAAGTACATATGAGTGGAATTTGCTGCAACGGCGAATTCTGCTGTGAATATGAAAACACTTTGAGGCAAATATTACATCCTGGCTTCATTGGAAAGAGGCGTGGGTGGGGGATCAATTCATTCAGGGCCAAACTGCACCTTGTTGTGACTACGTGCGGCTCTGTCGTGACAAAGACAACCAGACACAACAAGGTGAAGCGTTTCACTCAGAAAAAAATGACAGACTGCCGTGTAAGCAGAGACTCCTCAGACTGAATGTTTTGGCTCAGTTGTTGTTGAGGTTCTTTAAGCAGCATTTTAAATCTGCGTTTCTCAACCTTTAAACCCATTTAATGAACACTCAGACCACGTAGCTTGAAACTGCCCCCACAACAACACAACATCTTTACTCATGTACAACCTGATATGGAAATATTAGTTATTGTTGTCTTCTTTGTTCATCCTAATGTTTGGTGAATGTGACTGGTCTTGACGAAACCATGAAGAAGTCTCCTCGGGGCGTTTTCAGTCACTTACAGAGTCTGAAAGTGTGGATTCCAAGTTTGTTTTCTTTCATCCAGGCGTAAATAATCATTTTATTTAAGATGCAGATGCAGTTAGTCAGCGTGGGGCGCAGCGCTGCTCACATCACACTCAGCACAGATGTAGACCTGCGCGCCGGTGGGATGCCTTGTACTGTAATAGTGTTCTTAAGACAAAGGTTTCCTGAGAACCTGAAAGATATTCCTGCAGGCATGAATTGCTCCGATCATATAACTTAGTCCTGGTGTCATTTCTGTTCCAATTGTATCTTCAGCTTTTCTTTTTAGTGACCCGGTTTTAAGATGCTTATCCACTATTATTTTTAAACACATTTCTCTGGTAAGCTAACTGTACACTCCGCACTTTGAGCTCACGTCACAGCAAATATTGTTTACATGCAGCACCTTGCGGACCACTGGAGGGTGCCTGCGGACCACCAGTGGTCCGGGGACCACATTTTGAGAATGACTGATGTAAATAAAGGACTGGGTCAGTTTTCTTTTTTCAAAGTGAGCTTCACGGAAGTGGAGCAGCTGGTCAGTACGTCCTGTTTTATCTGCTTTTGTAGTAGAGTTTAGATTGGGCCTAAAAAACGGACCCAAGCCGATAAGCACAGCGTTTGACCGTGAACCGACCCGACTGGTCAACTTCAATTAGACACGGGAAAATCTGGGGGAAATGTCTGAGAATCACATTTCAGATTTCAGTGCTCTGTGAGCCACAAGTCATCAGATAATTATTAGCCGAGTCACAAAGTAGGTCATGCCGTCAGTTTCCCTTTCAGTTTCAAGGATCGGTTTCCTGCATTCTGAGGAGAATGAATCATCATCCTTGCAAACAGATAGTTTGCATAGTGTTGCAAGATATTGTTGTTATTATTGAGTCATATCTGAATACTCTGTGTAAATAATGCAGCAGTCATATAGATGGGTTTTATACAGTCTTTGTTCACACTTCAGAACTTTTCAAAATGTCAAAAAGGTCCATGGCAGCCTGCTATGTCTCAGAAAACTATTCTTATTAATACTCTTCTATGTTTAGTTATATCCCAGTTTTGTTCAGATGTTTTCTGAAACAGATTGATGATCCTGAAATGTATTGTTTATTAAGAACAAAGTTGGAATGCTTCTCCCTCAGAATAAGCAAAGTGAAGTTATTTTCAAAGACCTGTCGTTGAAAACTTCCCAGTTCAAATCTTTTCTTTATTTTTTAGTAAAAATTAAACAGTTATTTATTTATCACATGTTGCTTTTATGTCAATGGATAATAATTACATAAATTCAGAAACATAAAAGTGATAAAACACAACATGTCCTACATCCATTTAGGTACCAAATTGTTATAAAGTCAATTATTTTCTCATTCACTGATAAAAACCTGGAATAATTTATGAAAAATGACAAAAACTATTATTAATAGTAGAGGCAGCAAACAAAGAAAAGCTTCCTGGTCTTAAAAGGCATTTTCTCTTCGTAATGAATCTCTAAGTGTGTTTGTCTTGCTAATGTGAAAGTTTAAAATGAGGTTTAAAAGCTTATTTAAATTTTAAAAATTTGTTTCTCATACAGTGATAATGGAGAAAGCTAGACCTTTATGACATTGTACTCATTTTCAACAAATGTAATAAGTCGTGTAGCTAACTGATTTTCTCACCTGAAACAACATCAAGCTGAATGCAAACATCACTGGTAAAAAACAAAACATCATCTAAAGTCCAAATCCAGCTGCTTGACAGCGTCAATTTAAACAACAATCTGGTACGGGTGAAATCTGAGCAGCTCCGCTTTTATGATGCATTCATAATGCATCATCTCATACACTTAATCACCTCACACACAAAAATAAAAACCAAAAAAAAACCAGAAAGCAGCTCCAACTCAGTAATTGGTCAAAAGTAGTTGTATAAACTTTGTTAAACTTACTTTACGTTTGTTAAAGTTGACAACTTAATAAATGAATGTGGATAAACTTAATTTGGTTCCTTGTGACCAGTTAACACAATATATGTAAGTTGGATCCTTTGTTTTCTTTTTTCAGTGCTGGATTGTTAAAACGAACTCCAAAGTGACTCGGAACCGTTTTGATTAACGAATGTCTGCAGTCTTAAATAACACAGACCATTTTCAGCTGGTTCTGTAGTTTCATATTCCATCCATCCATCCATCCATCCATCCATCCATCCATTTTTGTTTCTCTTGATGGAAACAAACGGATAAACGTACTGGATCATGGTTTAAAGAGTACATTTACGCTACTACTGACGGTCTAATGTTCTTGGAAAGAAAAACAAAATCCCAGTAGATCATCAGTTCTTCCTATTTGTGTGAACAAGCACAAGGTGCAGCTAATGAACTTGCTAGTGTGTGTATTTGACAAGACGAAAGCTCCAGGTTTGTTTGCAGTGCTGCCAGCTAGAATGATTTTTTTATTTGCCTGCAGCTAAAACCAAGGCTAGCACTAGTCCTACTAGTCAGGCAGAGAAGAGAAACATGAGGAAGAAGACAGATGTGGTAATGGTCCCTAGAATAGCTTTGGGCACTGGCAGGTTCATCTTCACCTTCATCGTCTTCGTTCTACTCAGCGGGGAGACGGCTGATAGATATGTTGTGTTTATTGGCTGTGCAAGAATACACAGCAGGACAACCAAGGTTAGTATGACTATGGAGTCGTGTGTTTCACCGGCAACAGGAACAGAAGCTTCTCAGAGAGCAGCTAGTCTGAAAAACATCAGTCTGTTTTTGCTTTTTTTCCCCATTTGAACAAATTAGGACGCTCTATTGAAACATGTTTTGGGAAATTTTTCACAACACCGTTAAAATCAGCGGTGTCCAAAAGTGACCACAGGTCTGGAACAGGAAAGACACAAACCTAAAACAATTGATGCCCCCCAAAAATGTGGAGATTTTGGGGGGCTTGTGCCTGCTCTTTTAATACAGCGAAATATCAGTCGAAAGCCCTTTTAATGTTTTGGATCATATACCGATTTTATAAAAATTGAGTTTTTTGTTGAGTAGGCAAAACAACAAAAACAACAACAAAAAAAAACTAAATAAATTTTAGAATTTTTAATTTAATGAATGTTGGGTCAGATCATCCTGTTATTCTACCAGCCTGTTTCCTCATGTTCCTCTCATCCTGTATGACTTTAGATTCACCCCTGGACTTTAGCTTTTGTAAAGTATCATTTTATTTATTTATTGCTCATTTTTGGAAGTAAACAGTTCATTTTCCACCTGCCTGCCTCCTCCCTGCATTTGGATTCCTGCACTTCACTATTTTCTAACTCAAATATCTCAAGGCTGAGTGGGATAAAGTTGCCTCAGGCTGATTCAGACTCTGGTAGATGGCAACAAGAACCCTCTCAATGACGTTTTTTTTAATTGGCTAAGATTAGCTATCCAGCTAGAAAACACTTGTTTTTGTTGATCTTTTGTTAAAAATGTGATACACTGTGATTTCTTGTGTGGTTTAAGTGCAATCAAATCAAAATTAATCAGTTGTTCAAATTCGTTTCACAACTGTAGCCTGTGTGAAAGTAAAATGAAGCTCACTCACCAAATCATAGCTACTTCTAAAGGTTTAAAACAGAAATAAAACATTAGCTTCCATCCATTGGTTGCCAACCTTAGGGTGGCAGGTGGCATGATGACTAACTTCTTTTTCCTCTTCCTCTTCTGCTCTTCACAAACACATGGAGCAGGGGACAGAAACGAACGCTACAATATCTGACACCAAGAAGCAGTGGAGACTCTCACACTCCCACTTGATATTTAACAAGTGCACAGTACATTTGATAACTACAGGAACCATCTTCTTATTTTAATGCTACACAGGACTCCACAGTACAATAATCTTTCACAGAGCAATATGATTTTGCGACTTCTACATTAAAAAAAAAACAACAAAAAAAGCGATTTAGCTATCTACAGTCTCACCTTTGCCTTCTCCCAAAATGGGAAGCGCTGCAGATAAGAAGCGCTAACACTGCTCAGAATGCTTGGTTCGCTAATGTAACTTTAAGATAGCTCTGAATGTTTTATAGGGAGGTTTTGTTAGTATTTGGTATAAGTCAATTCATTACTTGTTGAAGTTGTTCCACAGAAATATAAACAGCCCCGAAGAACAGAAAGCACAGAGGAAACCTGGCAAAAGAATGAAGCAAAAGATTTGAAAGACCCTTGAAAAATAGTGTGAGAATTCTCTAAAGACCGAAAAACAAAAAGCAAGAAACTACGAATCACTTAACCAACTCAAGAATTGTCGGTGTTTCCTGTCTGATAGATCGGGGACCAAAGTTGCAACATTTGTTGAATTTTCAGCAGGCGGGGTTCGATTTTACACTGCATTGTGTCAAACCAACCAAACCCCTTGAAAAACCTGCTCCCCTCCTCGCCTGTGGTGGCGCTGCACCAAGAACCACAGAAGGAAACGACATTTAAACAAAAATGGAGTGGTGTCAGATTTAAGAAGTTGTACGATTTCTCTTTTGTCGTTGGTAAAAGACCATGAGTCCTTTCTCCTGCTAGCGCAAGAATCTCGTGTCTGATTTGGTTGTATTTTCCCAGAATGCCCAGCGCTATAGTCGCCTTCCTACTTTTGGAGCCGTCTCCAGTCCGCTTGCATTCACGTATGAATTCGAACCGCACCAGAGTTCACGTGAACTGAACCCAGACCTCGGCTTTGAGGTGGAGCAGAGTTTGCTTTCTGAGTCCAGATCAGAGTTTGGTTGCAGCTAAGGATGAAGAAGGTCTGAGCTAAACGATCTGAATGTCCCCATGCGGTCAGTCAGCTTTACACATTTGCCAGCATCCTCCACTAATGCTTTTCTTTTCTTTAACCTGGCTTTCTCAGTCCCTCCTGGTCTCCTATCCATATCTACTTGCTAGTCAGCGGCTTCATCTGGTTTTCCACCAGGTTTTGGGCAGATGTGGGCTCTTGGAGTGGACTTAACCAACTGTGAGTTTTTCAGGAGTGTTTTTCTCCCAAACTCCCAGAGCTGTCCAGAGTTCTAGTAGTTTGGGGTTTTTCATGACAGTTCAATTCTATTTGGTTGTGACTTTTTTGTATGTGTAATTCAGTTAGTTTTATTTAGTTTTTAGATTGTCTTTGCTAGGTTTTATTAGTCATTACCCACAACCAAACTTCTAATAAAATTGACTTTTTTTGTTGTGGTTTTTGCATTTTTGTTGACCCCTCTGGGTTACCGTAACACCAAGAACAAGAGCCAGAACACAAGTTTTGGTGGCATTTAAGTGCCCACTATTTAAGTACAAAATATTAAGTTAATCAATAAATTAAAGTTGAAACTTGTTGAACTTATTTTCCAGGATGTTGACAGGGCAGCCCATTGTGTAAAAACCTCGTAACGTTTCCATGAAACGATTTCTAAATCAAGCTTTTCCTTACAACTGAATATTTACATTTCCAGCAGAACTATTTGTTGCTTCATAACCTGCTCTGTGTATTTAATAAGCAATATATTGTATTCAATCACAAAATTAATCATATTAAAATAAGCTGCCATGTCATTAGTAACCAGTTACTAAGCAAGAGTATTTTGCATATTTTTCTTGTAAAGAAAACACAACTTGAGTCCCTTTTTACAATACAACACCGGTGTGCAACAGTTTTGTGTCATAGAGAAATATTTTCATGTCTGTGGATGAAAATATAGCTCTGGATGAAATTAGGAGACCACTTTTAATGATCGTTTGTTTTTGGGTTTTTTTGGTTTTACTCTTTACAGGTTTATGTTTGAGAAAAATGAACATTGTTCTTTTATACTATCAACTACTGACAACATGTCTCTGAAATTCCAAGCAAAAATATTGTATTTATTTGCAGAAAATGAGAAATGGACAAAATAACGAAAGAGGTGCAGTGCTTTCATATCTCAAATAATGCAAAGAAAACAAGTTCATATTCATTTAGAAACAACAATATTAATGTTTTTAACTCAGGAAGAATTCAGGAATCAATATTTGGTGGAATAACCATGAAATTTTCAATGAGGTTTATTGCAGTGGTCTCTCTCTCTCTCTCTCTCTCTCTCTCTCTCTCTGTCTATATATATATATATATATGTGAGACAAATCAAGAGACAGAGTCTTGCGTTACACTGTGCAGACAGATGAGAAGTCAATGATGTGTTGTGTAATAAGGGAAGCAGATTTCTGCCTCATTTATCCTGCCAGAACTCCCAGGATCTCCCGGCTTCTCTCAACGGCCATGGTTAATGGATCCGATCTGCACAGCACCTCGCAAGCTCTGACATCATCTAACACCAGCGCAACCATTTAACGCTGGATGTACTTTCTGCCAAGGCAGTCGACCCTTAACTGATGAAACACCAAATCCATTTAAAAGCTGAGCAATGATGTTTAAGGCTGTGACATGGCTGCCTGCTATTCTAACGCCATTATGTGTTTTTACATGGTCTCAGGTGCCAGCAGCTGAACAAATGTCACATTTTCTTCCGGAGGAAGAACCCCAACTTCATTCTAATGTCAGGTTGTGTAGTTTATTAAGATCAAAACAGCTTTCTTCACATGTTAAAATCATTACGCTAATTATAACATTAAGTATAATTTTTTGTAATTACGAAAGACGTCTTTAAATATATTAAAGGAGCAGTAATATGTATTTTCCAGGCACATGGTGGCATTTTATAGCACACTCAAATAACTATGTTACCTTCAGTTGTTATAAAGATGTTGTGAACATCAAAGAAATTTAATTTAGTCACTTAATGCCTTAAAATTGGGCTTCTGTCTCTTTAAGAAGCTCCTGCTCTTTCTGAAACTCCGCCTATAGGAGGTCATCACAACAGCGCTTCACTTCTGAGCTAGATCAGTTTACCCCGTGTTCCACCGCCGCTTCATCTCAACTTCGGTTCAATCAATCAATCAATCAATCAATCAATCAATCAATCAATCAATCAATCAATCAATCAATCAATCAATCAATCAATCAATCAATCCAATACTTAATTACGATCCCTTCAAAGACAGAGGAAGTTTTCAACATTTCATAAATAAGCCTGACAGATTCTGTCAGGCAAAGGAGCATTGACTCCCAGCAACACCTCACTTCTTAGAAATCTGTTAATCCACACAGAAGTGTGAAGATGTATTTCAAAATCTGGTAAAAACTATTTTATAACCACATTCTTGGGAAGGGTTTCTGTAGTGGAAACCTGCTTTAAATGTTTTTTTGGGGGCGTGGGGAGGGTTTGATGATGGGATGTTTTATATTTACAATAATGCGAATTATCTTCTGGTGAAATTAGTGTCTTGTCCAAAGAAAACCTGAGAGAAAAGCTGATAAATTGAATTATTGACTTACCAGAGGGTTTCAACTATTCCATGTCAAGGAATAGATATCAGTGTAAAATTACAGCTCAGACTCTTAGGAGTAGAAACAGATCAAATGTTCTGCTTGTGGCAGAGAAATCGGTGACGCAAGAATGTTTTTATACTTAGGACTGTGCAAAGGTCAGTCATTAAAACTGTGGTTATTACACTGAAGTTCAGTAAAACTGACTCTTTTAAATGCATAGTTTCTCTTACAACCTTTCTGTAGGTGTGGCTTGAAGAAGTAATGACCAGAAGTGGGCTCATTGTAAAACCTTCCCTTTGTCAATATTTTGCTAATGTCAAAAAAACCAAATTTTGCAATTGTGGTGTTTCGATTAAATAAGAAACTCACTTAAAATCACACATGAATAAGTTTGTTCACAAGCTCGGTCTTTAAAAAAATCCTCCTACCACTTCCCGTTGTCTTCTTTGTCGTTTCCACCAGTAGTAACATCTGATTGTTGATCGTGTGACTCGTGATGTGGTTTCGCAAAACACACGGCCGGAAAAACTGCTCATCCTAGAGCAAAAGAATCACCATTTTCCCTTAACCAAATTTAATTTCGCAATTTCAATTATATGGTCAACAGAAATGCAGCTAGTGTTGGAAAAGAAATTATATAAAACAACATGAAGATCAGCACGCCTCCCGACCCGATTAGGGACAAGGGTGTACAGAAAATGGATGGATGGATGGATGGAACATGAAGGTCCAGATAAAAAAAAATTGTAAAAAATCAAACGGCAGAAAACTGAAACCTCAGAGACGATGTGGACTCTGCCATGCCGAAGAAACAGAAAAACGTCCTGGGAAACTTAAGGTCTTCGTCACCGAGCAGCCTTGTGACTGCGTAGGTGTCGGGGCCAAACACCGTTCTGCTGCTTTGCAGGGAAAAGGTTTATTATCGGCAAAGATGATGCGCATCATCAGGACCTTTATCCTAACAGTGTTTTAACCTGAGAGTTAATTTTACCTGCCTTTTTGAAATGCCCACACATACAGTAATGATGCACACAGAGAGGGAGAAGGTCTGCTATGCTGCTCCGAGCACAACAGATTTTATTTAGTACATGGAAAAAAAATGTCTTGTTATAAATGAAATAATCTACCAATGGAACTTGCAGTTTTTTCATCAATATTTTTGACTCTAAAGAAGCTCCTATGCCGTCATGTGAAGCGACTTGTAAGTTAGTTTTGTCTCATTTCAAGTGCACCAAGATGGTTTCAATAGAAATTAGACCAAAATTACTTTGTCAGAGTTTGAGTTTTTGCAGCAATTAAACCTGGTTGTCCCCACATAGACGCTTGACCTTGCTGAAGTAACTTTTTACATTTTATTGCCTTACAAACATTTGTCTGTATTTTATTTGGATTTCAGATGATAGACAGATAAACACAAAGTCACACTTATTGGCAGGTGTTTTCATTTTTCTTCCAATCTGCAAAATGGTGAGTGCATTTGAATTTTTGCAAAAATAAAAACTAGTAAATGTGAAAGTGCAGTACACCACTGTCTGATTCACAATTTTCAACTGGATTTCAAACCATGTTAGTTGCTCCATGAAATGAGCTAAAAAGTAAAATAAAATCAAACTGAATGCACTGTATTGAAATGCAGTGAATTCAATTAAATGAATTTGAATTTTACTGGATTTTTTTTGTGTCACTGGATATTAATTAGAGTCAAATTTTACGGGCTTTTAAATTCATTTTTTAAATATTCTTCAAACCCTCTCCTTCAATTTTCTTTCTTTTATTTAAAAAAAAATACAAGTGAAGTAGGGCTGAATTTAATTTTTGTAGCCAAAGTTGAATCAGAAGTGCAAAGAACAGTCTGATCAGAAAATCTAATCTTTATAGAGATTTCTCACATGAAGCTCACACGTTGCAGCCAGAAGACAACACAAAATGTGAAATAATAATGTGACCATTTTATTACCCAGTATTTCATATCTGGAAAAGTCCTGGAATAGGAACAAAGTGATCACACGATTTGAGCAAAGAAAGTAACTTCCAACTTGAGAAGCTGAAGAGTGGATTGATAGCGTGAAGAGAGCTGAACGCGGGCACGGCCTGGACTCCTCTGAGCGCCACTTTAATTACACAATTAACTAGGACATTTTTCATGAGAGCAACACAGTGCATCCTTCCAAGAAAAAGTGGTTTTTACCTCACTGCTTAATGCACACTTAATTACACCAAGACAACAAGGTCTTGGAGCTGTTAATGACTTTTTTTTTTTTTTTTTTTTGTGAGGCTTTAGTCTGTGATTTTGGACAGTTTAAACAGCAAAAACCTGAACAGTCAAGTTTTTTTTGGCAAATTAGCTTGACTGCAAAAAGTAAACAGTAACCTTCAGCAGGAGCACAGATAAGTACAGATAATGTAAAATATAGGATAGGATGATATAATTAATTATCAGAAGTAGCAGTCAAGCAGCGAGTAGTAGGGTTAAAGACTGCTCTGAATCTTAGTTCCTTATACAGCACAATTATATTGTGATATAATTACTGAAGCAGCTCAGCATTATAAAAATGAATTTGAAGTGAAAAAATTTAAACTGATGTCGAAATATTAGTAATTGTTTCTGTTACCTCAGAATTCTTCCTGTCAACAAAGTGTAGCTAACACCCGGTGAAAAGCATAACCCCGCTCCTGCTACAATAAAATAAAAAAAAATCCAGTAAAGTGGGCGGAGCCAAGAGACACTGCCAAAGGGTGGAGCTGAGTGGAGAGGGTAAGAAGTGATCAAAAAGTAAACAAAACTTTGTCGCCATATTTATTTACCTTTCACACCTCTAGCAACTTTTTGTCAAAACACCAACAAGTTACAAATCTAGCGAGTCTCTTTCTGTGTTGTTGGGGTGTTTTATGGCGAGCCAGCAGCGAGGGCTGCCGCAAGCCCCTCGGATGACTGCGTCTGGCCATGCGTCAACCCCATAGCTTTGCCGATAGTCAGAGCAGAGAAGATCCATTCCACTACGTGTCCACATTGCATGTAAATCACACATTTACTAAGCTGAGCAATGTTCAGTATTTGCCGTGGACACGCTCTACTTGCTATTCCAACTCCGCGTGTCTCCGAGAAAACCTCTTATACGCGAACGCATTTATGTGGCGAAGTTGTACCAAGCACCGATCGACCAAAGGTGCTTGATAGGTAAAATAACACAGAGTTAAACAAATTTATACAAAAATGTGAAAACGCACGCAGAAATATAGAGACAGAACTCTAAATAACCTATTCAGACAGTTTTAAAAACGTTGATTTGAGGGTTAGTTGCACTTCTGGCCAATAGACGTTATTTCAGTTGGGTGAAAATAGACGGTTATATTTTAACTTTTTACCCTGCAAGCTTTTTATCCTGTGTGCGATCCGGCAGGGTTGCACTGACCCCACGTGAGGTTTTACAAGTTTTTTTTTCTGTGTGACAGTCTGACGGGACACCTACACCTCCCCTTCCTCCCCGCTGTCCGACCATGACATCTGCTGTGGGAGGGTTCATTAAATGAAACCAATTTATTCCAGTGGTCGGAGTAATTCGATACCCTTATCCCACTGTCGTGTATCTGCATTGGATTTCCGTGGCATAGAAAGATACACAGTCTTATGTAAATCGTGCTGCAGCATCTCCAGCTAAGCAGCACTGCATCACAGTGACAGAATCCCTTGGATATGAGACGCCAAACCAAAGTTCAGAAGTCCCAGGTGTTCATTCTGCATGACCGGGTCAGTGGCTGAGTGGTGTCAAAGAAGCGGATGTTCCTATCAGTGGTGTCACTTAGTATATGTGTGGTTCATGAGTCAGCCAGACGAGGATGAGCCTGGACTTGAGGTTGAGCGATTGCACGACGGTGTGGGTCTTGTTCGGTTGTTTGGCACTTTAGGGGATGGTATGTGTGGTATTCGCGTGGGCGAGCAGTTAGTTCAGAGGGTATGTCCCATTCTTTTCCCATCTGTCAGGAGTGGTAAGTGTGAATGTGGGCCTGTGCAAGTATTTGCATAGTGTGGATTCCTGGTGTGCATGCTGCATGTGGGAGCAGAGAGAAAGCACCTGGCTGAGGGGTGAGTCAGAGACCCAGGTAATCGCTCTGACATTTAATTCTAATGGAGTACTTGGAAGATAATGGTACCAAACCAGCATAAGCAAGATATGCATGTACTCACACAAACACACACACATAGCCCTCCCCAACACTTACCACTGTAAAAAGCTGTGCTTAAGATCCTGACTCATACACATTAAGGCAAAAAAAAAAATTGCGGAGGTGGGAAAAGTGTATTGAAGCCCCAGACAAGATGACAGTCAAAAGGACACGGTGCAGGCGCTAACAGAAGGTAGACAGCGAACGCGAAGGAGAGAGGGATGGAGAGGGTAAAGAGGTGTCTAATGCACGGAGGAGCTGATTGGCTTCCTTGAAGACATGGTGAAAGTTAGAAAGAAATGGAAAGTGAGTCTGTAGTTCCTGCAGCGGAGAAGCGCGCTCGAAAACTCTGAGAAGTGAAGTATTTCACTTCGGAGGAAGAGAGGTGAATATTCAATTGCGAGTAATATCGAGGTTCAAGAGTTGAGTGGGCAGTTTCGCGTTTCCAGTAGGTCTTTGATTGATGCTTATTAGAAAAGCTGAAGGGTAAGATGCAGTAAATTAAACAGGGTTTTTTTTTTTTTGCTCTCTCTCTCTCTGTTGCCAATTTGTACATTTGAATGTACAAGAAAAATGACAGTCATGCAAACGTTGTGCTTGCGAGCTGATTAAGGTCACATCTGATGTCACTGTGTTTCCCCTCAGTGAAAGCATTGATGTCTGTTGTGGTTTTGTCGTTGAGTTGCTGTGGTTTCCCTTTATTTCTATCAAAGCTGAGCCGCGTAGAGCGTTTGTGTGAGAAAGGCTGATCTAGAGAGATAGCGAGAAAGAATGTCGTTTTCTGACTAAATGCCGGCTTCCCCCCGCCGGTCGGACGCTGGCGTCGTCCTTCATAAGCAACGGAGAAACTCCATCTTGAATCGTGCGTTTTTTTGTTTCTCTTGCCCACACAAACCAAGTAATGACAGAAGTACAAAAGCCCTCATTCATTTAACCTCTGTCAAGACTTTTTGATGGTTCTGACACAATGCAAGAAAAAAAAAAAAAACACAACAAAAAAACGTCAATGTGGTTTAGGGAAATTCTGCTTTTGAATTTCTGGCTTTTGTTCTGTCTCCCCACCGCCAACACCCCCAAACAACAGTCACTATCTGCTGATTGTCAGCTTATGCACAGACTACAATGACTTTATGAGTGACTGTGATTGAGTCTGGCAGAGCCTGCGGCGGGGAAATGCGAGGAGGAAGGAAAAAAAAATGCATATTTGATAAAGAAATCAACAGCGGGCTGCCAGTGCGGCACAAGAGCCCTTGAAAATTTCGCCCGTTGCTCCGGTAACCGCAAGGACGGATTCAGGTGAGCGTGACACAAAAGCGAGAGCGCACACAAACTCTTCATGATTTTCTCCCTTTTTTTTCCTTTTTCTGCGTGTTTCGGCATAGCTGTAGAAATTTGTCCCTCCGAGAGGTTCTGATCCTCGGACCCGGCTGGTTCTACGTTTCTCACCCACATTTGTTTCGTTTGTCCATCCACTCCGTTTGTTTCTTTTTATTTGCCCAACAGGTCTTCACCTCATCTAATGTGGACTTCCCACTGCGAAAACTTTTATTAACAAGCATTCTATGGCGGCGCAGCATTAGTGGCCTCGTGTTTTCTTTATCCGACGCTCCTTCCCCACCCCTGAACACGTCCCCGTATCTCTGTTAACTGTAATGCTTTTCATCGGATTCAAAAGCTCCTTTTTATTATTATTATTATTATTATTATTTCACCACGCCCTCGCCTTTGTGCTGCTATTTGGTTATGAATCCCACGGATGAAAAAAAAAAAGCATCTCAAAAACTGTCATCTTTCAAGCGTGGATTTTATTTCTTTTTATAAACAATGCTTCAATTTTACTTTCAGAAGAATATTTTTTTTATCCCCTCTTTTTTGCCACAGCTCTCGTTGGAGTGGTGGAGGTGAAACCCATTATAAGATGTGTCGGCAGAAAGAATGAGTGAGTGGGTGAGGGGGGGTAGAGTGGCTCCATGAGGCTGTCATGCATTCTTTTAGCCTTATTCACTGAGCGTAGGCAGCTAATTTATGTTTGCATTTACCAGGTTTACCTCAGGGGGAAATGTTTTATTATATGCTGTCTTTGAAATCGATGACTAATTGTGCTGTGCTTTTTTTTTTTCCCCTAAGTGTCCATCCGTCTCCCAGAGCTGGGTTTCCTCTAAATCCCTGCCTTGCCTCTTCTTCTCCCCACCTCGTGTTTCCACGTTGACTAAGATCTGAGGATGACTTTGTTTTGAAAAAAAACAGGAAGAGGGGGAAGTCGTTTTCTGCAGATAAAATATAGAAAGATGCTAAACTTGTACCATAAAGGCCCTCTGCTTCAACTCAGATTAGAACAAAATTAGAAAGTTGAAGTGTCATACGTTAATTTCAGATGTTTTAACAACTTTTTTCTGGCCATTCCAGGTCACTGAGTGCCAGAACTCGAGCACCGTCAACAAAACAAAACAAAAAAAAACTCGAAATCAGTTCAGTCAAGATTCTCACTACTATATTATCAACACTTTAATATCAGATTCCCTCTTGAAATTTTATTTTTGTATTGTAGTTTCTCAAATCTACCTCGAAACATTTTCTTTTGATCTGAAATGAACATTTTTGCCTCTTCTTTAATGAAAAATATGTACACTCATCATGCTAATATGGCATTAAAGAATTTTGTAGATACCTGTAAACTTTGATAAAGGATAATTCAAAGGAAAAACTACTAAAATAACTACAGGTCAGAAGTTGGATGGCATATGATACTTGAACAAAAAGTATCAGTATCAATATCGGATATTGGCGATATTTTTTTATTTTGATGACGGAAATGACAGAAAATATTTCTTTAAAAAAATGGCCTTTATTTAAACCATCCCTCCTGCAAGTTGTGCAACAGGTCACAACCGGGCTATGAAAATATTTGTTCATATAGTTATAATATTAGCAGAATAAAGATGCATTAATTATTGTCATCTATTGTTGCTGCTCTACTACAGAACAGATGAGACACACGCCGAGCTTTTGTTAGCATTCAACATGAAGTTTCATTCTCCTTCTGGGTGTCCTTAAGCCTGTGGGCCAATGCAACAGGCGCCCCCTAGTGGTTGGATGTGGAACAGAGCTAAACATCTGGAATAACTCCATGTGACAGAAGAAAATGATGCTATTTGAGAAGTACTGGATTAATGTACTGTTTTCTGACCTAACTGCTTTAACATGCCCCAACATTCTCCCTGAGATGTTTCTAATGTTCTGTAATTAAGAAATTTTAAATGTCTTCAAAATTATTTACAAATGAAAACTTGAGTGTTGCATTCATTTGTATTCTCTGTCCTTTACTTTGTTACCCATAAAAGATATATACATATAAGCTGGATTTATACGGAAGTTAAATTGCGCACAGTTAGCAACTATCTGGTTATAGGGAGACTTCCACATGGAACTGGTTGCACTTACTTTATGTGTAACAAAGTAAAGGACAGAGAATACAAATGAATGCAACGCTCAAGTTTTTATTTGTAAATAATTTTGAAGACATTTATCGTTTCTTTTTCGTTTCACAACTATGCAGGTCTTTGTGTCGGTTAATCGCACAAAATCCCAATAAAACACGTCAAGGTCTGTTGTAACGTGAAAGAGGTTCAAAGTACTCCAGGTTGCAACTGGCCAAAAAAAACAAACACGAGTGTATAGGACAGAGATGCAGGCATGGGTTGACAAGAAAAGAACAGATTAAGATAAATGGAGTGCGAGTTTAACTGAAAGGAAATCAGACAGCTAAAAAAAAAAAAAAACCCTGAGAGAAAGAAAAAAAAAAGTACATTCTCGGGAAATGAGTCACTTCTAAGTGAAAGCTTTGTAATTTAAGCCACACATGGCGAAGGAGAAAGTGAGCTGGAAGGATGGATGGAAAGATAGAACGGTAAAAACAGACAGGCGTAGACATTATCCATCACACAAAAAATCACTGGTTTTAACCACAGCGCAGTAGGTGGATTCAATTAGACTGTACCAGAAGTGGCAACACCTATCAAGGTGGATTTCGACATACAGTAATTATACACCAACAGAAAGTGCAGGTGAAATCTTATGCTGGTCTTCTTATAGCGTAACCATATATAAGCTATACTTGCTCACTTCGCCCCAGTCTTTTATTCTCTGTTTGGAGCTGATGCGTGTCAAGGCTTCCTATAGTCTGTCTGATTCATGACAACGATCTGAACAATCCTGGAATAAACAATGAGAGACGTAACCTAGAAAGAACTATCTGGCTTAGCTGCAGCGTGGTTTACTTTAAGGGGATTTTATCTGTTCACAGGTGGCTGTGGTCATTAACGCCTGCTAACACTGGGAACTCACTATACAGGATTCATTTAATCACCAAGTCTTTATGTGGTAAGCTTGAAATGTGAATATGCACGTTTTCAAAAAGTGTTGAAGAAAATATTTTATTGTCTCAAACCAAACATCTCAGTTGTCCAGGTTTTTATATTCAGAACAGTTTTGTTTTTTTTTAAACCATTTTGTTTTAAACATTAAATTTAGAAATGTCAACTATAAACTGCCTGTTCTTCAGTGGAAGGATAATTAATCGTTACAATAAGTACATGCTACATTGGTTTTCTCCATACTTCCACAGGGGGGGTTTTTAAAGCTAAATTTGGCGTTAGTTAGTTAGACAGTCCTATTAGCCCGTCTTTTCACTCGCGATTGCGACCAAAATGCCGACCGCAGTAGAAGACCATCGACCCGAATCTTCTTCATCGTTCATTTCTGATGGAACTTGTGCGATGAGGCCATAGTCGCTTGTCATTGTCCGTCGTCCGACGAAATTAGTGCCTGTGAAATTTCAAGCTCAGCATAAGAAAGTTGAAAAAAGTTGACGTTATGTTGGTGTCTTATGGACAGCAGACTCTGATGAGGTCCATCGCTGTTGTTCGTGGCTCCGTGTGTCGCGCCCATAATGTGCTGCGAGAGAGGCTTTTAGGTCAAAATTGGTAATCCAATTCACCTGAATCGCTAAATATATATATATATTAGTCCTGAAGGATATGGCTGAAAAACATACCACAATATAAAGGTTTCATGTCACCCGATATTGGTAATTGTTGATTAATTTTTCATTTTAAATGTCCGAAATACTTTCAAACTGGTGGTGTGACTTGTCTTGTTTCATCCACAGTTTTCAGAATGGTTTTTATTTTTAAGCAGTTATGAGACAAAGTGGCGAAACCTTAAACTGCTGCTGTGGTGGTGCAGGGGGTTAACACGCCCCACGCTTGGAGGCCTTAGTCATCGACGCGGGTTCGACTCCCGGTCCCGACGACCTTTACCGCATGTCTTCCCCCCTCTCCTCACCCTCCTTCCTGTCTGCCTACTGTACAAAAAATACGAGCCACTAGCGCCGCAAAAACTCTACGGAGAAAAAAAAAAACTGCTGCTGCACATGTCACAACAGAAGTTGTTGTGACAAAGATTGAGTTATTTCTGAATATTCTAATCAGATGTATTATTTATTGATACTGATCAAGTGTCTATTTCTTTATTAATTTATTGTCCTGACCTCCAAATTATATACATACACATATGCAATTTTGTTATTCTTTCTTATAAATTCTCTGTGTTTTGGTCTTTCTCAACAACAACATGCTACGTGTAGCATGTTGAGTCAATTCAGAGGGGAAGCAGGCAACGGCTACAGGGATGCAGGAGACAAAAGCATCAGCATTAGCCTGCATTGTGTTCACACTGCAGTTCCAGAAGCTCCACCTGGTTTTGTGCAGGGGCTCTCCACAAGCAGTTATTTTTTTGTGCTTCAAAAAGTGTGAACTTACCGTGCAGCATGCTCATTTTGTCACTTAGGAACTCTGTGGCGGTGACATGGTTTGTCATTACGTGGCAACACGAAAAGTGCAACTAGTGTCCTTGTTGCATCTGCCTCTCCACAACGTACAGCTTATGCACCCTTACCCCCTGTTGCACTGTATTATAGGATATGGAGTTTGATTGGTATGAGCGCTATATAAGAGAATGATGTTTTGCCTATTGGCATTCTGGATCACTGGTCTTTGAGTTGCATTAAAGTTAGGACCAAGTTTGTATGTGCCTGTATGATTGGACAGAAATGGAAAGAAATGTATTAATATATTAAAGTGTTAAGTGCCTTGAGATTACAGCTGTTGTAATTTGGTGCTAAATAAATTCCAGTGAATTGAATGTAAGTTGTTGCTTAACTGTTTTTGTCAGGGAATGTAAACAGGAAGAAATTTGAAATCCAATGCAGCACAGCGGCGTTTCGTCTGGCAATTTAATCAGAATTAAAGGTCCTTTCATTTTCTATGAGGTATTTAACTATTTGCTTACATAGTACATCTTATTCACACAGCGGCTGTGTTTCAAAAATAAACTTGCTTGATGGAAACACTGAGTTTGAAAAAACAGTTTTTTTGATAAAAAAAAAAGTTAGGCCAGAGGAGGATCTGCACCTCCAAGGCGGGGCTAGGTCCACCCAGGTGTTTTGCACAGCTGAATGGTTGCTACGAGAGATTAAGGTATTTCTCAAATATGCATAAAAGATTCAAGGCAACACTCCATGTATGTTTTTGATGAGGGAATAAAATTATAACATGATGTAAAGCTAAAAAAAAGCCCATTTTACATAATACTATCCCTTCAAATATCAGTGATTCTTATTTCATTTGAACTAAATCTCGCCTTCTAGACAAGCAGCACTGATCCAGATCTATCAGAATGGGTTATTTTCCGATACTCCTTTACTGACCTTAAGACATTTAACTGGAAACATCTGCATATCTTGCATCCTTGTATCACACTTGTATAAAAACAAAAAGTCCAGCAGCTTTCAGTAGCTGCGTCCTTTGAATCATCTCTCTTTCCTTTCTGTTATTTCCCTCAATAATAAAAGAAAATCAAATTCATCACTTGTTTGTGCTGAATCTTATTAACCACGAGGCACTGTCTGTTATTTTTTTACTTTTTTTTTTTCTCGTTGTTGCTTTGAACGCAGCAACACCAACACTTGAGCATGAAAGGTCTGATAAGTACCATTTGGCCGAACATGTCGAATCTGTTCAGTCCACATGGCCAACTGTACGTGAGTCATGTTGTGTTTATCGTGACCAACCGGGAGTCCTACCTCTTCTCTGGCCACCAGCTACCGTTTCATTCACTGATCCTCTGCCCCCCGTTCCTCTCACGTTGCTTTTTGTTGCAGCTCTTTGGCTTCACAACTTGTGGTGGTGGGGGGGGGTGTTTCAGAAAAAGACGCCCAGCAGAACTACACTGCGGTTCTTCTTTGTTCGTTTTAAAAGGGACAAAAACAGAGACACATGTTGTGAGTCAGCTCAGTGTGTCACGATGATCTATCGGGGAGAATGGCGTCCTGTGTCGAAGCGTGATGTTGTTCCCATGAGGACCGTGTTTTCTTTCCACCGAAACGGCCTTGGTGAACTGCTACAAGAAAGTACTTTTATCGTTACAATTTCATTCATTCTATCAATGTCTTTGGTCTTGTGTGTGACTCAACTAAAAATATGTGAGAGATGTTCAGGTGGGATTTTTTTTGATCAAATGAAGAAAAGGAAAATATAGGTCAGTCAAGAGACAGGTGGATTCTTGGAAAGAACAGCTGGCGGTAAAAGTCATGTGATGTTCACGAACAATCCAATCCAATACGGTGATGTATTATAAAAACAAAGCAAATGTTTTGAGCGACGGAACGTTTGTAAAGCTAGTCCTTGGTTGAACGATACCTTGATTTTTTTTTCCCCTCCAGGGGGTCTTTTGTCCCTTATATGAAAGTAGGCTGACAGGAAAGGGACAAGGAGAGGGAGAAGACATGCCTTGAGTCCTCGGCCGCGTCGAGGACTTAAGGCCTCCAAACGTGGGTCACGCTATCCCCTACGCCAGTGGTTCTCAAACTTTTTTCAGTGATGTACCCCCTTAAAAATATATTTTTAGTCAAGTACCCCCTGACACGGGCAAAACATTTTTGGAATTAAAAAGAGGTACAGTGCTGTAAAATCACTGTCTGATTTATTAAAGCCAAACAACTTATATCAGTGAACCTGACAAATACATCCATATTGCAAACATTGCATGGTTAAACAAAAAAGAAAAACAGAAGACGGTGACCACCAGGAAGGTATAAAACCAGTCAAACCGTTTTATTTTAAAGGATATTGAAACACATTTATATTTTATCAAACTTTTTACAAAATAATTTTTCCCAAGACTTATTATGAGGAGCCTACTGATTTTTTAAAGATATTTTGAAAATCTTCACGTACCCCCTGCAGTACCTCCACGTACCCCCAGGGGTACACATACCCCCATTTGAGAACCACTGCCCTACGCCACCACATCACGCCCTCTTTAGGGGATTTTTGATGAATTAAAAAATCGTTGTAATTATTAGAGACGCTAAATGAGATAAAAAGGAGGATTCTCTTCCCAGGCCCCAAATGGAGTCAACGCTCTGACAGCGGAAGGATTCTAAACAGGTTTGGAGAACGAGAGGGAAACCCCGTCCCTGTGCCAGAGAGATTCAGGTATTCAGGCGGATAAAGTTTTCCCTGCCAAGGTATGCGAGTCTCCCGCTCCTGCTGGAATCCGTCCTGTCACAGTCATTGTTACTCAACTCTGCGGAAGTCATTCCAAGTCTGTGACAGAGCAGAAGTGAGAGCTGCTGGCTCAAGTCCAAAACAAGGGCCTGCCCGGCTGGTGCTGTGGCTTCAACGCCGTCCTCTCAGCCGGCCGGCCGGCCGGCGGCTTTCATCTGCCTCCAGTCAAACTATATCAAAGGTCAGGTAGGTGATAAGGCAGTGCATGGTTCTCCACCCACCCAGTCTTATCGGCGTGGCCTACATCACGCAACATTCGGGTCATGTACTGAGCAGACCTGCCCTCACGTGGCGTTTAAAGCCCTGCCTGCCACAGAGAGGAGTGGGCCGATTAAAGTCAGGGTGCGGCTCAAAACGGTTTCCCTTTATGGAATAAAGTCGACATGAAATGTCCAACAAAGGCAATTTGTTCAACTTCAGTGTGAAATGTAATATCCTAAAAAAGAGAAGACAAATGCACAAAGACGCCAAATCCTTACCAAGTATTATTAATCTAATTTCTAGCGCCAGAGTGAAATAGGCAGCCAATGGATCACATGTATGTTTTCATCAGTATTAAGGAATTATTGACTCTAAACAAGCTCAAAACGTTTGTCTTATTTTACGTGAACTATGATATTTGCACTAGAAACTAGACCAAAAGTACTTGGTAAGAGTTTGTGTTAAGCTACTTACAAGTAACCTTTCAGCAAGATACAGAAGTTTGCTTTAAGTCTGCATTTTTCACACAAGTGAAAAAACCTTACCAACGTTACAGCTTTCATCAATATTAGGGGATTTTTTTTACTCTAAACAAGCTCCTATCTCTTGCTGAAAAGTTACTTGTCAGTTAGTTTTGTCTTACTTCAAGTCTACTAAGATATTTGCACTAGAATTTAGACCAAACACATTAGGTAAGATTTTGTTTATGCCGTGGTAACAACAGAGAGCCATTCTTTGTAATGAATAATTCAACAATATCACGTCATAAACCCGCTGACGTGACGTGAGGACGGCCCGTTTTCGTTTGCTGTGCGGCACCGCGTCGCTGATAAGGATCTAGACATCAAATGTTTTCCCCTCGGGCGTCTCTTAGCAACACATGTGCCAGGAACAGCAGGCTGAAGGTTCGACTCACATCAAAGAGGACTTTCACAAGCCGTGTGGCGTCACTGTGTGGCCCACCGGTCACAATCAGGTGGTATTGACCTAAACTACATAACCTCCAGAGTGCTGGAAGTCAGAATAACAGAGCGAACCTGCAGGAGCTGAAGATGAGGCTGAATCCCATTTCTCCACTTGCTCCTTATTCTTGGACCTCAAGAAGAATGAGACGAGTCCTAGTTCTTGCCACAGTGTGGGAGAATAAGAGCCAAGAGACACGACTCTCTCACCTTTAAACTGAGACATCACACTGCAAAAACACTAAACCTTACCAAGTATCTTTGGTATAGCTTTCAGTGCAAATATTTTAGTAGACTTAAAATATAGCAGAACTAACTTACAAGTAGCTTTTCAACAAGATACAGGATCATGTGTTAAGTCACTAATTTTTTTATGCTGAAAAGAAAATACTGGTTCCACTGGCAGATTTCTTCATTTATAACTAGTAAATTTTCATCAATATCAAGGAATTATTGACTTAAAATTAGCTGCATGTATACTGTATATATATATATATATATATATATATATATATATATATATATATATATATATATATATATATATATATATACCAACTTGGCTTTGATATCATCAGTATTTTTGGATCGATACGCCTGTGTTCTGTTTAGCAGGTGTGATTAAAGGCGACCAGTGGCACAAATCTAAAAAGAAACCTTCAGAAGACAAACATTCAGGGCCGATGAAGTTACACCCGGACATATTAAGTCATGCTTGTTTACATATTTGAAATAAGTGAGAACTGATGATAGCTCTGCTTCTTGAAGGAGCGTCCCATTTGTCAGTGGGATATTTTAACCCCAACCTGAATTAAGCACCAAAGCAAAAGGGGGTAACCATGGGAACCGGGGACATAGCCAAACGTTTTACTGAACTCTACAGCTGCATAACAACATGTCATTTCCTTGGCTAGATTAATAATGACTGATAAACCACAGAGGGGCAGGGGAATGGACTGGACTGTCTGTAATATTTCAAAATACTGCAGAAAGACAAAACCTTGTGATTTTTTTATTTTTACATCTATAAGCCCGCATCCTTTCACGGCAGGACCTTGACAACACAAGTGTCTTGAAAGGCCTTTTCAGAGGCGCAAGGTCTCTCTGCTGAGGTTTTGTGCTGCAGAGAAAAGCAGCGCTTCGGCTTCCTGCTCCAACAGAAGTCATATCTCTAAATGAAAGGGCCTTTTGCAACAAGGCTGCAATCATGTTTCTCTGAAAAGACAGTCTGCCCTTTGGCCTCACATATCTGCTACAGGCTAGCAAAGGAAGGAAAAGAAGGAAGGAGGGAGGGAACCTTTCATCTCCTTTTTTCTTCCCCTCACCTTCTCTTCCTAACATGGAACCTCTAAATCTCTGCTTTCCTTCTCCTTTCAGCATTGTGTCGCCATCTGTCAGTTCATCCTTCTATCCATCTTTCGGTATTTGGGCAGGAATTAGCAGCTGACGCCGGAGCATTGTTTCCCACGCCGAACACTGAGGGGTTAACGGAGCGGCGTAGGAGTAGTTTCGATCCGTCAGGTAGGTCAGGTTTCTCCTAACTCCGCTGCATACCTGGGTGAAACTGCATGCATTTGCATGCCTGCCGATGAGATGGATGAAAGTGCGTGTGTGTGTGTGTGTGTGTGTGGGGGGTGAAATAAAGTATTTGTTGATGTCCTCAGATGGCCAATCGGTTCTCTGAATTTTACATCTGCCAGTCAATTTGCTTGCATGTTCATGCAGGGGAAGATGGCTGCAGACTAAAGGAACAAAAAAGGAAACATCCAGACAAAGATGTTGGATATTTTTGTTTTAATGTATGGGACACAGGCTGGGGTGCGTCCTAGGTGCACGAAGGAGCATTATTGTAGAACCTCGATTCCATTGGTGTTTGCATCCCAGATGGTGTTTGGGCGGTTTCGCTCATTCTGAGCAACATTTATAACCAATGAAAACTGGTGAGTAGGTTTTAATGGCCACTTCTTGTGAATTGTGTCGTCTCAGTTGCACACGGAAACGCCGCGATTATCGACAAAGTCTTGCATGTTTGCAATGGAAACGCATCTTCATCCATGCAATAGACCTTCTTCAGTCTATTCAGGCTTCGTCAAAGCAGCTGTAACAGACTGCGACAGGAGAGCTTTCCTGACCATCTATTTACAACTATTTAAAGAAACAGAACGATTCAGACTCCCTTCTCTCACCCTACGGAATATTCATTTTATTCTGATAGGAGTTTCATTCTTTTAATATATATTAATTAAAAGTCAACCCAAACAAAATAAAATCATGATCTCTGCTAAATCACTGTGAAAGGAATGCTGGGCCTTGTATGGAAACGCACCTCGTCTCTCCTGCCGGCTTCCTAAAGAACTTTAAAAATGATCCAGAAGAAGCTGAACGTCTTTATAATTCACACTGCCTGCCTTTCTACAGATATACTCGATGAACTGACCAGGGGGAGGGGGAAAAAAAAGCAGAATAAATGTGTCATATGAAAGGGCGAGAGAGAGAGAGAGAAACAGGATTGATATTTCAATTTCTAACGCGCACTTATATGGCGAGCGTTCATCTGCCACTGAGTCATGTAATGTTTATGTTTTCAAATCCTGAGAGGAAATGTAAGAGACAGAACGCTCTAAACGGCAGCATGCATGATAAAACGTCCCCCCGCTCTGCTGCCGTTTTTTTTTTTTTTACACGAGTTTGAGTGCGAACAGCCAGCGAGAGGGCATCTTTGTCTTTGTCTCGCACAATCGCACAAACACTTAGAAACAGGCAGACCTGGAGGTGGTAGCACACATGGTTGTGAGAATCATTTTCTTAGAGGTAAGTTTTCTCCCTTTTTTTTAATCTCTGGGGGGTTTTTTCTACTGAAATAAATGTACATTCAGTAGCCTGCGAGAGTACTTTTTAGCTCATGTGGCAATACAGCCACACACTTCCATGGATTTTATTTGGGTTTTATGAGAAAGTAGTGCAGAATAATGAAGGGCAGGAAAAAGGATGTGTGAAAAAGGTTTTGACAGTTTTTTTTTATTTTTTACAAATAAAAATCTGAACATTGCAGTCCATTCAGTTCCATTTCATAAAAAAACTTCTCAGAATGAACACCATCAGGAAGCAGGCTTAGGGTAGAAAACAATATCCAATATCTGAACAGTTTAAGTATAAAATAGGGGCAGATTTATGTGTTTTCTAGGCAAATAATGCCATTTTATAGCATAATCAATAACAATGTTACCTTCAGTTGATATAAAAATACTACATATATCAAATAGACTAAGTAGAAATTTGACTTTCTGATTTAATGCTTTGAATTGGGCCTCTGTCTCTTTAAGAAGCTCCTGCTTTTTCTGAAACTCCACCTTCAGGAAGTCATCCCAACATGGCTCCTCTATTATCCCTTTAACAACATTTTCACCAGCGTTTCACTGAAAAGTAGCTCCTGTAATGAGCTTGGCAGATCTGCAGTTCCAATCAGGTTTTTGCTAATTCCGGCTGGCTAGTCTGAAGGAACAGAGTAGGGGACTGCTGCTCTGTGAGGCTGAAGCTTGGAAACTGCAGCTTTCAGAGGAGGAGCTTCGTCTTTGAGGGTGGAGCTAGGTCCAACCAGGCATTTTGCACGACGGGATGGTTGCCATGGGAGATTAAAAATATTTCTCAAACTTGAATGAAATAATCAAAGCAACACTCCAGGGATGTTTTTGATTAGGGAACAGCATCGTAACATGACTTGCACCCCATGATACTGTCCCTTTAAAGGCTCAGGAACCCTTTGCACGTGTTTGGAGTTAATTAGGTGATTACGCCGTGACACCATGAATTTCCATCAACGGCCCGTATCATAATATTCTACATTTCAGAGACACTGAATTTGAGTTTTCATTCATCTACAAGCCATAATCATCAAAACTGCAAGAAACAAAGGAATATTGGAATATATCACGCTATATGTTTTATGATTCCATACAATATATGAGTTTCACTTTCTGACATGACTGGGAAGAAATCCAGAACGTTTGCGCAATATTCTAAGACTTTATTTAAGACGTCGTAGTAAAGGAGTCTTGAGGCTCCTGCTTGAGGCGAGCTGAATCCAGCCAAACCTCGCTACTATAAGCTGAATGACATACTAACGCAGGCGTTTTAAACATATGCACACGTTTGGTGCACACAGTCACACACGCACCTTGTTTAATCCCTTTCATGGCGGGTGGCTGTGCAGGCGGATGCTGTTTAAACAGAGCGGGGCCCTTGATGTGGGGGCCTCTAGGGGCCAGGGTCTATGTGTGTGTGTGTGTGTGCCTCTTTGAGTTTTCTGGCCATGGGAACAATGGTCCTTTAGAATGCGAGGTTACTGGTGCGCTGACCCCTGGCAAATAAGAGCCATGTTCTGGCATTCCAGGCCTGATTGGCACTTTGAGCCTGCAGGGAGCTCAAAGGAGACACAGGAAATGTGACCAGTGTAATTGGTTATATATTAGCGGCACATTCCCCCCCTCCTCTACCCACCCCATGTTTAAATGATGGAAAATTCTTCAGTGACACTTAGGTAGATGGGGCCGGGATTCCACCAGTCAGAGAGGCTGAGCGGGGAGAAGGGGGTGAGGGGAGAGGGAAGGGGAGCGAGGAGATGGAGGCAAAGATGAACGAAGGCCGGCGAGGATTTGTTCCCGTCTGCTTCAGAGAAGTGGGAGACTTTCGAAAATGAAAGTGACGGATAAAAAAAAAAAAAAAAAGACTTTAGCTTGGGTAAGGTGGGAGGCGGGGCAGGGGTTGGGGGTTTCAAGGGGTCATCTCCTGGAGCCTTGTGTATTTACCCCCAGTGGTGGCGGTGAGTGGGGCTGCTGGGGTCACGATACGCTCGGCACTCTCCCTCTGAAGCGTGCCGGTGGGGGCAAATCAGTAGCTTGACCTTTGACCTGGAGGGGGGGGGGGCTCAGCTGTAGTTCATGAAGGCTTCATTTCACTCCGACGCTCGTGGGCTTGAGCGCGTTCAAATCCAGAGTAATCGAGTGATCTAACGATTATTCTGGCGATTGATCAAAAATTTGATAAAATATTTGTAAATCCTGCCATAACACCTTTACTAATATAGGAAATCAATGATAAACAAAATTTTTATATCTGTGTAGCTTCCATAACATTTACTTTTCTGTAGCTCAGAAGATTAACCCGTAACAACAATAGCTCATTTTTAAGTGAACGCAGACAAAAATTAAACAAATGTGAACTTATGATCAATTTAATAATAATAAAAAATAAAAAAAAGCAGGCTCTCAAAGACACTTAGAAAAATGTGTGTAGTCCAGGTTTTAAATTTAAGAAAATGTATTCCTCAGTTTGTCCACAAAGCTACAAACCATTTGGCCGGCGTTCGCCATGAATCACCGAACCACAAAAGGCAGACACTCCATATTCCAGGCAGTGGATGTGAAGATCCCTATTGGTCCCTCAAGTAACGATGAAAAGCCGTACATTTTCATCAATCTAAATGTCCCCGGATACAACGTGAAAAGTGTCAGGAAAATAGGACGTTTGGTGCCGATACCAGTTATCAGTCGTCAACAACTCACTTGTCTAAGTGAGAGCACTCGAATCATTCGCTGAATCGTTACCACAACGACGGATTAGGGCAATTATAGATTTAAAAAAAAGGAGGAAATAAAAAAAACCTCTAATTTTGAGATTAACCTTAGAAGTCTTCTAGAAAAATGTTGTTAATTTCTTGAGTAATTTTTTAATTTTGAAACTCTAAAATTTCCCTGGTTCCAAAGGTGAACATTTTCCCCTTTTGGAAATGTCCTAAGTTTGTTTTTTGTTTTTCTAGACAATTTCAGAGATTAAACTCAACATTTCGGAGTTTCTTTTTCTAGCAAATTTTCCACCTTTCAAGCTCATCAGTTCCTAAGTTCTTTCCAGGACATTTCAGAGTTTTTGGCAGAAATGAACTCCCCTACCCCTTTTTTTGTCTATCTACAATGGCCCTAAAACGCCGTGGTACATTACAGCCTCAGTTTGAGCACGATACATATATGTCTAAATAACACATGTTGGTGTGTAGAAGTCATTTGACAGCCCATCAGTGATTCAGGCACAGAGCCGCGTCAGAGGAAGGAGCTTTTATCCCCGCCTTGCAGTTGCTTTCGGGGAATAAAGAGATGGGTGATAATTTATTCACTGCCCACCCACTCAAATAAATAAAAATGTTTTCCTGTAAATACCATTAGCCCAATAGAAACGGACCCTATAGCTCGCCGGGGGACTCTGGATGAGCGAACACAGGCACTGGAACACACACACCTCGGTGTGCGCCTTTTGGCGAAATGCAAAACATGCAGATCTCGTTGTAAAATAACAAGAGGTTGTCAGTTTCTGTCTGTCAGGCCTTAAAGTCCTCTGGGAACCATGAGAATCTTGTCAAAATGGACCACCCACTCCCGTCGGTACACAGATGAAGTTCACACGAAGCTGACGACAGCGGCGAAACGCTTGAAAGAGGAGAGCGTGACCCCTGCTCTGCTTTACATTTACACGTTTCTCGGGGTTCTAGAAGACGCCACAGCCTACACAGCACCCTGCACAGGTATTCACACCTTACATTTTCTCCCGTTTTGTCTCATTACAGCCACAAACCTCAGTGTACATGTTTGAGATATTTGGGCATGATCAAATCTGGGTCTCAGCAGGTTTTGTACGCTCAAATATGAAAGGCGTTTTGGGGTTTGTGTTCACCCCCCCTTTACCCGGATCTTTCCAAATAATATCCAGCACAATCAATTGGCCTTTTTTGATTTTCAGTATAAATTTAGTTGTTCTGTGATGTACAATTAGTTTGGTAATCAATTATTCTGACGATTAATAGAAAAAGGCAACTGGTACATTCTGCTGAATGTTCATTTAGCCAGTCAAGCTTATTTTATATAATTTTAGAAATATATTCCAAAAAATTGAACGAAAATAAATATGTTGGACTGAAAAATTAATACTTGGAAATCAGATGTTGCTTTTTTTCCCCCTTTTTTTGTTTTACAGGATTTGAACCAGGTGAAGCTAAAGCTGCCTCTCGAGTTCTAGATTGAACAGATTTACAGAAAAATTATTATTTTTTACCTTAAATGTAAAATGTTTATATTTTTTCTAGTGTTGACTTAATTTCTGCTCAGTGTTGTTCGTTCAACAAATCTCTTTTTTTTAGGCTGTGTGCTCCAGCTAATGACTAATCAATTACTAAATTAGTTGACGATTATTTCAACAATATATTCATTATGATTAATCGTTTCAGCAAAAAATAATTAGTCATTTTTTGATTCAATGAGATTAACGTAAAAGTGAATAATAAGGCTTTCATGCATATTTGGTTTACAACTAACAATGAACCCACCGTCCCCATGATAGAACACAGTGGTGGCGTATCATGCTGTGGGTTGCTTTTATTCTTGAGAGCAAATCAGCATCAAAGTTCCCCTCCAACTAGATTGCTGCTATTATTTCTGTAAACATTTTACTGTATAATTCTATCTTTTTAGGATTATAACAGTTATAATCCTAACTCCTAAACTTTTTACTGTATAATCCAGCAAGTCCTTCAAGAGGTTCCCCATAACAGTGGGAGTAGTAAAAAAAAACCTTGTTACCTTTAGCTAGGTCTTTAGCAATAACAACAACAATAATTTAACCAAAATTGGAACACAAGACATCCAAGGTTTGAAGATAGAGAGAAGAAAAATATATATTGTCCCAGAATCTCTCCAACCTTAGTAGGAATTCTGGAGTCAAAAAACAAAACAAGAACCTGATCTGTACATGAGGTCAGTAAAAAGTGCAATTAACAAATTGATTATGTACTAGTAATGTTTCATAATTCCACTCAGACATTCTAGGACTAAATTAGTAATTAAGTCTTACATTAATCACAACTTAGCTTGCTCAATGATTCAGGCATCATATGTTCTGCAACAAACATCACATCAGTCGTTCATTAAAAATACGTTCAATAGGATGATAAGTCCAGGCATTATGGGAACTTTGTCACACACAAGTGACAAAGTGTGTGACATTTGAAAAAATGTCAAAAACACAAGAAAAATAAACTACAGGGTCAATGGAAGTTTATCCCAATTGTTAAGGACGCTTAAGACGTTAAACAAAGCTAATCAGCAGACGTATTTCAAGGTCCTAAATAGTATTATACACAGACTTATCAAAAATAACCAGACTCCACTACATTAAGTTCTGCTCCGCTAACACTGAAGTGGTAAAACAGATAAAATGTGACTTGAAAACCGATGCTAGCAGTGAAATTAACACAAACCTCAACACACAAACGGATCCAAACAACCTGGATGTCAAGCAGCTCACCGCTGAATCTGGTAACTCCACATCAAGTTTTCATCAGGTTTTGGGATGTAAAAATCAACAGACTGCTGCACACAGCCTGCACTTCTACGACAGCGCCCCCGGTGGCTGGAGAAATGAAAGGGAGTTAGCTAAATGTCTGCCTTTACTTTGTTTATTGTTTTTTTCCTCATGTCTAGTGCCCAACCTGAAAAGCTGCGGTGACCCCCAGTGGCAGAACTCCCCACACTTTGAGAAGTCCTGGTTGAGATCAGATGTTCATGTGTTTTAATGGCGTAGGCACTAATTGAGAATTTGTGGTGACCATTGAAAATGACCGGTCACAGGCCAACCATTCAGTTTGACTGAATGGGCAAAAGCAGATTTTTATTAAATAAAATGAAGCATCCTTTGCCTTTTTATGTGCCATATTGATTTGGTATATAAAATCACAGTAAAGAGCTGTGAAGTTTTGACCAAATTCTAAGACGTTTGCAAGGTGTCGCGTATTTTGCAGAACAGAAGCGGGCCGCATGAATTTAACGCGTCCAAATTCCCAGAAGCTCCTCAACAGTTGGCAGGATCTGTGCAAAATCGACAGGCTGCAAACCCCCCCCCCCCCCCCCCCCCCCCCCCCACACACACACACACACACACCCTCTCCTCTTTTACCCCAGCAGGATCCAACATCCTCATTTTCGACCCCCCTGCTTCCAAAAGCTCAGAAGAAAATAAATTGCTACATTTCCAAGAACCGTTTAGCGAGGCGTAAATTTGCCCGAGTGGGAGATCCTACGAGTCAGATCGCTGATAACGGGAGAAGATTTGTTGGCGCTGGTTGGGTCATCTCGAGTGAATATACTGTAGATTGGGAAATCATGTTAAAGAATAGTGTGCAACGAGTGAAATAGGAAGGCAGAGAGGAAACATGCAGAGGCAGAGCAAGGCGGCGACCTTGAGGTACTCCAAACGCACCGTGAAATAAAACGCCCACGCCATCTAACGGGCTCACAGATCCACCATCCGCATCTCCACTTCCGGTATCAACCCACAGAATCTCAGATTCAAACCCCCGTCATGTTTTACCGCACATCTGGTCGCACTGCCTGCACAAACAAGCTTATTTTAACTGTTCCACTGCATATTTTAGGTGTCCTCAGTCAAACCATGACTTCTCACCTAACAATTTCTATATCCATCCACACTCACACACACACACACACACACACACACACACACACACACACACACACACACACACACACACACACACACACACACGTCTTATGTGGAAATGTAAAGAGGGGAGGCGAGTTGGTTCTCATCCTGGATTGTTCTCCATACCAGCTGCATTCCTTCGCATTCCACAGCAAGGTGAACACCGGGGCTGAGAAGAAGCATGTCTGTGGACGTCTCGCTGTCAGGCCGCTGACGATCATCCGTCTTCATTCAAAGAGACCGACCGCCACCATCCAGGCTTCCCGTTATCGCTCTTTTTTCTGTTTTGTTTCCCAAAAACCCCTTAGGGGTATTGCATTACTACGTTGTACATAGAAGAAGAAAAAAAAGGCAAGGGTGGGGGGAGGGATTGCTGCCAATAAAATGTCTGAAATTTGGAGATTGAAAAATACAGGGAACTTTAAGAGTTTGAAAAGTCCAAAATTTTCCAGAAAAAACAAAACTTTTTCGGAATAATCTCAAATTTTGAGATTAATCTAAGCAGTTGGAAATTTCTGAGTTTTTTCTAGAAATTTTGAAGTTCTTAGATTAATCTAATTAGACTCTGAGGTTTTCTAGCAAATTTTTGAGAAAAAACTCAAAATTCCTCTCAAAATGTCCTGAGTTTTCTGTCAAGAAACGTACTCGTTTTATCTGTCAGTCTCCATTGGCCCGAATACGCCATCATACTTTTCAGCTCAGGACTGAGGGGAGATGGAGAAAAAAAAAAAAAAACGCAGTCTGGTTCTGAGATGTGACGGGGACAGCCGTGGTGCGGCTGCAGGAAGCTGCCCAGAGGCCACAGGAAAAGCTTGTTGGGAAGTGAGTTAACGGTTTACGCCGTTACATCAGTCACGCTGATCTGATGGGCCGAGACAAGACGTCTCCTGAGTGACCGACAACATGAGGAGACACGACCCCTGTAAAAGAACCAAAAGAAAAAAAGAAACTCCACTGGAAATGGAATCGCAAAACACCAGACTCGGGGATTACACAGACATTTAACAAGCTCTTTGTGGGGGTCAAAGTTGACTGAAGGCCCCTGAGGAGAACAAGTAGAGCTAGTGGTGCTGGCGAGGCCATGGAGGAATGCAGCACGGGCAAATACTGTAAATCTTAGCCAGGCACGATGGAAACGTCTCACTCATCCTTCCCCTAAAAGCGCGGTTTGAAAACTTCCTCCGTGTGTTAAACTCCTGTCTGTATATACAGTTTTTATTTCAGAGCTGGAACACTTTGTTGTTGTTTTTTTTTTTTTATCTTCTTTTGTGAAGCCAAAATTGGGTTTCCTGAAGCGGGGTACAGGTAAAAGTAACATGTTTAATCCCGCAGAAAGGAGCCTGAATCCGACCGTAGATGAGACGAAGACAGGAATCCGTTCAACGCCTCTGAACTGTGTGACAGAAAAGAAAGGGGGCAGCAGATCCCTGGGCCCACCCAGGAGCCGCACAGATAACTGGCGTTTCAACGTTGCTCGGCAGATTTATGCCGCAGACGCAGAAATGACAAGTTTGCTGTGATTTTCTTTCTCTCTCTTTTACCTCAATGTGGATTTTTGGCATTCTTTTGGTTTGCATTGTTTTGTTTTACCATCAAATCAGACAACGGCTCTTTCGAGAAGAATCTAGCAGATTTTGGGGGGTTTTGAGAGCAACATGAAGGCTCACGACTTGTTCTGTGGCCCCTTCAATCAGGAGGGCTACCTGCTTACACTGGAAAAACACAAAATCTTACCAAGTAACTCTGTTTTTCCAATACAGAAAAACAAGAGCTGAATTGACGTAAATGCACTGAATTCCACTTTATTTGGCAACTCTGCACCAGTACAGCACTCTGACCAAGATGGTGAAGATGTTGTTGTATTTCAAACATGTAAAAAACGACACAACTTTAATTTGTTCAGTCAGTGCGAACAGGAGTAGAACAGCCAATGTAAAAAGAAATAATAAAGAAACTGACAAAAACAATAGGTTGAATTTTTGTAAAAAAAAAATAAATAAATAAAATAAACTGCAAAAAACCTTCTTTCAAATGGTTCAGAAATTCAATTAGGAATTCCAAATATAATGGAATATAAATAATAAAGAATGACGTTTTCAATCTAGAAGTTTTCTTTTTACATTGGGACCGATACAGATATTAATATGAAATCGCTGCATCTCTATTTCCAAGTGTAATAAGATATTTGCACTAGATAGAAGCTAGACCAAAAATATTTTTGTAACATTTTGTGTTTTTGTAGTGCAAGTAGTTGAATTGTCTCCTCAACATGCCTCTAAGTTGGGCAACTCAACCATTGGACACAAAAAACATCATTTAATTAAAAAAAAAAAAAAGCAACATGACTGAATGAAAAACTAATATAAACCATTTTATTAAGCTGGGAAAATAATTGCCAATATTTCTTCCTTGACAAAAGGTCAGGATTCATGAAGATCTCCCTGCGTTGTGTTGCCTGCGGGGTCAGTCCGGGTCAAGCAGATATTCCTGGACCAACAGCTCCCTCTTGTGTTCATGTTTGCTCATTGTAACGTCTGTAGATTTCCAGGGAAACACAGATTGCAGAGAAAGTGAAGAGCGTCGGAGTGACAGCGGAACATGTTCGGTGTGGTTTATAAAACCGGCCTGTAGATGGCAGTGTTTCACATGTTACCGTGGTGCACATGTTTCAGTGGAACCAGGCACATTAGAACGGATGTGTTCCAGTATCTTAGTTCACGACATGTTACTGGAAGAGAATGAGCTGCATAGATGTATAATATAAGATTTAATCTGTTAAATTTATTTCTGCAGTCAGATTGGAAGCATTTTTCTTCCTCTCGGCTCCCTGGTCGTGTTTAGTTTTGCACGCATCCTGACCTTTGTGTTTGCGCGGCGCATTCCTGTGGTGACTGTGCCTGAGAAAAGAAAACAGTGTTCAAAAAAAAAAGAAAAGAAAAGCTGCCGCCTTAGCGAGCGGAGCTGCAACTCTTGACGTTTCTGCGGAAGAGTTCAGGTGTGTGTGGGCGTCATGCCCGCCTCTCTATTCCAGGACAAGAAATGGCCGGGCAGATATTCTGCTGCTCGGCAATCATGAAAGGCTTCCTTTCATGCGCTCCGTCTCACACATAGAAATACCAAAAAACATGCATCACCACAGATGTTGACATGCACTAGTAGGAGGAGCCAGTGACCTGAAGGTTGACCTTTTAGTGACTCATCTGGACTCTTTATTTTCCAACTTGACTGATTTTTTTAAAGACAAGAATTGGTGACAAGATTTAGATTTACAGGCAGAAGAACACTGAAAAAAAGCAACATAAAATCTTTTTTGGTCTGGTTTCTAGTGCAAATATCTTAGTAGAGTTTAAATAAGACAAAACTAACTCATATATCCTTAAGCAAGATATAGGAGCTTGTTTTGAATAAATAATTATTGAATTTTCATGAAAAAAGTACGACTTCTACTGGGAGATTATTTTACTTATGACATGAAAAATGTCTAGTTCTTAAGTGAACTAATTTGCCAATGGAACCAGTTCTTTTTTAAAAGTCAATACTAAGACATTATCCACTTAAAACAAGCTCTTATATGTTTCTGAAAATGATCTCTAAATTAGTTTTGTCTTATTTTGAGTAGGGATGCACCGGTCCACTTTTGTCACTTCCGATACTGATACTGATACTGATATCGGATGAGGCAAAACTAATCCGATACAGAAAATCTGACATAAATGCACTGAACTACAAATTTATTTGCTAACTCTGCTCCAGTACAGCACACTTAAACACAGCAACTGCTTCACAGTCTTATTTCAAGTGTACTAAGGTATTTGCACTAGAAACTAGACCAAAACTTCTTGGTAAGATTTTGTGTTGTTGCAGTGGCAGATCTGCAGAAAGTTCCAGGAAGTCCTGATTGTGTTCTGAATGTGGCAGCAGCCTCCTAGAGACTGCATGTGTCTGCACTAAAAAGAATGAAATATTTGTCCTGAGAGAAAAACAAACTGGATTTAAATAATAATTTAAAAAAAACCCAACAACAAATAATTAAGGGAAAGTGTTATGGTCTGATGAAATGATCTCCTGTCACCTGCAGAAATTCACTCACAGCTCAGAGACGACCTATCAGACCCAGGAGGCGGGTCTCTGAGCTGTCAATCATGCTCATTTTTTGAGTACCTCACACCCTCTTGCCACTGCTGCACTACGGCTAGCGGCTAGCCGTAACCTGTCGTGAATGCTAGGGCTAGTTAGCATGGCCGCTAAGGACAACAGATGAGCAGTTTTCCTGTAACTGTAAGTTGTTTCTCTGCTATTAGCACATTTATCAGCGAGTAAACGCTGAAAATCACCATGCGTCAGTGAACGGAGGGAGTTTTCTGTCAAAACGTGAAACCACTTTCTCTAAAAATAAAAATAAAGCTGTTAAGTAAGCCTTTTTTTATACCTGGCTCTACTCTTTTTTTTATATCTACATTTATAAAAAAAAATTAAGTTCAGTAGTTGATTTTACCTGGATGAGTGTGTAGCTTTCAGCTGAAAAAAAATTACATTTTTTTTGTAATTCAACACACTGAGGAAGAAAACAATTAGTGAAAATCATAACAAACTGTATTGAAAAATTGTGTTTTAATATATACATATATATACTTTAGCATCTAATGTATATTTTCCAGTGAATGATTTTATAAGATAATAGTCTTCTGTTGGGTGAAAATAGGAAACTACTCATCATCCAACCCACATAATAACACAAGACAGGAGAGCAAAAAACAACAACAAAAAAAACCAGAACATCTCTCCAACTTTCCGTGGAAAAATGTCGAGACAATGAACACTGGTAGCTTATTAAACCATGGCCAAACACACATATGCCATAATTAGAGCCAAATGTGGTTCAGGAAAAAAATATTGGAGCGTTTGTCTGTTTCCTTTGTAATTCGTCTCTTGCTTCGGCCGGGTTACTGCAGGCAGATCGAATCATATTGCAGCCTGAAGCCAAACGAGGCAACGCGGCCGTGCAGCTCCGCTCTTTGTTTTTGTTTTTCACCGAGTGAAAAAAGAGGAAAGATGCAACTCTGGTCAGCGTTCAGTGATGTGAAACACCAGAGCTGCATTTTATTAGTTTGGTGTGATGTGCATTTTATTTTTCAATTGGAATAAAGTAAAATAAAAAAGTCATCTTGTGTTGATATTGTTTTGCATCTTTTAATTGCATTACCTAGATCCAAAAGACTGTACGTTTAAAAAAATAGCGTCAGAAAAAAAGAATACATACATATATATATTCTTAGAACTACATTTTGACTTTTGAATAAAAATGGAACGCTCAACAAAACATCGTCCTTCAACTTATTTTTCTATTTATGGAACAAATCCTCCTTTGTTCATAAAATGACTTTTTGTTTCCAAGCAGCAGCGCTGGAAAACGTCTCTGAACCAACTTTTAAAAAAATTGTTCTAATTTGTTACAGCCAATTTGACTTGTTTTGTTCAAGCTTTAATTCTCATTTCAGAATTATAATTGTATAAATTCAAATCTGCATAACAGCTTGTGCCAAAACTAGTATAATTAACTTTTTTTTTTTTTAAGTTGGTTGGAAGAAACTTTTTTTCAGTGAGGACTCCGAGGCGGGAAGCGTCATCCGTTACCAGTCAGCCGCTGGCTCTGGCTGGGATCGGTGATGTCATTGGAAACCCGGGGAAGGAAGTGGCAGTGAAGTGGTTCAGCTGTGTCTCAGTGGGGGGTGAGGGGTCGTGGAGGTGGGGTGGGATGGAGGGGAACAGATTCCTCAGGATCCAGGAAACAAACTCCGACTCAGGAAGCAGGAAACCTGTTAGTCACATTAGCCACAGGGTCATCCCAGGGAAGGGAAGGTCTCAGTGAAAGAAAACACTTTGCTTTAAAACAGCTTTATTGTGATGGAACAGCTGCAGAACTACAATCTTAGACAATAAATGAATAAATAAAAAGTTTGACTTGCGCTCAGCAGGAGAAGAACGTGGAAGCTCCTGCAGCGATGCACCTCAGGGAGGAACTACTCTTCTGATTCTCCCTCCATGTCAGTTGTAGCACATGGTTCTGACTTGGGCAGATCCAGGTCAAAGGTTTCTTTTATGATACAAACAGAACGGCTGCATTAAACCGCTTGGAGACGGGAACTGAGTTTTGGGAAAATGCCGAGTAGGTTTTAGGCCCGAGGTGTGTTTCGTTCGTATTTCTAATATAAATTTAGCTGTGAATTTGCTGTGAACACACACAGTGTGTGTTTGACCTGTGTCCAGGTTTGTTTCAGGTTTTATCTGAACATTTTCCAGGTTTTGGACTTTGCTCATAACACAGGAAGACGTGTGTGTATAGCAGATTCTGAGCTCAAAGAGAGAAGCCAACTTTCCAAACTGTAACTTGGGAAGACTGAAAATGTTTTTTGCTGCTATACGGTTTTAAATCATAAAGTTGCACTGGGATGTCCCTTTTACGTTACTGCTAAATAGTGAAACTTAATTAATCACTCACTATTAATCGCTGATATTCACATTCAACAGATTCTAGACATTTCAAACGAAATTAACTAATAAAATCCATTTTATTAGTTAAAGTTTATTAGTTAAAACAAACTGGACAATGCCATGTCCAGTTTATAGACAAGTCATTTTTTAAAAATGTGCACATTTTTAGTTTTCTGGCAAGTATTTGGACAGAATTTTCCCTATAAACACTTTCTAAACCCCCAAAACATTTATTTACTATTTAATCTGTCAGATTTTGTTTCTATTTTTCTCGTCTTGTCTGGATTTAACCGTTGATTCTGTGTATTCTGTTAATATTTCATCCATCCATTTTCTAACACCCTCATCCTAGTGGGGTCAGGAGGGTGCTGGTCTATCTCCAGTGAGACACTGTGGGCGAGAGGCGGGGGTCGCCCTGGACGGGTCGCCACACACACACACTTAAGGAGAATTTAGAGAAACCAATTAGCCAGAGTACCTGGAGAGAACCCACCATGCACAGAGAGAACATACAAACTCCATGCAGAAAGACTCTGGGGTATAGGTCCGTAAACACCTTTTCAATTTATGCACCACTTATGAATTCATTTTATTTGACTTTGATTTGAATTTCGTTGATTTGCCGTTAAGAATCTTATTAACTGTTATCATGTGTCTGAGCGATTTAAAAGCAGCACACATTTTAATAACCCACCCAGAGCTGGTGGGTTTTTTTTTTTTTTACCAGACTAGTTTTCACCCAATCTGTACATATTCTACCGAGACGCTCCTAGAACAGAGGAGAGAACAAAGTGGCGTCATTCTGTTCACACAGTTCTGGTTTATGAGCTTTTGAATGTTATTGTGACACATCATCTGTTTTCATCATGTTTTCTTCCTATTAGCAGCTAACAGAGCCTGGTTCTGCTGGCGGTTTCTTCCTCTTGCTCCCTGTTCCCACATGCTGGCCAAAGACCGCTGCAAAGTGAATAACTTGATGCAATCATTGGTTAGTCAATTTATAATCAATCAAATGTTTTTTTCTTATTTTGAACTGAATTTTGTTGAATCACAGCTGAGTCTGAGTAGCCTCACAGTCAACAGATGAGACTCGTCATCATCTGCTCTCCCTGTGACTCGCTCTGACTCTGGATCATGTTTTACTTAGTGACTCGTATGGAGCCCCAGTGGGTTTACTCACGTTGGTTGGGCTGCAGCAAACCATAAATACTTCACATAAATTTACCAACAAGACTGTTTTTACTACTTTTGAAGAGCTAAAGATCACAGATTGACCGTCTGCATTTCTATTGGATTTTACATGTTTTCTTAATGCAAGTATATACTGCTGTAAAAGAAAGCAAGAAGAAGAAAGAGAAAAGCAACAGTAACTCATGGCCTTTTGACTTTGGGTCTGACATTACTCAATTACACAGAGGGACAATACGTCTATGTCTTCATTATGTACTTTTTAATAATTTTATTCTTGGAAACAAGGAAAGATCTTAATGCTCTTTGTGCATCATTGTGAAATGGTGAGATAACATTTTAACTTTTTCACAGATGTCGTTATTGGAATGATAGGAATTCCTTATGTAAGATGTTGACCATCAATAAATTATGGCATTAGTCTTAAAGAGGCAGTATGATGTAAAATTGACTAGGCAATTGTGTTGCCTTGATTCTTTCATGCATGTTTGACAAACCCTTTAATCTTGCCTCACAGAGCGCCGCTCCGTCACAATCCCTCCACTCAGCTCCTTCAGACTAGCCATCAGCGATTAGCAAACATCTGGTACCACTGCACACCTGCTGAGCTCATTATAGGAGCTACTTCCCAGTTAAACGCTGGTAAAAACTTTGTTGAAGGGTTGATAGAGGAACCATGTTGTGATGACTTCTTGTAGGCGGAGTTTCAGAAAGAGCAGGAGTTATTTAAAGAGACAGAGGCCCAGTTTCAAGTTGTTAAATTACAAAGTCAAATTTCTTTTACGTCATATTTTATATATGTAGCATTTCTTTTATAACAACAAAAGTCAACATAGTAACTTGATTATACTATAAAATGCCACTGTGCATCACTGGATTCCAACTGGACTTTTGTCCCGTAAAGTGGTTTTTGATTGGCTCTATTTAATAAATTCTAATTTAAATTGCTTTAGATCTATGGGAGATTTTCTGTCTCTGGCGACTTTTTCGTGAGTTGCAAAAGAAACAATTGCCGGCTCCTACAGTTAAATGTTGCGCAAAGCTTCTGCTGTTGCCTTGGTGACATTTCAGCTGTTCCACCACCTTACAAGCTAAATCCATTACTGAATTGAACGGTTAAGTTTAAATGACACCATTCTTTCCTGGTAACGTTTTATGTATTTCATTTGTTTTTCCTGTGAATATATCAAGACTTTTTGCATTTGTTTCTTGGTTCATGGTCAGTGTGAAATTATCGCCACCTGCACCACTTGCGGAGCAGAAAGCAACAAACTCAGCCAGGAACGTTTTCCATCTGTCCTTCTTCACAACGCGCTGCCCTGACTTGAGCAAAACCGTTTGCTTTTCAAACAGCCAAACCAGCCATGAAGTTGGAAAATGTCCGCCAAATCATTTGCACCAATCCCCCAACACGGAGTTGGAGCTAATTAACAGATCCCCCTAGTGAACACATTACAATTCTTGCAAATGCTTCAAAACCAACAATTTTAGATTCTCTTCTTTTGTGGTCTTTGCACATGTTGTGAAAAAGCAATTCCCTCACTGATCAAAGCATAGTTTTTGCGAGTTCCTGTTGTCTGACAGAGGCTTTGCTAAAACAGCTTCTCATGGTCATGTGTGTAATGGTGTGAGAAAGTCTGCATTAAAGGGACTCTGTGCCCTTTGGGTCTGACGCTGTGGAAGACATGCTGCTGTTGTCTCTGTGATAATGTCAACATCGGGACGGCGCAGACTGTCCGCCTCGCTGCTCCTCAATGGGGAGCGCCGTATCCGTATCAAAGGCGGGACGCGGCGTTCAAAGCGCGGGGACACTTGAAAGCTTAGCACCGGCTCGGTTCTGGACTACGTGTTGGATTTTGAGAGCTTTGTTCCAAATAATGTCACATCTAACGTAGACAAGATCTCGCTCCCCTTGTAATCACAGCCAAATCTGTTAGCTGAATGGCGCCGCCCGGTGAAACCAGACACTTCAGCCTCGAATTGCCTTTTTGCTGAAAATGTGGTTTGTAAATACATAAAACAAATAAATTCAGCTCAAAATTGAAAGCGAATGTTTTGCAGACCCGCCGACTGAAAATGACCAGGACAAAAGCTGCCAGTTATTATTCCATCAAACGTTGCCCACTCGCCATATTCTCCATAAGGGTTTGATATGAACGTTTGGGTTCTGGAAGAGAAGCCAGAAGCCATTGAAAAGAGAAATGGCATCAAAATGTCGGCCATGTTTCCGATTGGGATTACATTTTCCTCACATCCATTCTTGATTAAACAATAACTGGTCCGCTGGTTCTGCTGTTGGTTCGCGCTCTCTGCAGTACTTTTTTACCCCCACTCTTGATCCAATTAATAATCAAACAAAGGGTTCAAAGTCTTGCCGAAGGACACTTCAGCACATGGCATCGAACCGACAGTATTCTGGTTGAAAAACAACCAGCCGACTTCTCTGTTCTATATTTGATTTCCACAATGAGAAACGCATTCTTATACTTCTCAAATTTAAAGCAGATTTAGGACTTCCGCTTTGTGTGTGTAATGCATTCTACTGTTACATTTGAAATCACATCCAAAGAATACAAAAAATTCACCAAAATGCTAACGAGATAAAAGCGGAACTTTTTGGGAGGTGTCTTCTCCAAACACAGCTTTTCATAAAAACATCAAGGTGTAAAGGTCTTAAATGTAAGATGTTTGATTCACTGATGCTGATCAAGCATCAACCATTGAGGCCTATGAAAGGCCTTGAACACGTGAGTACGTTTGCTGTGGCTCATCTGTTTGCATGCTCTCTATAGATCCACGTTTTCAGACTGTCTGCGGGTTTCGGGTCTGTTACACGGAGCGCCGTTTTCAGCTGTCTCAGATATTTTGGTCCTGAGTGTTTGTGAAAGCTTTTAGCCACAGAGGGGAACTGGCATCACGAGGTGTTGGACGGCGCACATGAAGATGCTCAGTGCGCCGGGGCCTGCTGAAAGACACAAGCAAATGTTTTTGGGTTTTTTTTTTAAATCTGTAATCTGTCCTAAAATAACGGCAACCACCATGTCTCCTGGGGTCTGAGGACAGAGTGCCGTCAGACAGGATGTCAACGCCTTCCACTTCCTCAGATGCCTCTGTGCTGGAATATCAAACCAGCGATCCTCTTCTGGATACATCGTAACAGAAAGCGTACCCCAGAATCTTCTGCAAAGGCAGTTTGAGTAGAAGTATGGCTTCGTATGCAGTAGAGCGTGGAGCGAGCCGTGTCTGCACTACACACTGTCGGATATTAGAATAGTTTAGCAGTTTCACATCACTGTGCTAGCATCTGAGGTAGCCACAACAAGCTGGAGACTTTTTTAAATCATCGGAATACTGTCGGGCACATTATCTTAAAAAGAACTCTGAACACCTCTAGTAATAATAATAATAGTGATAATAAACTTTTATATACATTTAACGATAAATGGCATGTTTTATATCCTTCTCAACAGTCTTTAAATTCATTAGTCATCAAAGCATTTGAGGTTAGAAGGCCTCCTTCCCATCACCATAATCTTTAGATCCCTCCACAGATTTGCTATCACACTGAAGTCATGACTTTGACTAGGCTACTCCAAAATGTTAAGGGGGCAATATTATGTATTTTTCAGGCACACACAACCATCTGATAGCACAATCAAGTAACTATATTACCTTCAGTTGCTCTAAAAAAAAACTGAAGGTATTTTTATAACAAGGATCTGAAACTAGCAAATTTCTTCATATCCATGTATAAAAATCTATGTATAAAGATGTTTATAAATGCAAATATATTTGATGTATGTGTATATATTTTATATATGTTTTAAAAGAAATTTCACTTTGTAATTTATCACATTGATAGTGGGCTGCTCTCTCTTTAAGAAATTCTTCCTCTTTCTGAAACATGGCTCCTCTATTAACCCTTTAACAATGTTTGCTGTTCCACCCTGACTGTGGTGTGGCAGGTCTACACAAAGCCTTGACTTCAGCCTGAGAACACCTTTGTGATGAATTAGCGCACACACGGCAAGCCAGGCCTTCCCGTCCAACATCAGTGTCTGACCTCACTGTTGTGCTTCTGGAAGAACGGTCCAACATTCCACCAAAGACAGAATAGCAGAGGCTGTCACAGGTGCAAAGGATGCAGTAAATGTCCCAGAGCCGGCAGGTCTGGGACATTAGTGATGGTTACACTGGGCGGTACTTGCACCAGCAGCTTTGCATGAGAACAGTGTTATTCTAAAGCCTGGCAGTGGAATGCACAATTCAAACATTACAGACCTGCCAAAACTCTCAACAAAGTTCTTTTCACATGCTGAATAAAGAAATGTCAGAGAAACTCTTTCCAAAATAAACAAAAATAAACTAACAATGCTGTGCAAAAGTTGCAAACCACCCACAATTTCTCCTGTGAAAGACCTTTTATTTATTTTTTAATTTTTTAAAATAGTCCCCACATCATATTTTTCCTCAGACTTTCCAAAGGTCAGTCCAGGGTTTAGTTGGACTGCAGCTTCTTTTTTTCACTCATCATCTATTCATTCCGCCTGACCACAACGGCATATTGCTCAGTGTGTGTCTACAACATGGAAAGAGTGGAGGACAAAAAAGAAGTAATTTCCAGCAAAAAAAAACTAATTCCATCTTCTCATGACTATATAAAGGTCATATCCTGATAGATCCATGTTTCTTCATGGAAGTAGCTCATATAACGAGCTCAGCAGATGCTCATTTCCATCAGGTGTTTGCTAATTCCTGCTGGCTAGTCTGAAGGAGCCGAGTGGGGGAAGGGCTGCTCTGTGAGGAGGAATCTTGGAATCTTGGAAGCTGCAGCTCAGAGGAGGAGCTGTGCTGTGAAGGCGGGGCTAGGTCCCTCCAGGCGTTTTGCACAGCTGAATGGTTGCTACAGGGGATTCAATGATTTCTTAAACATGCATGAAAGAATCAAAGTAACAGCCCAGGTATGTTTTTGATGAAGTAATAAAATCATAACATGATGTAAATCTCAAAAAAGTCAATTTTACACAATATTGCCCCTTTAAGAAATATTGACTCTCTCTTTATTCCACCCACCCAGAGCAGCTTTCTATAATTTTTTTAAATATAATTTTTAAATTATTTTTTCATGCATGTTTGAGAAACCCTTTAATCTCCCATGGCAACCATTCAGCTGTGCAAAACGCCTGGTTGGATCTAGCCCCGCCTTTCAGGACGAAGCTCCTCCTCAGAGCTGCAGTTTCTTAGCTTCTGCTTCTGAGAGCACGACTCCCACTCAGCTCCTTTAGACTAGCCCACAGAGGTTAGCAAACACCTGGTGGACATGCGCATTTTTTAAGCTCATTATAGGAGCTACCTCTCAATTCAGCGCTGATAACGGTTGTAAACTGCATTGATGGAGAAGCATTGTTGTGCTGAAGGCGGGATCTTGCAGAGTTCCAGGGGTCAAAAGTGCTTTTTGGTATTCGTATTAAAATTTTCAACATTCCTTCTACTCCTCCATCTCGACAAAGCCAGGGGTCTAAAATAATACGTTCCTCAGCTGAATTTTTACTACGACAAAAAAAAGAAAACCACTTATGAGCAATAAATGACAAGAAGCGTTGAAAGAATGCCAGTTATTTGCCTTGAGAGAGCCCCTTGTCAGCGTGCCAAATCTTTTCCTCACACATTCCCAGGCTTTCAGTGCGCTGAACCCATTAGCATTCCAGTAACAGAACTTCATGTGGGATTGATTTACTGGACAAAGTCGCTGTGTCCTGCTTCGATAACCAGGATGAATTGCAATTGTTTCCCTCTGCATTATACAGAAATGATGGCGTGCAGGAATGCGCTTTATGCCAGAGGCTTCAGCCTGGACTATCAACACGCTGCCACTGCAACCTGAGATCTACTTTCCCTCTGTTTGCTCTTTGAACACAGAACATCCTAAAGCAATTGCTACACTGCAGCTCTGCCGTTCTCCCTCCTCTGGTTCCGGTTTCACTCCCAGCTCAGTTTATCGGTATGTTGTTAAAGGGCCAGTAGGATGTAAAATTAACGTTTTTTTAGCTTCACATCATGTTATAATGTTATTCCCTCATCAGAATCATGCCTGGAGTGTTGCCTTGATTCTTTCGGGTATGTTTGGGAAATGCTTTAATCTCCATGGCAACCATTCAGCTGTGCAAAACACCTGGTAGGACCTAGCCCAGCCTTGGAGGACAAAGCTCCTCCTCTCAGTTGCAGTTTTCAAGCTTCCAAGCTTCTGCCTCACAAAGCAGCCCTTCCCCACTCCTACAGACTAGCCAGCAGCAATTAGCAAACACACATTAATGGAGCTCATTCTAGGAGACATTTCTCAGAGCAATGCTGGTAAAAACGTTGTTAAAGGGTTAATAGAGAAGCCATGTTATAATGGCTTCCTGAAAGTAGAGTTTCAGAAAGATTAGGAGTTTTTAAATTACGAAGTCAAATTTCCTTTAGATAATATTTGATACATAGCATCTGAAGCAACTGAAGGTAATGTGGTTACTTGTCTGCCTGGAAAACACATGATACTGCCCCTTTAAGACACCTCAAGTAGTTAATTTGCCTTTAAGACATCACATGGATCAGCAGTGAATATTGAACGTTTCACTTATAAATGGCTTGTCTTACATGTTTTGCAGAGCAGTGTCCCCACGGCATGATGCAGTTCAGCGTACATTAACTATCCTGACCCTTTGTGCCTCTGTTTGGTCCATTCTGATGGGGAGATACTACAGCAGAGGTACAACTCCTAATAAGCTTTGTACTTGGCTCATGGAGCTCCTCATCTGCTGCCTCTCTAGCGCACCAACAAGATCAGATTTGGAAAGAAGTTGCCTTTTACAGTTTGATCGTCTCGGTCACCGTTCTCTGTGGCCCAGGAACAAATGGTCCGGTGGTTGGGGACCATTGGTTGCAAAACGTTTTTTGGGTTTAACATGTGCTGCCTGCAGAGAATCACACCTAGAACTCTGTAGCTCTTCCAGTTACCATGGTTGCATATGTCATAATTGGGGACTGTATGATGTTTGTAGAATGTAAAACACTTTGAGCTGACTTGTTGCTATTCAAATAAACTTGACTTGCCTTGATTAAAAGTACAATTTTTCCAAAGCGTTACCCAAGTAAATGTAAGTAGTTACTACCCAACTCTGTGTCAGAGTAAAGGTTACGTTTTTTTATCACACTTTTCATGTATTATTTCCTAAAACGTAAAAACCCACCCCTCCCTTTCCACGTCAATTATCCACGACATGGGAATGTGATTTTTACCATGTCAGACACCACGTGTCCCGCAGTAGTATTCATTGGCCTTAAATGAGACATTTCTAGGATTTATTGGCTCCGCAGAGAAAATGGAAGCAGTCAGAGGTAGAAACACATGTAAGGCTCATTAGTTGGGGAAAGTCTGGCCGGGCCAGCGCCATGTGGGGTTTGAGTCATAGGCTCCTCGTCCACCGGAGTACCACTGATGATGAATGGCCTCTGTCTCACAGTGAAACGCTCAGGGAAATGGAGTCACGTCCAGGAGGTCAACAGAGTCCAGGCAGGGCGCACACATGGGCCTAATCACAGCACAGACACACAGGCAAAGGACCAGCAGCTGAACAAACTCAGAGGCTATCTAACGGAGCGCACTGGGAAGAAAAAGAAATAAAAAAAAAAAAGAATGAGGTGTCAAGGGACATATTGTCCATTAAGGTAACTTTAAACATTTCAAAACTGGAGAAAATTGAATTTCTAATTCTACTCTCTTTACGGTTCGTTAATGTCCAGCAGATGAGTTCCTTGAAGCAGAGCAATAAAAATGTTCAGTTTTGTTTAGCTAAATCAGCAGAGAGCGGGATGTAGAGGATTTAGTTTTATGACAAAGAACACCGGAAGTTATCTGCAATATTATATTTTCAGTTTTCTCTTTTTTTTTATTTGCCTCAGAAGGTTTGTCCATTTGCAGGCTGCAGTCTGACTTCATGCCAGAACCAACCGGCTTCTCGTCCAATCAGACTCTAGGGATGTAGTGATCCTGACTTTTTGTCCTCAATGCCATTCTGAGTCACTGAGATAAAATGCATTTGCTTATACAAAGACTTGGTCTTCATTAATGGGGCAGTGTTATGTAAAGTCAACATTTTTTAGCTTTATGTAGTCATAATGTTATTCCCTCAGCAAAAACATACCTGGAGTGTTGCCTTGATACTTCCATGCATGTTTGAGAAATCCTTTAATCTCCATGGCAACCACTTAGCTGAGCAAAACTCCTCTGTGGCCCTAGGTCCGCCTTCAAGGACGAAGCTCCGACCAATCCCCTTGGCTCCACTCAGCTCCTCCAGACTAGCCAGAAGCAATTAGCTTCTGGCTGGTAAAACCCTGGTGAAACTCTGCATCAGCTGAGCTCATTACAGGAGCTACTTCTCAGAGCAACGCTGGTAAAAACATTGTTAAAGGGTTAATAGAGGAGCCATGTTGTGATGACTTCCTGAAGGCTGAGCTTCAGAAAGAGTAGGAGCTTCTTAAAGAGACAGACACACAATTTTAAGGCATTAAATTTTGATGTCAAATTTCTTTTATCTCATATTTGACAAAATTGGCCTCTCCAAATTCTTCATAGGTATGTGCATGGTTGTCTATCTGTCTCTGTGTTGCCCTGTGACAGACTGGTGACCTGTCCAGGGTGACCCCCGCCTCTCTCCCTGAATGTTAGCTGGAGATAGACCAGAACCTCCCAACCCCACTAGGGACAAGGGTGTAAAGAAAATGGATGGATGAATCATATTTGATATATACATTTCACTAATATCATGGGGAAAACTTATTGTTATAAGTGGAACTAGTACTTTTTTTTTAATCAAGGAATTATTGGCTTAACACTAACTCCTATATCTTGCTGAAAAGGTACTTGTAAGTTAATTTTGTCTTTCTTATTTTTTGCACCAGAATCTAGACCAAAAATACCTGGTAAGATTTTGTGCTTTTGCAGGGTAAGGATTAGTGAGGAAGATTAGGTCCTTGTCTGTAGCTAGACTTTTCAAATTGACACATTGTCTCTCAACTGGTTCAAGAAATTCAGTAAAATGGCCGTCAGATCTCAGATCTCCTCTGGCTTCTTGTTCTGCTCTGTTTCCAAACAGTGTACCGAGGAGCGGTGGCTGGGGTCTCTGCTGTGGGCGGGGCTAAAGTCCACACCCACAACACACACTCAAAAACAGATTCCATACATCTGATATACACACATACAGCTGGTGAGAAGCTGCTTAAATGTTGTTTGTCTCCTGCCATGCCACACTAATCAGACTCATATGGGAATCATTAGGCTGTAGGGGTTACATAAGAATCCAGCCTTTATCTCCTGATCAGGCCCTCTTACGCTCAAACAAACTTTTCAGCTGCCTCTGTATTCTGCTTCCTTTCTTTTTTCCCTCAGCAGACATATTTCCTCCCGTACCTTTTAATAGTTCGTAAGTATCCCGCTCTCTTTGCTGAGCCTCCATAATGTCTCGCTCGTAAAGAGCACTTCCAGTGGAATTGGGTTTTTATTGAGTCTGCATAGCCGTTTGTCCTGCGTATGGGAGGAACCTGTGAAATATAGGATGGGAACTTGCATGCAAAAAACTCCTTGCAGATGATGACCATCGTTGGTTTTATCTGCCAATTTGTCAAAGTAAAGTGCTAAATCTTAGATGTACGTGATATATAACAGAAAAAGGGACACAGGGCTTTGTTACTAATTGTCAACACTACGACAACTAGAAAGCAAGGTCAGAAAAAAAATTTAATCAACAAAATAGCGAGGGTGGAAAAACGGACAGTTATGCTAGCTTGACTTTGACAACTTTAACATGTAGACGTGCTGCAGAATTCGATGTGTTTCGGTTCAGTTAATGAGGCGACGAACACACCGACTCTCTGACAGATCCTCAGCACAGCAGGAGTTTAAATTAGCTAATCAACCACAGCCGTGTTCAGATAATCACTTATTAATAATTGCAAAATAAACATCAAGCCTGAAAAGATAAAACTGCAACAGACTGAATGTTCTGTTTCTTGCGTGGAAAGAGTTTGCGTGTTTTTCTGGGTTGGAATCCTGATACGCTATTGAAGCTTTTGTCAGACAGTTGCTAAGTCAGCCGGCAAGTGTGTAGCGTAGCCGACAAAAAGAATACAAGTGGTTTTGAATTGTTCAACATTTTCTTTCTGCGTTATTTTCCTTCTGCGGTGGGCCACTGCACTACATTAATAATGCCTAGATCTCCATGTTTAATTCTCTTAATGGAATCGTTCTACTGTGGCTATGGATGGAAAGTAAAAGAATCGTCTTTCTGTCCTCCAGCATTGTGCGCATGCCCGAAATTTCCGGATGTAAACAATAACATACAACGTGTCAATAGAGGATCATTCCAGCTGCAAAATGGAGTTCAGGTGTGGCCCCATCCAGTGAAGCCTGTCTCTCTTTAGGCTACAGTTGTAGCAGGCTGCCAGCAATCTGCACACTGCTCACTGTTTTTATGGCCCACATGAGAACAATCAGGAGCCGGACAGCTCTGACTCTCAGAGAGTCCTGAGCCACTCCCCCAAAATAAGACTTTGAATAAGAACATGTGAGACCCGGATGGGCGGGATCCTCTGGCCGGGAGTCGAGATTTCACAGGTGGAGGGTACAGCAGGAGCAAGAGGTCGCAGAGGCCTCATGGAAACTGTCACAGAAAGTTAAAGCAGGAGTTGTCACGGGCGACCATCTTGATGGGAATAGAACACGACTTAGCGGGTCTGGGAGTGATTTGACTGTTAGAGGAATGCAGCAGTCTCCTGTACAGCAGCTGGGACTACAGAGTAAATCATGGAGACCTGTGAAGACGCTTTGGAAAGCTACTTTGGCGAACGCCGGCGTTCTGTGTAAACCTGTCAGTGAAAAGAAACACGTTTCTGACCCTGCCCTGGTGAATCGAAGCCGTCACATGGAGGAAGACAAGCTTTCTTCACAATGTACAGCCAACTGCTCCCTGCTAGGGTCGCACTTATCCACTTGTTTCACTTTCAATACCAATACCGATATCGGAGGTTTAGTATCGGCTGATTCGATACAGAGAAACAGCTGAAGTGACTTTAAACGTTGCACTTGCTCGCTACGCCACAAACGATGGAGCATCCTTGTTTTCGTGGCGTGTCGCTGCAAACTTGTTCCTTCCTCGTAAGGCGTTGTAAATAAACAGCCGAATTCTTTGTTTTCCTGCTGGTGTTCGGGAGGAAAACTGAAGGAAAAACGTCTGACGAAGAGGATAAAAGTAAACTGGACGTGGATGGAGAACAAATCCAGTGTTACACCAACCTTTAGCAATCATCTTCAACAAATATAATTGTATGAGTCAGAAATAAGTCCTAAAAACAAAATCTAAGATATCTCTTTTGATGAACTTTGCATAGAGCCCACTGCAGCAGCAGCTGTAAGCTGGTACAGAAGCGCAACATTCCTTTGCTTTGAGACAACACAGACTAAGTGGTTGACTTTTCTTTACGTAGGCCTTAATTACAAACTAAACTGGGAGACGTTTGCAGAGGAAATGGAAAAACATGCTCTGAACAAGCCATTAAAACAGCACAGAGACTCATTGTCTTGTTACGGCAGCAAACGTGACTTTCATCACTCACTTTCTCAGAAGTCGTGGACAATCAGGGAACAAAATTGTAATTCACGTCACTATTTTAGAGCTTTCTCACACCAAGAAGCAGCAGCAACTTTGCAGAAAAACACACAGTCCTTCACACACACACACGCACACCCACACACGCACACACACACACACACACACACACACACACACACACACACACACACACACACACACACACACACACACACACACACACGCACACACACCGCCACACATCTTAACACTCCCTAGCTACATTTCCTACATATTATAACCACAAACAAATATGTTTTATGTGTTTTTTTGTAACAGAGCTACAAAAAAGCAGGGCATAGTTGTGAAGTGAACGGAAAAAATAGTTTTATTATTATGAATAAATATATAAAATGTGTAGTGTGCAATTGCATGCAGATTTTAATGGAAGATGGATGGAGCTACATGTTGGATAACTTTTAGTTGTGCGGCAAACTAGCGGTATTGTAGAGGGCCGCACTGGGTTAACGCGGTGAATTTCTAACTGTCCGACTCGTGCTTCATTATACTCCAAGTCGCCTCAGTTGTTGCAATCATCAATTTATTCCACTGCGACAGCCATACTTCAGACTTTACAAGGACTGACACATACTGACCAGGCTAAACCATACAATGGTGACAACAATAAACGACATTACAACATGGTCAACAGAAATTATGACCACCACCGGCTCACCCGCTTCCTCATACATACAAATCAGCGCGCCAGTATGGCTCCCATTCATACCTTAGTGACAGTCACGCCCACCTCGACACACCCACCACCCAAGTGTCAAAGCCGTGTGCTCCTACCACGTCAGTAATTGCTTATTTCAATCATAAGGCTCTTACAACTTTGTTAGCAGCTCTAACAAATCTGACATGAGGGTGAAGTCTGACCTTTCAGCAGCGACCCAGAGCAACATGGAAATGGTTCAGCTCAAAGCATATTCATATGTTAGAATGACCTAGTGAAAGTACAGACCTAAATCTTATTATTAATAACAAAGAATATCTTCTGGTGAGCCTCAGGGCTTTATTTTTGGGCCCAACTTTGTTCAGTATTTACATGAAAACATGGTAGACATGTACCTGATGCTAAAGTCATCCTCTATGCTGACGATACAGTCATGTACTACTGAGGCCTACAGATTTCTTGTAATGTTGTGGAATGTCATCTTATAGATTTGAAACTAATTTTAAATGTTTCTAACAAATTCTTTTTTTCCCCCAAGACTCCTCTAAGGCTGTTTTCCTTACAAGGGAACACTATCGACATGCTACCTTCTTACAAGTACCTTAGGGTTTTGATTGATGACCGGCTCTCCTGTAGGGATCATTATCGAAAAGTTAAAAGTGAAATTCTGCTTCAGAACATTCTTTACTTTTGCTGCCAAGACGATGTAGGAAACATGGCTGCTGCCATCTTTCCTGCCTTATCGGACTCCGGCGACCTTCTTTACAGATGTTCCTTATCCAGTCTGTGAGAACTTGAGCTGTTTGGCAAAGACTGGGTGAAAAATGTCAGTCTGTGTATGTAAAAACACTAGTTGAGTAACATAACTGCCTTTCTGTTCTGTCTAAGTTTCTTGATTGTTTGCATGGGGACATGCGTCAGGCATAAACAAAAACAGGACACTAACATTTATAGTCATGGCTAATTTGCAATGCTTGTTCCCATTGTGCTGTTTTCACAACATAAAACAGTTTAATAGACAATAAAACAGCATACCCAAGATAAAATGTTATACATAACATAAATGCTAAAATTAACTTAAAACCGACCACATTGAAACAATAGGCTGACTGTTAACCATGACTGTAAAGCTAAACCTGCTCTACTTTAAGAAACTCCTTCAGTCTTAATCTAAAAATGTGCCAGTCTGGAAAACGCTTCAAGTCCTCGGGTAAGGAACTTCACACAGTCATGGCTTGCACAGAAAAAAATATGTTGCGCAACAAAGTTGTTGTTGCTGAAAGCACCATGAGTCACTTAACTTCCACACTGAAGAGGAACTACAAGGTCACTGAGCACCTGAGGAGCCTCACCTTTCAAACATTTAAAAATGAATGATGCATTGCAATATCTAACAATCCGGGGTTTTGAGAACATGGCAACAATGAAATCTTAACTTTAATTGCTCGGTTACGTACCGTCTTTTGAGGCCTGATGGTTGTTGGTGTTGCTTGGAACCGAGACGTCACACAACTTAATGGCAGAGAATCGATGGAAAGCATGAAACTGTTTGCACCTTGAAACAGAAGACAGTCCCTGTGCACCTCCAGTGGAATTGAAAGGTGGCTCGACAAAATATTGGCACGTTTTAGAATTTCATTTGTAAATGGTCTTTGAAAATCGTTTAATCAATTGCACCAAATTCTAATAAAACACGTTGAAGTTAAGAATCTTAAAGTGACATGTAAAAATTGTCCAGGGGAGTGAATACTTTTGTAAGGTCCTGTAAGAGTAAAGGGTGTTTTATTATAGACATGTGTGGTGAGATTCTAGTCAATACTTTGACTTTCATGAATTTTTCATACATATATATATATATATATATATATATATATATATATATATATATATATATATATATATATATATATATATACTTATATTCTAATATTTGACATCCATGTTTCCTCCTAATATTTTAAAAGGGCAGTATTATGTGTTTTCCAGGCATACCATTTTATAGGACAATCAAGTAACTATGTTACCTTCAATTGTTACAAAAATGCTATACATATCAAACAAGACTTAAAGGAAATTTGACTTTGTAATTTAATGCCTTCAGACTGGGCCTCTGTCTCTTTAAGAAACTCCTGCTCTTTCTGAAACTCCGCCTTCAGGAAATCATCACAACATGGCTCCTGTATTAACCCTTTAATGTTTTTACCAGCGTTGCTCTGAGAAGTAGCTCCTATAATGAGCTCAGCAGATGTGTTTGCTAATTGCTGCTAGCTAGTCTGAAGGAGCTGAGTGGGGAGGGCGGTGCGCTCCGAGAAGGAGCTTCGTCCTTGAAGGCGGGGCTAAGTCCACCCAGACGTTTTTGGACTAGCTGACTGGTTGCTGTGGAGATTAAAGGATTTCTCAAACATGCAAGAAAGAATCGAAGCAACACTGCAGGTAGATTTGTGACGAGTGTATAACATTATAATATCACGTAAAAGATTTTTTAAAAGTTGATTTTACATATTACTGTCCCTTTAAACCGTACAGGAAGACGGCTCTGTTTTACGTTTGGGGGAAGAAAGGAGTGTGTTTGTAGAGTGAAGTGGCAGCTGCGCGTCCTGGGCCAGCTCCTCCTGTCTGCGCATTGCCAACAGTCCGGAGACTGAGGTTTGTGTGGACAAGGCTCCACTGCTCCCAGCTGCCAGAGGAGGACCTTGAAAGAGGTAGAGCCGAGTTTTCCCTGTGCAGTCTCTCTCTCTCTTTTTCTGGAAAGCCTCAAACTGGAATTCTTTCTCTCCTTCATTCATCAGGAAGTTTCTCTCTCTCTGGAAACAGACAATGCCGGAGGAATAGGGAGAAGTTCGGCATTTAATCGACGTCTAAAACGTCTCTCTCGGAGGGTTGAGCAGCTTTCTTCTTTCGCTATGAGTTGTTTGGCGACATTTCCCCTGTTATCAGTGGGACCCCGCGTGTTTCTGGGATGAACTGGTGGATTTAAAGTTTACGCACAGCCCGTTTGGCCTGTTTTCGTGCGGTTCGGTTTCCTCCCGCAGCGGAGGGCACGCTCTGAAAGCGATCCCTCTGAACAACTGCGCGTCCTGTCCTCTGACTGTCTTCATCTGGAGTTAATAAGACACCAAATGTTGTGAGGAAACTACAGAACATCACCGAAGCTCCGCTGCGGGATCTTTGTCTTCTTCTTCTCCTTTTCCCCCCCTTTTGGGTGGGTTTGTTTTACTCGAAGGATCCACAATGAGGGCGTTTGTTTGTGTCAGTTTGGCTCTGATTTATTTGATCACCTGGACCGAAGCCGACAAACAAACTCATCTGAAGAGAGTGCCTCTGCGCCGACGCGTAAAGACGGGACGTGCCCAGCAGCGCGCAACCGACAAGGGGGGCTTCGTCGGGCGTCTGCGCCCGGAATTTGGATCCGCGATCACTTCACAGAGCTCAACGGGTGGCGCAAACGTACAGTCTGATGAGGGGGCCCGAGTTCCCGTCAGGACATGGGCGTCGAAGGACAGAAGAGCGAGAGGTGGGGGGTTGTCGCCACGGAGAGGGGGCGCCGGGCAGATCGGCTTGCCGCAGCGGTCGGACATGCTGCAGGATGAGGGCACTCCGGGAGCCAGGGCCAGGATCTCCAGGATGCCCAACAGTGCGGCGTCACCCAACCTGCTGGCCAGCTTCGCGGGGAAGAACCGGGTTCTGGTGATCTCAGCGCCCCACGAGTCCGACGGCTACTACCGGCTCATGATGTCTCTGCTGAAGGCGGACGTCTACTGCGAGCTGGCCGAGAGGCATGTCCACCAGATCGTGATGTTCCATCAGGAGGGCGAGGTGGGGGGCAAGGTGAGGAGGATCACCGCCGAGGGGAAGGTCCTGCAGGAGCCGCTGGACACGGCGCTCGTCCCCAGACTCATGAGCTTCCTCAAACTGGAGAAGGGTAAGGTGTGAAAGGTCGATGCAGCACCTGGAAGTGTTGACTTTACAGATGTGCAATGCCTGGAGAAAGTATTTGTGTGGTTGGAACCACGGAGTTCAAAGCATATTTTATACAATATGATGGCCACTTGTAGGTAGAAAAAAGTGGGGAATAAACTTCCCCCAGAATTTTATGTACATTTTTTTATATGGCTCTTGTCTAACATTTTCTAGAAAAGGCAAGGAAAGTTCTCTGCTCCGAAAGTGGAAGATTTGCGGAAAAAAAAATAATGCTCAGAAATTTGAGATAAATCTGAGAAAGTTTCCTAGAAAAAACTTGGACACTTCGTAAAAGTTATTCAAAAATCGAAGACTTTCGAATAATCTAAATATGTCGGCGAATTTTTCCCCCCTAGCAAATTCCGACTTTTGAAAGTCAGAAATTTCCACGTTTTTTTCTAGCTAATTTAGGACTTTACTAGCTTACAAGAGGGATCTTTTTGGCGGAAATTTAGTTCTTTTTTTCTCCATCTAATAAGTGTTTCCATTGCAGTTTTTGTGCACGACTGAAAAAAACCCCACCTAATCAAAAGACGTGTGTTTTGTTGTTGTCGTTTTTAATTGGGGTGTTTCCATTATTTTTGCTATTTTATTTTCACATTTCCAATCCATGCAATTTTATGGTCAATGGGTCAGTTAGATTAAAACACATGGTTACTGCTTAATAAGTGCTTTTTGCAGACACTGTGTTGTAGTCAGCGATATTTAGGGTGGTGAGAGTAAACAGGAAATATCAATGAGGGCCACACATTTATTCTTTACTTTATTCTACTTTTCTTTGACCTCCAGGTAAGTTTGGAATGGTGCTACTGAAGAAAACCCTGCAGGTGGAGGAGAAGTACCCCTACCCTGTGAGACTGGAGGCCGTGTACGAGGTCATTGACCAGTCGCCCATGAGGAAGGTGGAGAAGCTACGTCAGAAGGGCTTTGTCCAGAAGTGCAAAGCAGCAGGTGTGGAGGGTCAGGTGGAGGACGTCACACAGACAGGCAAGTCCACACTTTTTAGACTTCTTAGTCTTCAAGATTAAGCTTTCACAAGCCAATCCAAAAGATCCTGCATTAGCTGACCAGATCTGGGGGTTCTCGTCTAAACATGACCGTATCTGCAGTCTGACTCGTATTAGAAGGGTTACAACAACTGAACCGCTCTAAGGTCATTAAAAAAACAATTCCAAAGCTGCAACAAATATTGGCATGTTTGGGTCACCAAAAATATGCCAACGCTCGTTTGGGAGGTATGCCAGAAGAGTATGAGGGGCCGTTTAGGACAAAATTTACGTTTTGTCTCTCACACACTACCAAAAACTCTTGCATACTCCAAAAAAGTAGCCACGCACACTCCAAAAAATTACGTTTTGTCTCTCACACACTACCAAAAACTCTCGCATACTCCAAAAAAGTAGCCACGCACACTCCAAAAAATTACGTTTTGTCCCTCACACACTACCAAAAACTCACGCATACTCCAAAAAAATAGCCTCGCATACTCAAAAAAATTACGTTTTGTCTCTCACACACTACCAAAAACTCTCGCATACTCAAAAAAATTACATTTTGTCTCTCACACACTACCAAAAACTCACGCATACTCAAAAAAATAGCCACGCACACTCAAAAATTACTCACGCACATTCAAAAAATACTCAAATTGCGTATACACACACTACTAAAATGTCACACACACACACACAAACGTTAACTTTCTCGCTCACATACACTACTACCAGCTCGCGCACATACACACAAACGTTAACTTTCTCGCTCACATACACTGCTAACAGCTCGCACATTCACAAACGTTAACTTTCTCGCACACATACACTGCTAACAGCTCGCACACACACAGACGTTTATCTCTCACATACACAAGACTAAAGTTGAACACACACACAGTACTAAGACTCGTTTTATGTATGTGTGAGAGCGAGACTTTTTATGAATGTGTGAGAGCGACACTCTTTTTGAATGTGTGAGAGTTGTCACGGAAGAGGCGGGGCATAATTTTTGGATCAAACTGCGCATGCGTAGATCCTAAACTATAAGTTTCGATTGTTGACTCACTGTATGTTCTATTACTTAGTATATTTGTGCTTTTAAATATATATAGAACGTTTAACTTTCTTGTAGATTAAATGTGCTATAGAAATAAATGAATCTGATTGATTGATTAAAAATAGCAAAATTGCTGTAGTACAATCTGTCCACTGGGTGCCAGTATTACAGGAATTATTAACCGGCGCCAACTAGTGCCGAAGAAGAAAGAGTTTGCTATACCGAACATGGCTAACTCTAATTCGAAACGAGAGAGAATTGGTCAGGCAGCTGCCATTTTAAACACCATTCTATCTTCTCCGGAGGCAACCAGCACTTTGACAGGCGCATTAAACGATTCAACGACTGCCCGCAGTGCTACAATCTGGCACCCAGTGGACAGATTGTACTACAGCAATTTTGCTATTTTTAATCAATCAATCAGATTCATTTATTTCTATAGCACATTTAATCTACAAGAAAGTTAAACGTTCTATATATATTTAAAAGCACAAATATACTAAGTAATAGAACATACAGTGAGTCAACAATCGAAACTTATAGTTTAGGATCTACGCATGCGCAGTTTGATCCAAAAATTATGCCCCGCCTCTTCCGTGACAACTCTCACACATTCAAAAAGAGTGTCGCTCTCACACATTCATAAAGAGTGTCGCTCTCACACATTCATAAAAAGTCTCGCTCTCACACATACATAAAACGAGTCTTAGTACTGTGTGTGTGTTCAACTTTAGTCTTGTGTATGTGAGAGATAAACGTCTGTGTGTGTGCGAGCTGTTAGCAGTGTATGTGTGCGAGAAAGTTAACGTTTGTGAATGTGCGAGCTGTTAGCAGTGTATGTGTGCGAGAAAGTTAACGTTTGTGTGTATGTGCGCGAGCTGGTAGTAGTGTATGTGAGCGAGAAAGTTAACGTTTGTGAATGTGCGAGCTGTTAGTACAGTGTATGTGAGCGAGCTGATAGTAGTGTATGTGAGCGAGAAAGTTAACGTTTGTGTGTGTGTGTGTGACATTTTAGTAGTGTGTGTATACGCAATTTGAGTATTTTTTGAATGTGCGTGAGTAATTTTTGAGTGTGCGTGGCTATTTTTTTGAGTATGCGTGAGTTTTTGGTAGTGTGTGAGAGACAAAATGTAATTTTTTTGAGTATGCGAGAGTTTTTGGTAGTGTGTGAGAGACAAAACGTAATTTTTTTGAGTATGCGAGAGTTTTTGGTAGTGTGTGAGAGACAAAACGTAATTTTTTTGAGTATGCGAGGCTATTTTTTTGGAGTATGCGTGAGTTTTTGGTAGTGTGTGAGGGACAAAACGTAATTTTTTGGAGTGTGCGAGGCTATTTTTTTGGAGTATGCGAGAGTTTTTGGTAGTGTGTGAGAGACAAAACGTAATTTTTTGGAGTGTGCGTGGCTACTTTTTTGGCGTATGCGAGAGTTTTTGGTAGTGTGTGAGAGACAAAACGTAATTTTTTGGAGTGTGCGTGGCTACTTTTTTGGAGTATGCGAGAGTTTTTGGTAGTGTGTGAGAGACAAAACGTAAATTTTGTCCTAAACGGCCCCTCATAGAAGAGTTTCATGTCCCAGCATTACAAATGTGCAAAGTTTTGCTGATCAGATGAGACCAACATTTCTGGTTTTTAGTAAACAACCAGGCTGAACTGGTGTAAGACCAAGGAAGAATGTGTGGAAAAGCATTTGCCTGCTGTGAAGTACGATGGAGGATCTGTGAGGATTTGTCTTTTGGCAAACACCAGGTAGAGCCATGAGCCGCTCTACCATCCAGACCTGATTGGTTGACTGCTGCAGAGATGGTTGTCCTTCTGGAAGGTTCTCCTCTCTTCACAGAGGAATGATGGAGCTCTGACAAAGTGACCATTGGGCTCCTGGTCACCGCCCTCACTAAGACCTAGTTACCATTGTCACTGATGACGGTGAGCAGTGCATAAACGAGCCTGATTGGCAGTATTAAGACCCTTCTCCTGACTCTGATTGGTTGTTTTTGACCGAGAGCGGTGTATGTCTTCAGATGACTATATTAGCACTGGGAGGAAGTGGAGGAGCTCTTGCTCTTTTCACATTTCATACCATACAGTCATTGCATGGTAACAGTTTTAAGAAATGCGTAAAAAAATCTATTTTTGTAAAAGTTCCATACCTGCTGTAAGCTGTAGAAACGTCTCCGGGAAGATCAGTGGAAAGAGCTTCATTTTGAGCTTCACCGAGGTGTTAAGCAAAGGCTGTGAATGTTTATGTAAATTAAATATTTTTTCTGTTTTTAATACATTTTCAAACAACTCAAAAACTTTCTTTTTACATGATCATCATTGGGTAAATATTTTAATACAATATTTTGTATTAATACAATATTGTTTTTTTTTTTAGAATATTTTTACAACTTTTTTTACATGTTTGAAAATGTTTACAATTTTTGCAACTTTTCACACATCAAATGTGCACCGTGAATACTAAAGTTGATCTGTTTATCTGTCGAATAGCTCCTGATCCTCCTGTAGAGAGAAAACCAATGAAGAAGTTCCCCAGAAAGCCCACAAGGGTCTCAACCACAGCCGCTACGACCACCACCACCACCACCACCACCACACGGCCCACGACAGCACCAACACCAACCACGACCAGACCCACAACTACCACCACCACCACGACCAAAGCTACAACCAGGAGAACCACCACCACCACGAGAAGACCCACCACCACCCAGAGACAGACCAGAGCCCAGACTACAGCCGTGTGGCTCCCGCCTTCCAGAACAACAGCTGTTCCTTACGATGACAACCACAGCGAGAGGTACCCGGCTAAAACCACCCCGACCGGAGACAACCGCACCGACAAGGACAACAGAGACTCTCATGGCCACAAGCTGGTGCCTGTTTCACACAAACCCACCAAGACGAAGTCCGCCAAGAAGAACGAGGCAGAGAAGGTAACGCTGTTAGCAACAGTTTAATTGTCCCGCGTTCCTTACGCCTCTCTTCAGGTCCGTAATCTCATTTTGTACTAAGGGTTACAAGTTTGTCCTTTCACCCCTCCGTTCATCCAGGCACTTGAACCATTAACAGCAGTTTTATTTCTATCTTTACACCGTATTAGAAATTATTATGCAAGTGATATTTTCTCAGATTTTCTTAAATGGTCAATGCAAATCGAGTCGAGCAAATCTCAATCTCGTTGTAATCTGTTGATGACAATGACAAATAAATCTTATCTTATCTTATCTTAAATGATGGTCAGTATAATTTTCAAGTCATGAACTATTACAGTATAAATCAAATTTTACTGAACAAAGCTCCCCATGCGAACAGTAGTTTTTCAAAAATAAAAAACTCAAAATTATTCCAAATTATTATGCACAGCAGATTTTCTAAACATTTTATGGATTATAAAGAACTGCATTCTTTGAATGTGCAGCAATAAGTGTTCACATGTACTAAAAACAAAAGCTATTTCAATCAAAAACATCTTAACAGACCAAGTAACATGTTAACATAAAACCTTCTTTGATATCACAGCACAATTCTTGATCCATTGAACTTGTGAGTTTGTGGAAAGTTTCTGCTTCAATTTCTCTGCAGGATGTCAGAAAATCTTCCCAGAGCTGCTGTTTTGATATGAACTGCATTCCACCCTCAGATCTTCTGCTTGAGGAAACTCCAAAGGTTCTCAATAGGGTTGAGGTCAGAGGTCAGAGGAGGATGGTGACCACACCATGAGTTTCTGCCCTTTTATGCCCATAGCAGCCAATGACACAGTGGTATTCCTTGCAGCATGAGATGGTGCATTGTGATGATGAAGATGATTTTGCTAAAGAAGCTCTTCTTTCTGAACCATGAAAGAAAGTGATCAGTCAGAAAGTTCATCTACTTTGCTGAGGTCATTTTCACACCTTCAGGGACTCTGAAGGGGCCGACCAATGATTCTCTCCCCATGATTTCAGCCCATAAAATGACTCCACCACCTCCTTGCTGACGTCACAGCCGTGTTAAAATGGGACGTGGTGGTCATCCACCACCAATCCACTACTGCGTCCATCTGGACCATCCAGGGTTGCACAGCAGTCATCAGTGAACAAGTCTGTCTGAAAATTAAACTTCATGTTCGGCTGGACCCACTGCGACCGTTTCTGCTTGTGAGCTCTGGTTAGGGGCCCAATAGTAGGTTGATGCACCTCAAGCCTCTGGAGGATCCTCCACCTTGAGGTTCCAGAGGCTCCAGCAGCTTCAAACAACTGTTTGCTGCTTTGTAAGGGCATTTTAACAGCTGCTCTCTTAATCTGATGAATTTGTCTAACAGAAACCTTCCTCATTCTGCCTTTATCTGTACAAACCCATCTTTGTTCTGAATCAGCCACAAATCTCTTCACAGTACGATAACGCTTCAGTTTTTGTTAAATATCTAATGTTTTCATACCTTGTTATTGGTCACTACACTATCTGATGATTTTCATCAGCAGAGATTCTTTCTCTTTCCCATATTGCTTGAAACCTGTGGCCTGCTTAATAATGTGGAACATCCTTCTTAAGCAGATTTCCTTTAATTGAGCTCACCAGACAAACTAATCAACCAGCTCTCTGAAATTAATTAGAGTGATTTAAAGAACCCTGACACACAATACCATCTAGAAATTTAATAGCACAACAAAATTTTTTATCTTTATGACACTTTAATCCAATTTACATAATAATTTGGAACACGGTGTATACATTATGGAGATAGTTATTAAACATGCGCAAAACTCGTGTTTGTATTTTCTAAAAACAATGGTGATACACATTTCTTTAATTTATTTTCTATCAATTCAAATAGACTTCTAACAGTGTAGTAGGCTCTGTTTGTCTACGGAAGCGCATTGCTATCACGCAGAAATTGTTTTTTTTCGAGCTCTATCACGTTTTAACAAGATACGTATCATGTTATAACGTGATAGCGCTTGAAATTTGTTTTTCCTGCGTGATAGCAATTCGCTTCGGTAGTTTGTCAGGTTTGTGCTGTCATAAAAAAAAACTCTGATGTAGCACAAAAACGAGAAACTGCTGTTGGCCTTTTTGTCAAAACAAAATAAGCTTAAATTCACTTCCAAAACTAATTTAATAACCATGTGATTAAGTACCTGTGTTGAGTCAGTAAGTGACGGTAGTAGAAACAAACATTAGCATCCAATTCCATTCCATTCCATCATGGAAAAATGATACAACATACTGTACATGTGCATAGATTTATTGCTATATGTGATTGTTTTAATTTGTTGTGGGTTTTTTCTATTACATACTGTAGATATACGGACATAAATATATGCTCAAATATAGACATACGTACAAAAAGACTCTCCCTTTCGTCATTCAAAGAAGCTATTTTGTATTTTATGGAAAGAATTTGAGCCCAAAGAGCCAAAAATGAGCCTGTTTTCCATGGAACAAGGCAGTCTGCTGCAAATTTATGTGCCGCTTTTCAGCAATCAATTGAGCATAACATTACAACCATCTGCTTAATAGTGAGTTGATGCAGCTTATACTAGCAAAACGACTCTGACCTGTTGGGGTATAACCTCCACTAAACCCCTGAAGGTGGTTTTGGAGCAAATCCTTCCTTGGATTCAACTTGTTTGATCAGAGTATCCCACAGATGCGTGATTGGATTGAGATTTGCCAATTGATAAACATCCCAGTTTCCTCAGCTGCTTCCACTGGGTCACCTACTGACCGTAGGCAGCCTTTTAAAGTTACCGAGGACATATTCAGACCGTTAAGCTAATGTGAATAAACAGAACGTGATCAGATCTACTTGATCCGCTACATTGGCTATCGTCACTATCCATGGTTTGCTCAAGTTCTGGGCAGACTTTTGATTTTTCAACCTCAACCTGGGTAAATTATCGTTATGGTTATCGTCATGGTAACAGCATGATTCCGTCTACAGGTGCCACCTAAAGACTACGAGGACAACTACGAACCTGGCCAGCCGATTCCGAGCGACCCAGAGGAGACGGAATCTGTCCCAGATGCCAGTCCGACCAAAAAAGTCAAAAGTAAACACGATAAGAAGAAGAGAAAGAATGGCATCAAGAAACCTGACAGGAGAGGAGAGAAACCCCGGAAAGAGGAGAAGAGGAAAAATGTAAGGAAGCTGACAAAGTACCCAGAAAAGCAGGAATACCCGAAACCCACAAAGAAGCCAACGCCCCCTCTCAAGGGCGCCCTGGCCTCCTTCCTGGACTACTTTGAGAACAGGAGGCGGCTGCTGGTGAGAGCATGACGCAACATTTACAGTCCAGTTATAGTACATTACCTCCCCTTCAGGCCCTAATGACAGGGGAACATATTGCACATAGATATTACTCTATGTCCATCAACATATTGCTACCTTCCATGTATCTTTTTTCAGCATCTTTGGGCCTTCTCTGTTTGGTTTATCGTATCGTTCATTACAGTTAACAGCCACTGCTGATGTCCTATTAGCCAAGAGAAAACAAAATAAGCTTAAATTGACTTCCAAAATTAATTTCATAACCATGAGTAGCCCTGTGATTAAGCACCTGTGTTGAGTCAGTAAGTGACGGCTGAAGCAGAAACAGACGTTAGCATCCACTGACCATGGGCATGGCGGCCATTTGGAGTTTGAGCTGTTAAGCTTTTATTTGAGCTGTTCTTTCACTCTGAGTGGAAAAATGATACAACACACAAGCGCATGGGTTTATTGCAATATGCAATTGTTTAAATTTGTTGCAGGTTTCCTTTTATTATACCTAGGCTAATGTATGGATATACTCAAATACAGACATACTCCAGCTAATAGTTACATGGGCGGTACTCTGTGAAATCGACTTTTTTGAGCTGTATCTCATGTCATAATGTTACTCCCTCATCAAAAACAGACCTGGAGTGTTGATTTGATCTTTTCAAGCATATTGGAGAAATCCTGTAATCTCCCATGGCAACCATTCATCTGTGGTAAACGTCTGGTTGGACCTAGCTCTACCTTCAAGGACCAAGCCTCTCCTCAGAGTTGCAGTTTCCAAGCTTCCACCTCACATAGCAGCTCTCCCCCACTCAGCTCCTTCAGACTAGCCAGCAGCAATTAGCAAACACCTGGTGGAACCGAGCATCTGCTGAGCTCAGTACAGGAGCTACAGTACTTCTCAATGAAAAGATGGTAAAAACATTGTTAAAGGGTTAATAGAGGAGCCATGTTGTGATGACTTCCTGAGGGCGGACTTTCTTAAAGAGGCAGAGGCCCCATTTCAAGGAGTTCAATAACAGTACATTTTTAAAGTCAGATTTTTAAGTCAAGAACTGAAGACAACATAGTTATGAAATGGGACAACATGGCTGGAAAATACACAATACGTTCCTTTTAAATGTGCTGATCTGGTAAAATAAATCTTCCCTTCATGTTTTAACATTAGACAAAAATAACAACAGATACAGTATATAGTAAGATTGCAAAAAGCAACACATCAGCCTCAGTTTAAAGAAATTCAACAAACAGTTGGGAAACATCCTCAGTAGCTCTTTTCTCAAAACCCTTCAAGGTTGGATGTAGAAGCCTTTTTGTCATCTTTTAGTATTTTATGAAAGCACCAGAGTGATGAGCGTAGCGTAGCAGTATGAGAGCAAGTTAGGTTGAGAAAGTGACTTAGAGGTGATATATGATTTGTGTTTTAATAATTTAAGATTGACGTGTTTAGGCCTGTCACGATAGCAAATTTTGCTGAACGATTAATTGTCTCAAAAATTATTGCGATAAACGATAATATTGTCTGAAGACCTTTTTACACTGATTTAATGGAAATGACGTAATAATGCATGCGATTTCCTGCCAAAGATAGATACACTTTATTTTCAAAATAATATTTAACACTGGAGCTGATAAACAAAATAAACAAAACAACCAAAAACAAAGATAAAATGGATTCTCAGTCTCCATTAACGAAAAAACGCACTTGAAAAAAAAACTAAACAACATAAAGCCAAAGTGGAAATAAATACTGCATTCAACCAAAAGAGTGCAGATTATGAAGTGTGTATATTATGTTGCCCTTCAGTAATAATTAGATTTAAATAGAGAAGATGGGCACATCGACTACATGATGCAATAGTTCACACTACATGATTTTTTGCTCCTATTTTTCCCCTTACAACAATCTTAGACATTTGGTCTTCCTAAGATTGTGGCTTGTGATTTCGTAACCGATCATCCTGTATTGTGTGGTGTGTTACGGTAGATCTTCGTTGCCGCTCCGATCTAAATCAGGGGTTTTCCCCAACTGGGATCTTTAACGCAGCCTGTTGAATGTGACAGGTAGCCAATCAGAAAGCGTGGATTCTCCTCCGAGCTTTCTGAGGGGAAATTACGGAGGGGAATCCCAAACAGCTGACACGGCCAACCCGAAGTCCAGCGGACATTGGAGATGATATGTGGAAACAACATTAATGTTTATTCAACATGCAATATAGAAATGACAAGAGGAGGAGTTGGAGCGAAATTGCTACCGTAGTTGATAAACCCCGTAACTTTTCAGCTGTTCTTCATTACCTGACGTAAATAGGTTATAATGATTTTCATTCCGTCAGAACTGACACTAGCCACACGCATTGCAGGTATATTGATTAATGCCCGGTTTTAAAATTAGTTAACTGAACTTGTGTACATTATTTTGTGCTCATTGTTGGACACCACACGGCAGGAACGAACCGTTATACCAAGGATTTCTGTCGGCTAATGTGTGACCTCAGGTTTTGAAAATGGACCGACAATCAGCCGACAGCTCTTAGATCGTGCAGGATAAGAAAGTGTGCACTGGGCATTACTCTAAGGACATGAGGAAGGGGGAGTCTATGAGAGCACCGGAGTTGAGCCTTTTTTCATTCAGTGTCATTAACAGAAAGAGAAAAAGGCTGGAAGAGACGATAATGCCGATAATTAAAATTAGGTTGATAGTTTTAATTTATCGTACGATTAATTGATTTATCGTTTATCGCAAAATGAAAATACTTTAACTGCAGGAAAAAAACAATGCTTTTCCCAAAAATGAACAAATGTAAAATTGACTGCTTTCACCTGCAATTCCCATCAAATCAACAGTTTCAATCAATCAATCAATCAATCAATCAATCAATCAATCAATCAATCAATCAATCAATCAATCAATCAATCAAGATTATTTGTTTAGCACATTTCAGCAGCAAGGTACTTTTAAAATGCTTTACATCACGAAAATATAGAAACATCATAAGCACAACATACTGCCAACAATTGTGAAAACCTTTAAGGAAGATTAATATTTTCAGTCAGACCTGAGAAGATCAGTTCGACTAAAAATAAACAAGTGGATAAGTTTCTCTAGACCTTGCTAGGACATTAGTCCTTTAATCCTACAAATGTTCTTCAGGTGAGAGAAGGCCGACTTTGGAACTGCCTTTATGTTTCTCTGAAGGTTCAGTTCTGTGTCCATCACCACATCCAGATTTCAGGCCCACTAACTATTTCCTGCCGACTTCAGTTTTGTTTTAAACCGTTTTGCAGTTCACAGATTTAACTGCACAATTTTACTGTTTTCCACTGTTGAATATTCAAATATTTGCTTTTACAGTGTAATTACGTTTTACTGACCGCGGGGGAGCAGGAAACACCTCTGGGCGTCATGGGGATCAGATTATCCACTCTTTTGCACTTCTGAAGTTCTAAAGCTTCACAGTTGCTCCAGTTTGTCCATAAATCCTCCTGCTTCAGCCCGGGCTGCACAGCAGAGTGCTAGCAGACTACATGTCTCCGTTTGGTAGCCAGTACGGATTCCTTATGGCAGCCCTGCTCTCAGCAGGGTGGGAAAACGTTCATACAGGTTAATGTAAGCACCTCCTCTGCAGCACAGGCTGCATGTGTGTTTTATGGCACATATATGTTACCCTAACCTAATCTGTCCCTCCCTACCTCCAGCTGATCACCTCCCCCAGTGAGGAGACCAGAATGTATGTCCAGCAGAGGGACGAGTACCTGGAGTCGGTGTGTGAGATGGCCATCAGGAAAGTTTCCATCATCACCATCTTTGGCTCCCTGACCAACTCCACCATGAAGATCGACCACTATCAGATAGGTGAGCTCTTCTAAATGGGATCCTGATTGTAATTAGAGTTAGCTACATTTTGGAGCATTAGCCCTTGTTAATGTGAAATGCAATTTTTTTTTCTGTTTGGTAGAGGTTCAAACTGGAACACAGAGGAGTTTTTGACTGTTTTAAAAAATATATTATTCAACTTGGAAGCAGTGTTGTTTTTAGGCGACCCTACAGTTTGCCTGTTTTTTACACCAATCATGTAGGAAGCATCTTTTAGCCCTGATGCAGTCTGTCCAAATTTAAAGGGGCAATATTGGATTTTCCAAGTATTCCATAACAAAATCAATGAACTACACTGCAAAAATACAAAATCTTACCAATTACTTTTGGTCTCGTTTCTAATACAAATATATTATTGTACTTGAAATAAGACAAAACTAACTTAAAACTAAGTTTTCAGCAAAATATATGCGCTGATTTTGAGCCAATAATTACTTAATAATGGTGAAAAAGTTCTAGTTCCACTGGTAGATTATTTCACTTATAGCAATTTTTGCCATAGTTTAAATGAAAAAATCTGCCAGCGGAACTAGAACTTGTTCATCTCATCAATATGAAGGAATTATTGACTTAAACTCAGTTATTTGTAAGTTAGTTTTATCTTTTTCTATATGTATTAAGATATTTGTGCTAAAAAATAGACCAAAAATACTTGTCAAGACTCTGTGTTTTTACAGTGTATGACTTAAGAGAAATTTGACTCCTCAATTTAATGCCTTAAAATCAGGCCTCTGTCTCTTTAAGAAACTCATGCTCTTTTCAACACTTTGCCTTTAGGAAGTCACTACAGCATCGCTCGTTTATAATCCCTCCCCTGCGACTCCCCCATGCAGCTCCTTCAGACTAGCCAGCAGAAATTAGCAGACACCTGTTGAGCTCATTATAGGAGCTACTTCTCAGTGAAATGCTGGTGAAAATTTTCATGTTGTGAAGACTTCCTGAAGGCAGAGCGTGGGAAAGAGCAGGTGCTTCTTAAAGAGACAGAGGCCCAATTTCCAGGCGTTAAATTATGAAGTCAAATTTTTATAAGTCATGTTTGATATATACAGCATTTTTATAATAACTGAGGGTAACATAGTTACCCGAGTGATCTGTAAAATGGCGCTATGTGGCTGGAAAACACCTTATACTGCCCTTTTAATAATTAGTTGACCTCTGAAGGTAACTACTAGATTTGTCTTCAGGGTACATCTTCTATATTACTTCATGAACTTTAACTAACAGTGTGAGACTTCGGTGGATGGGTTTCTGAAGTTCCGGTATTGCCAGGATGTAACTGTTTCGAGTCCAGAAGTTAGAAGTGAGCCGAGCCAGGCATCAGTGATCCTATCACACCCAAACAGCAGGTATCTGGGTCCTGTGGAGCGAACCAACCAGCTTCCCCATGTCAGAAATCCTTACAGCGGCGTAACTCTAACCGTCATATAAACTATCCCACTTTGTTTTTGAGGTGGAAAACCAATAAAACCTGGTTTGGAGGGATGTGCTGTGTCACTGGAGCTTGGGAAACCCCAGTCGTCCCAAACCCCCGGAGTCGGTCGCTCTGAGTTTGTTTCACGAGGAGCGAAGCCACTTTACGAGTCTGTCTCTCCTCGTGTCGACGAGGTTTTCATCCAGATGGAATGCGCTCACATCATCCTCCGCCCCCACCACTGATTCAGCTTAGCCGCACTTCCCTCCTTCCACTTCCAGCCCGGAGTGTCCCCGTGTTGTTTTGGAACGGCCGCGTTCTCAAGACTTACATCTGGTCATGCAGCTATTTTTGGAAAGAAAAAAAAAAGTCACCTTTCAATGTTGTTTTTAAAATGTCAGGATAAAAACCAGACGTAAGGCCTGGTGATCTAACATCTCCTGAGGCCCTATGTTTCTAGTTTTTAGTACAAACATTGTAATACGCTTGAAATAAGATGAAACTAACTCACAAGTAATTTTTCAGCAAAATATAGCAGCTGGTTTTAAACCAATAATTTCTTAATATTGATTTTTTTTAAAGTACTTGTTCCACTGGCAGATTAATTCACTCACTTAGGTTATTAGTAAAATAATCTGCCAGTTGAACTGGAACTTTTTCATAAATATTAAATAATTATTGACTTAAAACAAGCTCCAAGTTTCCCATTACAAATGTGCACAAATCTTTGTAAATATTCTACTAATGTAAAAAAAGAGGCTAATTTTCTTGCTTCCATTAAATAAGAAACCCAATTAAAATCACGAATATACGTCTGTTCATTCAATACGTCATGAAAAAACATGCTGTGCCGTTATCCTCCTTCCACTTCCTGTTGTCTTCTTCATGTTTTCCGCCAGTAGTAACTTCTGGTTGTTGATCAGGTGACTGGTGTGATGCGAAAAAAGTGTTTCTATTGCAGTTATACAAAATACACAAATGCGGCTGAAAAACCACTTCATTGAAAAAGTTTATTTTCGAAACGTCACATTACACCATTATAAAGTCATTTGAAATGCAGCTTATTTCTTGCTGAAAACTTGTCTTATTTCAAGTGTACTTAGATATTTGCTCTAGAAACTAGAGCAGAAATACTTGGTGAGATTTAGTGTTTTGGACACACACACACAGCCTGGTCTTTAGGTGTGTGTCCTCTGGACTTCAGTCCAGAGAGTCTGGACTCCTGTTGGGGTTGCTCACTACCCAACAGAGAGAGGCTCAGCCAGTCATCAAAACACGCCGTTCTGTGGTCTGTGTTTCATGTGCACATCTGGGACGGGACGGCTGATTAGAGGCCTGTATTTTACTTCGCAGGCCCGCAGCATGCCAGATGCAGTCCTCTTCATCTAATCCAGACGGATCCCACAGAATGAAAGCCGCTCTCTGTGGAGTTAGCGTGTGATTTACGCCGCAACCTCCCATCTGGCCGCCCCAGGCAGACACATCCTTTACTGCAACTTTGTTTTAAAGTCAGCAGTGGGAAATGTGCTTTTTTGGGATGTGTCGAAATGCCAAGTCATTTGACATCTTCTGACTGTAATCTGAAAAGTATTGACGCCGCTTTCGCATTTTCAGTTTGCCACAAACTTCGATATATTTAATTGGGAGTTCATGTGATGGACCAACACAAAGTGGAAAAATGAGTTTTCAAAACTCCCCCACTGTGAAAAATACTGGATACAAAGGAATGTCACACCTTTCAGACTTATCTTTGAAGGTCATTTTGAACTGTGTGCGTCTTTTATCTTCAAATTCATATTTTTGCCCAATGTATGTTGCCCCGTCCCATTAAAGTCCAATAAAATTCAGTGAAGTGGCTGTAATGTGGCAAAATGTGAAGAGGAGCGCGTAGGTTTGGAACGTTCTTTGAACACACCGTTTCAGGGTTTCTAATGGCTAAGAAACCCCGGAAACCCACAGCATCTGTCATCTCGTTCTTCAGAGAATGACAAACCCATGAAGGGTCTTCGTCAGGAGGACCTGGTCAACCAGGAGCTGATCACAGAGCTGAGGAAGGAGTTCGGGATGACGTACGATGAGTTCTACATGGTCCTCACCGACACCGACATGAGAGTCAAGGTGAGAACCCGATCTGCTAGGAACCTGCTAGCAGCAGATGGACAGCAGGTTGTTTCCGCAGTAACATCATGGAGGATGTTTTCTGTTTAATTCAGTGAATAACTACTCGATGACTTTTGGACCATAATAAATGCAACATTGACCAACACAATGGTCAATGTTGTATTGATGATTGATGATTTTAACGATGGCACTTGAGAAAATTTTACGTCTTATTGGTTTTCACAACTGTTGACTATTTGATGTTTTTTAAATTGGTTTTATGATGTGCAGCACTTTGAACTGCTGCGTTGAAAAAACGTGCTAAGCAAATAAACTTCACTGATTGATCGATACGTTTAAGTTTGAAGTTGTGACTTGGAAAAGTGAGGACAGTTGTAGATGTGTGAACGTTCTCAGTTCTTCATGTCCGCCACTCGTCTGCCGTCAGCCTCCATTTCCCCGCTTTTCTCTTTGAAGGTGACCTGGCCTCACACTGCCGGCACAGTAGCTCCACTCACACACTGTTTTAATTCACACGGCATGACATTTGCTCAGCAGCTGCGTGTATGTGTGTGGGGGGGTGTGTGCCAGAGTAAACCAGCTGGCTGTTTTTGGACAGACCCATCAAAGAGGGCAGTGTTCGCATCCTCTGCTGACAGAGGCAGAGACAGGGCTGCCTGTGGGCGTGCGAGGGAGACAGAGCGAGGCGGAGAGAGAGACAGAGAAAGGTGCGAAGGAGAACGGGCCGCGGCGCGAGTTCAGCAAGAGTCGCTCGCATTTTTCTACACGTGTTGTGATTCACCAAATCTTCTGTGTTTTCGCTGCTTCCCAGGAGTTACTGCGAAGAATGTTTGGAAGGTGGCAAAGCTCACTGCAAAGTCACAAACATGTTTCCCAAGCCTCAACTTAGAAGTTGAGAAGCCTTAGAAGCCATGTTTTATTTCATAGATTTGACTTCTGACCTTCTCATGTTTGTCTTCTGTTTTTTTTAAGCAGCAGTCCTACGAGGTCCCCATCGCCATGAAGGCGGTGTTTGACTACATTGACACCTTCTCCTCCCGAATCCGGGAGATGGAGCAGCAGAAGAGAGATGGAGTCGTCTGTAAGAAAGAGGACAAGCCCCGGTCGCTGGAAAACTTCCTGTCCAGGTGGGATTCGACAACGCAGAGCGCGCCGTACAACCATGTTACAGATTCCATCTGTTTTTGAGTCATCTCAGACAAGCTGAGGGGATTCAAAAATAACTTCTCATCAACCATTCATTGGGTGAAAAAGTCTGTCCTAACCAACATGCCACAGTATGAACAAGTAATTACCTCCTAAACTTAAAAGGGCAGTATTTTGTAATATCTACCTTTTTGCGCTTTACATCATGCTAATTGTTGCTAGGTAGCAGCAATTAGCAAACACCTGGTGGAACATCAGCTGAGCTCTTTATAGGAGCTACTTCTCAGTGAAACTCTAGTTAAAAACGTAGTTAAAGGGTTAATAGAGGAGCCATGTTGTGATGTTCCTGAAGGTGGAGTTTCAGAAAGAACAGGAGCTTCTTAAAGAGACAGAGACCCAATTTTATGCCGTTAAATTACAAAGTTATATTTGAGATATTTAGTCTTTTTACAACAACTGAAGGTAACAATTACTTGATTGATGTCACTCTATATGCTTAGAAAACAAATAACGATGGCCTCTTAACAGCGTTTATAGATTATTGCCTGACTTGTTGCTTGCTCACATCATTTAGTCTACTTCATGTTGCCTGAAAGTAGAAGGACCAGTCTGATTGAGATAAAAAAAAATTGTATTAACTCAGGTTATCTGTTTGATATAAAACTAGTTTGATGACCTGATATAAGTTTGGCAAATTTATTTACGGCTCTGTTTGTTGTTCTCTAATGCATGGCTAAGAATCAGAAGAGAACTTGTAAAGTTTTTCATTTTGTGAATTTACCAACTAGAAAGAACGTGTATTATGATGATTATTTTTAAGAGATTCGATGGAGGAAATGTTTAATTAAACAGCCGAAGTCCAAGAAGTTCAGCTGCCTGGGTGTAAAATCTGGGCAGGAAATCCAAACAAGGGTAGAACAATGTTCTCTTATTCAAGTTCTGTGTCAACAAGGCCCTTGTTGACACAGCCTCTGGTTAGAAGGTGATGCCTGAAAATTGTAGACAACTCTCAAAATGACCATGAAAAGATTGATACTAGCTGATCCACAGACATCTCTAAGGCTGAAGAGTCATCTATCGAAGTCTGTGGGGGTAATTCAGTTGTTTGATTCAGGTGTGTTGCAGTAGCATCTAAAACCAGAAGAATGGTTGGAGGCCCCTGTTTTAGACACTTCTGTGGTAAACTAAGCTTAACGGAACTATTAGCATGAACTGATCTGCTTGCCCGATATCTGATCTGGTTCCCCGATATCACGAAAGATCAAATTTTTCTTGATATTGCTCCAAGTATTAGAAAAGAAAATGAAGAGACATGATCTCTAAAGCAGAACCCTGAGGCACGCCACAGCCCAGAGGGACACTGCAAGGTAATACTGACCTAGATGGATGCAGAAGCTCTTGTTTGAAACAGAAAACATTCAGACTCTGTGCCTATGACACACACACACACCCACACACGCACACACACACACACACACACACACACACACACAAATCTAGAACTAGATAAAGAATAAAAAATGTTTTGCCACACTGGGAGAATGGAAGAAGAAATTTCAACCATAATAATAAAAACTTTTTTTATGACTGTTCTTGCATCAACTTTAACCGTGTTGATCAATTTATCATCCTGATCCACAGATAAACAAATATAACAAAGAACGTTGATCTAAGAGGTTGAATGTAAGATCCTGAGTGGTCAGGTCACGTTGCTCCTGTTTTTTCTCTGAGCAACAAATGGAACCAGATTTCATAGGTGCTTTGGTCAGAACATGGCAGACAGCAGCCGCCTGTCTGTACGCGTCCTGCACATGTTAAAAGTAGCACAAACCCCTGCAGTTTTTCAAGGCTAAATCAATGCTGTCACATGTTTTCGCGAGACGTCTGAAGCAGAAAGGCCGTCTTTTGTTCCCATGGCGACCGTGGAGAACGTTGGTTTTCCCGACTGCTGTGATGTGGCAGGTTTTCAGCCATAATTTGGGGTTGTCACCCTTCTGGAAGTAATTGTATGGGAATATGCAGAGTACATGCAGAAACTGCTTGTCTTGGCACCGAGCTTTCACTGCTGCACCAAAGTGCCACTTAAATTCAGGCGGAAATTTCCTTTGATTGCAGGTTCAGATGGAGACGTCGGCTGTTCATCATCTCCGCCCCCAGCGACGAGGAGTGGTCCTATCAGCAGCAGCTGTACGCCCTGAGCAGCCAGGCGTGCAATCTGGGTGAGCCGTCCGAAAGCAACCTGTCGCGTCAGCACGCTGTGTCTGACCAGTTCGCTCAGCGCTCTGAGGTCAGATGCCGAGTATATGGTCGAACCAGTCCAAAGAGGAGTAAGAAACAATCAGAATCTCAGAATATAGTTTATATGGAGCTAAATAGGGGCCATAAAGTTTGTTCAAAGGGAAAAATAAATTGAAGCTGGAAAAAAAAAACTTGAATCTGAAAAGTAGTTTTGAAAAAGAAAATTTCAGTTTCAGGATATTTTTTTTAAACATTGAAATCTTTATTTTCAGTTTCATTTTTTCTGTTTCAGAACACTTTTATTCCGTTTCAAAACTTTATAAACTTTATTTTTCAATTTCAAGATTATCTATCGATTTCAAATCTTTTTTTTTTTTTCAGTTTTAATTTCTTCTTTCTTTCGAACAAACTTTATGGCCCTAATTTAGCTCCATTGCTTTACCTACACAACTGTTCCAGAAGTCAGAAAAAATGTGCACGACGTTACGAGTGTTTGTCAGGCAGTGCACTTCTTTCCTAACTTGAATAAGTGGGTAACTATGGCTACATCCACACAGCAGGTCTCGATGCTCAATTCCAATTTTGTGCTGAATTCAGACGGTTTACGTCCCCAAAGCGACTGACATGTGCAGAAGAGTGTTGACCTTGATTGGCTCTCCATTCTTTGAACTACTGGGCATGCACAACTCATTTATCAGAGCAACGTTGGCTAAGAAAAGGTCAGCTTTTACCAACAAATTGTTGAGAGCCAACGCCTATTTTCATCCGCTTTGGGAACAAAGCATCATCAACAGCTACACAACGGGGAAGAACGTAGTAGCAAGATGGAGCGGCTGCTGTGTGCCGCTCTGTTTTCTGCCATCTTTGTTCTTTCTTTGTCTTCAGTATGACCGGCCCGCAGGGTGACATCACAGTTTACGCTAAAGTACCAGGTATTCCACAGAAACAGCTGGAAACAGACTCGGTGTTCTGGATCCTCGTTCTTCCGGTGGAAACCTGCGACAGTGGTTTAAAAGGCCCCAAAGTGTGGAAGCTAACTCCTCACGCATTCTGTGTTCTCTGAGAATAACCACAAAAAATTCAAAACGGAGGCTAGTTTTGAACAAAAAGAAACAAAACACAGTTTTTTCTTCCTCATAGATACACTCAGGAATAAATGGACCGCAATTCAAGCACAGTGAAGAAAATCTGCTGCTGAGCCTCCATATTCTTTTTCTTTTGCGGTTCAGCGCTAACGACTTAGCTAAGTATGTTAGCTAACGTCTTTTTTCCCCGCCTCCCTGAGATTTACCTGAAGATTCTGAGCCATTTTGAAATGAGATATAAAAAGGATAATTTTGTCTCCTAGTCATAAACAAATGGACTACAGTGAATCAACACCAACAAAGAGTTTTTTATTTAGTTTTCCGCCACGTTTGCTAGCTGTTAGCGTTTCCAGCTCCTGTGTACGATCTGCGCATTTAGAGGGAGAGAAAATTCAAAGCCGAGATTAAATTCAAACTGGAAACAAAGATTTATCTTTTATTTTCTTCCATGGATACACTCACATTTACAGCAATATAGTCACAACACTTTAATCTGTCTTTTCTTTACTGCATTCCTTCGTAGCACGCAACAATAAGTTGTTAAAAATGCTCAAATTTATGGACATGTCTTAAGTTTTGCAAGCTCATCTATCTACTTAAATAAAAACAATGAGGTTATTTATTAAATCCAAATGGTGAAACTTAATCAAAAACACTTTTTTGCTTCCTGGTATGATTTACCTCATCCAGCGATGTGTGTGGTCACACTCTACCAAAGCGTTATGGATTTTTATAAATACACAAATAAATTCCTCATGTGTGAGAAATGAATGACACAAACTTTTTCTGTTTGCTGTAAATCTCAGATATGAAGCCCATATTTCTGGTGGATGGGTGCAGTGTGTGTGTGTGTGTGTGTGTGTGTGTGTGTGTGTGTGTGTGTGTGTGTGGGTGTGTGTGTGTGTGTGTGTTAACGTATTCGCTCGCAAAAAGATCCCAGATGATGAAATTGACACCGAGCTGTTCTCTTCTTTTCTCTCTTTAATGCTTACAAGTCTTTTTTCGTTCTCCCTTCCTCTGGCAGGAGTCCTGTCCAGAACGCCCGTTGCTCAACCTTTCCACTGCTGTTTAAAAGTTATTACTGCCGTTTATGTCAAAACTTTGTGAACGTGAACAATCTTGACGGGTCTGACAGGAATATGGCTGATAAATGTAAACCGGACAGACCCTTGGATAGCTCCACTGGTCTGTAAAAACAGATTTTCAGGGTTTCACATCCTGGTCGCTTCAACTCTTATGAAAATTTAAGAGTGATGTCATTAACCCACAACTTTCTCTTTTTTTATTATTATTTCTGATACATAAGTGGAGTCAGAACATCGATTATTATATCACTTTTATTACTTTTACTACTGTTCATTTTTAGGACTATCCAAACAGCACTCCTGTACAACTTGAAGAATTTAACCTTATAACCAGCGGTCAGACCCAACGTGACGCTTATTGCTGGGAGATTTTATTTCTTATGTTACCATGGTGATAACTTCTTTCGGTAGAGTATCAGCAGATGACAGCTAATGGGTGAGTATCGCTAATATGGTGGGTATAAAACATCCTGCCGCTCATTTTCGCACCTGTAAAAATAGACTAAAACTTCATAATGAAGAATTTAGGACTGCAGCTAACAATTAGTCTAGTTATTGATTAATCTATCAAATATTTGGACAAATAATTGATTAATCAAAGATGGAGAAAAATCGGCACATTCTCAGTGTAGGTCATTTAAGTTTTTCATACAATATTTGAAATACATTAAAAGACCATTCCAATTGGTGCATTTTTACGGTGAACAGAAACTAAAGAAAAGTTTATAAATGGCTGGACGGTTAGCGTTGCAGACTCTTGGTCAAGGCTGTCTGCTAAGATTTAAAGAACAATTTCATGTTTCTAACAAACGAAGACGTGAAGAAAGTTCCCTACAGTAGATACTTACTGCTGTAATGCAATAATGTCTGAATGAAACTGTCTTAAAAAGCAGAATTGTCTGTTTCAAGGTTGTCCTAAGAGTTCAGAGCATTTTCTTCTAGGCTTTGTTGGTCACCCAAAAGAATTAAACAGTGATAGCGTATTGTTGCTTCATGGCAATATCACTGAAAAACATGATGTGTGATTAAAGAAAAGCCGCACATGGTTTTTTATCAGCAGCTTCCTGCTCAGCTACATCAGGACTTTTTCCTTCCTCGTGTGTTGATCTTTGCCATGTTGGAACCCGGAGCGGTTCTCTTCCCCAGCGCCCCCAAGCCCCCACCCCACCTCCAAACTACCTCCACCTCTCCTGGGAGGTTTCATCCTGCTGTTTAGCGTTGGCGCTCACCAAGCGAAGCCAGCATTCTCTCGCGGCTCTCCCACTTTAGAGGAAACAATTTGTTGGCAGGATTTTCCAGACCACCTCCGAGTTCTCCTCCCTTCACATAAAGAACGGCCGTTTCGGGAGGTTCGTTCCAGGAACAAACAGCCGGAGAGCCGTCGGTTCGCATCAGCAGAAAGGCGGATGAACGTGACACAGATGGATGCAGCTTCTCCCTCACCTTATGTTGCATTTATTGTGTTTACTGTGATGTTTCAGGTCTGAGGCACATCGCCATCCTGAAGCTGGTCGGTACGGAGCTGCCAGACATGGGCGGAGTCCTGGAACTTTATCCCATCAATGGTAAGAGCTTTATTGTTTAAAATGACATTTTCATAACAGCATGGTCCTCACATGCTTTTGTTATTGCAGGATATGGCAAAGTACAATCATCATCCACACAAACTAATAAAGATACGAGAAAATTAACATCATTTGACAGAAACTCACTCAGTTGCTAACGCAAATCATTTTTGCAGAAATAATAGATTTCTGTAATAATTTAATAAATGTTTCAATGGACCGTTGAAACACCAAATTGAGTGTGGCAAACGGCCGAATATTGCATATTGGAATAAGCAGGGATTATAATGAACAACCACCACAGAAAAATATTTAGGAATAACTTTCCTAAATATCAGGCTTTTGAGGTTTTATACCAAAAGCCAGTCAGATTTCATCATTGTAATATTTCTGCTAAATTTGTTACTCTAGGCTTTTCCGATTGTATAGATTTAATTGTTCTTAAATTGATCTTCAAATGCTTAAATGGACTTGAACTCAAACCATTAAGCAGCTGTATACAGAAGCTGCAGGGCTACGGCGGATCTCCCAGAGTGGTTTTAAGCAGAAACTTGCTTAAAGCCACTCTGAGCAAAAGCTTTTTTTTTTTTTTTTGCTCAAAGTTTTCTCTCTGTGAGAGGATCTATAATTTGGATGGAGCTTCATCTCTTTGATAGCTGGTCTCACATTCATCTCTACAATACTTCAGTTCTAAAAGAGTTTATGAGAATAGTTGACGACCCCCTGCTGGGAGGCCCACAGTCTAATAATTGAAGCTCGCACCACGTTAAGGATGACTCTGGATCTGACTTTCATTCACAGAGTTTTGTTGGGGGTTTTTTGAGAGAGACAGAGAGAGAATGGGTGAAACTCAAAAGCACATTGAGAGAGCAGTAATTCTAGAAAAGTGCAGTATGTTTTATATACAGGAGCTCTCAGCTGATTCATTAGAAACTTCAGATTTAAGGCAACACAACTGGAAAAGGTTTTCAAGTTAAATGTGAGATTCTCTGTAGGATAATGATAATGATACCAAACACAGAACCAGATCTGCCACAGAATGTTTTGACTTAAATCGATAATTAGTGAACGTGTACCTTGGCGTGGGGCCAGTAGTGTCTGATAAACTGATTCCAGATGGTCTGGAGGAGAAACCGGCCCTGAACAGGCCACACTTGATCCACACCATTACTCTCAGTTAGCGCACACTGGATGAGTCACACTGATGGGCTCCAAGACAGAACAGATCAGTGGAACAAAACTGAGAGGGTACAAAGTGCTACTAATGCTTTTAAACCGTTTGAGAACATGCGTCAAACTCACGGCCTGGGGCCCAAAGATGGCCATTCAAAGCTTTTTATGTGGCCCTCTGGAGTACAGAGGGTCACATAAATAGCAGAGAATTCAAGATAGCAGATGTCTGCTTAAATATTACTGTATCAATCAAACCAAAGCACTTTTCCTGTTTTTTGCGATTACACGACCAGGCAAATTGACGCAAAATCAACAAACCGACTCACTTTTTTGCACTAACACATACTTGTGAGTTTATTACAACTTTTCCACGATGGTGAAAGACACTTGGTTTAAGTGATGCTAACTCCCACCTGCGGGTGGCAGTATATCTTGCTTCTACTAAACTGCTTCCTCAGCTTTAATTGATTCCAAGTTATAGTAAATGATTGATGATGTTGAAAAAATCACATGTACTGCCATGCATAAGGACAAATATCACAAAATTTCTTGCAAATATTTCTAAATTAGCTTCACAAAATCAGTTATTTTAATTGGAAAAAATCTGAAACAATAAAATCCTGGAGGGGCTCACTGTGAAAAGATGTTCAATATAATTTAATTTTAAGAAGTACTAATAGAAAGCAGACACAGCTGTTTATTAATATATTAGCAGTTTGTTAATGGGTTTGATCAATGTTGTTTTGTTTTAGAAAGTGGCTCTAATATGATTTAGCTAAGATAAATAGACGTTTGGTTCTTTTGGCTCTAAGCTAAACATAACTGGCTAATTCCACTTGGTGCAGCAGTGGCTGAGGAAGTAGGAGATCGTTATGTATGAAGTGGGCTGCTGGTCCAAACCGTCCGCCTCAGTTGACATGTACATGGGCGAGACACCTCACCCGCCTTTCCGGTGGCGCTAATAGAGTAGCAACCCTGCTTCTAGAAAAATCAAAGAATGTTGACATCATGGTGAAAGTAAATTGCGTTGTCTTACTACAATAGTACACTAAACTTTACACTTTTCATCCCAAAGCACATGCAACAAATGTAGCACGATGTGTCATTAGAGGTACATACATAGCATGTACATGATAGGATTTGTTGCTTTTAGTTTCTCCGCTTCTGACCTCACATAAAGTAGATAACTAGACCAAAATATGTGGCAAGATAGGAAACAGTGTGGCAGCAACTTAAGTTCAAACCAGTCATGCTTCTTCCTAGGCACAATACCAAACAGAGACCCTTGCAAAGGCTGGCATTTCATTTCTATATCTCATTTGTAACCGTTATCCGTAGTCAAAATAGCTTGGTTTTAGCTAGCTGTTTCTACAAATGTGAGTCAATGTGAGATATTACAGAGATGGAGGTGGTAGGAGTTTGTCTTGTAAGGAGTTTCGGGGTTCGAGCCCCCAAACTCCTTACAAGACTACACCGACTTGCTGGCGGTGCCAATTGAGTAGTAACCTTGCTTTTCCATTTACAGAGGCCCCGGTGGCATGGCAAACTCATTTCGGTCAGACTGCTCCAGGGAGGCTGTGGCTACTATCCAATGGATTGCCACCATCAGTGTGTGAATGTAGTGTGAAACTCTTTGTAAATGGTCTCTAAAATGCAATTGTAGAGACCATTTACTTTAGACACTAAAGTCAAAATTTTGCTTGCTGGAGTCCGGGATAAGTTGAAGGTCCAGGGAATGTCAAAGGAATCTGTAAAATCACAAAGGGAAACGCCTGATGCCCACAGTTATAGCCACCCTCAAGAATGAGCTGTGCGATGGTGATATGTTATGTTTCATTTCATACTGTATATTATTGTTTACATAGTTGTTGGTTGTTATTGTCTACTTAGCGATGGGAGTGCAGAGGTTTATGGAAAAGAATTTCCCCTTGGGGATAATAAAGTCTAGAAAAGTGTAAGTCTAAAGATAATTATGTCTTTGGACCCTGTTGAAAGAAATCCTCCTCTAGATACCGTCTAACTCTCCATTGGATGTTTCCTCTGCTCAGGCAGTGCTACAGTGGAGCGTGAAGGGCTCTCCGCCACCCTGGTGAAGGACATGAGGAACTACTTCCAAATCAGCCCAGAATACTTCTCCATGCTGCTTGTGGGGAAAGACGGCAACGTGAAGTCCTGGTACCCCTCGCCCATGTGGTCCATGGCTATAATCTATGACCTGGTGGACTCCATGCAGCTTCGCAGACAGGAGATGGCCATCCAGCAGTCGCTTGGCATGCGCTGCCCTGAAGACGAGTACGGCGGATACGGCTACCATCAACACGGCTATGAACACGGTTACCAGGAAGGCTATCACCAGGGTTACGGATATTAAGCCGATTAACGTCAATTGTGTTACTGGTCCTCTTATATCCTTTCATGAAGTTTTATAGCCATCTTACACATGGTAGTCAGGGACGTAGTCTTTTGAAATATTTTGTAGCACTTAAAAGAAACTCCTGAGCTCCATTCACGTACTCACTTCAATCACGTACAGCACATCGTGCCACCAGGTGCAGGCCGTGGACTTTTATTCAGTCAGAGGTTGGAGGTTTTTTTGTATTTGTCACTTTCCAGCATCAAGCGTGTATAATCACCTACCACCTTTACTTACTTTGTCGAAGTTACATTTTCATATTTTCAGTACAAATCTTTTTTTTTTGTAGATAATGAGCTTGAATATGTATTTATTGGAAATCTGTGGCATCTAAAGTGCAATTACCGACCTTTGTTCAAATCTGTTACATTATTTCCCTTCTGTAAAGTCTACGTTGCTCTACAATGTTCCTATTTATGTTATGCTAGCAAATATGATGAATAAAAATGTTTTTACTACTGGTGCAGTAAACTGAATGACTTTTAGAAAACATGTTTTCACTCACACACAGGATTATGATATTCACCATCACGACCATATAATTGCGCAAACTGGAATTATGAAAATAAATGTATTTTATGTAAACATGTCAAGATGTGCGAATCAACCTCAAGATGAAACTAGATGACCTTGTGAGGGCGCTGCCTGAAGCTGGAAAGAGCTTCATTATCCACCGGCAGTGAAATGAATTTTGTCCCTAACCATCAAAGAGGAAGCCATTTAACCAAAAAAAACAAAACATAAAAAAACCAGATTTAAGAAAAGCCTCAATCTTGTGTCCTGTGATCTGACAAAACTAAAATGAAAACAAATTGCTTGGCCATAATGACCAGAGATAGCAATCCCAACTGTAAAGTACAGGGCAGGGAAAGGGTTTGTGGATGTTTTGGAAGCAGGAAGCGACCATGTTTAGCTGAGTCATTTCAAATTTTTACTGCCTGGTTCAGAGAAACTTGGTTTAAAAGTTGGTTTTATAATGTAAAAGTAGCATCCTAACTGATTTATATCCCTTCAGTAACATGAATATTGAGGAAAGAGGGTTATATTTATATGCCAGAAAAACAAATCAACTCTTTATACACCAAAAAAGCAATTGAAGGACATGAAACTTAATTGTTTATTGACTGTAATTTTAGCTCACAATTTTTAAAGTGATGAATCATGATCATGAATTACTGAAGCTTTTCTGGGTGAGCTGTGCACACAGCAACGTCTTAAGGAGTACCACCCCCTACTGGCTTGATTTGGTAAGGCGCCAATGGGAAAATCTGAAAGACGACATGTTCTAAAGCTGTGAGCAAATTAAAATGCTTAAAATAATTTATCTAATTATAAACCCGGGTTGAGAAGATTGTTTTGTTTGTTCTTCAAACATAAAACTGATTTTTTTTTCTTTAAAACAAAGAATTAACACAAAAATTCCACTGTGCTTCAGCAAGTTTCTTTTAACAAAACAAATTATTTCACAATAAATGACATACATATTTCAAAGGCATCAACAATATTAAGAGAAAGATAAATTTTATAGAATTTCACAATTTAATCCACCAAATGAACATTAATGGTCAAGCTGCAGCAGATTTGAAGCAGATTCATTGAACGCTCTCAGATCAGATATACATAAAATGTAAAGGCAGAGTTCTGCTCCACATGTGAGCACACAGAAATTTGATGAACTGGAACGCTTTTGCTTCATTTTTCACGTCAAGAAATTTTGGGGAACAGGAACGTTTTTGTGCTTTTATTGGTAAATGAGGATTTTGTGTCCAACTCATTGTATTCTCTAATGTCTGCACTGTTAAAGATTCACTCGCTTTCAGCATAACAAATACTGGAAAAAAAATGAAATTGGCAGCTTGTCCTTAATTTCTAATTAAACTGCCAAAGAATTTGAGCATTTGGGCTCATAGCACAATAAAATAGAATTTCCAAACAAGTAGTTGATTCTTAATCATGTGGTGACATCGTGGGAACAGTAAGGGGCCCCATCCTGATGCAGCAGAAATCCAAATTCCACACCTTTGATCCCAATATACACGCTGATTATTCAGAAAATTCAAGGCAGAAAATGTAAAAAGTGGGACAAACTTGATGTTCCACCAAGTCCCCTTCACTTCTTCACATTTAGACCCACATAACGCGTGGTTTCATTAGGCCGGCAAACAAAGCAAGATGGCCATCTGATGAAAAATGTAGAACTTTGTTCCATTGCTTCCTGTTTTTCACTTCCCTTTTTTTCCCTTTTTATGATTCCCTACAGAGCCACCAATGACTCGACTCAGCATGAACTGATTAAAACCTACAATGTACATCACAGGATTAAACCATAGATCATTAAATAACTTTTCCATATGTCAAAAGTCCAAAGTCTTATAGGATCTCAATCCCAGCTCATGATTGGCTCAACAGCTGGAGGCATTACAGGAATATTTACACAGAAAACCTGTTAATGATCCTTAAATGCTGTTCAATTTGTTTTTTAAGTCTCACTCCTGTGTCACAACATTAAACAGCAGCATTCATGTACAAATAGGCACGTTTCAGAATGTGAATTAGAACCTCAAGCTCAGCGCCGTTTTTCACCGTTATTCAGTTCAAATGTAACAGACAGAGATCCTGCCGAGGGACGAGGTTCAGACTTCTGAGTAGAGCAGCTTTAGCAGCGGTTTATCCTCCGAACTCGAGAATTTACAGAGACTCTTCATCAGACTCGCTGTCGGTGTTGGTTTTGGTGAGGAGCTCCAGCTCCTCGCCGTCCTACAGCAGCAGGAACACACAGAGGACAGGATGTGTTTAGACACTCATCTCACTGGATCCACACGGCGTAAACTATGCAGTGGTTTCTTGATGAATCATTTCAAAAACTTTTACCCTTTTAATCTGACATATTCTGTACAGTTCAGTGCATAAACTATTGAGGAAATAGGAAAAAATAACTAAATTGGGGCTCTGTCTCTAAGAAGCTCCTGCTCTTCCTGAAGCTCTGCCTTCAGGAAGTCATCACAACATGGCTCCTCTATTAACCCTTTAACAATGTTTTTACCAGCATTGCACTGAGAAGTAGCTCCTATAATGAGCTCAGCTGATGCTCAGTTAAACCAGGTGTTTGCTAATTGCTGTTGGCTAGTCTGAAGGAGCTGATTGGAGGAGAACTGTCCTGTGATATGGAAGCTTGGAAACTGCAGCTCAGAGGAGGAGCTTCGTCTCTAAAGCTGAGCTAGCCCACCCAGGTGTTTTGCACAGCTGAATGGTTGCCATGGAGACTAAAGGATTTCTCAACATGCATGAAAGAATCAAAGTAACACTCCATGAATGTTTTTAATGAAGGAATAACAATATAACATGATATAAAGCTCAAAAAAGTCCATTTTTACATAAAGTTGCTTTCTTAAAAGCTTTTTTCTTCTTTATCACCGTTCCACTATTGGTCATGGGTTGTTGTTTTTTTTCACTAACATTTGTCAAAATCTTTTAAACCACAAACTAAATCCTGCCACCACCACATTTCACATCATGCATGGTGTTGCTTTGGTGATTATTTATTTATTATTTTACGCTAAATATATCTTTTGGAATTCAGATATTTCAGATTTAGTTTAATCAAACCATAACTCTTAAACTCAGAATGTTTTTAGGCTGCTTTCTCGTTGTGACTTTAACTAGTTTCCGTTTTGTCTTTGTCCATTTCTCAGTGATTTCCCCCCTGTTGAACGTTTTCTCGTCTTTTAACAAAGGTAATAATAACAGATTTTACTTTTAATGCCCTTTAAGTCTTGAGATCTCAAAGGGCTACGAAGGCCTAATAAATTAAATAAACAATTACAATGGATAAAAATAATTTCAAAAAAATGTAGTAAATGAAAGAGATTAAAACAAATGTCTAAGAAATGTTGGTAAAGGTGTAAAACCTACTTCTCTGTATGTTTTAGACCTTTCTCGTGGCTAATTGCTCAGACTCCACTCAGTTGTGAAAAGCTTTGGCTCAAAGTGTTTGAGCGTGTAGCTGCCTGCTGACCTGAGGCGAGCTGCTTACCCCTCTGGACCTCTCGAACACCTCTCCGTTGATGACCCGCAGCTTCTCCTGCTGCAGGCTGTACTCGGGGTCTCTGGGCCGGCTGGCGTTGTAGATGAAGATGGACAGCAGGACCATGGGCGCCTGCAGGAAGAAGTCCAGCGACGGCCGGAAGTCGAACAGGAAGAGGGAGAAGCCGGTGACCAGAACGGTGGTGATCTGGCCTGTCAGCACGTGGAACATGTTGTCTCTGAACTTCAGGATGAAGGCGACAGACAAGCCCAGAGCGGCTGAGGAGAGAAGAGGGAGGAGCAGGAGAAGGAGGGGAGGAAGAGGAGAACCAGAGGCTCATTGGTAAAGGTGAAGAAAACAAATTGATACTATTGAGAAATGCAATTCCTAGTCCTGGAAATTGTCATTGATGCTCATATTTGGGAGTATATTGCATATCGAATTATGCGTCCACTTTGATAATGTATGTATTTTGAATTATTCTTTTATATTTTTCATGTAAGAAAAAGCCATGAAGCTAAACTAACCTAATAATGGTAAATTACAGTAATTTACAGAATTTTATTAACAAATCTATTTTTGGTTAAATATAAACTGATGAAATTTCATACAATTGACATAATAATAACTGTTTTAAATAAATCTTCTATTTGTTCACACTCTTGTCAGTCACATAATTTAAACAGAATTTCGAGAATGGAAAAGTTGGTTTCTGAAATAAAAAAAATAGCTTCTGAATCGAAAATTGTTTCTGAATCAAAACTTGTTTCAGTTGAATTGTGACCCTAAAAATCAGAATTGAATCTCTAGACACTGGCAGATCAGCATCTCTGCTCGTTAGCGCTGCAGCAGTAGCAGCATCACCCATCAGTCCTCACCAGTGACCAGCACCAGGGCCAGTGAGTAGACGTTGTGTCCGTGGAGGAGGCCACAGTGGATGGTGAGTCCTCTCGCCTCGCTGCTGAGCCCCAGAGTCAGAGCGTTGAACACCACACCAAACACATACCTGCAGACAGCAGGCGGCCGGGTGAGAACAACCACAACACACACACCACAACACACACACTGCGTTCCTGCGGTTCAGCGTTTCCTCACAGTTTGCTGTTCTGAATGAAGATGCTCTCTGTGAGCTGGTCTCCCTCTTTCAGGATCTTCTCGTTGTAGATGTTGGCCATGGCGGAAATGAAGCACTGCAGCAGCAGCAGGACGTGACCCACGCCCAAAGTCTGCAGCTTCTCCACCATCCGGTCCCTCCAGGCCTGACCGGGCAGAGACGACGTCCACGACTTGGAGGCGCTGCCGAGCAACCAACGACACTCTCACCACAGGAGTACAAGCCCTGGAGACGGTGGCCCCATGCTCTCTCGGGTCTTTTCTCAGTCAAGAAACGATCCATTTACTGGTCCATCTATGATGGCTACCAGAGCCTCCCTCAGAACCCCTGCTAAGGCCGGTGGTGGGGGCTATTGGGGTTTTTGTGTTAAAAAATGTTAAAAGTTACAAAATTTTGAGTCACATAAGCAGGAATTGTAGTTTTGAAATAGTGTGTGAAGTCAACAGGCAGATGCAGGGACGGTGCAATTGGTGTATCAGCTATAAATCCAGCTTAATCTGTCTTTACTGTCAATGTTACTGGTGTATAAAAACTCCCATTTAAAATAAACAAATGACTCTTAACCTGGTGGGGAGGCAAGTAAAGCCTGGTGGCCCTCCAGGCTTATAATACACTAGATAATATAATGCACTTTATAATACAGGGAAAACCTGGGCTGCCATTTCTGAATGAAACAGATCAATCAGTAATTGCTTTTAGTTATGCTGCTACTTAAGTGTATTTCCCCTGCAGATTGAATAGAACTACTGTTTCCTCTATTGGGTTACTTCATGTGACTCAGTCACCTGCTTCCAACGTCATGTGGGAATACCTCCTTCTGTATTTAACCGCCCTGTGGGATCAGTAAAGTATATGTTTTTAGCTCAGATTATTATTTTTTGCTTCCAATCGATCAAATCCTTTCTCGTTTGTCCCTCTTCAGTGAAACGTTCTGTATTAAATCAGAGTGACGTTACCTGCTGTTTTTCATCTGCTCCAGGAGCTGGGTGTAGAGGATGCAGGAGTTGGACGGGGTGGAGAGCGGGTTTGAGTGAAGGGCTGGCACTGCTATGGAGCTCTGGCTGCCCCCTGATCCCGTTGTCAAGGAGACGATGGCCAGGAAGAGGATAACTAAAGAAGCCCACTGAACCCAGGACAGGCGTCTCCTGACGGAAAAACCAAACATGTCCGTCTGAAGCTGAAGCTTTCCATCATAATGGTTTTATTCCACTGGGACGACAGCTGGTCAGTCTGAAGATGCTCAACACAAGATTAAGAGAAATCTACAGCATCCTTTGTGCTGTAGATTGGTAAGATCAGGCTTCACTAGCTCTAATTTAAGACTTTTTAAGACCTTTTAAAGGCTGTTATGAATGTAGTTTAATACCTGCATCATGACAGAAATGTGCAAAAAAAAAAAAAATCAGATTATATAAAATTATTTTCTAGGGAGCTTTAGCCACACCAGGGCACCAAAACTGTGTCGTTTCTGGATAAAATTGCCCTTAGATATAATAGACACAAAGAGTCTAGCTAGCTAGCTACAGGGTATCTGCAGGTTTCAGTCTGTCAAATTTAAGACTTTTTAAAACTTTTTTAATGCCAGCTTGAAATTTAAGACAGAAAAAACTATAAATATAACAGCTGATGAGGAAATTCTGCTGTATTATAATCATACTAATAAAAACAGACATTTCTGAGGTTTGTGGCTCTTGGCAGCGGATTTGTGTTTTTCATGCTGCATATGGCTCTATAGCCATAGTGCCTGGCTGAAAAGTTTTTTTTCTTTTGCGCAGAATGTGTCTAACCACCAACCAGTCCCCCACTGCGTGCTGTGGTGGCGCAGGGGGTTAGCACGTCCCATGTTTGGAGGCCTTAGTCCTCGACGCGGACGTTGCGGGTTCGACTCCCGGTCCCGACGACCTTTACCGCATGTCTTCCCCCCTCTCCTTCCCTGTTTCCTGTCAGCCTACTGTAGAAAAAATACGAGCCACTAGCGCCGTAAAAAGCTCTTCGGAGAAAAAAATGGAAAAAAAAAAAGAAAAAAAAAAAAAAGAACTGAACCAGTGGCAAAAATGAATGTCGTCCATTTAAATGGTGATAAAGCTGCAAATACGCATGACAGGTGCAAAACAGCTAGCTGGCTATCAAAGGTATGTTGGCAACTACTTTTGGACAAATGTAAGTTGCCCTAATCTACGGAAGAGGATTAGGTCCACCAAAAAAAAAACAAAAGAATTCTGAGATTATAGTCAGAATTCTGACTTTCTGACTTTAATCTCAGAAATTTGACTTTAATCTCAGAATTCTGACTTTAATCTCAGAATTCTTTTTTTTTTTTTTTTGGTGGCCCTAATCCTCTTCCGTACTAATCTGACAACTTACATTTTGTAATGAATTTAGGAGGTTTTAAGGCCTTAAATTTAGACAGTAATTTAAGGTTTTTTAAGGCTACGCAGACACCTTTCATAGGTCACCAATAGTGCATGAATGCAAGAATGCCTTTTGTCTCTGAATTAATATTCACATCTTAGAGTAGGAATGAACAGGGAAATGCTGAGTTGAGCCACTTACTTTAAAACAAGTCTAAAGAGAACAGCTGTGGTCAGGATGACAAAGTTGGAGAACAGCACTGCCATGGCCTGGAACAACAAGAGAAACAGCAGAGTCACTGCAGGTCACGGAGCAGAATGACAAACCAAGACCTTCAGAAAGAAAAGAATGAAGGATCGAGGTCTGACATACAGGAGGAACTCTGGCTTTACTCCACAAATAATCACACTGAATACCTGAGAAAAGGTTCCTTGGCCTGTATGATGCCGTTTGTTCACTAATGTTTTCTAAAGAACCTCTGAGTTCAGAAACAAGCTGGATTTACAGAGACTAAAATATGCACAGCTGGGTTTACATATTGCTGAGGCCAATTGGATGAAATTCATTTTATTTAGGGGTGTTGGAGTGCAAGTGGGCTGGCTAAAAAGACACTTCTTTAAAGATTTTTATTGTAGAAAAGCAATAATTTGTTTTCCTTCCACTGTAGCAAAGCTCAACTTGGTCTACCACATAAAGCCTGGATAAAATAAAACAAAACAAATAAAATACACAAATTAAAATAAAATAAAGCTAAATAAAATACACAAAATTAAATTAAAAGATAAAATACACAAAATAAAACAAAATACACACAATAAAAAAATAATAAATTGGGAAGGCACAGTGTGCTGGGCCAGACATTAGAAAGGGGTTACATGGGCAGTAGCCCAGGGCGCTGTGTTTATGGGGCACCAAAGACTTTTTAAATTTGTGCTTAAATGAATATATGTGTTGTATTGTACTTTATATAAAAGTTGTAGAACCATATCAAATGATTCTACAACCATTTGAATTTTATTAAAAGCCTGGGAATTTTCCGAATATAAATAATCCTCAAGTATTTGAAAATGAAGAAGTTATAGTAATTTTTTTAGGAATATATGGAGCTGCTGTTCAGGGAACGTATTAAACCCACCATGCATCAGTTCATGCATAAGACTACGTATTGTTGTGCTGTAATTTTTAATAGTAGACGAATTTGCCTATATAAGATGGGGCACCAAAAGTGGCTCCAGCCCAGGGCCCCACATTTCTGTAAGTCCGGCCCTGAGAGTGTGTGATGAGGATCCTGATCTGACCGTTTACCCACCGGCTGCAGGTAGGTCATCACATAGAAGATGATGAGGTTGTCCAGAAAGTAGAGGAACGCCGGAACGGCCCACTTCAGGGAGATCAGGAAGGAGGAGCTGGAGGCGCAGCCCAGATCTCTGCATGATCGTCCCTCTGAGGACACACACACACACACACACACACACACACACAACATTCTGGTATGAATTTTTAATGCAACATTTTTACTTTTAACTTGAGCTGCACCTATATTTTTAAAATATCAGGACATATATAATAAAAAACTCAAATTGTTAGTAACAATGCTTCCAATCCATAAGGGCAGATCTATTCAGTATAATTCTATGCTTTGTGGTCTGAGTGACATAATTTATAGCTATTTAGTTCACATTATATGTATCTATCTTATACTCTTCCTTGCACTGACTGAACAAATTAAAGTTGTTATGTTTTTTCATGTTTGATCAAACTTGTGAAGTGTTTGGTGTATTTAGGTGTGCTGTACAGGTGCAACGTTATCAAATAAATTTGTAATTCAATACATTTATGTGTGCTTACAAAAAATGTTATCAATACAACAATGTTTTTCTGTATGGATTGGTATCAGCTGATTCTAAACCTCTGATATCGATATCGGGAGTGAAAAAAGTGGATTGGTGCATCCCTACTTTTAACTCAAACAACAACAATAATCTTCATATTTGCCCATCTGATTCCACTTCTTTAAAGAACAAACAAGCAAATGTAATAAGAACTAGCCTGGAGGCTAATAATTAGCTGACTGAAAACATGGTGAGTTTTAGGCTGTTATCTGTTCTCAGACACAGACATCTGCTGAAAGCCTCTCCCTAAGCAGAATCAAGCCAGACAGCCTGGAATACACAAGCATGATAAAAACATGCCACATCCACACTATGAGTCTATGAGATACGTGACAGAGATGATGAGTGAAACAAATGTCAGAGTGTCAAAATGTTCAGGACTTGAAATGGAGCACAACTTCTCTAAAACTTATATGATTACAGTCAAAGTGACACACTCATCAGATGTGTCAGGTGACAAGAGGAGTGAACAGTGAGACTGGTGATAAAATGGCGGGGAAACCCACATACGCAGCAGAAAAGCAGCACAAAATGTCTTAATTTATGAATCTCTGGCAGATTCTTTCTCTCATTATTGTGGCTTTTTGTACACAGAAGCAATTTTGATGATTCTGTCCTGTAGCAAGAGGAGTTGTGTTTGATTTGATTTGAAGAAAGCAGTGTGTGTCTTTTTATTCAGTGAATGTAAACTTCTGTTCTCCATTGTAAATACTGAAGATGCACCAATCCAATTTTTACACTATTAATACCGATACCAATATCTGAGGTTTAGTATCGGCTGATACCGATCTGATACAGATCGGTATTGCTGAATTGATTACTCAAATTGCTGTGTTTCAAAATATTTCTATTTTTAAACAAAATGGGTTTTTTTAAAAAAACAAAACATAGATGTACGGAATTGAGCAGTTATTTGATAACTCTGCATCAGAACAGCACACTTAAATACACCATACATAAGCTTGGTCAAACATACAAAAACAACACAACTTCAATTTGTTCAGTCAGAGCAAACAGAAATAGAACAGTGAATATAGAATAAATAAAGAAACAAAAACAACAGGTTGACTACGTTGGTCAAATATGTATAAATTAAACTGCAACAAACATTCTTTCAATTTTTTCAGAAAAAGCAATTAAGAATTCTAAATATAATGTAAAATAAATAATAAAGCATAATGTCGCTCAGAGCACACAGTGCAGAATTAGACAGAATAGATCTGCCCTTATGGATCGAGAACATTGTCACCGATACCCCATTTGGAATTTTTTTCTATATCGGGACCGATACAGATATCGATATTGGAACGTGCATCTCTAGTAAATACCATGACAGCGATGTTTTTACCTCTGACTATCACTCTGACTGACATAACCAGACAGAAGAGCAGCTTCAGAGCTTCAGCAAGCAGGTTCACAGATGCAGGGAGGAAGTCATACTTGTTTTCTGAAAATAAAGTAGAAATAAAAATAAGCAGCGAGATGTATTACTAACGAAAGAGATCAAATCTTTTTTGTGGATGCCCCTCCTGGAGACAACCGTCTCTTACATGGACACAGAGTTTATTGTCATTCAGTGTTACGTTTAAAAATGTACATCCTGTCGCTCACCGGCGTTTGCTGAGAACTTGAGCAGCACGATGCGACTCGTCCCCAAGGTAACGAAGCCCAGGCCGAGAGCGAGCGTGTAGGCCGAGGAGCGGGAGCAGAGCCTGGGGCGGGGGCAGCAGCTCACCATGGCTCTGGCTGGCTCGGGCGCAGGAAGCTGCTCTGGGTTCACCTCTTCAGACCTGTCACACAAACAATCAGGCTGCTGGATTATGACTGCAACACTGACGATAAAATCCAACTGGTCACAACTTGTCAGTGCAGCTGGAACAAATAACAGAGGGATTATGTGGTCATAGGGCTAGATCAGGGGTGTCAAACTCCAGTCCTCGAGGGCCACTGTCCTGCAGTTTTTAGATGTGCCACAGGTACGAAATGCTGGAAGGAAATGGCTTAATTACCTCCTCCTTGTGTAGATCAGTTCCCCACAGCCTTGCTAATGACCTAATTATTCTATTCAGGTGTGGTGCAGCAGAGGCTCATCTAAAAGTTGCAGGACAGCGGCCCTTGAGGACTGGAGTTTGACACATGTGGGCTAGATGGTATGGCTGAAGAACTTATCAAGACATGAGAGTTTCATATCAGTCGATATCGATAATTGTTGATTGAGTTTTTTTGGTTTTAAATAACTGAAACACTGGCAAACTGGTGGTTCTTCACCAGACATAGTTCGTGTGAGCGTGGCAAGTCTTTGGAGTCCAGTCTTTGAAGACTTGGATGAGTTACAACATTTAATTTCCCTCCGAGTTTAATAAAGCATCTTTTTTAATTGAATTCGATTGAATTGAACTGATGTCACACAATGTCATGAAATTTGCTTAAGACAAACTTTTAGGCCTGCTATTTATCAACACTACATTATTCCAAAGGCCTCAAATGGCCCACGCCCCGCACTGTGGACACCCCTGGTTGAAGACCCAGGACTACACAGTCGAGTTTAGCTTTGGGCTTTTTGACAGAGACAGCTAGCCATTCTCAATCTACATTTAAAACCAATAAATCTGTGAAAGAATAATCACAGTTATTAGAATTTTATAAAAACAACTTAAACATAATTAAGGGAATAACGCCCGTCTAATCATGTAAAACAGAAATGATAGTGGGTGTTTTCCTGTTCTTTCCTTTCTCTTTGTACCAGCTGCTCGCCGTTTAGTTAGCATTAACATAGCATGACAACAGCTGTAGTTCTATATTAGGAGTTAAAATAAAGTCAGATTTTCTGTAGCAGTTCAACCAGTACGAACTGAAAGATGTCTCCATTTTTACAGGGACCTACCACTTATTGCTGCCTTTATCCGAAGCATAGCTGAAGCATCTTATTCCGTCAAAACAAACCGACGACTTCCTAGTTAGGGAGAGTACGCGTTCACGACGCAGCTGGCGCGGTGACGTCACGCAGCGAGGACTCGCGCGCGCTGCTAACTCTTCTCAGCTACCCTTTGCTGCATTTGATGGAACTGAGATGGGAATGACATTGAATATATTCATTATAAAGACATTTTTCTGTTGGAAAGCCCAGTGGATCTGCTTTTACTCTAAAACATAACTTGCTAATTTGAACGTTCACAAATATTGAGTTTAATTATTTATTTAACTGCATTTCATTTCTGCTGCGGCTCTTTAGGTTCTTATTTTGATGGCCAAAATGACTTAGAATTCTGTAGTGTTTTTAAATACAAAGAGGATTAAATAAAAGCTGTTTTAAAAAAAAATACATCATCTTTATGTAATTTTACAGTTTAAGTCACACAATATTTGAAACATGTACTTATTTACCTGTTTTATAAACATACCTACTGTCTCGATCAAGGGGGTGGGGAGGGGGGGGGTAAAATACAGTTTATAATCTCTATCTCCGTTACATCTTCTGGTTTACCGTTAAGCTAACATTGCTCTAAGAGTTAAACCGGAAATTGTCCCTTCAAAATAAAAAGCATCATGAGTCAAACAGGAAGTTACCCAAATTTAAAACTAATTAAGCGGTGATGTAGGAAAGGACCTTCTAAGTTATTAGGGCATTTCATTTGTACATCGTTTTCAGGCTTTTATCCACATACTTCCCAGGTACTGCAAAATGTTCTTATATTTAATCTTGACTTGTTGTCATGTTGAATCCAGTCAGATTCACATATTACAATATTCATTTCCACTATTCATTTAAATGTTTAAATTTATTCATTTGAACAAATGACAACCATGATTATGATGTTTTTTTTGGGGGGGGGTTTATTAAGAACGGTTACAAAAGTCTATTTTAGACTTTCAGCAGTTTTACTAGTTCCACTGGCAGATTATTTCACTTATACAAGAACATACAATCTGCCAGTGGGACTAGTACTTTTGCATCAATATTAAGGATTTTCAAGACTTGTTGAAAAGTTACTTATAAGTTTGGCTTGTCTTATTTCAAGAGTATTAGGATATGTGCACCAGAAACTACAGAAATACTCTGTAATATTTTGTGATTTTGCAGTGAACTACCTTAGTCATTGAGGAAAACACACTTTGAGAGATGTTTCATATTTATTTGTATGAATAGGCATAGTCAGAGCTGAAATGGTTGTTTGGTTCCCAGAAGACCAATCCACGTGAGTGTTTTATGGCTCCATGTTTCCACCAAATGTCCCAGTGGAGATTTACAGCACGTGTATTTTTGCACGGCTGACTTTCCAGGGACATTCTGAGGTTAGATAAATACTTCAGCACTTATTCCTGCGAGACTTGTTCAGTAAAGATGGGACTGGGTACAACCTCAGGGATGACTCAAGATAAAGGACATATGACTTCAATTACAAGATCGAGAAAGCAAGAAAAAAAAAACTGCTCTGAGGCACAGTTCATTGCCCCGGTACATACTGTTTGGAAACAGAAGTGTGTGTGCATGTGTGTGTGTCAGTGACAGATAACACACACAGCGCAGCTCTCTGTTAGACCGCAGACTTGTGGAACCGAACAGCATTTCACCTGGAGGATTGATCCCAGACATGAAGCTCTGTCCTGGGATAGGAGTTCACTGTCTCCTGCCCGTCCTGGTTCTCCTGGCAGCCCTGGTCGTTAAAGCTGACCTGCAGAGATCCAGGGAGAGACGCTACTACATCGCTGCTGTGGAGATCAACTGGAATTATTCTGCCAATGATGCAAACAGGTTGGCTAAAAATGTAACTGAAACAGCAAGAATGGTGTTTCTCTGCTTGTTTGTCTGGATAATAGTTGTGTGTGTAATCTTAACAAAACTGTTAATATAGTTTATATTAACTATAAACTGTTTATTTCGTTTTTAACTGAAACAGCTCAATTTGTCGTCGTTTCTTTCAGCAGTCTTAATCAGTTTTGTCTTTGTTCTTTTGGAACAAACTTTACATTGTGACAGCGTTTTATGGCTACTGTAGGTAGAAAAAAAAAGAGAGGAGTAAACTTTCTCTGAAAAATAACCACAATTTTCAAGAAAAATAAATAAATACATTTCTGAGTTTGAAAAGTGACACATTTTTCTAGACAAAAATGAAAAATTTTCTAGAAGAAATTTGGAAATTTCAAGTCAAAATCTTTTTTTTTACTGCTTTGAAACTCTTTTTTTTCTTTTGGAAGACAGAAATGTCCAAAATGTTTCCCATCAAAATTTCTGAGTTTTTTTTTATATAAAAAATTGTCAATATTTCACAATTAAAAATGTTGTTCTTTTCCTGAGGATTTTTGAGACTGCTCCCAAAATTTCAGAATTTTTTGGCTAAATTTTACTCCTATTTTTTTTCCCTATTTTGGCCCTAATACACCATTGTATTACACAAACCTATCAGTTACCATCTAAGTTTTGATAAAAAACATAAAGTTATTTTGTATCAAACAGATCCCGGAGCAAAGAGAAAAATAAAGTAGTGTGTTTTACATTTCTGCAGTTTTGCAAATCATTTGGTAATTTCAAGGCATTAAAGCACAAATGGGAGAGGAAGATAATAAAGTATACATATTGAAAATCAGATGTACAATATAATGATGTATGCAAAAAGTTAGTTTCAGGAAGTACTTCAAACTTCAGCTGTGTAATAAGATGGTATTGCCATGAAATCACCAATATAAGTGTAATTTCCTGTTAGCACAATGTGTAGTGATACACGAGGAACTGACCTCTAATTAAATTGTGGTAATTTGGTAATGACCAAATTTATTACCATGTAATAATTTGGTACATAAGGGCTAAATGCACTTATTGTGCTAAATAAGTGCTAGGTACATAAGTGTTGTAGACCCAATAATACTTACTTGCTGGATTTTTACTGTCAAACTATAACACCAATGTCATAGAATATACATGTCAAACGTAACATGGGTGATGTTGATGTTCAGGATAGTATATTAGACAAGTATTGAATATTTCAAATGATTGTGAGAGGAAAGTTGTTATCTAAATAAAAAAAAAGGAACGCACAGAAACACAACCTACATCTGCAAAGTTGAATTTGCCCAAGTGGTATGACTTCCTGAACAACATTGCTTCAGAAAAAGTGGAGATGTTTGACCAAAATCCACATACAATCTGTAACATGTCAGCTAAAAGTGATTCTGCAGGCCGCTGACTGTTTCATCAAATCACACACATGCTTTAATTGTGAGAACAGTAATTTTGCATATGGTGTCACATGACAGTCATCACAGGCTGTGTTGACCACACACATCTAAATAATAACTCATTTCCTTTACCTTTGAGGCGGAGGAGTTGTTTGTTTTTCACCATGACTAGACGTGGAGATTCCCTTCCTGCTGGCTTGCTGATTGATGTTTTGTATTTTCCCACCATTACTCAGGCAGGATCCCACCTACAAGAAAGTGGTTTTTCGGGAGTATGACGAAAACTTCAGCCAGGCAAAGACTCATCCGCCCTGGTTAGGTGAGTGCGGTTGGAGGTAAACATGCGAATGGCCTGGCTTTGATCATGTAGAAACTCTGCCTCAAAAGTCAATTCCCACAGCAGAAATATATATATACATTTTTTTAAACAATTTTCCTCAGAGGGAGGGCCTCAAATCTTCCTGTTACTCCTATGAGCGTCTGATACAAGGCTGGGAATAAATATCTATTTAAAAATAGATATATATATATTTTTTTTTTTTGGTCAAACTTAAATGTTTTAGATCATCCAATCTTTTTTAGGTCAGACAGGGAACATTTTCAAAAACAAGCATAAAGATAATTTTTTCAATTATTAATTGCAGTGTGTAAAATTGCAGTGTGTAACTTTTATATTATATATATGTATATACTGTATACATATAAAATATTTGTTGAAAGTGTCACTATGATGTGACAGTATGACATGGTGCAGATAATCTGTAAAAAAGAAAAAGAAAAAAGGACAGCTTCTCTGCCTTCACCCAGTTCTAACTAGCAACAACTAATCAGAGTCAGGAGGCGGGTCTTAGTGCAGACAATCATGGCCGTGTGCGTGCCGCTCACAAATGTTAGACCTAGCTGGCATAGCTACTGATGATGGCGGATAAACAGTTTTCCTGTAACGGTGAGTTGTTTCTCCACCATCAGCACATTTAGCAGCACATTCATGAGTTGACTGACAGCATTAAGGCCCGCCTCCTGGCTCTGATTGGTTGATTTGGACTCGGAACGGTGTATTACCTCAGACAGCAATAGTAGCTCAGGGAGGAGGTGAAGAAGATCGATCTTTTCACAGATTATTTTGCAGATTAAACTGTCACAACATGGTGACATTTTCAAAAATGTGTATACATTTTTTTCTTTTTAATAAAATGACATTCTGCAGGCTTACCTTTTAAAAAATATTTTGTTATTATAGAAAATGTATAGCGATGGATTCCAGCCACCCGGGCCACAGACTGTTTGTGCCGCTGCCATCAGGCAAGCGGTACAGGAATATACGGACTACAACAAATAGACTGAGAAACAGTTTCTTCCCCACAGCCGTCAGAGCCATTACTCCCTGCCGCCCCCCCCTCCCACACATATCATAACCTCGCAGTCACACATACATATCCCCCACCCCCACACAGCCATATTGTTCTGCACTTTGCACTGTCACATCATCTGTACTTTGCCATAATTGGACCTGCTGCTACTTCTTTGGTGTGGTTGAGTGCCTTTAGTTAATTTAGTTGTATATATTGTTATTATTATTATTGTGTGTTTGCTTATTTATACTGTATATATTTGACCTTTTGCACGGGAGCTGCAATGGAAATTTCGTTGAATTCTGTTCAATGACAATAAATGCTATCTAATCTAATCTAATCTAATCTAATCTAATCTAATCTAATCTGTTTTTTGTTGATGAACTGAGGACAAAAAAAAAAGCTCTCTGGATTGTAAAGCTTGCAGAGTCCTGGTCTATGATAATGAAAAAATAAAATACAGAACTCACTTTTACGCTGTTCCACCACAGTCAAATATTTAATAATTACCCAGAAAACGCGAGAGGGGTACCAAACTTGCCCCCAATGTGTTTTCACATTGCGCAAAATCCCAGAACTGCTCGCACACAAATCCAAATAAAGAAACTCGATCCTGTGCCTCTCTCTGCAGGTCTGCTGGGACCCACGCTGAGGGCCGAGGAGGGGGAGACGATTGTCGTCACGTTCAGAAACATGGCTTACGGCGCGTACAGCATCCACCCACACGGAGTGGCTTACGGGAAGCAGTCGGAGGGTGAGTTGGACATTAACCAAGACACACAGAGGTAGTCTCCCAACTGGCGGGGTCAACCCTGAACGCCACACACCGGATTGGGGTCGCTCCTGGCGGCCCTGATGTTAGACCCTTCATCACTCACGCAGCGTTGGCCAATACAGCAAACAAAACTGTTTGTCTTCTTCTAACATATTAACCAGGACAGGCAGGTTATCAAGGCAGACGGTTCTGAAGTCCAACAGGAAGACGACCTGAAGCCTTTGGAAATCACTGTCTGCAATGCAGAAACACAAAATATTACCAAGTGTTTGTGGTTATAGTGCAAATATCTTAGTCCACTGGAAATAAGACAAAACTAACTTACAAGAAACTTTTCAGCAAGATATAGGAGATTGTTATAAGTCAATAATTCCTCAATATTGATTGGAAAAGGACTTGTTTAAGAGGCAGATTATTTTACTTACACAGTAAAAATATGTTGCTTTGCTTGGACAATAAAAGTGAAATAACATGACATGTTATTAATTTCACTTGATTATTATTTCACTTCACACAATTATTTCATAATTTGTAGGTTATTAAGCGACATCATGTGCGAATAGAACTAATATTTTTCATCAGTATTAAGGAATTATTGACTTAAGTAAAAATGACTTGTAAGTTATTTTTGTTTTATTTCAAGTCTACTAAGATGTTTACAATAGGAATGAGATTTTGTGTTTTTGCAGTGTGTGTTCTTATGCATGGAAAACAGCTGAGACAAATAGTGTATTTTAGAAGATTAAAAAATACAGATGCTACTTAATTTCAAATTAATTCCTCTGTGATTAAGCTGAATCCAAAGAGGAAATATTAATTAAAGAAATGTTTACAGGAAGGAGTTTATTTCCTCTTCATTCGTTTTAAGGAATTTAAGAGTTGGTCAATAATCTACTGACGCGTTTGCACACCACAGGGATGTTATTCATCTAACTGCTAACCATTTAGGTTAAGGATAAAGACTTTTCATCCTCTCATCATTGACATAAACATCCTGCTCATAACCGTTCTTTTTTCCGAGCAGGATATGACACACAGCTGCAAGGATTTTAGAAAACAGGCTCTGCTGGGTTGACAAGTTTGAATTTACTGTAGATTTTCTCTGATCTACACTTGGTCAATGTGGTACAGGAGCAAATATTTATACCATGGTCCTCAAAATTCTAACATTCCAGGTTTTTGTCATGTTAAAAAAAATATGGCAAAAAACACAAAATCTGACCAAGTATTTTTGGTTTGTTTCTGGTGCAAATGTCTTTGTACACTTGGAATAAAACTAAACTAACTTCTACGTAAGACATAGAAGCTTCTTTCAAGCAAATCATTTCTTAGTATTTCTTAGTAAAAAAAATAAAATAAATAGTAGTTTCACTGGCAGATATTAACATGGTATTTAAATCCAGTTCATGGTCTTAATCTACAAAATGTCGGGCAGGATTTATGTCAACAAAACACTATTCTGTAGCTACTTCAGCAGAACAGTGTATTTTGAGATAAGAGGTAATTCAGAAGTTTGACGTTAGCTTGTTTTATCCAAACCCAGCCGTGGAAAGTTTCTAACTGTTCAGGTTGAGCTGAAGTTTAATGATTTGAAACTAGAAAATTCCTGAAGAAATTTAACCGGGGCCTGCCAAAGTGTGCCTGTCGGTTTGGACCCAGTGTTCGGATGCTAAAAATTAGCATCAATGCTAAGATTAGCTACTGCGCAAGACAGTGACCTGACCTGAGAGAAAAAGATAATGCAAGGTAATATTATTGCATCACCTATGGCGGTGCACTAGTGGAGGGCAGTGAAGTGCTAATGTTTGTGCTAATGTTAATGTACTGCCTTGCTATGAAAGGCAGCGCACTAACCTAAGAGAGAAAGATAATACAGGCTAAAATTATTGCACCGCCTACGGCCGTGCACTAACCAGAGGGGAGTATTAAGGCTTTTATTTTGAAATTTTAAGTATACTTCATTTTAAATGTCCAAACTAATCCCATGAGTAACAGTGATTGGGTTAAATCGTTTCTATAATGCCCAAAAGAGCAATTACCTGATGTAAAAATTGTCAATGCTTTTATTTTGAAATGTTTAATAAGCTTCATTTTAAATGGCCACACTAATCCCATGTGTAACAATGGTTGGGTAAAATCAATTATAAAATGCCCAAAACACAAGTAGTTCTAAAGGCCAGCTCAGTCCTCCTCTGTAGTAACTGACAGTTCCGCCATGTTGTAGTCCTAACCTTGAGTCATTGTAGTTCTAAAGAGCAGCTCAGCTGTCGCGTGATGAAGCAGACAGGAAGAGACAGAATTCCAGTAGTTTGAAGTAGTTTGTTTTTCTGAAAGATCTGAGAGGAATATTCAGGCTTTTATTTTGAAATGTTCAGTAAGCTTCATTTTAAATGTCCAAACTAATCCCATGAGTAACAGCGATTGGGTGAAATCAGTTATATAATGCCCGAAAGAGCAATTACCTGATGTAAAAACTGTCAAGGCTTTTATTTTGACATTTTTATTAAGATTAATTTAAAATGGCCACACTAATCCCATGTGTAACAATGGTTGGGTAAAATCAGCTATAAAATGCCCAAAACACAAGTAGTTCTAAAGGCAGACTCATTCCTCCTCTGTAGTAACTGACAGTTCTGCCATGTCGTAGTTCTAACCTGCATGTTCTGCCATAGTTAGAACTACAGTGATGCGTTTTTGTAGTCCTAATCAGCTGCACTGCTCTGTCCTGTTCTTTGTTCTGTTGCTATGGTAATGAAGCCTGTCTGTCAGACACTCAGGGCTGACAGAATTCCATTTCTTTGAGCCAGCCAGTTTGACTGAAAAAAGCAGTCCTAACAACTCCTTCCCGTTCGGGAACCGTGATACGTACTTGAAAACCGTTTGAAGCATCTGAGAGGGCTATTTGTCGTCTCCAATAGTACCGCGATTCATATTCTCTACCTCACTCACAGTAATAACAGCGATGAGAGAAAGATGGTGTGTGCTGAGCTCAGAAATTTTTCAGAAATGCATGGAAGTCAATCTGTGACTATCCTCAGAGGGATATTGAGGCTTTTATCTTGAAATTTTCAGTAAGCTTCATATAGAATTGTTGTTTGGGTTAAATGAGTTATTTACTGGCAAAACAGCCAGTAGTTCTAAATGGCAGCTCAGCCCTCTGTTTTAATTCAGTGTTAGTTAGAACTAGAGATATGGCGTTTTTGTAGTCCTATCTATTAGCATTAGGTTAAAGGCTAAAGCTAATAGATAGGCACTATCTGCGCAAGCCAGTGCCTTAACCTGAAATAACAAGATAATGCAGGCTAATATTAGGCCCCAATAAAGAGAAGTTTTATTAGGTGTGGAACAATAGGTGCCTGCCATGCAAGACATTCTTGTTTTAACCTTCTTGTTTTCAAGAAGGTTAGGGATACAAATTTTCTAACCTTGAAATGTTGAAGATTTTAGAAATTTGGAATGAAGATGATGTCATGGAAAAGAGAACTTCCAACTACAAACACTTGTTTGGATTCTTGTTGGAAAGAAAGAAAATGGTTAAAATACCAGTGGAAACCATTTTTTTTTTAAAAATAGTACTTAACAGTTGATTTCTTTTTACATAAAATCATGGTAAGTCTGGCTATTTTTAGACCAGGGGTCACCAACCTTTTTGAGACCAGGAGCTACTTCACAGGTTCAGAGTAACACGAAGGGCTACTTGTTTGATACAGACATAAATTTTCTTTACAACAAAAATTCATTTAAGTAAATATGATTACATGCTGCCTGATCATATTAATGTTAGGGACTATGCACAATAGTTATCAGTAAGGACAGCTATGGTTAATTGCTATATTGTGGTCAGACGTTCTTAGTTCAGAGTTTTAAGTTGGTGAGGTGGGGAACGCCGAAGCCTAAATCTTATAGGTCAGTTTTCTTTTTCTGTGAGTTAAAAATGATGACTGGAGTTTGAACCACTCATCATTTGAACCTCAGGTTCTGCCTGAGCTTTTTACAGTGCACGGTTCTGGCGGGTTGTCGGTTTATTAGCTTTTTTGTGATTTTGTGAACTGAACAGCTGACGGGTCACCTGCGGGCTGACACAAGCAGATGTCGAAAAAAAATGTCTGACAGATTGGAAGGTACAAAACTATCACTGCACCCGACCTGCAGGAGCACAACCACCTCTCCAACGCGCAAACATCGGCACAAAACTAAACCACTAAAGCAGCGCACCCTTTTATTTCTTTTTTCTTTTTTTTTACACAAACGATGCTAAATAATAAAGACATTGAAGCGAAGCAGTGAGATCCACGGAAAGAGGAGGATTGGCGAAATCTTATAACTACGGGAGGTTCAAACTCCACTCATCATTTTTAGCTCACAGAAAAAGCAAACTGACCAATAAGATTTAGGCTTTGGGTGCCCTTTGACCCCCACAGACTCACACTGATGCGCGCTACATACAAGATGTTTTGGCACAAAAGAACTTTTTCTTCTCCATAATTTTGTTATTAGTAAACAGGGTTGGATAATAGAAATACAATAACTTTTCTTTTTTTAATTTAAAGGAAAATCTCTCAGTGCGTCCAGCTGTACAGCTGCTGCTACAACAATCCAAACTCTCAGTCACTTGTGGGCAATTTAGAATCACACAGAAAAGCTCCAAAAGGGAATCAAACTCAAAACTCTGAACTAAGAACTTCTGATCACATAATAGCAATTAACCATAGCTGCCATGGTAAATTATTACTGATAACTACTGTCAGTAGTCCCTAACATTAACATGATCAGGCAGCATGTAATCATATATATATATATATATATATATATATATATATATATATATATATATATATATATATATATATATATATATATATATAGCCAAGACAATTTATGTCTGTATCAGACAAGTAGCCCTTCGTGTTACTCTGGACCCGTGAAGTAGCTCCCAGTCTCTAAAAGGTTGGTGACCCCTGATCTAAGGAATCTGGGTGAATGAGAAAGACAACGGTATACTTTAAACTTCTACTTTAATAATTCTGTCTTTTCCACTTTTCCTTCTCTAATGTCTCCTCCCACTTAGTTAATTAAGAAAACAGAGAAATAAATATATGGTAAACTGCTCTAATATTCCCTAAGTAAACATGCTCTGATCTGCATCCAGAAGAGCTTAGAAAGTTCTCAATTAACTATTGTTCTATTGTCTTTTCTGCAAAGAAAATATAAAGCATAACTTATTTTAAATACTTCATGTGAATAGCTGCACATTTAATATGCATGTCTTAAAAGTCTTAACTGTGACATTTGTAAAGCATTTCTTGAGGAAACAATGATAGTTCCCCTCTCTGCTGTCGCTATCCCCAAACATCCTGGTACCAGCAACCCCCCAAGCTCCCCTCTCTGCTGTCGCTATCCCCAAACATCCTGGTACCAGCAACCCCCCAAGCTCCCCTCTCTGCTGTCGCTATCCCCAAACATCCTGGTACCAGCAACCCCCCAAGCTCCCCTCTCTGCTGTCGCTATCCCCAAACATCCTGGTACCAGCAACCCCCCAAGCTCCCCTCTCTGCTGGCGCTATCCCCAAACATCCTGGTACCAGCAACCCCCCAAGCTCCCCTCTCTGCTGGCGCTATCCCCAAACATCCTGGTACCAGCAACCCCCCAAGCTCCCCTCTCTGCTGGCGCTATCCTCAAACATCCTGGTACCAGCTACCCCCCAAGTTCTCCTCTCTGCTGTCGCTAACCCCACAGCGTTATGGTACCAGCTGTCGTTACGCAATAGTCAGTCCCGCCCTCAACCTCACAACATCCAAGGAGTGACTACTGACCAGCTCTCCGTCCAACGGGTCCAAAAAATCTCTAAGCCTTGGAGTATTACCCTGAAGCAAGTCTAGTAGAGATGATCTATCTAAGCTGGTGTCGAAGGAGACTCAACTAGCCTTTAACTACCTACAGTCCAAGAGTTATGGCCTTTTCCAGTTAAGAAGCAATCAGCTGAGTAGCCCTCACACCTGCACAACCTCAATAACCACTCCTATTAACGGTAGCGCCCCCTCTAAGTACAACGTGCGCTTGTTACAGACTACTCAAAATCCTCTTTGAAATAGAAGCAAAGCAGACCTGGCTGTTGTCCTTCGAACACTTCAGATCTTCATCACTCAGTCACCTTTGTCTTTTCTCCAAGTCTGTTGCTGCAACTTTGAGATCCTAGGGTTGAGGCAGAGTAAGGCAGCCAAATCAGGAACCAGGGCTGAGGGTCAAGGGGTCTTGTCCCTTCTGGCGGTGCGAAGTCTCAACTTCCCCATGGCTCCAGGGTGCCAGACCTCTCTTCTTGGTCCCCTTGGCCTTATATACCCTTTCAACCCATGCCTCTATAAGGCGTACGTGACCTCTTGAGCATGCAACTACCTCATCGGAAAGTCCCAGCCATTCCCACATATACCCTGCTTCCCTCCCTTACTTTCCTCGTGACCATCTTAGTTTCAGATCCTTAATTGGGACACAGCTCTGGGGCAAGTCCAGACATGTTCGGACTTGCCTTTTTCCCTTGCCTCTGTATCTAACACATTGTTTGATTATTACTTCAATTACAGTTTTATATATGGTGTATGATCATCATAAGTAAATTCAAAATATCTTGTCCCATAATCATCAAAAAATCAAAATGCAAGATTCACTTGCTCAGGCCTTCATGATCTGTTGTCTGCATTAGTCTGGAATGATCCCACCTCCTCATACCAGTTTTCACAACACAGTGACCCCCCAATACTTACGTCCAGTTACCTGAAATTTTTTTCAGTTATTAAAAAATCCAGGGTGGCACCCAGTACCTCAGCGTTCCCGAATTATACATGTCAACAAAAATACGCCCAACTCTCCGGAATATATTCGGTTTTGGTGTTTCTTCCTCCTGTGTTTGATCAATTTGTGGCTCAATCTTGGTTTTTTCCACCCTGGATTCCATTCTGTCTATCTTGATTTTTAAAGCCACGATCTCCTTATTTAATTCCTCGTTCTCCCTAGTAAGGCACAGCAGTTTTTCTGACTTTTCTTTTAAAGATTTTTCCGCGTCATTTTTTGCCATGGCCCGCTTCCGTTCTAGTTTAATTGTTAATTGTTGCATGTTGCAATAATCATTTTGCATTCTTTCAATTGTTGTTCTCGCTTCCTCCAATTCCAAATTAACTTTAATCATTTGTTTTTTATAATACCCATTCGAACTTATGAGTTTGCAATTCTCTACATGCCAATTTGTTGAGTCGTCGGTCCTGTTCAGTCTCTCTAGTTTCCTCTTCAGACTCTCCACTGTTTTCTGAAGCTGCTCATTTTCACTGTTCAGCTTCATCTGGTTCTTCTGGAGAATCTCTAACTTTTGTAACGTGAAATCTTTCTCCGCCATTGTTTCTTTCTCGTTCGAACCTTAAACTGCAAATGAATTTCTCTGTGGAATCTGGGAATACAAAGACAGTCACCAGTGATGTCACAAACAGGATGTGTGACATCACAGTTCAACATCATAGCCACAAGAAGTCTGTTGGGTGTGGGGGGAAGGGGGGATGTTTTTTAAAAAAAAAACTTTACTAACACTGTATAACGACAGAGAGAAACATTTGTTCTGCCTCAAGAAAAAACAAATACAGATAAACATGTTCAAGAAAAAGAAAAAGCTAAGGGGCTTCGGTTCCCAACTGTACATTCAAAGCAATACAGATTTCAATTGTTTTAATATCTATTTTTTGTCTTTGATGGTCGGGATATAAAACTTAACTTCATGGTAAAATGCAGCAAGGCATGGCTTCCCCTACCTGGAACAGTGAATATGATATTTAGCTAGTGACAATAAAGGATTTATCAGAAACTCTGAATTGTTGAGCTTCTAGTGAGGCCAAGTAAGAATCTTCCCATAACAGCATAAATTGTGCTTCTATGTTGTTGTGGATAAAGTCACATGTATTGCTAACTAAGGCTAGGCACCTGACTACAAATATGGTAATAGGCAGTCAGAAAGGTTCGGGTGAGGAGCCGAGTGTGAATAAAACACCAAGAGACAGGTAGTAAGTTTAAGTTATTGTATTCAAGCTTACAGTTTTGCATAAATGTATGGACCAGTTCGGCAAACATCAAAGAAGCTCATAAACCGACGACCCACCAGAACCGCACACGGTAAAAAGCTCTGCCAGGATCCAAACAACTGCTCTCTTAGAACTACGGGAGGTTCAAACTCCTGTCATTCATTTTTATGTCGTGTCTCCCAGTCCTCCCTCATCGCCCCCTGGTGGTCCCAGTGCTCCCTTGTCCCTTCGCAAGTCAGTCACTGCTCTCCTTATGCATTGCTATGGGCAGGCCCCAATTATCTTGAGACATTTTATTTAAATTGAATGGAAACAAAAATCAAAGAAGGCAAAACATATATATGTATCACCACATGCTTTTTGAGGAATTAGGAAGCTACAGCAGAAAAAAGCTTCTGATCCCAGCAAACAAAGAGGGCTGAGACTTCAGAGAGGACCAGCAGCAAGTTCTATACCCATACCAACTTATACCAAGTTGTATTACCTATGCTGAAACGTTTTCTAAAAAAAACACACAGATGCAGACTATTCAGGCAAAAACTTCTTCTGTTTGACAGTTTTTTTCCCATAGTGTTTCACAGTTGTTGCTTTAAGTTTTATCGTGACTCTGCTTCCTGTCTTCTACATAATAAGTAGATAAATACATGAATAAGTAAATTAATAAAATTTGCATCATTCACTAAGAGAGCAATAATGTTAACGTACAATGTTTTTTGTGAGCCATATGAGCCAAGAGCTGCCTGCTTTTTCCTATCTTTTACTCATGTTGGTTTATCTGACGCCCCATTAAAGGTAGATTCAAATGTGAAGTTAAAAGTTTTCTGAAACATCAACTTCCGTCAAATCTATATGTAGGCTATTTCTCATTTGCAATACATCCTGTTACATACTTTGCACGTGCCTTAGAATGAATGATGTACAATTGACAGTGTGATACCATCTTTTTTTTTTTCTTATGACATACTTAATCGTTGCTTGACCAATTAAATTTGAGCCAGCTGGCATTACAAACTAACTTAATTGTAATACAACTGGGATTGAATTGGAATGTATGTAACCTGTCTTTACAGCTAGATTGATTTGAAAAAATTGTTTCTATATGAAATAGAAATGTTTGTTTTGATATGTCTTGTTGTAAACCAGCTCTGTATAAATAAACTCAGTAATTTGACTACGAAACGTTGCCGTTTTAGGAAAGCAGACTGATGCAAATATGGTTTATCCAAAACTTGAGGTCATCCATCATCGACGGCCTGCTTGTGTGCATCCATGTAGGCAAAATCACACTCGCAGCTCTTTAACCAACTGTGTCATGTACATGCGTGATTTAGAGACAGATTTTAAACAGAGGCACTCAGGATCATTAAACTCAGTGGATGCTGCATTTTGCCTTTAGCACATCCCATGACAACACAATTCTGTCAACTCCTGTGCATAACCTTTTTTGTTGCTGTAGTAATTGCCGATTAAGAGTCTGTTAGAAAAACAAGAATAAGTCAAGTGTGGAGGTTGAAACTGAGAGACACCGTAAGAGGATGGCAAAGGAAAGAAAAGAAAATGAGTAAGCTCCGAAATAAAACAATCTTGTATCTGAAAAGTAAGACAGAGAAAACTGGGCAAATAAGACAATAAAACTACAGATAGTCAGAATCAACTATTGCTGATGACAGGCTATTGTGATCAATCTATTAGAGAAAAAGCAATCATATAAGCATTCATGGCTAGATTTAATAGAATTTGTTAAAGAGCTCCAACAAGAACACGAGCATTCACCTGCTTTCACATCAATATTTAAATATCAAAGTACATCAAGTCTATCATCAAGTGTCAAAGAGTTTTAAAGAAAGCGTAAACTTCCAAACAGTCACATCGTGGCTCAAACAAAAACAGCCAAAGCGGTTCGCTTCAGCCTTCCTGTGATTTTTGATCTCAGAGGGGTTCAACTCCCGAAGAGCCTGACGTCCTGTCACCATGGCCACCCTGAGTGTTATGCATGAAGCCCACTTTAATTTGAATCTCCATGCACAGAAAACTTTCTGCTGCCTTTGTTGGTTTTCAGGAAGAGGCACAATCCCTTGGTGAAACTAAAAACAAACATTTATTCATCCATTATAATTATAAGGCTATTAAGTCGTTGTAATGTCAATTGATTATTGAAAGAAATTCACAATAGAGGGACCAGTCTCTCTATAAGAAAAATTTAAAACTGAACACATAAACACCCATTAATGATAAGAAGCAACAGGAGGAATGACTGCTTAGAAAGACACAGACCGATCGGATGCGTATCCGATTCAAAGGTGATCTAACGTCCTGGTGGGATTCATCCAACCTGAATGTCATTGATACTCGACAAACGTCACTATTCTGCGTCCTGATATGTGTAAGCAGGAAGAAAAGCAACAACCATGGCGTACTGTAAGCCCAGATCTGAAATTTTAGTCAAATACATGGGAGACAGCCTCAGAAAATCCTGTCGCATGACTTTGCTCTGAAGCACCGTGACAGAAAACCGTACGGTCTAGATAAATTTCGAAAACATTTTACCGGAGCAGGCATGCATATCAATGTCAGGACCGATTTTGATACCAATCGTGCGATATTTGTGGGCGTGGTGGCGTGATTTCAAAATTATTTTGGGGTCAAAAATTCTCTTCATTTCTCACTCTAGCAGAGGGGTAATCAGTCTGAGGCACACTCTAATTTTAGGGAAAAAAAATCCTCAAAAATAGGGTATTTTTAGGATTTTTCCCATTGACATATAATGGGGTTTTTTCGTAGTTTTTTGCGAATTATGTCGCCATGTTAACCCCAAATCCCACCAAAAGTAATAGCTCCAATGGCGTGAATTTTCGGCACGTTTTGATACCTCATTTGTAGGTGTGCACGCAGCGGTATGAGCCGCATTAACGGTTACGGAAGAAAAATAAAGATTAAAGAGACCCTTGTTGGGTGTAGAGTAATAGGTTCCTGCCATTGCCTTGCATGGCAGGCCCCAATTAAAGAAACACTTTCTCCGACAATAGTAATAGGTTCTTGCCATTGCTTTGCATGGCAGGCCCCAACTAGAAAATTTCGGAAGAAATTTAGCCGGGGCCTGCCGAGGCGCGCCCGTGGGGTTTGGGCACGGCGTCGTCGCTACAAATCGGCATCGACGCTAAAGAACGCCGCGACGTAATCAGTGGCACGCGGAGAACCGCAAGAACGTTAAGCGAGGTGGACGTGCACCATTCGGTACGATTTAAAATGTTGTCAAGGCTTTTATTTTGGAAGTTTTGTTAAACTTCATTTCAAAGGGACAAACTAATCCCATGCGTAATAGTCCTTGGGTGAAAATAGTTATATAATGCTCAAAACACAAGTAGCTGATGTAAAAATATTCAAGGCTTTTATTTTGAAATTTTCAGTATGCTTCATTTTAAAGTTCCGAACTAATACCACGTGTAAGAGTGCTTTGGATGAAAAAGTCAAATAAAGCCAAAAAGAGCAATTACGTCATGTAAAAATATTCAAGGCTTTTATTTTGAAATTGATGAAAAAGTCAAATAAAGCCAAAAAGAGCAATTACATGATGTAAAAATATTCAAGGCTTTTATTTTTGGAAGTTTTGTTAAACTTCATTTCAAAGGGCCAAACTAATCCCATGTGTAATAGTCCTTGGGTTAAAATAGTTATATAATGCTCAAAACACAAGTAGCTGATGTAAAAATATTAAAGGCTTTTATTTTGAAATTTGCAGTATGCTTTATTTTAAAGTTCTGAACTAATACCACGTGTAAGAGTGCTTTGGATGAAAAAGTCAAATAAAGCCAAAAAGAGCAATTACGTCATGTAAAAATATGCAAGGCTTTTATTTTGAAATTTTCAGTATGCTTCATTACGTCATGTAAAAATATTCAAGGCTTTTATTTTGAAATTGATGAAAAAGTCAAATAAAGCCAAAAAGAGCAATTACATGATGTAAAAATATTCAAGGCTTTTATTTTGAAATTATTATTATGCTCCATTTTAAAGTTCCAAACTAATCCCATGTGTAACAGTGCTTTGTATGAAAAAGTCATATACGGCCAAAAAAAGCAATTACATGATGTAAAAATATGCAAGGCTTTTATTTTGAAATTTTCAGTATGCTTCATTTCAGAGGGCCAAACTAATACCACGTGTAACAGTGCTTTGGATGAAAAAGTCACATAAAGCCAAAAACAGCAATTAGCTGATGTAAAAATATTCAAGGCTTTTATTTTGAAATTATTATTATGCTCCATTTTAAAGTTCCGAACTAATCCCATGTGTAACATTGCTTTGGATGAAAAAGTCATATACGGCCAAAAAGAGCAATTACGTCATGTAAAATATTCAAGGCTTTTATTTTGAAATTTTCAATATGCTTAATTTTAAAGTTCCGAACTAATCCCATGTGTAACAGTGCTTTGGATGGAAAAGTAAAATAAAGCCAAAAAGAGCAATTACGTCATGTAAAAATATTCAGGGCTTTTATTTTGAAATTTTCAATATGCTTAATTTTAAAGTTCCAAACTAATCCCATGTGTAACAGTTACTGAGTTAAATCAGTTATATACAGCCCATAGCAGCAGGTAGTTCTAAAGGCCAGTTCTCAGTCCTGATCTGTTTCAACTGAGGATAGATAGAACTACAGCGATGCGAATTTGTAGTCCTGACCACCAGCCAATAGCCTCTTGAGTTCCGTTGCCATGGTAAATAATGGTCTCAGCAGGTGTGAGCTGTGAGTCATACATGCTCAAACACACCATTGTGTGTTTGAGCCTACACGTTTTACTGAAAAAAAGCATTGGAAACAAATCCTTCGTGTTCGGGAACCGTAATACATATTCGAAAAGCGTTTCGAGCGTATGAGAGGTCAATGTGTCTTCTGCGATAGTCCCGAGATTCATATCTGTACCTCAGTCAGAGCATTTACAGTGATGAGAGAAAGAAATGTTGTGCCCAGATCTGAAATTATATTCAAATACATGGGAGAGAGCCTCAGACAGCCTCAGAAAATCCTGTCGCATGACTTTGCTCTGAAGCACCGTGACAGAAAACCGTACGGTCTAGATAAATTTCGAAAACATTTTACCGAAGCAGACAGGCGTATCAATGTCAGGACCGATTTTGATACTAATCGTGCGATATTTGTGGGCGTGATGGCGATTTCAAAAATGATTTGGGCTGAAAAAGTTGTCTTCATCTCTCACTCTAAGCAGCCAGAGACGCACTCTAACTTTAGGAAAAATGAGAAACTTTGGGTCGCTTAGAGGCAAATTGTGGACAAACCGTAACTGGTATCGACGAGCCGTCTTCACTTTCGAAGAGATCACAGACGTATCTACAAAATGAAATTTGAATGGCATTTCTAGGTGAAATTGTGACGACACAGAAAATCCTCAAAAATAGGGTATTTCTAGGATTTTTCCCATTGACTTATAATGGGGTTTTTTTCGTAGTTTTTTGCGAATTATGTCGCCACGTTAAGCCCAAATCCCACCAAAAGTAATAGCTGGAATGGCGTGAATTTTCTGCACGTTTTGATACCTCATTTGTAGGTGTGCACCCAGCGGTACGAGCCGCATTAACGGTTACGGAAGAAAAATAAAGAAGAAGAAAGAAACACTTTCTCCGACAATAGTAATAGGTTCCTGCCATTGCTTTGCATGGCAGGCCCCAATTAAAGAAACGATTTCTCCGACAATAGTAATAGGTTCCTGCCATTGCTTTTCATGGCAGGCCCCAATTATTTTGGGCTCAAAAAATCTCTTCATTTCTCACTCTAGCCGAGATCTAAAGGCCCTGGCTCTCACTCTAATTTTCGGAAAAATGAGAAACTTTGGGTCGCTTAGAGACAAATTGTGGACAAACCGTAACTGGTATCGACGAGCCGTCTTCACTTTCGAAGAGATCACAGACGTATCTACAAAATGAAATTTGAATGGTATTTCTACGTGAATTCGTGATGACACAGAAAATCCTCAAAAATAGGGTATTTCCAGGATTGTTCCCATTGACTTATAATGGGGTTTTTTCCGTAGTTTTTTGCGAATTATGTCGCCACGTTAAGCCCAAATCCCACCAAAAGTAATAGCTCCAATGGCATGAATTTTCTGCACGTTTTGATACCTCATTTGTAGGTGTGCACCCAGCGGTATGAGCCGCATTAACGGTTACGGATGAAAAATAAAGAATTGGGAGAATAGCAATAGGTTCCTGCCATTGCTTTGCATGGCAGGCCCCAATTAGTCCTCCAAACATGGCCGTCTCTGGATTGAAATCCTCACCTTTACTCTAAACTAGCTAAGCCAGCTCTAAAGCTAGCTTCAACGTAGAAATTAGCATGTAAGTGAAAGAAAAGGTTCTTATTTTTTTCCACAGGAGCCAACTACTTTGACAACACGTCACAGAAGGAAAAAGAGGACGACATCGTGCAGCCCAATGGTGAACATGTTTACACCTGGGAGGTGACGCCAGAGGTTTCCCCACTGCCCGATGATCCCGACTGTCTCACCTACACCTACATCTCCCACCAAAACGTGGTGCAGGACTACAACTCTGGCCTCATCGGCGCTTTGCTCATCTGCAAGGCCGGTCAGTGTTGTGTGTTGATAACTTTGTTCGCTTTTATGAGAATTAAAGATTGGATTTCGTGCCTCTTTGGTCTTCCTTCTGATTAAAGGCACCTTGGACGAATCGGGACAGCAGACCAGCCTCCACAAGGAGTTTGTGTTTCTCTTTGGGGTCTTTGACGAGAAAGAAAGTTTGTACACTCCAAGTGGACACTCTTCAGATGACCACGTCAAATACACCATCAACGGATACACTCGGGGATCCTTGCCTGGTCAGTGTATTGGGTCATTATCGCAGCTTTTGAGTTGAGGGTGTACTTATATTTGCTATATATTTTAGAACTGATCCAAAATGTTGAAGTCGGTATCAATATTGAATTGATACTAACGAAGCAACTAAGACTGATACATTAGTTTCAAATTCCCTCTTGAAATTGTATTTGATTTTTGTACAGTTCTACCTCAAAACAGATTTTTTTTTAATTATTTTTTGCACTTTGTTTTACTATTGTTTCTTTTTATCATGTCAATATGTTCTTAAAGAATTTTAATAGGCACTTATAAATGTTGTCCAAATTCTATCCTATGTTTTAACAGAATAATTCAAAGGAAAAATCACAGAAACATATGTCAAAATATCAAACAGAAATAATAAAAAGTGTCGGTATTGGCGATGCTGGCCCTGTATTTACCTGTACAGCTCTAGTATAGAGCACCTGTATAGAGTTTTTAATCATCCCTGAGTTGAGACACTAATGCCCTTCTGTGGCAGCCTGACTTAGCTGGTAGACAAAGTATGCTAAAGTGTACAGTGTTAGCTTAAAAAGGCAGTAGCTGAGCGTTATTTACTTTAAAGCACCAAACTTAAAAAAAAAAAAAAGCTTAAGCATGTCCCGACAGTATATTATGAGACAGATCATTTGTGAAAAAAATCGATCACCTCCCTGTGCTACTACTATCGTTTGAAGAAACACTCCGCTCCCGATCAAAAACAACCCATCAGAGCAAGAAGGAGGGTCTTAGTGCTGTCAATCACTTGATATACTTGCTGCTATATGTGCTAATGGTGGAGAAACAACTCACATTACAGGAAAACCGTTTATCTGCAGTTATTGGTGGCTATATTAGCTAGCAGGCTATTAGGAACAAAGCTGTAGTAGAGTGAAGTAGAGGGCGGGATGAGCAAGGGTGATTGACAGCACTAAGATCTGCCTTCTAGCTCTGATTGGTTGTTTCTGATTAGCACTGGGTGAACGCAGAGGTGCTCGATTTTTTTCACGACGTAATGCAAAGACGGATATACCGTAGTGTAATGTTGATTAAATATGAAATAAAAATTTCATATTTATGAAATTTAGAATAACTGCCACAATCTGTTGTTCAATGAGTGAAAAATGTCTTTTATTGCCTCAATTCTAATTCAAAAATATATATATTTCTGCTCCAAGCTGTAAGTATATGTGCCCACGCCCCTGTGAGCCTTCACCTGGTGGGCATGAGCTCAGAACCCGAGGTCTTCTCGGTTCACATGAACGGCCAGGTCCTGACGCACAGTGGCCACAAAGTGTCGTCAGTGGGGCTGATCAGCGGCTCCTCCGCCAGCGCCAGCCTGGTTTCTGCCTACGCAGGCCGCTGGCTGCTCTCCTCCTTCACCACCAAGCACATGGAAGGTGGGTGGACCTGAACATTTAAACCAACAGTCTCCATTTTCTTTCCCGCCGGAGCAACTTGAATGTGTCTGATCGGTTTGCAGCTGGAATGCACGGCTTCGTGGACGTGAGGACGTGTGAAGAGTTTAAGGAACCCGTGAGAAGGATGACAATCTCACAGCAACGACAAAGCAAGGAATGGAAATATTATATTGCTGCGGAAGAAATAGTCTGGGACTATTCAAAGGACAGCAACAAACACATTGATCAGTGAGCATCTTTATTTTGACGTATAGATTGCCAACAGCTGCTTTTGACTATTATGGCCGACAATGGGACTTTAACATCAGGTCATCGGGATTTAAATAAAACTTCACTAATTTCACAACATTGGAAGACTTTTGAGCATCACTGGTGTATTTAAAGGGGCAGTATTATGCAAAATCAACTTTTTTGAGCTTTGCATATGTTTTAATGTTATCAAAAACATACCTGTGGTGTTGCCTTCATTCTTTCATGCATGTTTGAGAATCATTTAATGTGGCAACCATTCAGCTGTGCAAAACACCTGGGCGGACCGAGCGCCGCCATCGAGGCGCAGCTGCAGTTTCCAAGCTTCTGAGCTTCTGCCTCACAAAGCAGCCTTCCCCCGCAACTCCACCATTTGGCTCCTTCAGACTAGCCAGCAGCAATTAGCAAACACCTGATGGAACTGCACTATCTGCTGAGCTCATTATAGGAGCTACTTCTCAGTATAACGCTGGTAAAACGTTCTTAAAGGGTTAATAGAGGAGTCAAGTTGTGAAGACTTGCTGAAGGCAGTCTTTCAGAAAGAGCAGCAGTTTTTTAAAGAGACAGAAGCCCAATTTCAAGGCATTAAATTATGAAGTCAGATTTATTTAAGTCATATTTGGTATATATTATTTTTTATCACAACTGAAGTTAACATAGTTACTTGATTTTGTTCTAAAATGATATTATGTGGTTGGAAAACACCTAATACTGCCCCCTTAAGGTCATGTCCCAGGATTTCAATCTGGTTTAAATCTGGCCTATGATTTAAATTCAAGTTGACTTGGTGTTATTCTAGGAGGATAAATGGGGTCAGTTATCCTTCCCCACAAAGACATGAAAAATGAAAACTTGCTATCTCAGAGCTGCACTAAACATGAGTTTTCTCTCTGTTTAGAGACTTCAAGCTCCAGTACCTGACACAGTCGGCACGCCGTATTGGAGCAAAGTACAAGAAGGCTGTGTACACTCTGTACAAAAATGAATCATTCACTGAAAAGGTGGAAAATGAGCACAGGCAGAATGAGCTGGGCATCTTGGGTCCAGTGATCCGAGCGCAAATCCGAGACATCATCACAGTAAGACTATAATAGAACGGAAAACCTTAAACTTAGGAAACAGGGCATATAAAGATAAACGCCAACGCCAAATACTTATATTCCTAAATTTGGTGCTGGTACAATATTAAACAGAATTGCAGGAACTGTGTGATCATTTTTTGCAGATTATATTATGGCTTCATGCACTTTCTTCGTCTTTCCCAGATTGTTTTTAAGAATTTGGCCTCGAGGCCTTACAGTATCTACCCACACGGCCTGACTGTAGAAAAGTCAGAGGAGGGAGTCAACTATCCAGAAGGAGGTATGGATTAGTCCCCAGATAAGACATCAAACAAAACATAACAAATTTTAAATACGTGAAATGACGAAGTTGCTTGCGACATAATCAACCAGGAAACCAGACCCATGGCGTTCAGCCAGGTGAAACGCACACCTACGTGTGGAAGGTTCTGGAGGAGAACGAGCCTCTGGATGGAGATTCCCGATGTCTGACGCGGATGTATCACAGCGCCGTGGACACGCCGCGGGACATTGCGTCGGGCCTGATAGGACCCATGCTCATCTGCAAGAGTCAATCCCTAGATGTCAGGAATGTACAGGTCAGGACCAGGGTTATGATCGTTGTGGGTTTTTCATTATAGTTTAGATTTATGTGGTTGTGACTTTTTGTTTGTCTAATTTAGCTTTAATTAGTTTTTTGGAGTGTGTTAGCTACGTTTTATTAGTCATTGTTAGTTAAATATTGTTTAATTTTAGTTTAGTTTTTATTAGTTATAGCAGTAGGTTTAGTGTTTTGTATTTTTGTTAATTTTTAGGTGCACAATTCAAAAAGGTCAAAGTGTTATATGTATGCATCCATTGGGTAATGAATACCCAACAGAAGATACCATTTTCAAAAAATGTATTCAATTATTGCTGTTAGCTTTAGTTAACTATAATAACTTTGGTCAGGTTATGCAATTTCCTGTTTGGTTTATTTATCTAGCTCCAAATTACAACAGAAGCTTTAAGGAACTAATAGTTACAATCTGAGTCCAGGTGCAGCTGGATCATCATCAAAATTTTACTTCAACTGGATTTTTCAACTGAAGAATCCTTCTCCACAGAGTTACGTCATCTAAAGGAAGATGTGCAGAAGAAAAGACCTTTAACATATTCAACTTAAGACGCAACAGAAAAAAAACAATCCGCATCTATCTATCTATCTATCTATCTATCTATCTATCTATCTATCTATCTATCTATCTATCTATCTATCTATCTATCTATCTATCTATCTATCTATCTATCTATCTATCTATCTATCTATCTATCTATCTATCTATCTATCTATCTATCTATCTATCTATCTATCTATCTAAGCTCATCTTTGTTCATTAAGATGAGCTAAGAAGTAATTGAAGAATAAAAATTCCTTTGTTTTTGCAGCTGAGAGCGGACAAGGAACAGCATGCTGTGTTTTCAGTGTTTGATGAGAACAAGAGCTGGTATCTGGAAGAAAACATTCGCCGTTGTTATGATCAATCCAAAGTCAACAAAGCCGACCCAGACTTTTATAAGTCCAATGTCATGCACAGTGAGTCTTACTGCTACCACAATACAGTTAACAGCACCGGTCTTGATAACAGTAATGATGAAAAGGAAATAAAGTTTTCATCCTTTTAGCCCAATGTAATATTTATCTGTACTAACATGTACTCTTTAATTGTAGGGACTTCTTGTGTATTTCTTCCAGCTGTTTCTCAGACAACTAATGTCCATCTTCTTTCAACTTACAGCAATAAATGGATATGTGTTTGAAAGTGGCCCTGATTTGGGCTTCTGCTATGGTGAGGTTCCAACTTGGCATGTGTCCAGCATTGGAGCACAGGACTACATTCAGACAGCTACTTTCTATGGCCATTCGTTCGAGCTGAATCACAGAACAGAAGACATTCTCAGCCTCTATCCAATGACTGGAGAGACCATCAAGATAACCATGGACAACATAGGTGACAACAGCCAACTACAAAGTCACTTTTTTTATCCCTTTGTTTTACCTGGAAAACTTGTTTGCCGAACAATTGTATGTGTATTTGCCTCACAACAGGTTTCTGGCTTTTGGCATCATTGAATACTCATCAAACAACAAAGGGAATGCGTGTGAAGTTTCAAGATGTTGAGTGCTACCGCGACCTCCAATATGAGTATGAGGAGAATGACATGAATCGAGTTGATGAATTTACTCAGTGGAAGCCCCCAACTTTTGAAGATGTCAAAAAAGAAAAGGAGAAATCAAAATCTGTACCCACAGAACCAGTGGAGGTCGATATGGACACGGACATGTTTGCGGACGAGTTAGGTCTACGGTCGCTGAGGAACCAGTCCAGTAACTCAGATGTGGAGATACTGGACTTGAGTTTATTTGACTATGATGATATTGATGTTGCTCCTATGGTCAACGATGCTAGTCCTAATGTAATGGACACAAAGAATAAAACTGAGTTCTTTTCAAATCAGACTGCAATGAATGATACTCAGTTGAAATATGTAGACAACCAAAATATTACAGAACATAATTTGCACAACAGCAGCATTAGTAAACATGCAACCGCTGTACAGAAGAATAGGACTCAGTCATTCCTTGACAATGACACAACTGTTCTCAACAACGACAGTGATTCACTGGGCAATCAAAGCACAGCAACCACCAACAGGACTGTTGCTGTAGTTGGAGTCAGTCCAAATAATGCTAGTGTTACAGTTGCTGGGACAATGAACTCAACAGTTCTCAATGGTACAGGTTCAACGCTTCTCAATGCTACAAGTTCAACAGTTCATGGAAATGCCTCTTCAGACAGTGTGAACATTTCCACTTCGTCCAAACTACCCACCTCTATCACTATGGGAGCACTACAGACAGCCAGTCAACTCACAGGGAAACAAGAGTCCACCAATCAGACCATGCCAGTACAATCACAAGACACTCCTGAAATTACTGCAACATTAACAACAATTACCAAAGATAAAAGAACAGAATCAAATCCATCTGGCAGTAGTAACACCTCTATGGACATACTCTTTCCCAATGAAAAGGAAGTGCAAATCACTCGGGGCGATGTGTTCCTTTACAGCGGGCACGCAACTGACACCGACATCGACCCAATCAGCAGTCTCTGGTTTCAACAGACTTCAACAATTGAGGATGACCATAACACATCAACTGATGTGCCACCCGTTGGACTAAACCAATCACTGTCCCTTTTAGGACTTGATGTCAAGGAAGTTGACAACAGCAGCCTGGTCAAAGATAACCTCACCAGCCTTGAGTTGGTGGAGACCACAGGAAACAATGAGGGAAACTCTTCAAACATGACTTTGCAGCAAGAGCTTGGACTACGAATGAATGCTACTGAAGGTGTGAGTGTTTCTGCCAATTCCAGCCTTGGGAATGCAACACATCTTTTAAACGTAGATAAGCTATCACAAAACGGTACAGTGAACATCTCCAAATCAAGTTCAGTGGGGAGGAGCTCCGAGAAAGGACTTCTTCCTGGGGAGTTGTCCAATACTTCTTCAATGGAAAGTTTCTCTAACGAGACTAGAGGTTCATCGAACCATTCTCTCTCTGGTGGTTCTGTGAAGCTGCTCAGTTCTGACGAGTTTGGTTCTTCAGAAAGTAGTGAGGAAATATTTATCTATGTTAATGAAAACAAATCCGAGGCAATCAAAACTGTCTCCTTGAGCCCAGAAGGCCACAACTGGACTTATGATGGAACTCACTCCATGGTACCTGGGGAGATTCCTGATCACATGAAAAAATACTTTGAGAACAAAGCACTACGAACAACTCCAACTCCCAAAAAGTACAAAAAAGTGAACCTCAGACAAATACCCAAGAAAGGTGAAGGCATGAAAACAAGGAGGAGGAAGGTCTACAAGCCTCAGGCCAGGAGTGGCTCACCATTTTCCCCACGAGGATTTAACCCAGAGTTCAGCCCCCGTGGGGCAAGGCCCAACGCAAAACAGCTTGTCACCAAGGAGGAGGAGTTGATTAACTTCCCCATAGTTATTGCTTTGCCCCGACCTGATTTCAGTGACTATCAGCTGTATGCTCCTGGAGATGAACCAGAGAAAACTGATATGAATGAACAAGATGTGACACAAAATGAGTATGAATATGTGTCGTACAAAGACCCCTACAGCAGCCATGAGGACATTAAGAATCTCAACCTGGATGAAACTACTAAATACTACTTAAAGTTATCAGGTCCTGATGTCAGGACATACTTTATTGCTGCAGAAGAAGTTGAATGGGACTATGCTGGTTACGGACAGAGGTAAGCTCACAAATAAGAACATGGAGGAGACATATTTTGGGAAGGGGAAGATTTAAATACACAAAAAAAGTACTTAGTTCATGTGATGTTTGTTTTATTACCACAGGAGACACGATAAGTCGCAGCAAAACATGCTAGAGACCAAATTCACCAAAGTTGTTTTCCGAGGTTACCTGGATGCGAGCTTCAGCACTCCTGATCTCCGTGGGGAGATGGATGAGCATCTAGGCATCCTTGGGCCTGTCATCAAAGCCGAGGTTGGACAAAGCATCATGGTAAGTTAGCTGCTCTCAGAGGGATTTTGAATTTTATTCTTCATTTGACTGCTTTTTCACTTATATACATGCATGATTCAAATTTGGAGAAAATAAACTGACCGCACAAGGCATTAAGACTAAAAGTAAGCGACGTGTACAGTGTCACCCTTCAAGTTTTCAGATCAAAACAATTTTATTATCAAACAGGACAATGCTTTGCAAAAGTCCTTCGTTGGAAATAAGTTGTTTAACATTAAGAGTTATATTCTACTACAGATTTTGTTTTAACAGTGTTTATGAAACAGTGTTTAGTAGCAGTTCAAAAGTTGACATAGTGTGAGGATATCCACTGTCCTGTTCCTGCTCCTTGTGGAAAAGGTAGGAAGCAGAAGTAGAGTTACATAGTTCAAAGTCCTAAGCTAATTAATATTACCTTAAGACTAAACTAAGAACATCCATTGGTTAAGCCTTCAGAACAACCAATTCACAATGCAAACCAGAAGTGAAGATAAAATATTATTTTGACAAATAAATGTTTTATTACTTTGCAGAGAAAAGCTATGTTTTGGAATGCTGGAGCACAGGGTTACCATTGGCATCTAAAATGTACCTTCAGGACTTTATACTTCCTCTAAAAATGCTTATAATAGCTTATTTTAATAGTTCAAGCACACACAAAAAAGATATTTATTAATGAGCACAGTACAGAAGGTAACGTCTGCAATCATACTTATCGCTACTCTTGGCGTTGCAGTCAATCCCCATTAACGAAAATGAAGGGAGGCAGAGGGGTTACACCTGGATTACCTGCTTTGCAAACATCAGTGAATGGCGTGACATTTAGCATTGTACCTCAGTATTTCAACTTCCCAAGCAGCATTTTCTGTCAAATATTTTATCTATGCTCTAAGAGAAAACTGAATGGGTGAATTTTATACGCATAATTTTAAATGACGTTCCACCGACAAAAAAGAAGTGGGGGTCCACTGTACTAATAGCTAAGCAAAGAAAACTGTCTTTTTGCTGTAACTGAGTAAACAAACATACAATAACTGTGTTGGATTGTGACCTTTCTGCGATAGAATCAATCATTGTCTCTTGTTTTATAGATTGTGTTCAAAAACAACGCCAACCGTCCATACTCCCTACACCCCAATGGGGTTTTCTATACAAAGCAGTTTGAGGGTCTGTCCTACGAGGACGGCTCCAAGCACTGGTATAAATATGACAACGAAGTTCAACCCAACACCACCTACACATACATATGGAAAATCAGTCCTATGGTTGGGCCAGCTCCAGAAGAGTCTGAGTGTCGGACCTGGGCGTACTACTCTGGTGTTAATCCCGTAAGTAGTTACAGTTTACCAGAGGAACCTTCTTCCTCAGTTTTGTCACGTCTCCTACATACCCAGTGATAAACAAGCAGAGCTTCTTGCCTGATTTAAACCCCTTCATAGCTTTTCCCGACCTGTCTGCTGTGTTTCTTGCTTCTCTAATGTTTGCTGACAAAACTCTTAGGCCTAAAACAGATCAATTGTAGCGACGTGTCGATGTGTGTGCCATGGAGCACTCATCAAATTTTCATTTGGAAAACAATGTTATAATATTATTCGAGTCAATAATATTTCTAACTCACAAAATTCCGATAGAAAACATTGTGGTTTGTGGCTGGATAGTTGCACCGTCAAAAAATCAGGAAAAGTTCAAGAGGTATGCAGACTTCGCAACACACTTTATAAATAATGTATTTCTAATACATTTCTTGCAGGAGAAGGACATTCACTCCGGCTTAATTGGCCCTTTGCTGGTGTGTCGAGAGGGAACTCTGAAGAACAAGCCACTCAACACGAGGGAGTTTGTGCTGCTTTTCATGACCTTCGATGAGTCACAGAGCTGGTACTACAATAAAAACCAGGAAGTTATGCAAAGAAAGTACCGAAAACGAGTTTGGGATGACCACGACATGGAGAACCTCAAGTTCCACTGTAACAATCCATGACCTTTTTGTCGCGTTCAAACCATATCAATTCATTTCAGAAGCGGATGATATGACAAGATGGTTAAAAGATATTTTAGAGCCTGGAGGAAACAATTGTCTGCTTTGTCTGTTTTTTTTAATGTAGCCATCAATGGAATAATATATAGTCTTAAGGGCCTGAGGATGTACACCAACCAGCTTGTGCGGTGGCACCTGATCAACATGGGTTCTCCCAAAGACGTTCACAGCGTTTACTTCCATGGGCAGACGTTCCAAGACGTTAAGACCAAGCGCTACAGGCAGGCTGTGTTTCCCCTGCTGCCTGGTGAGAAACAGATTAGCTCCTCTACCTGTTCATGTAAAGAACATCCATGTTGTGTTTGTAACACATTGCTGGATTTTTGCAGGGGGCTTTGCAACTCTGGAGATGTATCCATCCAAGCCTGGGCTGTGGCAGCTGGAGACAGAAGTTGGTCTAAACCAAAAGAAGGGGATGCAGACGCTCTTCCTGATTCTAGATAATGGTGAATACAGCTTTGCATAGTCGTATATTGTAAATTTATTTTTTGAGCCTAAAAAACTGGCAATTACAAGTAGTTTACATTTTGGGTAGAGTGACCCACACAATTGTTACTCTTGCTGGTAAAGATACTAACAACGTTTTTGACTCACCAATCAAAATAGTTGAAATTCAAAGTATATTTTTTTCATTTTTCAATATAGAATTTAAAACATTCCATATTTTAAATGGAAAAATGCAAAGGGGTTATATTTAGAATTTTTTTATTTGTATCTGCTCATACACAAGGATGATAGACAGCTCTAATACCCTCCTCCTGGCAGCGATTGGTTGTTTCTGACAGAGCTGTGTGTTTGTGTAGATGACAGCAGGTCCATAGGGAGAAGGCAAAGGAACTATTTTTCACAGATTATCTGTGTTATGTTGCACTGTCATGACAGTGACAGTTTTTTTAAATATGTAAAAACCATGCTTTTTTTAAAGTTACAGACCGCAGCTTTAAATCCACTTTTGATAAATTGTTGAATTTTGATTGATTCCTTTTGTTAAACTCAATTATTCCTTATATGAGTTTTGCTTAAATTTAAAAGCTACATTTCTTTTAAAAAAATAAAATAAAATAAAGAAGCGTTATTATGCTTTTGAAATTAATGACGAATTTATTGTGAACTGTTTTTTTTCACAAATTTTTGACAAGGGTGCTTGTTAGTTGTAAATTTAGCATTAGAAATTTAGAAATTTTTCATCTTTTAAATACAGTCAATCCAACAACACATTTTGGAGTTGAAGAACTTTTTTTTTCCTTAACCAATTGTCTTACACTGATGTGTTGTATTTTAGCCATGATATTTTTTTATATTTAAGATTGCTACCATCCTATGGGTCTTGAGTCAGGCAGCGTGAAAAATGACCAGATCACAGCCAGCAACTCAAGAGGTAGTCATACCCCTCCTGATATTCTACTCCAGCCAGCCACTTTAAAAATATGAATAAAAATATCTGTCCACATATTAAGGAAACTGGGCGCCCCATCTTGCCAGGCTAAATAACCAGGGTAAATACAATGCATGGAGCACAGACAAGAAAGGCGACTGGATTCAGGTAAGAGTTCTGTATTTTTCAGTCTATACATTTTCGTTCTGTTTGTGCTGTATTCAGTTTGTTTTGGTAGTCAGAACTTGGAACTAGACAGGAAAGACTTTCTGAATGGTGGGATTTACCTTGGCGCTAACTACTATTAGCAATACAAGCCAATAAAAATATTGTTCAGGCTATTTTTTGTATTTAAACACAAAAGGAACACATCCAAAGATATGTATTTTACTTTGGCTTTCGCTAGTTTAGTGAGATAAAAACTGTCAGAAAAACTTTCTTATGGAAGCTGCCATATTGGATACAAAAATCTGGATTTCTCAGTAGGTCAGCTTTTCCAGTGTTCAGGGGGCATTCCTGTTGCTTTTCCAAACAGGAACTAGGAATATCTGACTTTTAAGTACAAAAAGAAAGTACTCAATATACTTAATCTATCACCTGTGGACCCCCGCTGTAAGGTGGACTTCAAGCGGCCAGTTGTGATCAGCCAGGTGGCCACACAAGGAGCCTGGCAGTTCTTCCGGTCCCAGTATGCCACAAATTTCTCCATCTCGTACAGCAACGACCGCCGCAAATGGATCTTTTACAAAGGCGACAGCAGGGAATTCTGGAAGGTAGGGAAGTTTGAATCATTCACTTTCGGAATGAACACACGCATGATCACTTGCTTATGATCCCCGTGTTTGTCCTGGTGTACTCAGACGTTTCAAGGAAACGAGGAAGCCTCTCAGACAAAGAAAAACACCTTCTTCCCTCCTTTGATTGGACGGTTCATTAGGCTCCACCCTATCACCTGGAATAATGCAGCAACAATCCGCATGGAGTTCTACGGCTGTGAGCTTGACGGTAAGACTTTTGCTTAGCAAGTTAATGTGGACGAAAGTCAAAGAGATACTAGTTTGGTTTGCTGTGTGTTTGGTGTAATCTCCAACAGCTGGACTCAGGAACCCAAATATTTTTCTTATTTTGGTGGCTTACCACTTCCAACATCTACAATGTCAAAACAGGCCCTGTCGCCCGATTGACCACTGTTCTTTTCTTGGACCACTTTTGATAAGACATCCACAACTGTAGACCAGGAACAGGAACACCCAACAAAGAGGGTCACGTTGAAGATGCTGTGATCCGGGATTCAACCCATCACAATCAGATCTTTGTTAAACCTACACTTGCTCATTTTTCCTGCGTCTAGTTTTTTGTGGACGAAAAAAAAAAAAAGCAATGACTTGCTCATTGTTTTATGCCACTCAGAGCAGGTCCCATGATGAAAAGATAAGTGTTACTTGTTTTACTTTTCAGTAGTCATAATGTAATGCCTGATTGGAGTGTTTTATGTCACAACTATCTACATCATATCTGAGATAGGCATGTTAGGGTTCAGGTACATATGAAGAAAAGTTGGTTCTGCTTTTAATTACAAAATGGTGCTCATCATCACACAGCATTAGCTTCACTGGTCTGCAGTTACAGCAATAGTTACACTGATTCCAGATTGTTGGACACAAGCTCCAATCAAATCACTATGACCGTAGGTGAAGCTCTCCTTGGTTTTACTGTAGCTCCAGGGCTTTTACAAAGTAAGGAGCACATTACTTTGCTCCTTAAAGTTGTGTATTTCATAAAGATTGTTGAGGATCAACACACTTTTTTGAAATATATATGCACAGCACTTTTCATAAAAGCATGATTCAGTGCAAGCTACTTTGAGCTATTCAAAAGGAAAGAAAAAAGAAAGGTAATCAATAGTTGACCTCCCCTTGAACTCCATGACCAGCTACATGCTAACCTAATGGCTAAAGCATTGAAAGATTATGCCTGTCTGCGTTCAGGCTGCTCCGTGCCTTTGGGGATGGAGAGCGGGCTGATAGAGGACAGACGCATCACAGCCAGCTCCGAGGAAACCAGCTGGTTCAGTGGACACTGGAAAGCCTCTCTCAGTCGCCTCAACAAGCAGGGTTCCATCAACGCATGGAGAGCTAAGGTAGTAATCACTGGAGACATTTCAGTCCTGGAGGAATTTTATCTGATTTTATCTAATCACTAGTAATGGATTTTGACAAACATCTATTATTTTCCTTCCACTTCACACTTATACACTTCTGCATGTTGATGTTTTATATAGAATCCCAATAAAATGCATTGAAATCACTTGTTGTCACGTGACAAAATGAAAAAACTTCCAATAGAAATTGTTCTAATTCTGAGTAGACATAAATTGGGTAATGCCTTGGAAAATATGTCAAATATTTCCCAAAGTGTCCTTGTGCTATGTTTTACTCAGCACAGTGACATGAACCAGTGGCTCCAGGTGGAACTGCCTCGCATTAAGAAGATCACAGGCATCATAACACAGGGAGCCAAGTCTATGATGAAGGAGATGTACGTCATCAAGTACGCCCTGCAGTACAGTGACAATGGGATACACTGGACGTACTACATGGACGATGATGATGTAACTGTAAAGGTGAGTCGATGAAAATAGGGCAGGTATGTTTTCTCGGACTGAAGCTTTCCTTGATGTTGAAAGACGTTCTCTCTCTCTCTCTCTCTCTCTCTCCCCCTCTCTCTCTCATACACACATCTAGATGTTTGACGGAAACTCAAACAACAACAGCCACGCGAGGAACTACATCTATCCTCCCATCTTCACTCGATTTATCCGAGTCGTCCCCAAACGATGGTGGAACTCCATCACCATGAGACTAGAGCTTCTCGGCTGTGACTTTGAGTGACACATGCTCGTGAAAACACGGGGAAACACTAAATAAATGTTTAGAATGTAGAGGCAGACATGCAGAATTATTACCAACCCTGGAACATGTTACAGTTTTGTCCCTTTACAGCCACAAACATTAACGTAATTTATTGAGATCTCATACCAACACCGAGTCGTTCGTCATCTTCAGATCACAAGATTTAAAATAAGAAATGTTTTTTATATTTATTTGCATCTGGATCCAGCATTTAATATGAAATGTATTTGCTGCAGTGAAATAAGAAAAGAGTTTGTTAAAAAACGAAAAGTTAATCTTCCCGGATGTAACAGGGTAAATGTAATATACATGTGTGCAGCACATCTTTCAGCACTATGTTAAAGTATTTCCTGTAAAATAAGTAACCAGAAGAAAAGTATACTGTTTGGTAAAGTAGTTCAGCATTTATAGATCTGTTCAACTGGATGACCAGAATGCAAAAACAAATAATCCACAAACTAACTTCTTCAAACAAAAACAAAAAGAAAAAAGAAGCAAAAATCTGATAGAAACATGTGACAACAGATACGACTTTTTCAATATATTTTTAGAATTTGCATTTTATTTAACCAATTTCTATATCATTTCTCGTTAGAAAACTTGACTGGAAGTTATTAGCAAACTCTCTCCTGACCACTAGATGTCAGTATAACTGTTACGTCATCTTCCCTCATGAGCTATAACACAAATTAGACACCACTTTTTTGTGTGTTTGCAATATATATCTATATAACATTTTTAGGCTTACAAATACAATAGGAAATGGAACGGAAGTAATGTATATATGTAAGTAGATGTGTAATTTATTATGTTTTAATAAATATGATTCCTGGCTTTGTGTATTTAGTGTCAACCTCACTGATTAATCAAAGTGAGACTCGAATAAGCCCTGAACATGGAGCGCATCACGTTTGGCATCTTAAGAAATAACCAAGTAATCTCCTCTGAGTAGGGTTAGCAGTAGTATTTCTACTGACTGATTGAAAAAATTAGGGATGAAAACAAACTCGGAAGACAACGTGACTAGCTTGTAAAATGAGTAGTGGTCTCAGAAAAGTTTTTACGCCTGTCCATTGGATTTAAGTGCGTCCAGCATTTCACCTCAGTCTTCGACTAACTTCGATTTAAACTATTCGACTTCGAAGTTGTGTCTAAACCTTTCAGGTTTGGTTCGGAAGTTGGTCTTTAGTTGCTGGTCTTGTCAGCTTTGATGTTCTGCCGGCAGATGGCAGCATAAGCTTGGTTTTGCTCACAGATTTGGCCTGAACACCCCGCCAGGTACATAAACCTGTCTCACAGTTATTAAGCTCAGAGATCATGAAGGCACGAACTCTGCAAAAACAGGAAGACTTAGGAGATGTTTGTCTGAGGAAACAGTTTTATGCTTTCTATATCTTGTAAATTACTTCTATTTTCTGCATTCAAGTCCTGTCAGATCATAATCATTCTCTTATCTTTATTTGGCAGATGTCAAATTGCTGTGAATTTGAAATAAATAGAAAAACGTGGTGGAAGGCTAATAACTAGTTTGGGGAAACCACCCACTTTATCTAATCTTAGCAATTAAAACCGTCAAATAGATTCTCATTTTTGTATTTAGCTGATAGCTTTCAGTCTTTTACTTGTTCAGTTTTCTACAAACTGTCTGCAGTATGACATGTCTCTGCTACAATAAGAGACAAAAAAAGTGAATTAAGTGTTTTTTGTTGATGTTAGTTGACATAAAATTGGCCTTTTATTAAGCTACTATTATGCTCAATAATCACTGTGACCAGAAAATTGGTCGTAAAGTTAATATACAACGGCTACGGATGACATATAAACAAGGTTATAAAACTTTTCTGTTTTATAAGTTTTCTGTAGAAATGTTATTAGAAAATATGTTGTCTATTCATTTTGCATTTTCATATTTTTTATATAGAATATAAAAAAAACGTTAATTTTAACCCAAGTCCCATACAAATTTAAGTCTTATTCAACATACTCATTTACTATCTTAACATTAGTCAAAGTAGTTAATTTAACAAACTGTATTGTGAAACCATCCATCAAACTCATAACCTAACCTGGTTGTATTAAAAGAACCCAGAATTATTTTTGGTCTACATTTCATAGAACAAGTAAAAAACAAACAAAACAAAAAAAACACAACAAAAAACAAATTAGGAAGTTTTTACATGGCTGCTATTTTTTCCCTTAGATGGACTCAGTGTACTTACTTCGTTTTCCCAAGGCTGTATTTCCTTTATTTCCCGCCTGGCATAGCGCCTTGGGATAATAATAGCAGGTTATAATATTTGATATTAGCGCCTGATCCCTTAATAACCCCCAGATATGACTGAAGATGATGCTGGTTCTTGTATGTCCGTGTGGTCACTGGGTATTATGGTCTGCCTGGTGACACAGCAACTGGATCCTCATCAGAAGAACATGAGCATTACTGCTCCTCTTGGCGGCTAACACCACGGTTGTTTACAAACATCTTTTTTGAGGGGAGGGGGGAGGGGGCGGTGCAGTTTAACCGGGAAAAGTTTTATTGGTCACGCGCGCCAACATGAACACTCAGACACACACGCGCCGCCCCCTTCGAGTCGGGCTCGTTTAAAGGCGCGCGCCAGCTCTCGGCCTGAGGGCTTATACTCGCAGAGCATCAGAGCTTCACCGTTCCTCGCTGGGACAGACTGAGATATTTTATTATACGGACAGTTTTAGGAAGTTTCCGGATATTCTAAAACCCGACTGGTGGCATCATGAAGTCCCCGAAACTGAAGACTCCAGGTAGGTCCATTTTTATTATTTACTACCACTCTTATTACCTCTGGCTTCGTGCCCCTCTGCCACCTGGTCGGAGGGTTTCATGTATAATAATGACCTAAACTGTAGAAGTGACAGCTGCTGCCTCCTCCGTTTTGCAGGGAAGTTCGCCAAGGAGGAGGACCTGAGCGACGTCCTGTGCGAGTTCGACGCGGTAATAGAAGACTTCACGTCGCCCGTGGAGAAGCGACACTTCAGGTACGACGAGCACCTGAAGACGGTGAAGAGGAGGAGCAGCGCGAGCGTCAGCGACAGCGGCATCAGCGACACCGACAGTGAGTGTTACCTCTTCCTCCCTGAGCGGCTTTTCTTTCCATGTGGCCTTTTCTATCTTCGTGTCACCTAAATAGAAGCTTGCAAGCCAGAATTTGTGGGTTTAAATACACAGTAACTTTCTGAACAGAACCAGCCTCAGGTTTTATGGGTTCAAAGGCTGAATCTGTTTTTCTTATGGGTTTTTCTTTTTTTGTAAGTGAAAAATCACTTCCATGTTTTTTTTTTTTTAATTGACCGTCCTTGGCTGCATATGTTGCAATTTAAGATGTGTGTAATTAATAAGCCAATAATAAGTTGTTTAAACTCACTGTATGACAGAATGTGACCAGGAACGTCACATTATCTAATAAATAACACTGCAGATCAATCAGAATGCAATACATAAATCATGCAAACGTTTGGCCATAAAAATAAAACAAAACAGACATAGATCAGTGAAATATAAGTGCATTAGAATTATTCACTGTTCACACAATATAAGCCATTTATCATTTCTAATATATATATATATACAGTGACGTGCGGTCAGGGGAGGCAGGTGAGGCAGTGCCTCACCAGCCATCATGGAAAGAAAGAACATATATAATCATAAAGTAATTTAAATTGTTATATTCATCCGGTGGTTTGTACTAAAAAATATTTAATTTTCATGTAGCTTCACCAATTTCGATTTTTATTTGTTCAAAATCGCTGAATTTTCTTATTTTCCCATTCAAATGCTTGGAAGCGATGCCGGTGAGGCAGCAGCGAGCTCTGCCTCACCTTGGATTGCGCAACCCCTGGCTCTGCGCTGGCTGCTAAGCGGAGAGAGCATGTTGCTGTACGGCGTCAATAAAATGGTTTAAACAAATTTAATATGTGAACTTATTTCCAATAATTTAGCTTATGTATATAATGTACAGTGCTTTTTGTCACCAACTGTGTTTGTGTAACGTGTTTCGTGTAATGAGCGATTATAAACGGCAGAGAACAGGTTCGAGGTGAGGCAGGCAGTTCTCTTGCCTTATGGCAGGGGGCGCTCAAGATCCCAGACGTTCGTCTTGTTCACTCCTCAACTGCCGAGTAAGTGACAGCGAGCTAGGCTAAACGATTCGGGAAGCAAGTCAAGTGCAGCGATAGATTTTGTGAGCTACAGTTTGTATGTGTAAGGATGCAGAAGTGAAACATAACCTGTAAACTGCTGTCAATCTATGCATCTATTTGCAAATCTGATTCTGATGACGTCAGTGCCTCACCAGCTATGAACCTCACCGCACGTCACTGTATATATATATATATATATATATATATATATATATATATATATATATATATATATATATATATATATATATATATATATAAGATGCTGTAATTTAATAATGCAAATGTATAATATTTGCATATATTTGCAATATATATATATATATATATATATATATATATATATATATATATATATATATATATATATATATATATATATATATATATAAAAGTTTGTGTAATATGTGTTAAGATAATGACATTTCGACAGTTATGTTATAGCTCATTTGCTCCAGTGCACCATGAAGTAACAGTTACCTCATGGTGTTACTTAGTAACTGAAACTGTAGCCCCGCCCACTGAGCTCTGATTGGTGGGGCTGACAGATGAAATAAATCATAAATTACTATAAAATTATATAAGGTTTTTCAAAAATAAAATATTATATATATACATATTTCATAAATTAATGCTACACTACTCCATTCCTCTGATTATTGATTCCCGTTGGACTGTGACACTTTTGAACGTCCTTTCACCACAAACATATTGCTTTGTGACTGTTAACATACATAAGGAAGCTATTAGTTAGTTACTTTAAATTCTAAATACAATTCTAATTGGAAAAATTACTAAATAAGATGTTCTAAATTTGGAATAAAAGTAAAAGGTTAAAATTTAACAGATATGAAGTTAAAAAATCAAATCTCTCTGGTGCCCCCTGCTGGACTGCTATTAGCTTGGTTAGCTTTCATCTTGGCCCACTCTGCCGTTCAACAAACAGCAGTGGAAGTTTCTTTTCCCCCCTCAAATCTGAGTAAAGATTAGATCCACCGTAGTATAATTTGGGTTACAGCTGTCACATATTCATATATTACTCGACCATAGAGTGGTTTTAAAAAAAACTGTCTACCCCAGCTGTGGAGCTGGCTCCAGATACTCAGCTGGGTCAGAGTCAAATGCTGACACACAGAGAAAAGTATCCTCCAGCCCCGCATATGTGGAAATGCTTTCCCCCCACACACATGTACAAGTAGGTTAGACTTCCAATGAAAGGTGTGGAAAAAAGACTTTTATGGTTTTGGGATATTCAAGATCAGGGATTTTTTCAAACGGTGGTGGTGAGAAGTTAATCTAGTCTCAACAAATAACCTACTTGACATTAAGCTATGTGCTGCTGTTCAAAACGGATCTGAAACATCACGCATGAGTAACTACATTACTGTCGTTCAAATGCAACGCACGTTTACATTAGGGTCGTTTTCATAGGCTTGAACTAAAAATGTGTTCAGACTATCGTCTCCGGTTTTACTTCACTCCTGAAAGCAGCACAGCGGACAGACAGGAGCCGGCAGTGTTGGTTTTTTAGTCTATACTAGTGTTTAGTATATGTTTATCTATCACATATGGTTTACATTGTTTTAATATATTATAGAAAAACACCTTCATCTTTAAGATATGGTAGTTTTTATGCGGTACAGGCTCAGGAGGAAGGTGTCTGAACTCGTTTTTGGGTTTTTTGGAGCTAAAGAGCCTCAGGATTTACTCAAGGGTTCAGATTCCTGTCCTCTCCAAGGCAGTCTAATGAAGAGAGAGCTGTCCAGTGTAAGGAGGACCTATTGTCTCACTGCCTGATGGATGGATCTGCAGATGAAGGGGCAGATGAATGAAGAAAACCCACCCATTGCTTCCCTCCGACGTGTTGATGTGTCAGTAAAAAAGAACAACTAAAGACGGAAGCGATGCAGAGATGAATAAGAGAGGTGCCTGGAGAGTTCAAGTCAAACACTGATGCTAACTCCCAGTTTACGAGGGTGTGTGTAGGCGTGTGTGTGTGTGTGGTGACCCCTGTCTCCTGCTGGGAGCGGGTCAGAGTGGGGAGTAAGTAGGTGCTTGACATCTGACTCGCTGTTAAGCTGCAGACTGGAGCGCAGAGTTCTGCCTCGCCTTCTCCTCTTACTTACAGCTGGGGAGGAATGGCAATGAGGCAAGTTCAGTTTGACTTATTGATAGGTCTGTTGCAAAAAGCAATAAATCAGTTAATCACACGGTAATTGAAACATGTTCAATCATTTCCATTTGCATGATTCATCAGTTTCTCTCTTCTCTCTTTCTACCAAAAACTGGATGACAAAAGTCTTCAGTTTGGTTCCTTGGTCTCAACCAGCTCTTTTTTTGAAGGGCAGTTTTGTTTTTTGGAAGCTTTATAATTAATTTTATTTGTTGTTTCTGTTGTTTTGTTTATTTATTTTGAATATTTAAAATGTCTTCCATTGCCAGTGTTAAATGTTCAATAGAATTTAAAGTTTGTTGATCTTTGAGAACGTGTTCTTGCATCATTGTTTCATTACCAACATATTGCTTAAAAATGACCTCAAAACAATATGATCTTTTATCGCAATAACTTCTGGGTCAATTTATCATCCAGCAAAATCTGTTTTCAAATTGAACGCAGTAAATAAACTCAACAACCAACAGCTGTCAGACTGAAGCAGCTTATGCAGACGTCTGATTTTATCCATAAATGTTTGGTTTAAAACTACTCCAACCATAAACAAAGACGCTGGAGCACATTGAGTCCTTTTAATCCTTTTCAATCGTTAAAAAACCAAAGTTGGCATGTTGGGGGAGAATAATTGTAAAAGGATATCGGTTAGGTAACTCCTGATTAGTTCATCTCTGATTGCAAGGTTTCAACTCTGCAAACAATTACTGTCTTTCTGCTCTTTGAAGTGTTTTTAATGAGAAGAGAAGAGGTTCTTATCTTTGAACAGCGTCATCTCTCCTCAACTTGTTGCTGTGCACTGTCTGTCAGCTGGCAGAATGCAAGCTCCTACAGTTTTCACTTATTTCACTTTAACTTACAAGAGAAACAAATTAAGCTGTTTGGATCTAAAGTTACTCTAATGAGGGGAACGCTACTTCAAGCTGGCAAGCATAAAAAACTCAAAAATAACACAGTTATTAAAGACTACTACTAAATTTAGTTTGTATTTTTCTTTAGGTGCGTGCATTAAAGTTAAATATTTCTATTTTCATTTTTGTGTATCCACTGTAAGATTGTGGAACTATGGGGATTTTATTAAATACAGGTATCTCATAGCTACCCAGGTCTACTTGTATATTAGCGAATGAATGTAAACGGGGCAGACAGCAGAGCAAACAACAGTTAAACAGATCTTCTTTTGCAGATTTTCTGTCATGGAAAAAAAAAAGTATTTTTTTTCCTGTACTTTTGTGGAAAAAGTCCGGCCACGTGCGCACGCTACATGTAGATGACAGGCCATAGATAAAGGCTGTCATTAACGGAGAATGCAGACGGAAGCGAAGCTGCTCTTCTGACACAGATCAGAGTTGGCCGTGTCGGTGTCAGATTAATCTGTGTGTCTTTTGTCTTCCTGACAGGTGCCGATTCGCTCAACAGAAATAGCTTCAGCTTCAGTGACGAGAGGCTGAATTCCCCCAGCGCCCACTCCCCCGCAACAACCTCCCCGCCGCTGATGTCACCCAAACGTGAGCTCAGCACCTCTAATACATTCACTGTTCCCTTCTCTGGTTCTATGGAAGGAGAAACATGTCAAAGATTTAAAGAGGAATAAAAGGAAGAATCAGCAAGTTCAAAATGCAAAATTCACAGGAGGATTAGTGCTTTTAGTTTTGTTTTTTTAAAGTTTTTTTCTTATATCTATGTATCTATATGTCGAGTAAAGCTTTTTTTTATTGTATGTCTGTTTATATAAAGCTAAATCCCCAGACAACTTCAAGTAATTTAATTCACAACAAGCATATTCACAATCATTACAACAACATGTACTCCATTTTGATTCAATTTATCATCTGATTGATATCAGACAATTGGTCTGATATCAGCCAAAAGAAATGGATTTTAGAATATATCGCCCTGCATTTGAAGTCTCAGATATAAGCTAAAAGATTTCTATCCAGCAGCAGTTGTATCCCACAGTCAGACCCATAGATTAATAATAAATAGGTCAGTTGTTCTCATACTGGTTGTTGACTGTTGTTGTCTGTCTGAATATCACTTGGCCAAACATTTTCTAACATTCCACACTATAAAATAAGTCATTTATGATACATGCTGATGTTGCATTGGGTCAATATTGGTATCGTCCAGTACTCAAAGCTGTGATATTGCATCAGAAGTGAAAAATAATGTATCAGGACACCCCTAGTTAAAATGCAACAGAACAGGGCGACAGTGTGGAGGAGCAACCGTCTTTTAATAGAAAGAAACTTCCAGCTTGTAAATTCACCGTTTTATGTGTTTAGAAGAGAAGACAAGATATTACTATTCTCATATTTTTCTCAGCCTGTGCACACACAGATAAACAAGTCAAAAAACAAACAAAAGAAAACTATTAAAGGCTGAATGGGGTCGTTCCATTAATGTTAACATTTGACATTAATTGAAATACCATGTTGAAAAAATTTTAAATTTAGTGAAAAAAGCAAAAGTAATGGAGATATAATATTAAAATAATTTAATACATTTTTACTTCTGAACCAAAAGTTATTTTACACCATGGTCTTTGTTTGGCCCTCTCATTCTTCCATATATTCCTTCATTAAACCCAGAGAAATCCAAATCTGCGGCACTATGGAGCATTTCAGAAGCTCTACAATCAGATAAACATCACACAGAAAATAAACGGAGCATCATTTAACGCCACACATCTTTCTGTCCCGCCCCCAGCAGCCAAACTGGGTGACACCAAAGAACTGGAGGACTTCATCGCCGACCTGGACCGGACATTAGAGAGTGAGTGTTGAAGTCTGTCAGAACCAGTGTGATTAAGCCGCCCTGCGCCACGGTGCCCGCCGCTCTTTGGGATTAGCGTGGGCGTTCAGTTGCGTGTCAGCTATGCTAACGACCGCTCACGGAGCGCCACGGGAGGCGCTACCCTCTGCTTTCCAAGACACAATGATGTGTCAGGATTATGAAGGGCCTTGGACATGCTGTGCAGACGTCTTGGGTTACATCAGACACAGACAGACATGGGGTCGCCTGTCACCTTGTCACCCGACTGTGAAGAACTCTTCTGCTAGCGTTGTGAAATTAGCAGGAAGCAGCGACAACTCCAGCTTCCTGGATCTTTTTCTACTTTTGTTTGCACATGTAACTCCATCTTGTATCCCTAAGCTTATAAAGCTCTGACCTAGCAATATTAGATTTAAACATTTTGTTTTCTCTTTAATTAACTATAAATAACAGCATTAAACTTTTTATAACATTCTGAGTAGGTTAAATATTAAACTGCTTTACCAATAAAATGTTAATGGTAAAATAAAAAACAACAGTTACAGAGCTGTTTCTCTGCAGCACTGAAACACAATAACTGCAGTAAAATCAGTTTATGAGACACAGTGAAACTACAAATTAATTACAACATATGTTTTTAACATTTTACTAAACAAATTACAGCAAATAGCCTTTTAAATTTTTTGGCAGATGTAAAAATATGTTTAGTTCTTTCAACAATGTCCTTTTAAAACAACAGTGGATATGAACTTAATATATGGAACTATAAAAAAATTCAAAAAGCCTTTTCCTCATGATCCATTCAGAATTATTAATACTAGGAGTACACAGTCTGTATTTCAGCAGGTTCTCACTATCAGGTCCAAACATTGGTCTTGATCACAGAGCTAACATGTGAAATTAGCATGATTACTACAATTCTCATTTGTAGCAGTGTCTGTGTGGATTTGCTGTAAGTAGATCCAGGGGCATTCAGGAAAATCTGTCCGTCCTTCCAGTCAGTAGACATTAGAGGTATGCGATACTGCATATTTCGATATTGATCCTGTAATTATTTTTTCACGAATGTATGAATTTTTATTTACTTCAGAGAACGACGGCTTTACGACGTCCAGCCTATTAAATCAAGCGTCTGCCGCTCTGAGAATAGATTCGGTGACTCAGATCCCTGATGGTGTCTCTCTGTCCGTCTGTCTGTCGTCAGGCATGTGACCCAGGAGCTCTCTGTCACCTTGGAGCATAGCCATGACGGAGGGAGGGAGTGGATTTCTGGACCGTCGCTGAGCAGTTAAAATGCGCCTGGTCAGCTGCCCAGCAGGATGCAGCTGGAGAGAACAGCAGCAGAACCCTGAAGGCTGCTGCAGCCGGTCCACACACACTTTCTGGACTATGTGCTGCAGGGACGTTCTCAATCTGCTTTCTGTAGAACTGGAACTAAAACGAGTTTGGATCGCTAACATCATCCTGACGGACACTCCAGGCTCCACTCTCTCATCCTAAACCTGAGCTGGAAGAGTTATTTAAACAAAAAAGGCTTTTTGTAACAGAAACATATTTGTAATTTTATAAAGCTTCCTGCTGTCGATTTATGATCCTTTTCGTGAAATCTATTTTTGTATCGTATGTATATAATGTTTCAGATTCTATTTGTGCTAACCCGGACGGATCAAGATGAGACTCACACTGACTGGAGGGAAAACTGGAGAGCAGTGTCTGTACCTAATACAGCTAACACCTGCCAGAGAAAATATTCAACTATAAAATATTCTTAACATAGCAACACGAGACTCTTGTATTTATTTATGCATTCATGTCATCAGTCTGTTCTGTCAGAAAGTCTGATGAAATAAGTTTCTTTTTTCAGGAAGGAAATGAACTATGAGGAAAACATCTAATCTCAAACTTTTGACATTTCTAGAAATGAGTCACTTTAAAGTGCTTTTAATACCAGTTCTTTTTATACGCTGTTGCCATGGCAGCTTTTATATGACAAACAATCATGCTGAGTTTAATATTGTGGCCTTAATTATCTCTGAGTTTTTTTCATAATGAAAATTCCAGATGATGTCACTCATCTTAAAGGGACGTTTTGGTTTTAAAGGTTCTGTGACGCTGTTAGCAGTAATATCTCTCTGATCCATAAACATATAAAATATAATATTGCAGTGAGTTTGTATAAAAGTGGACGACTTCCTGTAAGCACTGATACATTAAATACTAATTTGGTTATGGCCACAAAAACTTACCGCATTGTACCACAAAAACTTATGAAAATGAGTTGGGGTTTTTTTTGTCAAAACTGACCTGTTTCTATTAACCGAATTGATTTTTGTAATTCCAATTAGCACAATTTTATGTCACTGATGATTCTTGTGTTTTTTCAGGTTTCATAGTTTTTGGGATTTTATTTTAAACCCATCAGCTGATTGGGAGGCAAAACATCATTTTGAGAAACTGGCATTAAAATGAACAATGCTTCCTTGTGAAAATATAAAAAAATAAATAGAATTCACTAATGTGGCATTTTAGTGAACTCATAAAATCTCTATCTGTCCATCTTATGTCATATTCCAGATTACACAACCTGTTGCAGCCAAACCTTCATGTCTTCCATGCAGGCAAATCAAACAACATTGTGTTTATTTCTCTACATTTCGGTTTCCTTAACTACAGATTCGTGCTGCCATCCTCCTAGGAGAGACGGACGGAAAAATAACCACTAGCATCAGCGAAGCGTTGGAACATCCACTTCCTTCCTAGAATACGCCTCATACAAGCAGGAACAGACACTGAAATAGATTAAACAAATCTCGGGGCTTCTGAGCCCATTAATCATCCACTCAACAAAGCAGCACTTATGTAACGTCTTTAGCAACAGGGTCTATTTCCAGAGGTGGAGGGAGACGGGAGGGTGTGACCCCGCTCAGCAGCAGCTGAGGCTGAAGTCTTCTGATGTCACAGGCACCCCTCTGTCTGTTGATTACTAGAGGTCAAATGTCACTATTGGGGGGTGGGGGGGTAAGGCATGCTTCGATACTGGTTTCATAGAGACAGTGCAGCAGGTGCAGACAGGCTGCTGGTAAATGTAGTCTAATAAAAATACACTTTTCTTTAGGGTTTTAACCCTGGATTTTATGCTCTCATTTAAAAAAATAAAAACTACAAACTTCAACATATTTTATCTGGATTTGATGTGATTGTCCAACAAAGAAACTGTTCAGAATTGTGAAGTGAAAGGAAAACGATAAACAGATTCAGTGGATGATGGCGTGGCAATTTTTTTTAATGGCTTATCGAATGAACAGACTTATTCACGTGTGATTTTGACTGCATTTGTTATGTAATGGAAACGCCGCAATTGTGGTTTTTTCAACATTAGCCCAATATCGACAAATTTTTAAGCACATTTGTAGATGGAAAGGCAATTAGTGTTGCTTGAAAAGTGAAAAGAGTTCACTTCGCTCATCTGCATTCACGAGTAACTGGCTCCCCAAAGTTATGGCTACCAATCACGGTCTGCAGATTTTGCCCATCCACTGCCCCTCCATGCCAGCGTGGTTTCATCTGACAACAGGAAGCTGGCACAGAGACACCAGCTGCTTCCTCAGCACAGTTGGCAGAGTGAAGCTGGGTACTTGGACTCCAGCTCTCTGCGCTGCTCTGCGCTCTGAGTCCGGTGTTCAGAGGATAGATGAAGTGACAGTGTGTTGACACAACAGATGATCCCCCCTGTCCCACCGCTGAGGACCAGGGATGAAGCCCTCCCTGTTGAAACAACCTTCCTCCTGTCTGGCAGCAGTAGGCATCTTTTCTTGCTTCATGGGTTCTGTGCAAGCACTGGACCTTCCAGAGTACAACCAGCACACATACTGGACTCAGATGTTCTTGTAACTCATATTAATTCAATTTCTTTAAAGGAGTTACTGTAGACGGTGATGGCTCTGGGCAAGAAGGATCTCGTGTAGTGGTCCATGTTATAAGCCTTTTGGCTGAAGACATGGTCAGGGTTGTCCATAATTTTCTTGATTTTATGTGAAATCCTTCTTTGCGTCGTCATCTCCAGAGGTCCCACAGTCGTCTGAGCAGAACCAGCCTTCTTTAGCTCACTGGTTCAGATGCTGCTGCCCGAACAGATGATGATGGAAGGGCCCTTCCTTGGAGTCTTAACAACAGACTCCAAGGAAGAGGTAGAGAGAACACAAGTGATGCAAGAATGATAAGAAGGAATTCCTTGGCACTGCAGGGACATAAAGTGAAAACTGGGAACTCTGGAAAGACAAAAGTGTAAAGACTTGGCCATACAGAAAACCTTTTTACCAAATGAAGCCTTTCCATTGAGATGCACTCTGATGTGAGGCCCCCTGATGACTGCTGTGGTCTCTCTATGAATAGGCTGGGCAGGGACGCACAGATGTTTATCCACATCACAAAAACACAGAAGCACCCCTATCCAGATGTCAGGTTCTCTTCATCGCTGGTGTCCAGATGCGGACCGAGGGCGGGGAACATTAATGACTGGGTTCAGACATCAGACTGATCACGCTCTGTGGGGTACTGCTACCTTGAACTTCTATTTTAATCTGCCTTGGTCATGTTTTAATTTACATTTATAAAGACAGAACCTCTAAGTCAACATAGAAAGATGACTGTGGAGAAAATATACATATTCTCAACATTTCTGCTATATAACGTCAGTTAATGGGACGGGGCAGAAGGCAATCACTGGCTCTATAGTAAATACACCAGAGGTACAGTGGTCAATGAGATCTTATGGAAAGAGATTGCCACAATATTTCAAGTGCAAGTCTTTCACAGTGAGTTCCTTAAGCTTGACACCTATTGTTGTTTGAGGCTCTTATTTTGAAGTACGAGGTAGTAGTTCTGGTGGTAACAGGGTAGGCTAAAGAAGGCAAGGCAACTTTATTTATATAGCACCTTTCAGCCAGAGGCAATTCAAAGTGCTTGTACAAAAAGGTTTAAAACAATATACAACAAGAAAATAAAATAATAAAAAAAAACAAGCATAAAGACTCTTCAGGCTGACATTACTTAGTTGTAAAACAATAAACGTTATAGGTGGTCAGCGAAACATTGACTGCGTCCCCATTGATAATAAATTTGCGCAAATTGGAATTACGAAAATAAATTTGTTTAATGGAAACACGGCAATTTCGAATGAACTCCCATTTTTTTCGCTAAACAAATGTTTGCGCTAAGATGATGTGCTTTTTCAGCCGCATCAAAGCTTTGTGTATTTCGCAAAACTGCAACAGAAACTTTTATTCCCACATCTCACGAGTCACGTGATCAACAACCGGATGTTCGTGCTGGCGGAAAAGACGAAGAAGACGACAGGAAGCGGTAGGAGGACGATGACGCGAAGTGTTTCATGAGGAGGAGTTTGACGGAACGTCTGAGCATGTGTAACTAAGACTTTAACACAGAAGGAATCGTTAGATAAATGTTTGGTAGACTTTTAAGAACTGCTAAAAAAAATTCTGCCTGTGATGCCAATCTTTATTAGGAATGCGCTTTATCTTTAGACTATCAGTTGTTAGACAATGTGTACTCCAATGCCTCGTTTCCACTGAGCACTGAGGTGAACTTTTATTAAGTTTCCCTTCATAAATTAAATCATGATTTCAAAACTGCATCTCGTATTTCTGCAGTTTATCACTGACTAACCATTACTTTGGTGATCATACACATTTACGGGTGCCAAACAGCGAAAGCAGAAGAAATCTATCAGGGGGGCAAATACTTTTTCATAGCACTAGATTTTCTTCACTACATCATTTTGGCTTATTTGGTAACTTAGAAACTAAAAATGGAAGTGAAAAAATATCAACATTTCCAATGTGGAAAAAACACAAAGCGCATGGTGTTGTGACAACAGAATTAAATCTGAATGTCACGTCAGAACTGATCTATTTATATCTCTGACTCAGTGAATTAAACTTCACCAATTCGCTGTTAGCTGTTACAACTTCCTTTATATTCTAACACAAGAAGCCCTGAAGGAAAGCCCGACATGGTCTCGTATTCAGGATATCTTATTCGTCGACACTCATAACTTGTAAGGAAGCGTGTCAGTGAAGTTACATTCTTTGGTTCTGACATGTTGAATGTAGATAAGTCCGAACTTGTCAGCTGAGTTGCTCCATTCCCACACGGCTTTCCACACCGTCTGCAACAGTTCGACTGGACCTCACAGTGTTGATGCCTCATCACAGAGCTGAAGTAAAAAGGGTTTGTTTGGACAGTGTGTGTCTCATCACACACACAGTACGGACCGCGTTGGTGGACTCTTCCCCACAGTGGCAGAACGTAGAAAATGCTTAAAAAGAACCGTTTTCAGCTTGTATTGTAAATTAATTTTAGTTTGACAGCTGACAGAATAACCCACAGCTGTGAGGTTTTTTGCAATTTGTGACTAAAAATTGTTAGAAATGTAATTATCTTTGGATCTTAAAGTGCTCGCAAATAATACTGAATATTTCAAAGTTCTCACGACAAACTGTGCATGCTTTTTCATGCGCTGCCTCGCTGTTTGCATGAGGAGAGCAGCAGTAATGATGGTTCATAACATGGGATAAAGCTGGCGGAGGAGACGCAGTGATGTCACTGGGGACGCTTGAGGTCATCGGATTCCCAGCCAGAGTTCCCAGCTGTCTGCCGCAGCTTCTCCTGATCCAGCCAGCACTTCCCTTCACGCTTGGCTGGTTTGAGTCAAACCAGCAGGGTTTTGTGCAGAGGAAATATCAGCAGCAGTGTACAACAATGTAGATAGGAAAAAAAAAAAAAGTTAATTTTCACCAAAAACTTTGAAATCTTTTGGCGGAATGTCAGAAATTTTCTAGATGCGGGAAGTCGAAAATTAACTACAAAAACTGAAATATTGAGATTAATCTCAGAAAGTTTGTAGAAAAGGACATTTTTCAATTTGAAAAGTCACATTTCTGCTAGAAAATCTCAGAAATTTCTAGAGTGACCTCAGAGATTCTGCAGAAAAGGACATTTCTGAGTTTGAAAGGTAAATAATTGGCTAGAAAAAAAATAATAATTTTGAGAGGAATCTCAGAAATGTTGTAGAAAATGAAATATCTGAGTGAGAAGTTGAAAATTGTCTGGGGAAAAAACGTGCAAATTTTGATTTAATCTCAGAAATGTTCAAATTGAATTAAAAAAAAAAAAGATTTCACTTTCAAGAGGCAAAAATGTTCCACTTTTGAAACTAAAAAATTTCTGTTTTTTTGGCAGAAATGTATTCCTCCTATTTTTCCCTTCTGTCTACAATGGCCCTAATATACTGTAATAGCACTGTGCCACTATTCCATGCCTGTTGGTAATAAGTTTTTTGTTTCTGCTTTGTAAAAAAAACTAAACAAAATAGAAGATAAAATGGGGCATAAATAATAAGATAAGAAGTATACGGTGCGTTTTAAACTTATGACCCTTAAACTTTTTTTAAACTGAACATGCTTATGACAACCATGTGTAACTTTTCTTCCACTTTACAACCATGAACTACTTAATTTGTTAACCCAAGCTCCCAATAAGATACGCTGAAAGTTTCAACATGACAGAATGGGGAAAATATTCAGTGGGTGTGAATAGTTTTGTAAGTAAGAGCTACTGTAATTCTGATGGAGTGATGATGATGATGATGATGAATCCCAGTGGACGCCTGAGTGGACGGTGAACCAGTTTGCAGACAGACTGAGCCAATCCGTTGTTTGTTAGCATAAAGTGATGTGAGCCGATATTTCCAGCTGATGAGTCAGTGGACTGCTGCACACATGAAGGATGTGACAACGCCTGCAGAAACCGCTGCACTCATCAGCAGGAATTATTTATACATTAATGCAGAAATCATCATTTTTATCAGAGTGGGAAAAGTAAGTATTTTCAATTGGGGTTGGTCATTTATTGTGATAAATTTCTCGTCATAAGAATTTTGATTTATCATTGGCCCGATAAATTATGAATAACGTTTAAAATCCCCCCGAATTTTTTTATTATTTTCCTCAACTGTTTGTTCAATGAGAGTATCACTAAATATAAATCAATTCAAAAACACAAAATGCAGTTACTGTGTTCAGCTTAGTGATACAAATCAATCTTTTTGATGCGATTGGTGTTGGAAAGCAGTTTATCACCCAAATAGGAATGTTTTTAGAGCTGTATGTGTGTTTGTGGGGCAACGCTGCAAAATCAAAATCTTAGCAAAATACTTGGGAAGTCCAAACCCCTACTGTCACTCTACAAAGGCCAGAACAGAACCGCCAGGCAGATCCCAGATGGTGCTAAGCTAAGCTTGCTAACGCTCTTTCCAGCGGTCCATTAAGACTGTCTGGCTCCCATCTGGTCCTCCGTCCATTTCCTTCCATTTGTCCATCTGTCTTTCTGCATCTGAACTTACAGGAAAGGTTGCTACCAAAACCCTCATTTCCGTCTCCTTCCATCCCATCATCAAACGAGTAAAATCTACTGCAGCACACAGAAAGTGCTCTCAGTCTGATTTTAAATGTTCTCTAATACATAAAGGACTTTTCCAAGTCTGTTGAGGGTAATCACTAAACAAGCTGGTCATTTTAAAATGTTTAGCCTCCAAATGCGGAAGAGGGGGGCAGGGGGAAGGATTTGGCAATGAATAGAATAGTGACAATTTATAAAACATATAATGCGTTTGTCTATTAATTTGGTTGTTTTTAATCATACACTCTTATTTTTGTTTAGGATTATAAGTGTAATTGTGATGGATTGAAATTTGGTTATTTCAGAGGCTGACTAGTCTGATTTGGCTGAAGCAGTGGTCAGATTCAACCAGCAGGGGGAGTCTAGCGCTTGCGCTAGCTTGAAGAGCACCGGAACTTCCTCCTTAGACAATAATAATCACTGCAGCAGAAGCATCGTGTCCGGCGCTTTTATTAAAATACTCCCCTTCTTCAGGTATGAGTATATATATATATATATACACACCTGTAGATTGTAAATGAGTTTATTAACTTTCAGAAAGTTGTGAGTTTTTTTTTGACGCTCCGAATGTTAACAAATTTCGCTGTTAGTTCTGTTGTTAGCGCCGTTGCTAACATAGCTACTGCTGTTTCAGCATTGATATCATTGTGTATGTTTGTAAGCTAAACTTAGATAATAATAATATCTGGAGCAGAAGCACCGTGTCCTGCTCTTTTATTAAAATACTCCTCTTCTTCAAGGCATTTACATAATAAAGTTTTTTTTATAACCATTATGTGTAATAATATTACACCATTCTTTTCATATGACGCTTATGACACCATGTAGAGAGAAATTGACCATCAGTGGGAGGCTTGGTCAGAGTTTCTCTCTTTGCTATTTGACTCGCGACAAAATATTTAAATTTCATTTTTACTTTTTTTTTGTTGTCTGAAAACTCTATGTGCCAACCAATGGACCTTACCAAGCTCCGCCCACAACCGACCTAGAAAATCCCACGTGGCCTCAAGTCTCACAAACAAAGCCTCACAGCGCGTTGTTTCTATGTAAACATGGCGTCTTCCACTTCGACTGATTCTCTGCAGTGTATTTCTGACTCGATTAGTGCATCATTTCTACCGGATTTTCACAATATATCAGCTACTACAATGGACAGAGAAACCAACAAGTTCATGTCACCTTTTTTGGATGAGATCAAGGTGTTTGAGCCACGCGATGCCTCCAACATTGTTCACGTCACAGCAAGATGCTTTCGCTCAATGAGGAAAACTGCAGATCCGCACACCCTCTACATCAATATAGCTGTGGACAAGATCACTGATGCCTATTGATCTTGCAAGGCTGGGTAAGTCGGGCATTCATCATTTTGTAGGTTACTTTTGAAATCAGTGGGTGATTCCTGTGGTTTGTTGGCAAATGTTTGAGTGTGCCAAGGCCTGATACACTGTAGAGTGGCTAACACAAGTAACAGTTTAGTCCAAAGCCTTTTCTGCTCAAATAAAATCTTTAGTGTATGTCAGTTACAGTACACATTGCATATTGATCTGTTTAGCTAACGTAAGACTGTGTAGCAGACAGGCTTCAAGGTGTAGAAGTTGTACCAGTACTGCCATTATGCTGTACTTAGCTAACGGGAAGCGTGTGTTTGTGAGACGGCCACGTATGTGGTAGCCGCGCTAAAAATAGAATGGGCATCAGCCAATGAAACGCGGCCCCTCTGGTAAGCTCCATAGTGGCAGCGATGCCAACACACAGGGGATAAAGCTGGCAGTCAGATTATGAGCAAAAACAGCAACAATCAAGATGTCAGTGAAAACACAGATAAGGAAGTGTGAAACAAATGACTCATCTCTGTCCAGCTGCAGTTGCTAATGCTTTCCAGTCTGAACAGTGTCAGCATGTGTCAGGAGAAAGTATCCATTTCCACAGTTTGCAGTATGAAGAAGAAGAAAACTTTAAAAATCTGCAAGGGCAAAATTACATTGTTACTGTTTTCCATTCCCTGTGGGACGGAGGTTGTTAACTAATGTCTTCACCATAAATAACCCGAAACCTCTTCTACTCCAGGCTGTGCTCTGGTGAGGTTGTCTTCTCTTTATTCTTTTTCATAAATCTATTTATTTATTTCAAACAGACAATAAAAATTAAAAACGTGAGGGGGGATGAACTAGTCATGTCAATGGACATGCAATTTTGTACAATTTCTTCAGGAAAGAGCAGATGATAAAAGATCTTATGATTTCCTGCACTTCACATATCAACATACAGTCATTTAAGACTCTCCACAGCAGATAACCCCTTAAAGAACTCCCACATAAATGACTCTAAAACCTCACATTCTCATCATTAGCTGCATTTCTAATGCAACTGCGCGATCTCTATAAGCAAATTATTTTAATGGAAACACGACAATAAAAAAATATATATTTTCCATACACGGTTTTGGTGCTAGGGTGAGGGGTTTTTTTTCGTCCTTTTTTTGGACGTATTGAGATTAGTTTATTTCGTAAAACTGTAACAGAAACACTTTCCACATGGTCAACAACCAGGTGTTGCCTCTGGCAAAAACCACGAAGACGACGACAGGAAGTGGCTGCAGGATGATGGGACTGCATGGTTTTTAATGACTTGCGGCGTGAACTAACATTCTTCAACATTAGCGGAATATTGACAACGTTTTTACACACATTTGAAATAGAAACGCAGCTACTGACTGTACAAATAGTCACAAATGATTAACATGAACAGTAGCATTTTTGGCCTTTGAGACACATATTTTCCAATAACCCAAGTGATGCAATTGTAAAGCTACAGCACAACGTATGCATTTTTGTCATTAAAGACGACATTAAAAGGTTGTCTTTTGAACCGTGCACTGAAATAAATGACTGAACTCTTGAAGCTCACTCCAGACAGCATGTAACATTAATAATTAAGTTGCAGCAGATGCTTTCCCGCCCGCCCACCCGACCCTCCTCCTCTTCCCCGGTCCTATCTGTCCCCCCACCCGGCTCATGCGGGACCCTCATCGGTTCCACCCTCCTCCTTTATCTCCGTCCTCTTCACTGCTACTGTAAACATGCCCCTGTTTGTTGTCTTTCTGCTATCTTCGGTCTGTCAGTGCTCCTTGCCTTTCACTGCTTGCCTCACTTGACATTTCTTAAAAGAGTGGCTTGACCTCACCTCCCTATATCTCAATTCGAATCAACTCTTCAGGTCTTTCTGCTCTCCTCCCTCCCCGCCCCGCGGCTGGGTTAGCTTCAGGCTAACAAACAAATGCTCTCCTCACCCCACAATTAAGAGTTTACATGTCACCAGACTTTCACAGAGAAACTTGTGTCCTGAGGGCATAAAAAGAGTGATTTATTCACCTGCAGCTGAAGTTTGTAGAGCCTCTTTACCTCCGAAAGCAGCCAACTACATTCTGCTGCATCGTCAAGCTGACAGGTCTGAGCTTGTTTAATTAGGACTGACAGGATGATTTGGGGAAGATTAGTGGAGGAGTTGATATATGGCAGGAGTGGATGATGAAACGGAGAGCAGGTGTTCCAACAGCGGGTCATGCAGAAGCAGAGAGTAGGGAACGCTGAGAGTCGTCTCACTTCAATTACAAAGAGTAATTGACGGCTCTTACAATTACAAAGAGCCGTCATTTTAACTATTCAGAAAGACGAACAGTTTGTTCCTAAATCTTGTACACACAGTTTGTATCTCTTCAATCACAAAAAACATTCTACTTTTAAAAATGACAAAACAAAGAAAGCAATTAAAGAATGGGCCTATTGTCATTTACAATAAAAATAAAATTGTACTTTTGCTAAATTGTAGAATAATGCTGCAAGTTTAAAGGAGCAGTATTATGTTGATCATGTCTGGAGTGTTGCTTTGATTATTTTATGCGTGTTTGAGAAATCCTTTAATCTCCATGACAATCATTCAGCTGTGCAAAACGCCTGGGTGAACCTAGCCCCGCCTTCAAGGACATGGCTCCTCCTCGAAGCTGCAGTTTCCAAACTTCCGCCTCAAAGACAATTCCCTCCCTTGCGACTTCCCCACTCAGCTCCTTCAGACTAGCCAGCAGCAATTAGCAAACACCTGGTGGAAATATCATTGGAGCTCATTGTAGGAGCTACTTCTCAGAGCAACGCTGGTAAAAACATTGGTAAAGGGTTAATAGAGGAGCCATGTTGTGATGACTTCCTGAAGGCGGCGTTTCAGAAAAAGCAGGAGGTTCTTAAAGAGACAGGCCCAATTTCAAGACATTAAATTACAAAGTAAAATTCCTTTTAAGTCATATTTGAAATATACAACTGAAGGTAACACTGTAACTTGATTGTGCTATAAAATGGCGCTGTGTGGCTGGAAAATATGTAATACTGTCCCTTTAAAGAAAATAAAAACATTCAACTTGCAGCCTTACTTTAACACAAGGGGAGATTTAAAAGTAAATTATTCAGCATTAAGCATGCCACGTGGTCAGCCCGGGGCAATAAAGTCAAAAATACGAGGCTTTGCAAGAAGCAGCGAGCAAGAAAGGAAACGCGGCTCACTTGGAGCGGCATTTCCTGAACGTCGGTGTAATTAGTCCTATCGAGGCTCAGGCGTACAAGAACAAGTAAATCTAACAGTGGCTTTACTCTAATTACGCCTATTAGTCGTCTCAAGCTTTGAAGACTCGCAAGTCGCCCATATTTACTCAGTGAAAGCGGAAACACCTTCCGCTGTTTTTACTCTGTCGGCCCATTAGGCAGCAAAAATAACCCTCCTGTTGAGGATTAAAAGAGATCCACAGCAGACTGAGTGACGATATTGAGGGAGGGAGTCTGGGAGGCGACAGAGCAGGAGAGAAAATCACTTTCCTTATTATTCACAAGCAATTCTGGCTTTTCCTCCTGTGGCGGATGCTCCTACCACCACAAAGTGCTAGGAGGATTGATTGTTTTCACAATTTTCATTACTATTAGTTACAAAGGTCAGATTTATTTGTTAATTTGACCTTAATGTTTTACTTAGTTGCTTTAATATTCACTTATTATTTGCACAAAGACAAAGATAGTTTTGCTTTATTGGTTTTATTAGCTAATTTTGTGGCCTTTTTGGGGTCCTTTTTTAGGTCCCAAAAATTGTTTAGGTTACCCCGCCCCTATTTAAAGCTGCAGTATGTAATTTTTATGAAGAAATTTTTTTTGTTGCATATTTGTGAAAATTGTCACCGTGTTGTGACAGTGTAACATGAGGCACATAATCTGTGAAAAGACTGATCTTGAAAATGCCCTGCGCCCGACTAAAAACAACCAATCAGATCCAGGGGGAGAGTCTAAGCGCTGTCAGTCATCCTCAGGTACTCGCTGCCAAATGTGCTAATGGCGGAGAAACAAGTTACCGTTACAGGAAAACTGTTACCCAACGTCATCGGTGGCAATGCTAAGTAGCCTAGCATTCACAACAGGCTCGGGAAGAAGACGTAGCATAGCAGAGGGTCCCACCTCCCAGCTGTGATTGGTTGTTTCTAGATAGCACTGGGAGAAGATAGAGGAGATAAAAAAAATGTTCACAGATTATACCAAACTGTCATAACATAGTTTCAACAAAAATGTAGATTTTTTTTTTTTTCATATAAAAGTTATACTGCAGCTTTATGTAGCCTCTGTTTTTTGTCTGAAGGTCAATTTTATTTGAGTTCAGATCCTGCTCAATAAATCCATGTTGTCATTTGATTTATTTTGCATTGGATTGTTTTATTATTTTAAAGGTTTTTCCAATTTTTGAACACTGTTTGTCCATGTCCGTGTTCGATTCCTTACAATTCCACTTCAGTGGAGGGAAGGTCAGGAACAGAACCAAGACGTGTGAAATCACACACCGTCTTCCAGAAGCAGAGTCCAGTGAGGAATGCGTGACTGGGCGAGGGGAGCGGCAACGGGGTGATGCACACAGTTTTTTGTGAGATGATTTAGCGTTTCGTGGCTTCGCACACATCTCTGCCGTCACCGTTTGGCCCCGCTCATCATCATTATATCATTACAGCCTCTCTCCTCAGGCTGTTGTTGGAGGATAACACCAGACTGCACTCTCTGTCTGCAGGATGCTCCCGTTCTGAGGTCAACAGCTCCACCCTTGTTTGTGCTCGCTATGGTGAAGGAGGAGCACCGGGCCTGCAGGACCAGTGACTGTGTGGCTGGCAGCAGGATGAGCTGCTCTGGAAATGTAGAGGACATTTTCTAGAAAAAAGAACTTAGAAATGTTCAGGTTAATCTCAGATATTTTCTTTGAAAACAAAAGACTTGAAAGTCTCTGAGTTTGAAAAGTCTAAAATTTTCTGGACAACTCCAAAATTTTCTGATTAATCTTATGCGGGGAGGTTGCGGGGAGGTTCCGGGTTTCAAAAGTCAAAATTAGTCAACTTTTGAAACTCAGATATTTCAGTGTTTTTTTCCATAATATTTCTGAGATTAGTCTTGAAATTTTGGAGTTTTTTTCCAAACACCTTTTTAGTTTTTTAAGATCAGAAATTGTTTTTCTCGAAAATTCTTGAAATGAATTTCAGAATTAGTATTTTTCTAGAAAAGTTTTGACTTTGGAGCTCAGAAACGTGTTTTTTCTAGAACATTTTCTAATATTTCGGCAGACATTTGCTCCTTTTCTTCTCCATTTTCTTTGGCCCTAAAACATGGTAAACTCATGCCAATAGATCTAAACCAGCAGAATCAGCCGATCTTTGTGTGAAACGTGCAGGAATGTGGCAGAATGAGAGGAAGACGTTTGAGCTGACGTTTTGCCAGACCAGAGAGAGGAAGAGAGACACGACAGGGAAAACTGCATTTCTGCTTCTGCAGATTCCAAAACACCTTCAAATCAAAGATAACCAAAAGTTATCTCTGTACCAGTCGGTGGCCTTGGGAACAAACTACATGTTTGTCGGTCAGCAGGCTCAGGAACATCTTCTCATGTGACTCCTAGCTGGCCGGGGGACAACACCTCAGGTTTCACCTGGTGTCCATGTGAGAAGTGAAGCGTCCACAGTGTGTGACCCAGGGCCAAACCAGCAGTGGGCTGAGTTTGCCAAAAAGAATCCAAAATACCACAGAGGAATGTCCGACAGCTATAATTCCACCTTTTAGCTGAGGCTGATTATAGAAGCGTACACCAACAACATTCTTGAGTTATGTATTGTGTTTTCAGTTATTCTGACTTTTATCCAGGTTGAACCCGAGAGACGGCAACATATTGTTAATGCAGTGCAGCAAGCAGAGGTGGTGGAGTTCATATCTTTACACAAAATAAAGATTTGAGTGTGGACGTGGAATCTAAAGGGTTATGCTAAGCAAACACAGGCAGATAACGAAGAAACCAATGGTGGCTAGTGTTGCACTTTGTTGTGCTACTTAACCTGTTCAGTTCAACACAATTTCTGATAAAGAATATTTATATATATTACATCAGCGCTTGATTCATGGGAGACGGGATACTGTTTATTGTGAAGTCAAAGCTAAGGGAACGTGCATGCGCGTTCAATGACATGCTAAAATCACAGTGCCAGCCAGTGGCCTGGCTTGACAACTACAGCTGACTGAAGACGTCTTTGTGGAACTGTTTCCCAATCAACGTCCAAATTGCAGTTTCAGAGCAGCAGTCTTACTTACTGCAAAGCCTATTATCTATACGGCAGCATGGCTAAGCTGGTAATCAAGTTGTGTATTCTATAGTGTTAAATGTGCTGTAAGGAAGGGATATTTTTCTGACATATCTTCCTGTGAATGTGTAAAAGAAGGCAGATAGTCTTTAGTGGGGTTGGGCTAATACTTCTACTGTTAAAGAAAAGCAGCGCAGAAAAACTACACACCACCACAAGATACACGTCTGATCCATGCCCTGCTGCATAGATGAAGAGAATCAATGTTCAGATAAGATTTGGTTTCACTGAGCTAAAGAAGGCCGAGGCAGAGATAGCCTGAGCTGAGTCTTCCACACGTTTGGCACGTCCCGTTGGTTTGGATCCCAACAAACACCGTAAGGAAGGGACGTCCTTCACGCCTCATAAATCTACTGGTGTGAAAACTTGCATGTGCATGTCTGCAGATCTGTTTGGCAAGAGAGAATATACTGGGGGAAAAACACTCATGCAAGTCCCTGGAAGTAGATATTGGAAAGTGTAGAACAAATCCATTTCTAGTGTTTCATGTTCAGAATGAGGAACGTGACAGTGAGATGGAGTAAACCTGGGAGGACCAGACTGCTGCTGTGCTGCCGGTAGACGGCTGCTACAGGCTCGTTTGCCTTTCCAGGTTGGGTTTCACAAAGATTTTTTTTTTTTGGTTTATCACACATCTGAAGCTCAGAGGATAAACTGTTTATCAGACGTCAGGGACAACAGGATTATGTCTGCTCCAAGAGCTGACAGCAGCAGCAGCAGCATGTGTTAAAACCACATCCTGCATGATGTAAGACCGGTCACAGGACTGGACTGTTCCATCTGAGCAGGAAGCTTTAGTAATGCAGCTTTCACTGATTTGCTCATGTGTGGCAGATGGAAGAAAAAGGACAATTTTTAGACATTTAGTCTAAAAATGGAACTGATAAAAACATGAGATTAACATTTTATTAAAATGAATATGATATCAGGGAAACGTGATGTTTTACTTTGACTTGAAAAGATGAGTGTGTCTGCAAAGGCATCACTGCAAAAACACAAAATCTTACCCAGTAATTTTGGTCTAGTTTCTAGTGCAAATATCTTAGTACATTTGAAATAACACAAAACTAACTTACAAGTAAATTTTCAGCAAGATATAACAGCTTGTTTTAAATTAATATTTTTTTAATGTTGATAAAAAAAAAAGTAATATTTCCATTGGAAGATTATTTTACTTATGGGAAAAAAGTCTTAAGTAAAATAATCTGCCAGTGGTGCAAGTGTTTTTTTAAATCAATATTAAGGAATTATTGACTTAAAACAAGCTCCCATACCTTGTTGGAAAGTTACTTACTAAAAGTTAGTACAGCTGAAATAAAATAAAACTAAGATATTTGTAATATGAACTAAAACTAGACCACTTGGTAAGAGTTTGTGTTTTTGCAGTGTAGACAGTTGTGAACACTTTTTATCCTACAGCCACAGTCATTGTGGGGAAACGAACACACCTTGTTCACCTAGAGCCACGGTGGATGTAGCATCATACCATGAAGAGTCTGTTATAGTCATGCAAAGACAAATGGAGCAAAACATTCGTCTTTCCAGGATAATCCTGGAAGAAAGCCTGTTGATTCTTCAAATGTTCAGAATCCAGTTCTGAAAATGGACAAGATGAAAATAGCTTCTCACATCCCCTTTGACTGAGATTCAGTTACTGCAAACAGAAAATATTTCAGTTTAAAAAAAAGGTACTACTTCCAGTAGCAGATTGTTTTACTTAGAACATATCAAAATGTTCTATTGCAAGTAAAATAATCTTTAAAAAAAAATCTATATTAAGCAATCATTGACTTTAAACAAGCTCTTGCTGAAAAGTTCCTTGTAAGTCAGTTTTGTCTTATTTCAAGTGAACTAAGATATTTCCACAAGAAACTAGACCAAAAATACTTAGTAAGACTTTGTGTTTTTGTAGTGATAGATTAAAATAAGGAAAAATAAATCATGGGTTCTACAGAAGGTCTCCTACAGTGTCAAATGACCCAGAGGTTCTGGAGCTTTTCTCTTCTCAGAGACCCGGCAGTGTTTGGGACTTTGTGGCCTGCAGGCGGAACATCTGATTGGGCCAGAGGTGGATCAGAGCTGGCGCTGCAGGACGTCCTCATGTCATGTGACACCGAAAGCCTCTGTGGATCAGGGCAGCTCAAGCAAGGACAGATTTATCTGCTGCAGTTGCTGCTAACTGATCCAAGGTTAACCCATCACCAGGGATTCGGTTCTGTTTTCTTCACATTAGTGAGACTGTCACTGACCTGACCTCTGGACTGACCTCTCTTCCTCACAACTTTCTATTTGTATCTCAAGCAACTCACCGTAAACAGGGTTTATACAGGAATCCTAGATTTGAATGTACTACCTTTTACTGCCTATTTTTACTACCTCTAGAATACTTTTACTACCAACACAAAATCAAGCAGAAGTCTTTTTGGGGGAGCGGTGAATTCTAGGGGTGCACCGATTTATTGACCAGTTCATTTATCGGCAACGATTTCTTTTTTTTGTGTGTGTGAGATTAGTGATGGGCCAATACTTACATGTGAAGCCAAACTTATCCCTCAATCTTATCTACCTTATCAAAGGTCTAAAAATCAGCCACTGTCCTCTTCTGCTCTGCAGTGGGAGGTCTGACTGATAGACTGGCCCACCAGGTCATGTCTGCACGGTTGCAGTTAACAATAGTCACCCCACTGTTGCCTAAATCAATTTTTAGTGACATTTCAGACAAAAAATGTTGACTATTCGGAACGGTACTTTAAGCTGTCTGTATTTACATTCTGACTAGTAAGAATAATAATTCAACATATCTTCAATTACATTTTGACGAGTCAAAATTCCTTTCAAGATATCTATATGTCATTTGACGGGACACATGTCCATGATTAAAATTTTATATCTCGAACGTAATTATGACTACTCAAAATTACATTTTTGGATATCTGAATGAAGAATTGTGTGAAAGGCCCTTTGTGCTGTCCAAACAGTTGCCTGCAGAATTTCATGTTTCCTGCACAAAATTGTCAGTAAATGCCACAATGTAGAGTCTGGCAATGTTGGATATGCCAACAATGTTGGAAAAGTTTAGAATGCAAAACGTCATGGACTTTAAAACTTCTTCAGAAATCTGCAAATAATTTAATGTTTATTAATTTCTGACAAATCAAATGCACTGAAAAACAGCTTTGAAAAGCCAAAAGTGCCACTGTCAAGCCATTTTCAACACGAAGGTGGCGCATTTTCAAACATCTTTTTTTGTTTTTTCTATTTTTCATTGTTTTAGAAAGAGAGAGAAAGAGTTGGAATAAACTCACCAAAGAGTTGAAGCAAAGTCCAAGCATAAGGTATTTTAAGAAAAGCCTCAAAATGGTTATTATTAAAGGGTTCATGGATGAACAGGGGTGATGTATTTGGCTGGGATTAACTGCTGAGGGGATGACTTGGGCAACTGGGTGTAGGCACTTGTGTTTAAATGTGTGTGTTTGTGTGTATAGTTAGACATTATACATGTATGTATGCAGGTAGATGTGTATGTGTATATATGTATATTTGTGTGTATGTATTATTTTCATCTAGTTGGAAACTATTTTTATTTAGAAGGGATATGAGAAATTGGAAGACTATTTATGTTATGAATTACTGAATGGAAAAGGGGTGTGAATATATAAGTTAAATTTCATCATAATCCTTTTCAGACTCTCAGTCACTGAAGAAGTGGTGTGTTTTACATCTATTTGAGTAAGTATATTTGGTAATAAGGTACTGTATTTACACTTAGAAATATGAAATCTTACTTTATTATTATGTTTTTTTGGTGAAATGTGTGTCTGAAATATTCCTCTGACTGTAAAAATGAGCAGCTATGTAGATTTTACTGATAACTACTTGATATATGTCAGAATTTGTATCTGCAACGTTTAAATAGAAATTAAATGCCGGAATTTCCACCAAGTATCTTCAAAAAGTTGGTGGATGTTGTTGCTGTGGGCAGGAAGGATCATCTCCAGTATCAAGCACTCTTCTAAAGACAGTGTTGCTGTCATAACACGTTAACACCTAAATATTCCAATATTCCACAATCACATGTCTTGAATGACACCAAAAGTTGTTGTAATGAACTGGTAAATCAATCTCCACTGCCTCTACTGCTGCTCCATTGTAAATGTCTCTCTGGCTGTATGGTTTGAAAGCTGGGCAGAAAGATGTCGGATTTGGGGATATGATTCTTGCCCATTACAAACTACGGAAGAAATTTTCTCTGCTCTGCATGCACAAAGCCTTCTTTTCAAGTCTAAAGAGATTTGCGGTTATAGTACAGGTAGCAGTAATTAGTTCACTTTTGAGATGATGATTAGCTTCTCCCAGTAGTAAAATTAATACCTCTTTGCCATGGATACGCATGATACCAACTACCTGAAACTAAAAAAGTAAGAGCAAAAACAGATGGGACAATTGTCCTAAGACGCAGCGCCTCAACAAAAAACAACCATGAACAAAAATCTACAGAAAGAATAAATCAGAGCCATCCTAACTCTGTATAACCTTCCAACCATTAACCCTCAATCTGCCCAATGTCAATATGGAGGACCTTCTTGACCTTCTTGCCCCCCATATTGACAGAAGAAGAACCAGACGTGTAGACATGTCTCCTACCTTCTTGTAATTGCTTGCTGCACTATTGACATACGCAAAGCGCTTTCAGAGTCGAACGGTGAGATTGTTTTTCAAGATTGATTTGAACAAATACTGTTTTGTCCAAACATGTCCTATCAAAGGCCACAGGACTTCAACGGTGGGATGAGACCCCAGCCGTGGGATTGCAGAGCTGGACAACATCAGCCTCCCATTGACTTCCAGAGAGAGCTCCAGAGGCTTGGCTCTCTTTTGGAGATGGAGAGAGCCAGATGGTTTGAGGAGAACCAAAAGGTCACCTACGTCCAAAGAGAACTGGACAATGCAAAAGCCGAGTTGAAAAGGCAGAAAACACTAAAGGAGATGAGACAACTACCGACAGCAGAAGAGTTTTCCAATTCAGAGTCTCTCAGCCCTGCTGTTATCGCTTCTCAGGTGCAGAGTGACATAAAACACAAGCAGAAAATGCAGCTGCAGCAGGACTTGGAGCAATTGAAGGCAGCTCACATTGCCAGCAAAGAAGCAATCCGGGCAGAAAAAGAAACAAGTGACGCCCTTCAACAAGAGTTGGACCAAATGAAGACTCGCTATGAGGAGCTACAATGAAAATATGAAGCTGCAGGTTAGGGGAACCTGCAGGCTGACATGCAGCTATTTTATGAAGAGAGAGGAGGAGCAAAACCTCTCCGAAAACCTGAGAGCCGAGAAGGACAATCTCCAAGAGAAACTGTCCAAGGAGATCGCCTGCCTGCAGTAAACGAAGCTGCAGTGTCAGCTGGAGCTGTCTGAGATTTCATATAAGGAACTAAACAGCAAGCATGAAGCAGATGTTTCTGCACTGAGACAGAAAGCAGAATGTTATCAGTATGAGGTGAACAGTGAAAAAGAAGTTAATCTGGAAAGAGCGAAGCACGACCATCATGTCGTCAACACGTTCAGATCAGAAAAGAACAGTCTGCATCAGAGAGTCCACAATAGTTCACTTTCCTGCAGCATCAATCCGCAGAGACAATAAAACATCTACAAAGTGAACTGGAGCAGGCTAGAGTTTCTTACTAGGAACTTAGAACTGCATATGAAAGAGACGTTTCTGCTCTAAGACAGAAAGCAGAAATATTCGAGCAGGCGCTAGATAAAGAGAAGAAAGCTCACTCGCAGAACATGATGAGCAGCTGTGGATTCCCACAGCTTTTCGCTTCCGGTCGACGTTTATTCGCGGTCTGTGAAGGACCCATCCTACGTAGACGTGTCCTTCGAAGGATGCAGACACTGAATTCGGACACAGCTTTTATCTCCGTTGTTTTTTTCTTCGCCACTCTCTTATTCACGGACCAAGGACCCGGTCTACGTAGTAGACCTGGTCTGAAGGATCCGGAGTAGACCTGGTCCTTCGGAGTTGTAGACCGGAGTAGACCTGGTCCTTCGAGGGGTGCATACCCTGAATTCGGACACAGCTAACGTCAGCTCAGGTCCTGGGAGTAGTTATAATTTTTAATACAGATTTATAGTTAAATGAACTTAAAACAAAAACCATCAATAAAATTCTAAATATATTGAAGGAGTCATGATTTTTTATTTTAAATTACTACCAAGTCAAATTCTATTTGTTACCTTTTACTACCTTTTACTGGCCTTAATTTGAGCTAATTTAATTTACTGCCTTTTACTACCACGGAAACCCTGGTAAAGCATTTGAATGTGGTTTAACTTGAAAACGAAGGCTCACCTGCTGCCTTGAAAATCAAGCAAAGTCAACCAGAATTTTTAATTTTTTTTTTGCTTTGACTCAGCAATTACAGTATAAGTAGATTTAACAAGATACAAGTTGTCCAACATTGTTCTTAAGTTCCGATAGCTCATTAATCTTCAATTGTGAGTTATGACTTACTACTGTAATATAAACGAAGTTATTATTTCACATTACGCAAGAAAACCTCCATCTACTAGCCAAACAAGCACCCATTTCTGCATTATTTTCACTCACATTATCATATCAAAATAACTACTAAAGCTAGAAGAATTTTACATTCTTCATTCAACTTGCGTGAAGAATATGAAATAATGCATTTTAATGCTTGTGTGTGTGTGTGAGTGTTATGTCTACTTTCACTCTCATTGTCCTGGGAAAACTTCTCTCCTGGGTAATTTTATCCTGCTGCCTGGCACGCTCCGCGGGGTAATTCTGGAAACGTGGAGCCCTCCCTGTTGAGTTGCGTATCCAGTTGCTGCCTTTCGGCTGCGGCGCTCAACAGCGATCAGACACTGTTAACAAAAACCGGCCACACCAAATCTTTTATTTTAAAAAAAGGTACTAGTTCCAGTGGCAGATTGTTTTACTGCCACTGGAACTAGCGGCAGTAAAATGGTCTGCCTCTAGATTAGTGTTAGATTAAATAGCCACTAATTTTTCGCTAGCTTACAGAGAGATTGACACTCGGAAAGGTTCTCCACTGTGGCTCCAGTGAACTAGTTCTGTTCACCAGCTAGAATAGAACAAGCTAGCTGTAGTAACTAGCTAAAGCTAGTTACAACTAGCTAGTACAGTCACGTAGCTAGTACAGATAGCTAGTTCTGTTCTAGCTAGCTAGTAAAGCTAGTTAGCTAGCTAAATAGTACAGAAGTACAAGAACATCTCTAAAAGTTATAGTTTCATTGACACTAGCTAGTTGTACAGCAAGCTAGTACAGAATCTGCTGTGGCTCCAGTGGAGAATCTCTCCGAGTGTCAATCTCTCTGTAAGTGTAGTTTCTATAAAAACTACACTTTAAATTTTTATTTAACAAGATTATTTTAGTCTGACACAGCAAGCTACATTTCTTGTCAAAACTACTGTTTCTTTGGCACTTAGCATTTAAGTTTCACCTGCTTTATTCCCCTGACTTGCTGAAACATGGCAGTGTAATCCTGCCCTCCCCCTGACATTAGAGCTATTTGTTTTTCATCAGTACACGAGGAGTCCGCCAGGCTGCCTGCTCAACTGCCTGTCAACATTTCTGCTTGTCAGGTGCTCCGGCGATCTGTCTTTGGATCTGTCGGCAGCTTGGCCCAGAAGGCTCCTTCTACAACTCAATTAGCGGCTGAAAGTGGCAGCTGGTTGCTCCTTTTCTCTCTCTAGATGTAATGTATCTTGAGAACAAATAGCTCAACCTTTTCTCTTTTTGCTTTGTTTGTTCTGTTTTCATTTCTTTCAAGTCTACAAAGTGAAACTGATATTGTTGCTCAGACACTTCTACACTCACACGCTCTCCTTAGGATAATTAGTGAGCACCACCGTTATTACAGTCTAATGAATTAGCCACAAAGCTCTGGGAACACCTCCCACTGTGTCTCTCTCTCTCAACCACAAACCTTTTGGCTGATGATAGTGGATAATTACCTCAATAGACACAACAGGAAATGTTGAAACGTGCATGGCATTTAAATACTTTTTTGCACTTGAATGGCCAATCGTCACTTAAAGATTTTGAATAAATATAACAAATGAGTCAGAATTGAACAGGGAATTAACCTTGTCTGCATTAAAAACAGAATGTGCTCCAGACTCAGAGCATCTGAAACTGTGTCACTGTCTCTGACTGGGAACAAAACACAACAAAGGGGCCAGATTTCTCTTCTCTACAAAAAAAACTGTCTCATCATTTGATAGCCCTTTAGCCCCGAGTGTAAGAAACAAATGGAAATTTGTCTTTAATCCTTTGATTCCCAAGTTTCAAATCTTGGCCTGGATATTTTTGCTAAATTTAATTGTATGAAGTTCTTCAAATGTCCTGTGAGTAAATATATTTGCCCATTTATCCATAACAACTGGAACTTTCGATATCTAACAGTTATTTTTGCAATTTACCATCTATTAAAATATTGTCCCTCAGAATAATTTCACTCCCTGTTACGGCAGGAGTGAAATTACCGTAATAACCTGATATTGGAAAGCGCAATGTCCCTTTCAGAAACTGTTGGAATTTTTCAGATAGCACAAAGTGTCATGGAATTACAGTACTGCAAACTTGGCTGTGTCGTCGCCCCTTATCTTATCTTTAAAAAATAAAAAAAATAAAAAATCTCAATCTTGTTGTAATCTGTTGATGACAATGACAAATAAATCTTATCTTATCACATATTCGTGCTAGAAGGGTTAAAGGACCCAACCCTAGTAGATGAGGAAACGGCGCTGATCATGCCATAGTTGCAACAGGCAAACTAGCAGTCAGGAGCCATTCTGTGGAGGTGTTGTTTGTGAGCATTAATTTCTGCCACACAAACAAGTATTAAATATGTAATGTATAAGATCCCCCGTAACGCTATAGGAATAAATCAAGATACAAAACAATCTTTCACACAAGTCAAACTGAATCATACTTGAAATTCACAGAACAGAGTTTGATTCACTCTTGGTGTCTGATTGATCCCCAGGTTAATTCCTGGACGAGCCCCCAATTGTCATAACTTGGTTCAAAGGCTACAACAAAAATAGAAACACACCATGTAAGAGTTTCTCAGTAACATTTACTTCACACAGACTAAAACCAAAGGTAACCATACGAAGTGAATTCAGTAAAATTAGTGGCATAGTCTGCATGAGTGGAGGGTGTTTCAATAAGTGTTTTAATGTGCATTCAAAATAATTGATTAAAAGTTGTTGTACGTAACTTTTTCCTTAACATATCTTATGTATGTTTCTTTTTTTTACATATTTGTTAAAACTGTCACTATTGTTGTGACAGTATGAGACAGATAATCTCTGAAAAGACTGAGTTCCTCTGCTTCCTCCCTGAGTCACACAGCTATCTGCAGAAACACAGCAGAGGGTGTGGGCAGCGCATACCTGAGGACGATCAACAGCGCTAAGACCCTCCTTCTGGTGGTAAAAGGACCACAGGGAGGAGGCAGAGCAGCTGGATTTTTCATAACATAGAGACAGTTTCAACAAATTTATAAAACATATATATTTAATGAAAAATTGCAAAAAAAAAAAAAAAAAAGGTTAGCAAGGGAGCAGCTGAATCCATCCTCAGTGATTCAGGACATCGCTGAGGATGGATCATCTGTACCAGACAAACATCTGGTGCAGATGTTTGTCCTCTTTATTGTGTCACAGTGCCAGACTCAAATGGGTTGACTCCTGGCCAAAATCCCTACAAATATTTGAGTCACCAGCTGGATTCCACTGATTGTTGCACAGCTGCACAAAGCGACAAGCTGACTCACCACCAAGCATTTGAACTTTTAAGTCGGGGGAACCCAGAAAAAACTCCCACCGAGCTCTGACTAATGCTCCGCTAGTCTAGACGGCTTAACCCTCCGTTGCAATCACACCGGGAGTTTTATAGGTGGCAGCGCAGATGTGCAACACGCGACTGCAGGTCTGAAGTTGAGCTTTTCGGTTGTAAACACAGGTTTAATAAACAATGTGTCAACAAAGGAGGAAAGCAGGACTGGCAGCAGCACAGAGCTCAGCTGAGCTCGAAGCTGAAGTGGATGGATACGGTCCCTGAAACAAACCACAACTTTCCATTACAAATGTGAGCAAAACTTTAATATCCCGCAAATGTCGGAAAAACCGAGTTTTGCAATTGCGCCGTTTCCAATAAATCACACGTGAATAAGTTTGCTCACGCGATAAACCATTAAAAATCATGACACACCATGATTCTCCAAATACACCCTGTCTTCTTCATTGTTTGTGCCTCATCATGTGACTTGTGATGTGGAAAAAAGTGTTTGTAAAATACCTCCTCCTACCACTTCCTGCTGTCATCATCATTTCCTCCAGTAGTAACATCCGGTTGTTGATCATGTGACTCGTGTGATGAGAAAAAAGTGTTTTGTGAGCTACACTAATTTTGATGCAGCTGAAAAACCTCCTCATCCTAAAACCTTTGCGAAAAAGCTGAGGGTTTTTTTATTTGTCTAACTTGACTTTTTTCCATGAAGCAAATTTCTTTTATTTCCAATTTTCTGCTCAATGGAAACGCAGCTAGTGAGGATTTATTCCTCCAAAAGGAGAAAACCATGTGTGTTCAACACCCTACAAAAATGTGTAAGGAACAAAATGATCAAAGACGTTGATTTGAAAATCTTTTTTGAATACCAGGATGTAGAAATTAAAGAAGCTCAACACAGAGAGCTGCGGCTTGGATTAGTTCTGAATCAGTAGAAAGGCTTAAGAATGCTGTTGACGGAACGTTTCTGGGATTATGTAACAGTGAGGCTGGGAGAGCAAGTGAATGGATCATTAAAACACATGGAAAATATGACCAGAAGGATATGAGAAAGAGGCCGAGTATCTGGGATTCTGAGAACTCCTCTGGTTTTCCAGGAGGGAAGCACTTCTGGTCGGATTGGACGGAACAAACTCTGCTGAACGTCTACCGGCTGAGAGTTCACCAAGAGCAAAATATCACCTATAGCCTGCAGCCGGGGGATGTTCTACCGCAGCAGGAACTGTAACTGTTACGATTAATATTTTTAAACATAATAAGGTACAGGTTAGGTAGATAGAGGACTGAAAAGGGACTTTAACAATTTTGCGTGCATAAAAATACAAATCATATTGGTTTCTGAAGAAGTCTGTAACATGGAGCCGGCGGTGATAAAGGGGCAGCATAACGTAACGTTTCTGAGCTTTATATCATGCTATTTTATTGCTTCATTATAAACATACCTGGAGTGTTGCCTTGATTCTTTCATGCAGGTTTGAGAAATCCCTGAATCTCCGTGGCAACCATTCAGCTGTGCAAAACTCCTTCATGGACTAAGCCCCGCCTTCGAGGACGAGGCTCCTCCTCTGAGCTGCAGTTTTAAAGCTTCCACCTCACAAAGCACGACTCCCATTCAGCTCCTTCAGACTAGCCAGCAGCAATTAGCAAACACCTGGTGGATCTGAGCATCTGCTGAGCTCAATATAGGAGCCACTACTCAGTGCAACGCTGGTAAAAACACTGTGAAAGGGTTAGTAGAGGAGCAAACTTCCTGAAGGCAGAGCTTCAGAAAGAGCAGCAGTTTCTTAAAGAGACAGAAGCCCACATCCAGAACTTTTATAACAACTGAAGGTAACAGAGATATTTGACTGTGCTATGAAATGACACTATCTGCCTGGTAAACTCATAATACTGCCTCCAAGTTTCTCTGTCAAGTTTCAGACATACTTGCACAATGATCATAAACAGCAACATGGCTTTATGAGATTGTTTTTACATTAGTTTTACATGTTATATAATCTTAAATTAACAACCATGTACAATTAAAGAAGTGACTGCATCAGCAATAGTATGAACTATCATTCTAAGAGTTAAGACACACTACTGAACTGGTGAAACATCCCAACACGTTGGCAGAGTGTCTCTTTCCCCTCAACCCATCACACTGTCACAGAGGAATCAATATGGACCGATCGATCAGCTGCTTTATTGATCCCATCTGCTCCAGACAGTGATGCGTGAATGTTAAACATGATAAGCAGGGACAGAGTGAGCACGTGCCTCTTGTCTGTGGAGACTTTTCCTGAGCATGCGAGGGATAGTTACCCCACAGTGACCAGTGTGTGTGTGTGTGTTTGGAGAATGAAAGCAGATCTGAGATTCCTTTCAGAACTGAGAGCGTGGAAGGCGTCACGCGGTCCAGCAGCCAGGAAGGAAGAGGCTGCTGCATGTTGATGCTGTACCACACAGACACACACACACACACACCGACAGAGGAACAGAATGGGGATTTATGATGTCATCACCGGTGTGTTTGTGTCATGTCAGACTCATTCTGAAGGAAACCACGGCGACAGCAGCAGAGCAGTTTGGCCGTCTCTGTAAGAGAGACGGCTGAAGGACACACTGTGAAAAGTCTGTTGAATCTGTTAGTGGAGTCAAGCGCTGGACAGCATGGTGGACGTGAAGATCTGCTGCAGAATCTGGGGGATCTGCTTGGTGTCCATGGCAACAAAGGATCTCCCCGCTGGAAGGGTCTTCTGCAATCTGAAACAAAGACAAGAAGTGTTTGGAGATTTTCCTGAAGACAAACACAGAGCAGAGCTTGTTTGGGGTGTGTGTGTGTGTGTGTGTGACAGACATTTCCATTAGCAAATTACAGTCTGTGTCCCTCAAACACAGAAACTTAGCAACAAAACAACACGTTGAGTAACTCTAGGAATAGATTCGTCCACCCAGGCAACGATCTACACTGAAAAAATAAATCCTACCAAGTATTTTTTTGTTTAGTTTCTGGTTGAAATATTTTTTTAAATAAGACAAAACTAACTTATCAGTAAATTTTAAGTAACATATAGGAGCTTGTCTTAAGTAACAATAACGCCTAATAGTGATGAAAAAGCCCTAATTCAACTGGCAGATTGTTTCACTTAAAACAAGACATTTTCTCACAATAATAACAATAATAAAAATGTAAACAAACAGAAAAAAACTACCAAAAAGGTAACACTTTATTTGAAGGGGTGTGCATAACACTGACATGATATTGTCACAAACGTGACGAACGTGAGTCATCATAAATGTTTATGACTGTTGTCATGAAGTGTCATTCAGTAAACAATGACACATCAGTCCCAGAAGACAGGAAGCAGCTCTTACATTCACACCTCTGGTCAGTCTAGAGCTGTTGGTTAGCCTAACGTTCATATGTCTGGACTGTGGGAGGAAACCGAAGCTCCATAAAATCCCAGGGAGGCAGAAGGAGAACAGAAACTAAACTGATGTCAATCACTTCCATCAGAGAATTAAAAAAAATCCGAATCACCCTGAACACCTGCTGAGACGTGAAGTACAAACACGTGGCAAACCAAAACCCATTAAGACTGGAGAGTGAAGATGCGCTCCATTCAACCCCCACCTTTCAGCCTGATCACCAAGGGATCCGATGAAGATGGCGAAGGCGTTGACCTGCGGGTCGGAGGTCAAGACCTGGGCGAAGCGCTCCGGCCGGATTCCATAGCGCTCCAGGTTGGCGTCGCTGAGCACCACCACGAAGTGCTCGTCCGCCTCCTCCCGCGCCAGCTCCTTGATGCTGGCCTCGGTGGCCTCCAGGGTGTAGTCGCCGCTCATGCAGAACTGGGCGTGGGCGTGCATGGTCTGAGCGCGGGTAAGGAAATATTAGCTCAGAAAACGTTTACCAACCGTGGATGCCATCTAACAGATCAGACCTCATTTTAAATCAATAAAAGTCATTTTAGAAAGACTTACACCACATCAGTTGAAACGTTCTATAACTCTCCTCAAACTTGCTGAAAAAAATTCAATTTAGAGACTCTGATGCATTTGTTTTTAGCCCTCTTCTTACTCTGAATGTCTCAAACAAATGCATATTAATTTTTGTGGAAAATCTGCAAAAACCTAAATTACATCTGATTGGTGTAATTTAGCAATAAGCACATAAAAACTGACTTGATTTGATTGGGAAGATAATATTTTACCACACGACTCTTATTTTAAAGGTTTTATTTACATGTCCCTCTGGAGTCTAGTGGGTCAAATAAAATTCTATGCCAGACCAGATGTAGATCCTAAGCACTGAGTTTGGCGTGTGGAGTACATAAAACATGTTGGATCATACCACAATGCTCCAGAACATTTCTGGCATCTTAACCTTGCTTTAGAAGAAAGAAATTCCTTAGATTGACCCATTTAGCAGCTGCTAGATTGACAACATCGTCAAATAAATCACTCTGACCGCCGACACCGGCAGCTCACAGGTTCTTCACACAGCTGAACTGATTTAGAGTGTGTACCTTGAGGACTTTCAGTCTCTGCTTGTCGTTCTTCGGCATTTTGTCCGCTGGGACCAGTTCGATGTCGTAGCTGTCGCCAGAGTGGCCCACTATGTCGTACTGAGTGGAGAAAACAGGGACTATAAGGAGAAACTCTAAAATGGATGATATCACGAAAACCTCGTCACAACACATTCTCAAATAGTTCACGTAAACCATGTGTGATGCTGCAGAAACACGACTTTGTAACTTTGGAAGAGTCAGGCTGAAACCAACCAGTGCATTTCAACGCTGTCAGGACAGACAAGCTGTGTTTCCATTACAAACGTATGAAAACTTTATCGATATTCCGCTGATGTTGAAAAATTCTAATTTTGCAATTGTGGTATTTTCGTTAAATAAGAAACACAATTAGATTCACATGTGAATAACTTTGTGTGATAATTCTTTAAAAAACATCATCATCCTCCTACAACTTCCTGTCGTCTTCTCTGTTGTTTCCGCCAGCGGTAACATCCGGTTGTTGATCACATGACTCGTGTGATGCGAAAAAAAGTGTGTCCATTGAAATGTTTTCAAAGAGTGCAGTTTTTTCAAAACTAACAGGTTTCCATTAAGCTAATTTATTTTCAGAATTCCAATTTGCACAATGTTATGGTCACTGGAAATGAGGTCAGTGATGATCAGCATGCAACTCAGGGGCACTGGCAGCTATTCCAGTGCCCAGGTACGACACAGATGCACCAGTTCTGCTGGAGCCAGTGGTGATCCTGTTCGAAGCACCTGGCTCTGTATAGAACTGATGATGACATACAATTTTGGTATTGAGCATCTTTTACAGAGCATTTCTATGGTTGTTCTATTTCTGGTTTGTGTACAAACATGAATTTAAAAACACTCACAGCTAATGGTGCACCACTGCTTCCCTAAACCATTACTGGCAGAATTTCCACCTCAGACTATAGGTGACATGAGACGTGGGCGTGACTGCACTCCATCAAATGCAAGGAGTGTTGTGCAAAAAGCACAGTCACACTGCCGTCTGATGTGACACACTAAGAGGGCTGGGGGTGGGGGGATGATCAGTTTTAGGCTGGGTTGAGTGTCACTAAGGGGCCAAGAAGTCTGCCTCCCTGCTGACGCATCTCTGCATGTCTCCTCTCTGTCCTGTCTGTCGTCTCCTCCTCTTCAACGACTCTACTTTCTAGGCTACAACATGCTTGACACGGACAGAGAGACAAGTTCTTCAAGAAGTGATAAAGACAGTCTGGGGTAGCTGGATGAGCACAGACACATTACTGTGCTTTTAGGTATCTTATTTGTCAGTGAGCTCTTTTTCTGGTTTTCAGCGGGCCACTCTTCTCTTCACCAGATCCTGTTTGTACCCCAAGGGTCCAACTTCGGCCCTATTTTGTCTGGATCGTACATGCGTCCTTTGGGATGTTTAGAAAGCACAATATTTCCTGTTTCAAAACGGGAATGTATCAAAAGCAAGACCCAAAGACATGGCAGGATGTGATTAGGTTTAAAGGCACCAAAAATTCTTTTTTTAATATCTCAACATATGTGGCAAGATAACTAACAGCAGGTGCGTTTCCAATACGAATGTGCGCAAGTCTTTGTCGATGCTCTGCTAACGTAAAAAAAGACACAACTTCACAATTGCGGTGTTTCCGTTAAATAAAAAATGAAATTAAGATCACATGTGAATAAATTTGTTGACGTGACATGTCATTAAAAATCATCGCAGCGGTGGATGTAAGCAGTTATGTGAAACAAATTTATAATTCATCACATCAGAGGAGACGTTTGATTTAGGTGTTGGAGCGACAAGCCCCGCCTTCTTGGGAGTGGCTACATATGCTGCGTTTTGGGGAAATTGCAGTCTTCCATTTTACAGAAGACAAAAACAAACCATCATCCTCCTACCACTTCCTGTCGTCTTCGTTAGTAGCAACATCCAGCTGTTGATCACATGACTCGTGTGATGTGAAAAAAGCGTTTCAATGCAAAAACATCTCGTCCTTTTGATCAAAAAAAGCTTTTCCGAAATTGCCGTCTTCATTAAGGACCTTTATTTATGTAATTTGAGTTTGCGCAAATTTAGGATTAATGGAAACACAGCTGGCGTGACAGATCGTCAGTATAAATTTCCTACTACTATAAAATAACAAAATAAGCCCAAAATGAAAAATACATAACTGCTTACAAAACGTCACGAAAAACTGCAGAGATTAATTCAGAGAAACTTGAAGACACTACATCCTATAAGGAATGTAACACCTTTCTGTGTCACATTTCAGTCTCCTCCTTGCTCAGTGTCGTCACCTTGAACTTGTGCTCGTAGTTCTCCAGGGCCTCCATCACCATACACACGGCCTCCATGGAGCGCTCCAGGCGACCGTCCACCCCGTTGAAGCGGTACATGCTGCCCGACACGTCGGCCAGAACCCGCAGACGCTTTGGCTTTTGCTGAGGACTGCCCAGCTGGAGGGACGGAGAAGGTCCAAAAACAATTAGGGCCAACAGAACCACCCGATGGAGCTTAAATAATACACTGGGCTGGCTGCTGCTGATTTTTGGAGCGGCTTTTCCTAAAATACCTGCCGACACGAGGCCAGAGATTGAAAACCTGGAGTGATTATTATAATGCAGGCGTTTTGGTTCAGGCCAAAAATATGCAGCTGAGTGAGTTACACACAAGAGTGGACTACAACCTGAGAGTAAAAATCAGTAGGGAATCAGGGTGCAGTAAAAATCCCCCCCACACACACGGCTAAACGTAGCACTTAACGGTTAAGGGTTGAAATTATGTGTGTGATAAAAACAAAGATGGTCAAAGTGTAAAAATATCTGCAGCTACAAACACACAATAGCATGCACGCGCACGCACACACACGCACACACACACACCTCTGGGTCCAGCTCTCCCCTGCGCTTATAGATGGTTTTCTCTCCGGTTAGACCGTCGATGATCTTAGCATCATCCAGTTCTCCCATAGCCTGGTTCTTCAGCCACTGCCGCTCCTTGCCTTTAGCCTGAAACACACACACACACACAACACATACACACACAAAGCGCTCAGCAGTAGTGACAAAATAAATCAGAACAAAAAACATTGCAACATTTCAGAAAAGAGAACCAAATGACAGCTAACAGCTACAAAGGGCTACAACTTTTCTTTTAAGAAGAGTCAGAGTAAAGGAAAAGTATTTTTTTTCAACAAAGAACGAGGGCAGAGAACAGTTTATGGTTCTGAATACACAGAAAGTCTTCCCTCAGGTAAACGGGAACAACCCTCCATCATTTATTGGACATCCACCAGTTGCAGTAAGCAGTAATTCATATTTGCATCTATTTTGCGTGGGAGTCCTTACATCACTCCTAAGGTACGGCGCAACAAAACATGACTTCATGGCGTCTTGTCTGCTGGTTTCGGGGGGAATCGCCATCATTTTTACCGTGAGGGGAATAAACTGAAGGGACACGAAGAAACAATAAGCAGCATTTGTGGCTGTCAACACCTGGATGGAAAAAGCTGAACTGACGCACACAAACACCCACAACGACGCATCCTAACACAGCTTCACACCTGGACCGGACAATAATAGAGCAAACCTCCATGCCTCTGCTCTGTAATCACTGCTGCATGATTTTCCCCTCGTCATATGAACAAACAAACACACATGCACACACACGCACGCACACACTCACAGAGGAGAAGCTCAGCCTACTACGCCTAAACAAAAGGAGGAAAGTTCAACCCAAAACAATGAAACTGAGACTCTAACCCTGATTTTTTTTTTTTGTTGCCTATCTTTCCCTTCGCTCTTTCGGTCACGTCAGCAAGACAAAAGAAAGCGTTCATGTTCACACCACCAACATTCTGACCCATTTGCAGGTTAAACAATGGTGAACTCCCAGCTGTAGTTTGAAGGCGTTTGAACTTGGTTGTTGGCTTTGAATGAGACTGGGACTGGACAGAAAAGCCGGATCAAAGTCATCAGTGTTCTTCAAAGAATAATCAGGCTTGTTGCTGATAAACGGCTGCAGGAAAAGAGATTAGAGTCCAGAGGCCGAGAGCGGTGGGCTGCCCAACAGAGGGACTCACGTACGCGATAAACAGCAAAGTGTCAGACGGGCAGAGGGACGCTGACCTGTAAGCTGTCCAGGATGATCCGCAGGGACTGAACCTGCCTCCTCACTGCGCTGGAGAAGCGCTGGTAGGTAGAAGCGTCGTATTCGCTCATATCGATCTCCTTCAATCTGAGACAGAGACAGGAGAGACGCAGTTCTGTCAGCAAAGCCTGGAGGAATTGTTGGAGTTGTTGCCTTGAAGCAAGAAGGTCCTGGATTCGAATCCCGGGCAGGTGTGGGTTTTCTGCCTGACTCAGTTCAAAAGACAATTATCCTTGATAGGGCTGAAACGATTGATCAAATGAATCGTGATGTATCCATTACTGAAATAAACTGCAAAAACAAAATTTTACCAAGTATTTCTGTCTAGTTTGTGGTTGCAAATATCTCAATACACTTGAAATAAGACAAAACTGACATAGAAGAAACCTTACAGCAAACTGACGCAGTTTGTTTTAACTAATTCATTCCTTAATATTGATGAAAAAGCTCCATTGGCAGATTATTTCATTTACAAAATAGGAAAAATCTCTTGTTCCAAGTGAATTTATCTGTCAATAATGAAAATAATAATCTGTATAAAGGAATTATTGACTTCAAACCAACTGTTATTTCTTGCTGAAAAGTTACTTCTAAGTTCGCTTTTCATTTTTCAAGTGTTCTGAGATATTTGCACTACAAACTAGATCAAAAACTCTTGGCAATATTTTGGGTTTTTTGCAGAGCGTCAATTAATTTAGCAATTGCTTAATTGTTAACTGGAGTACACAGGCTCATAGAAAAGACCATTTGCTGAAAAATAAAGCATGTTAAGAGCAGCTGTTAAGCCAAAACTGTATAGGTACATCCAAAATCTCTGTTTATATATTTTACTCAAAACTCCTCAAGTGGCATTTTTTAAAATTCACCTGGTTCAAATTAACTGCTGTGTTACTGCATATTAGGCAATAAAATGTTTATTTTCTTATGTAAAATGTGAATTGATTATATGTTTTCATATTTCAAAGTGTTATTATGTAAATGTATATTGTGTTTAAGCATGTCACTTGAGCAGGAAGGTAACTTACTGTAACCCAAACTGATTTGTTTGGATTGTTTCAATGCGATGAATATTTATTATTCAATCACTTATTGATCTAAAAGCTGTCTTATATTTTATACATTATAGTTATTAAAATTGGGGATTTTGGTTTGTTTTCTAAAACAATGCTCGTGCTTTTATGGCTCATAGTGGTTAATTCCATAATACCGCCACCACCGTGCTTCACTGTGAGGACCTGGCTCCCATTGTCTGTAGAAGACCAGCATTTGTCAGCCGCGCAAAAAAGGTTACATTTTTGAAAATATGTTGATAGTTTTCAAATATATATCTCGTAGAGCACTTCTGGACAGATGCAAACTACATCTCATTGCTTGTACTTGTGACAGTGCAATGACAATAAAGTTGAATTCTATTCTATTCTATATAAACGTTTAACATTCCTTCAGTCTAAAATATTCATTCTAAATGTTATTTATTTATTGGGAGGTGGAGGTATTTATTCAGTAGCTCAACCTCATCCTGGTTATTAGGCTGTGTGATGGATCAGTGACTGGTAGCACCTACTTTGTCCTCAAATATTGAAAACATGTAATAATTCCCTTATTTTTCATTTTGTTTCTCATCTGTTCTGAGATTTCTTTAGTGTTTAGTTCTGTAGCTACTTGAATTAAACCCAAATAATGAGATTAATCCCATTTAATTCCAGCTTTTTAATGATTTGAAATATTTGAAAAGATAAAGTTTAAAGATAACCATAAGCGTGCAAACATATTTTCACATTATCTTTCAGACACAGAGAGCAAAGACAATAAGTGGATATGAACTCCCAGCAAGCTTTGTGCATAAAAAAGGTATCTGAGGTTGCCATGGCAGAAAGGTTAAAGGTTAAAATATGGAGCATGTGTTTGTGATCTGTTCCAAAAGCCCCACCTGTAAAGACCCAGGTGGTCCCTGCAGCCGTCAGTCAGGTATCAGCTAACCGTACACACACCTCGCTAATGTAAAGGTGCTACCACCATGCTTGAAGTGTGTGTGTGTGCGAGAGATGAAACGGCGGCGGGACGTGGGTGAAATCTCTCCCAGGTGTTTGAAACGCTTGGCGACAGCCAGACCGTGACCACCCCGGCGATGCGGAGGCTTGGTTTTTTTTTTTTTTTCTTCAAAACGCCAGCAGGGATTGGAGGAAGGGTGGAGTCCCTCTGGCTTAATATGTCACAGCTTGTAACGGATCTGTGTGTGAATGTGTAGACTGTGCTGGCATCAGCCATGCAATCAAAGGAGGTCACACACACGCATAAACCCCCCCCACACACACACACCCGCACACGCACTCCCTCAGAAGAACACACCTGTAGAGATAACCTGAACTAACCCAACGTTTACCCTCCACTACATCAACGGCAGCTGAGTTGGAGCTGCCGGTTAATTCAGATGGTTAATTCAGGCTGGTGGTGTTTAAAACCAAAATTAGACCAAAACTTGTCAAAAATCCACTGAAACAGATGGGAGCCATTTATTAGGAGAGCATCGCTTCGATTATAACTGTTAAAACTTCACATTTCCTTATTTTCCCCTCTTTCATTTTGATTGTTTACATTGTGCTTTATTCCATTATTTTATTCTCCTATTATTCTTCCACTGCAAAAACACAAAATCTTACCAAGTATTTTTGGTCTGGTTTCTTGTGCAAACATCTCGGCACACTTGAAATACGACAAAACTAACTTACAAGTCATTTTTCACCAAGATATAGGAGCTTGTTTAGAGTCAATAATTCCTTAATATGAATGAATTTGAACCAGTTCCACTGGTAGATTATTTCACTTAGAACACAGGAAAAATGTTTTATTATTAAGAATCTGCCAGTGGTACTGGTACTGGTGGTACTGGTACAAATAATTCAAATCCCCTTTCAAATAAGAAAACAAACATTTGATTGCCAAAAATGCAATAACAGCATTCCTTTTAGTGAAGTTGAACTGATTGAATATGAAAAATGTCACTTGAGGAGTTTTGGGTAAAACATATTTATAAAGGTGTTTAAATGTTTATGCATTTTGTACATTTTCTTGTACAGTTGCTTAATTACTGCTCTGAATATGTTCTTTCAGAAAATGGCCTATTTTTGTCTCAACTCCAGTTACCGATTAATAAATTAGTTGACGATTATTATTATTATTATTATAGATTTATACGATTAATCGTTTCAGCCCTACTGTTTACAAATTAGGTAACTCCTGAAGACACGTGGTTATACTTTATTTTATTTATGAGTTACTGAACATCAACGCCACAATTTTATTTGCAAAAAAAGAAAGAAAGAAAAAACAGTTTCCATCCCAGTCAGCAACTACATTTGATTTTAAGATAAAATCCTAATAAAACACATTAAAGTTTGTGATTCAAGAGTGTGCATCTTCCCCGCATCACATGCATCCTGAGGAATCAGCTGGGCTTCAGGTGTCCAGTTATTTCTGAGCTACACACACAGATTCTTTGTCTGCTCCTCGGCACACACATCGCCTCATCTCAGCACAGCGCGTCCCGGAGCCACTTCCTCCTCGCATTCCTGCGTGCGTCTGCGGACGCACGGCAGCGACGCGCAGAGCGCAGCGTCTTGGCTGGCTGGCCGGAGCTATTTCCTCTGAATTCCTGAGCCTCGATGAAAACAGCCGAGAGCGCAGCAGCAACGGCCGGAGGGGAACTCGGCGGAGGCAGGCGCGCCGACATTTCACACACAGCGACCGCAAAAAAACATCGGGGCTGACAAACCCGTCTCTGTTTTACACATTATGAAACGTTTAACTGGAGAAGCAGAGCGCTTGAAGTACATTTTTGTTTTGTTTGCACTGCGGCTTTGGGGCCGGAGCTGGTCCAATAAAAAGTTGAACACATTGCTTCATGTGGTTATCTTGGAACACGTTGTGTTAGAGATGCTTTCGAAACAGAAATACGTTTTTCTGCTAAACTTTAACTGGATTTTTAAAAGATGTTTGTCTTTTCAATTATACAGAAGAAAATATTTAACGTCACCAGGCAACAGAGAGTTTTAAGGCGTATTTAAAAATCATGAGACTCTACACAGACTTTACACATAACACGCTAACAGTTTTAGATTAATAACTGTGAAAAGAAGCAGGTTTATATCTCAGAGACTCCATCTGATAGTGTTATGGTCTGATGAAATCAACTTTGAACCATTGAGTCATGAGTAAAAAAGGTAAATAACACTGCATGTCAGTAAAACACTCAGAGTGAAACACGATAGTGGCGGCATCATGCTCTGGGTTCACTTCTTTTCAGAGGTTTTCTTTGAATGGAGTGAAATTATGTTTGAATATCAGCCAGTTTTGATCCAAAACCTTCAAGTGGCTCAAATCATCCAAACATAATTAATGTCTGAAATAACCGGCCAGTGGAACTAGTAGGATTCTTGAATACTAAGGAGTTATTGACTTAAAACAAGCTCCTACTTCTTGCTGACTTGTCAGTTAGTTTTGTCTTATTTAAAGTGTGCTAAAAATATTTGTCCTACTGTAGATCAAAAACACTTACCGGTAGTAATATTTGTGTTTTTGCAAAATTGTGCTGAAAGCAAATCAGTTTGGTTAACCCTCTATGGCATGACTTTTTATTTTTGTGGGGAAGAAATATTTTCCTGCATTCTTTGGGAGCTTGGTGGTCCCTAATTACATGTCAATCATAAAATCGGACTCTGACACCTCCTGGAACCAGATTTGGGTTTGTTGCCTCAGGGTAACATTGGTCTAGAACACCAAGATTGTCTACACTGATTATGAGAAATGAAATACAAATCAAACAAAAACTATATTCATAAAAGAACTATTTTTTGGACAAAAATATGTCAAAAATCATGCCCCCCAAAAAATAAAATAAAGGAGCAATGTGAGGTACAGCTATGTGGTTTGTTGCCTGAGGGCAACGCCATGCCATAGAGGGCTAAAGTGATGAAACTGGAGGTCGTTTTGAGCTGCGACACATTACTGTGGCTTATTGCTTATTGACTTGTTTCTGCAACTGTCGACTGAAAGGAGGGTGAGAATCCCTGCAGTCTCACTGAATCACTGAGCAGAAGAGGAGGAGGTGCTAAACGTGACACAGTAATGAGATTCCTGTCCGTGGTTCAGGCTGGTCATATGGATTGGGAAATGTCAGCACAGCGGAAACAAAGGTTGAGACTGGACTGCATTAGATAAATGATGTGTTGAATGTTTATCTCTCGTTCCCCGTCTCAGATGATAGAACAGGACGTTCCCATAACAGCATCTTTCCAACACAATTAAAGGTTAAAGTATTGTGCAAAAATCGACTTTTTTGAGCTTTAGATCATGTTATGATGTCAGTTCCTTATCAAAAACATTCTTGAAGTGTTGCCTTGATTCTTTCATGCTTGTTTGAAATATTCTTTAATCTCCCGTGGCAACCTAAAATGCCACGAGTTGCCTAAATGCTTGCTTTCACAAAGCTCCTCCTTTGAGCTGCAGCCTCCAAAACTTCCAAGCTTCCACATGACAGAGCAGCCATTCCCCTCTCAGCTCCTTCAGACTAGCCAGCTGCAATTAGCAAACACCTGGTGGGACTGAGCATCAGCTGAGCTCATAGAAGCTACTTCTTATTGCAACACTCGTAAAAAAAAAAAAAAACGTTCTTAAAGGGTTAATAGAGGAGTCATGTTGTGATGACTTCCTGAATTGGAGTTTCATTGAGAGCAGGAGCTTCTTAAAGAGACAGAGGCCCAAAATAAGAGATTTAAATTTCTTTTCAGACATATTTGATATATATCACATTTTTATAACAACTGACGATAGCATAGTTATTTATTGTGCTATAAATTGGCTCTATGTGCCTGGAAATTTCATCATACCGCCCCTTTAAGGTTAAAGTTTGAACAGATTTGGTTAGTTAAGGATTCTGGCCTGTTTGGTTTACACAAATAATACGTAAGAATGTTGGCCAAAAACGTCTCTTCAGGAATACCTCTGTGTTTCCACCACTGTACGTCACATGTCAGAGACTTTCTGGACGGCTCCCAGTTTTAGCACAGAGAGAGAAAAACACTTGCTCAATAAAAATATTGTGAGACCTCAGGCAAAGATGTTCTGAAAACCCTTCCAGTCGCTGACTGGAAGAGAGAAAAAGCAACAGAGCAGCCAGTTATTGAACCGTTTCTGCTCGAGAACATTCAAAGTCAGTGATATCAGAAGCCGCATGTTAGAACAAGATCTGCTCTGAGCTCAGCGGGACGTTGATAGACAGACAGGCGGTAAATGTAGAGGGGGAGGAATCTGGACAAATGAAGCTAGTGACAAGAAGAGATAAAAAGAGGAAGGAGAAGAAAAAAAAGAGGCAGAGAAGTTGTCCTCCTCATGTGAAAGCAGCCAGTGTGTTTGGAGGGCCATGCAGGAAAAGAGGGAGAGGAAGGGGGCATGTTTGAAGCCATAGTGAACAGAGACGGCCTTCATGGTTCAGCTGGTGAGAGGGGTGCCCTCTGCTCCAGACTGAATGTAAGGGCTCACACACACACACACACACACACACACACACACACACACCCACACACACACACACACACACACACACACACACACACGTCTCCCAGTGGGATCATCCTGTCAGACCTTGAGCTCCTCCACTCAGAACCTCCAGGACTGACACCTGCTCCACATTTACACACTGAGGAACGGTTCCAGGGTGGAGACAGAAGAACCCACCCCAAACGACTTTTAGAAGTTTTTTTTTTTCCTCACTTTTAATTCAGTTATTATTACATGAATTTAGCATAAATGCTGAGTTTTTAGACATCCAGGAGTCCTGGGAGGGTTTCTTTGCAGGAGTCTGTTTCTGGTCACAAACTTATCCATTTTGCATTGGCTATCTGTGCTAGCCGTGCTAGTTATGCTAGATTGAGGAGCAAAGCAGCTTGTAAATTTAACCGTCAGCCAATCAGAAAGATGAGCATGAGAAATAACACTTGAATATTGCTGAAGTTATATTTCATAGCAGTGACTGAAAAACTAATTTGATCATTTTGAAAAAATATATATAGTTAAAGAAATTGTGATTAAAAAGTTTATCACAGTCAATATTTTCATTTTTGCTTTCTTTTTTTCCTTCATCTTCTCTCCAAATTTTCTGAGGCCCATTCCTACAGTGAAACGGTTTAGATGGAAGCCAGTTTAAGTGTTATAATTGGCCTAGTCAAATTCCAGACCAAAGGGCGTGCCGTGGTGGCGTAGTGGTTTGCGTGACCCATATTTGGAGGCCTTCAGTCCTCGACGCGGCCGGCGCAGGTTCGACTCCCGGACCCGGCGACATTTGCCGCATGTCTTCCCTCCTATCCTTCCCTGTTTCCTGTCAGCCTGCTGTCATATAAGGGACACTAGAGCCCACAAAAAGACTTTGTGGTTCTATTGTGACAAAATCCGAAAAATGTAAAATACTGAACGAGTCTATGACGCAAAGTGGACTAAAACCTATACAAGCATGAAACGGATGCAGACTTCCTGTGTCCTACCGTTCCTTGAAGGCCTTCTCGGCCATCTCGCGGGCGGCTCTGCGGACCTCCTCTGGAACAGCGTCCTTCTCAGCCTGGGACACCTGGTACACTTTGTGTCCAGCATCTAAGCGATAAGGCCCACCTTTACCTCCCAGCCCTGCAGTGTCTCTGCCACCTGAGGGAAAAGAAAAGCATTTTTACTGGACACAGTTTGTGTTGCATCCTGTATTTTAAATAAAGGGAAAACATTGGGAGTAAGATGAAATTTGTACACGGTGAACGTATAGTAAGGAAGACTTGTTACCGGTGCCTCCAGCCCACTGGTTTCCCCCGACGTGAGGAGCGTTGCTGGCGTCTATCTTGCCGTGTTTTGGTGCAGAAACGTCCAAACCGCTGTCCCTCTGAATCGTGATCTGAAACAAAAACGAAACTAGATTTTTCTCCCACTGGATGAAGTACTTCTAAAGTGAAGAATCAACAAAAATCGCTCCAGATGGCTTTGAGACTGAATTTTACGAGGGACAAATAATTGAGCCTTTTACTTTTCCGAGCTCACACTATCACTCTGCACTCTTCACTTCCCCAAATGATATGTAATTGACCACACAGTGAACGCAATACTGAGGTCTGGGCAGGAGAGATCCAGCGGGCTCCGTCTCTTTCTCTGCAGGAGAGCGTTGGAGGGGAAAAAGTGGATCCACACGGAGCTTAACGATACATTTTTTTGGTCGATTTCTCCATCAGACCCAAAGTCAGCATTCTGGCTCGGACTGTGCGCCGAGGCAGCCAGACTCTGAGGGTCGCCTGTGGCTCAGCTGCATTCTTACAAACGGAAGGAATCTTTGAAGGATGGAGTTGTTCTGAAAACATGGATGGCTCTGATCCAGATGTTTCTATCCATTGGCTGCGTTTCTGTTAGAGACGTGTGCAAAACTTTGCCGATATTCCGCTAATGTCGAAAAAACAAAATTTTGCAACTTCTGTTAGACAAGAAACTAAATTAATATCACATGTGAATAAGATTGTTCATGTGATAAGTCATTAAAAAACATGCTGCGCCGTCATCCTCCTACCACTTCCTGTTGTCTTATTCGTCTTTTCTGCCAGTAGTAACATCCAGTTGTTGATCATGTGACTTGTCAGATGTGAAAGAAGCGTTTCCATTGCAGTTTTGTAAAATGCATATATTTCAATATGGCTGAAAGAGTTTTCTTGAAATTGGCTTTTTTCCATCAAGCTAAATTATTTCCAAAATTTAATTAATTTTATGGATAATGGAAACGCAGCTACTGATTCTGTAGTTTTAATTTGTGTATGAGGAGATACAAAGAGTCTGCGTTTCCATTGACCATAAAATTGCGCAAATTGGAATTATGAAAATAAATTTGCTTAAAGGAAACATGGCAATTTTGGAAAAAACTCCCGTTTTTTGATTAAAAAAATTTTGATTAGATGAGATGGTCTGTCGGCCATATCAAAAATTGTGTATTTCGCAAAAGTGCAAAGGAAACTTCTTATTGCATCACACGGGCAACCGGATGTTGCCAGAAGAAGAAAAGACGAAGACAGGTTGATGTTGATGCAGCGTGTTTTTTAATGACTTATTGCGTGAATAAACGTATTCCCGTGTGATTTTAACTGTGTTGTATTTGACGTAAACACCACAATTGCGAAATTGCGTTCTTGTGACATTAGCAGTATATTGATAAAGTTGTGCACATTTGTAATGGAAACCCAGCGAAATTGATCCAGATTTATCCAGCAGCAGTTCAGCCTCGGGCTGATGCCCAGAGAAGCTCGGAGCTCCGATCCAATGCTGCCGAGTCAGCAGGGATCTCCATAATTAGCTTAGATTAGAGGAGTCAGTCTGATGCACATAGTCTCATCTCAGATTAGGACAAGTTAACCTGAACTGAACGGCACTGACAAAGGCTTTTACAGGTTAATGAAGAAAAGTATTTGGCTACATCTGTCAGAGTGTCCGAGCAAAAAATGATTTTGGAGAAACACAAATTTGATGTGTTATAAAAAGGATCCTCCATTCTATTTTAAAAAATCAATCATTTAAAACCGACTCTTAGTGCCGACACTAAGAAGTATCAAAAACTGAAGAGAGTGTCGCAAGAACCCATTTTTATTTTTTCTGAAACTGAAAATAAGATGAAATGCGACAGAACCGTTAGCAGACGATTTGAAAACAATCGGATAAGAGCGTGGTGGTGTCTTCCCTCTCTCTCACAATCCACTTTCCTGTCATTCTACTGTGAAATAAAAGCCACTAAAAAAGCCCAAACAAATATTGATTTTGAGGGGGTTGAAAAGGTCGGAGTTGGGCTGTTCAGACTGAGATGAAAAACCCAAATGGATGTCACATTAGGGCAAAAAAACAGATTTGTGTCTCTTTTGCTTGCCGTGTGAATGTAGCCATCGATAAGTCGTGATTTAAACAGAAAAAACTGCAGCATACTTTTTTTTTTTGATGCATCAAGAAAAATCCTTCCATCTGTTCTGGAATTGGTATTTGACAGCAAAGTAGCAGCACTCTGCTTACCTGGCTCTCAAGTTTGTGCTTGGATAAGAAAAACTTTTACTTTTTGCTCTTAAAAGCACCAGAAGAAGAAGGACTTGGTCTCTAATGCCACATGAGTGTCTGAACAGAAAGGGTTTCTGTGTAGCAACAGAGTCCTCCATTACTCCAGTATTAGTAACAATCAACAGGAAGTGTGTGTGCAGGCAGATGAATCAGTGTTAGGCTCAGTAACCAGAGAGAAGTTGGTTTCATAGCTCTGCGGTTAGGTAAAGGGTCAGGGGTCTGAGCCTCTGGCATAAACGTGCTTTAAATGTTCGGCTGCTCTGGGTTCACATGTTCTGAGCGAGTCTTTGTGAATGTGGCGTGAGCCGCCCACCCCAACCCAGGCCAAAGATAGAACCACCACGGTCCGGTCCAGCACCGGCCGGTTCCTGAAACCCCTACGTCCGTAAAAGCCCATCAATCACGAGGGGGGGGGGGGGACCTGAGCCAGCAGGATTTCCTCTACGTCATCTTGTTCCAGTAATCCACACTTGTCTTCATGCTTTACATAGACCTGACAGAATAACACACGACTGTTTCATGAAGCTGGTAGTGGATTCCATTCGGGGCTTGTCAAAGAAAGGAGGCGATGAATACCTGAAGACTCCTGGGTTATAAAAACGAGTGATGCTTTAAAACGAGTCCTTTTAGAGACGCCACGATCACTTCAAGTTTCAAGTCTGGATGTAAGACTGAAGCACCAACACTTCAGGGTGGTGAGAGACGATGTGTACCACTGGAATGCTAATGTACAGATCTGAAAAAAAGGACCAAGTTCTAACAATTATGGGTGTCAAAAGTATGGACACGACTGATTTAAAAGTTTCCCTTTGTCATCAAGTTCTTTTTGCATCGTACTATTCTGATTTAGCTGTAAAAATTCCTAATCAAATAATTTTATTCTCTTGATCAGTGTCTTACATAATGTGATGTCGCTACATCAACAAAAGATCTGAAGATGCAGTTTGAACAGTTTTTATTTGCGTCAACTGAAAACATGGAACTGCTGGGTAGTTACCAAAGTGTCCGTTTGGTTCCTACAGACAACATGAGATCTTTTCTCACAAGACTTCAGGAGACTTTAGCCAATGTTGGATGTTTTCTTTGAAAGGAAATGCTTCTGTGTTTCAGCCTTACTCCTAAGCCCAGAAATATGTGGAATCAACAGAGTTGTATCAAGTAGAACACAACTTGTACTTGAAGGAAGTCTTTTAAATGATGGTTAACATCGGATTGGCCAGCATCCATGACCAGTTCCTGAGTTTTTTAAAAACAATTTAATCAGTTTTCAATTTTCAGCTGAATGGCACAGGTTATTTGTCATAAATCTTTGGAAATAATTTATCATGGTCTTAATTTTGAAGTGTCAAAAACCTAGAATTTTAACATGGTGTGCATGATGTTGTGTTATTGCATAATCATGTCCATGCATTGAGCAGAAAGTATTGAGTTAAAAGAACAATTTATTCTACTGTATAGCTTAAATATTTTCTTCAGACATTAATTTTTAAAATGTTATACATTTCCTTTATTCTCTATTCGCACTTAATTAGTCTCTCTATTCTCTTTGTGTTATGGGAGGATGTGAAATTAAGATTCATGTTTTTTTTTAATAAGAAAACATTTCCAAAAATGTAATTATAGTTTCAAAATGGAAAAGTGAAAAACAACATTTAAGTGTGCAATATCTTTTTACATGACTATTACATTCATCTTTTTGGTTATGATTATTGTTATAATTACAGTCTAATGTGTCAATTATGATACAAAACAGTTAAAAAAACAAAGTGATATTTAAAATAGTACAGACTTATTGAATGCTTGTTAATATCATCCAATAAACAACTCTATTTAAAAAAATAACAAATTATTACTGTGTAATTATTGTGTCAGCCATCATAACGTGAACTCAGAGATTTCAGGTCACTTCAGATTAGCGATTTTCACCAAAGTAAATGTGTAAGACTTCTGATAGGATGACGTAAACCAGCCTGTCATCAACCAGGCTGTTGATAAAGGATCCATCTGTAAATAAAAGGCTAACATTGACAGCTAGCACAAAGAAAGAGAAGTAAATCCGAATTAGAAAGGCGAATGGATCTTGGATGTGTGGTGCTGAGAGGAAAATCTCCTTTTTATGGCTGTGGGAATCAATGTCAGATTCTTCCCTCACATCTTTCTTTCCTTCAAACACCGAGGCGCCCTCTCTCTCTCCTCTCAGGTCCACGCCTGGTCTTGTAGGATTAATAGCCTCATAAATTTCTGATTCTGTCTTTCAACGCCTAAAGACTGAGAGCCACCTTGTGTGTGTGTGTGTGTGTGTGTGTGTGTGTGTGTGTGTGTGTGTGTGTGTGTGTGTGTGTGTGTGTGTGTGTGTGTGTGTGTGTGTGTGTGTGTGTGTGTGTGCGTATGCAACCAAGCACATATTAGTTCACTCCTGAGTGCTTTATGTGACTATATTTATATATGGCCCAATGTGTGTGTGTTAGCATAAATCATGTCGCTACATGAATGTTTAAACATGTAGCAGTGGTTAAACGTACAGCAGCGTGTGATTCAGACAGAGACCATGCCTGTGAAATTGTACAACAAGACATATTTTTCTATCAGAAGCTCAATGAAGAAAACAATCTTTAGTAAAACTTTGTCCTAAAGTCTCTTGACTTTACTCACACAAAGCACTGAACTAGCTAGTATTGCTATAGTTGACTGCTGGCAATACTGGCTTCCAACTGTAGTTAAGACCTTAAGGCAACTAAACATTTATAGGAGGAGGGATTTATTTCACCTTACAGCCCAGTAGAACTACGACCATAACTACTAAAAACTAAACCAAACAATATTTCACTAATTATAGCTAATAAACTCATTAAAACTGATTTAGACAACAAGGCACAACAAAATAAAACTAAACTATAATGAAAAACCCAAAACTATTATAACCCTGGTACCAACTCAGAGTGGGCTGACTTGGCTCTACTTAACGATTAAGTGTTTTGTTTTCTCATCTTATTGCAATTGTACTAATCTATTTGCACTAGAAAATACAGAAAAATATTTGGTGAGATTTGGGTTTTTGCAATGTATATGGAATAACGGGATGTTATAACAGCCACAAAAGACAGCATTTGAATGTACAAATGAGTCCACTCGGCAATACTGCAGGGAAGTTATCAAAGTATTAATGTAAGTAACAGTTTTATTGTTTTTAATGTTTCAGATGTTGCCTGTTGAGATTAAAACTATTCAGGCCAGCAGGCAGAGATGTTACTAATGTCTCAGTTGATTTCCTGTAATCCACACTTTAAGGTGCTACATGAAGGTGTTGCAGTTTGCTTTTGAAAACAAACAAAAAAAAAATCATAAAAACAATGTAGAATGACCAGAAATGTCAAAGGAAGCTGATCACTCATATTCCTTTAAAGGGCAGTATTATGTCCATATTATTTTATAACTCAAAAATGTAACTATGTTCCCTTTGGTTGTTATAAAAATGCTCAATGTATCAAATATGACTTAAAAGAAATTTGACGTTTTAACTTAACGCCTTTAAATTGGGGCTCTGTCTCTTTAAGTAACTACTGCTCTTTCTGAAGCTCCTCCTCCAGGAAGTCATCACAACATGGCTCCTCTATAAACCCTTTGACAATCTTTTTACCGGCGTTTCACTGAGAAATAGCTACTATAATGAGCTCAGCTGATGTGCAATTATATTGGATGTTTGCTAATTGCTGCTGGCTAGTCTGAAGGAGCTGAGTGGAGGAAGTTGCGGGGGAATTGAGTTCTGTAATATAGAAGCTTGCAAAGCTCCTCCTTGAAAAGTCCAAGGAGGAGCTCCATCCTCGAAGGCGGGGCTAGGTCCACCCAGGTGTTTTGAATAGCTGATTGGTTACCATGGGAGTTTAAAGGATTTCTAAAAATGAAATTAATGAAAAAAGGCTCTAGTTATGTTTTGGTGAGGAAATGACATTATAACATGATGCAAAGCAAGAAAAAAAAAAAGAGTCAATTTTCTGTAATACTGCCCGTTTAAGGCATGTCAAACATGTTGCTAAGTTGAAGTTGTTTATATGTTTTTGACAAAATAATTACAACTGGTGTTCAATTCTGCAGGTCTTTACATAAACTGAAACATATTCACACTGAAAGAAAATGTACAACCCAAAGACCATTTTACTCATCATTCAGACTCTTAGTTTGAGTCAGTATTCTTTAATACAGCACATCTGCATTGAAATGTATTATCTGTACTGTTAACATCTCCAGAGAAAACTTTTGGAAAATGTTTAAAAATACAAAAATGAGTGAGTCAAATATTGGAGAGATTAGAAGTGGAGATACTGTCCGTGAGAGATGCCGATTACACAATGGTCTACCCATATTGAAGAAGGTGCTGAGCCCTGCGGGATCCAGCATGTGTATGCATGATAACCTGCTGTAGTATGAGACAGTAGACAGGGAAGGAAAATGGTGGCGTGTGGCCAACAACGCCAGCAGAAAGTAAAAAGAAATCACTGAAATAGAGGCAGAAAAAAAACACACAAACATATTGTGCAGTTAATTGGCAGGCTGACTGGCTGGCTTGTTTTGACTGTCAGTACGGGAAGCTGGAAGCCTGCAGGGAACCACAAGTGAATACATGAACTGTGTGCAGATATGATGGCTGTCTGAGATGGATGCATTTGTCTACCAAAGGCGTTGTTGATGTTACCGAACTGAACAGTAGGAAGATCCTAAACAGTGTATCATTCCACTAATAATCTATGTGAATTATGTTGATTTTTTTTTTTTTTACAGTTTTTTCTTAAACAAGACTAATTAAAACTGAAAGAGTTTCCTTAATATTGTTGAAGAAGTACTAGTTCCGTTGGCAGATTATTGGGGCCTGCCAAAGCAACGCATAGGAGATGTTGCACAGGAAACTAGGTCAAAATTACTTGGTAAGATTTGGTGTTTTTGCAGTGTGAGGTTTTTGCACATTCAGTCATTTTGATCTGAAGCTTTTAATTGGAACAACAGTCAACCAATACCAATAAAAGGACATCTGTTCCTCTTTTCCTGCTTAATGTACAGGGGGAAAAACGCCTGAGTGTCGACTGTCGCGATGACCTAAAACAAGGCGTGTGGTAAATATTGCACAAATGGGTCATCCTGAACAGACTTGACATATGCAAACAGATGGAGAATGTTTGAGGTGTGTAGTACAGTGGAAGCTCTGTTGATGCAGAAAGCAAACGCTAACACAGGCAGAGTGTGACCTGCAAGGCGACTGCAGAGGAATCCCGACCAGCAGGAGGCCCAGGTGTTCAGCTGCAGCACAACATTTCTATTAAGGTCTATAATTTGCGTTCAAGGCGGTTTTTAAAGATTTTTCTTGGACACTGACTGTTGGGAACAATGAAACAAATGCTTGATCTGTCAATTGAATCTTTTCAAACCGTGTTTGCTCTCTTTTTTTCCCCCTTTCTTTCACGAGACTAAGATCTGCAGATACACTATCAGGACTCATCTGTCTGCGTCCGCATGTGGGCTCCTCAACAATGCCGTCTCAGTGCAAAAGGTCAAACCGTTCTGACCTGTTGCATCAAAATGACAATGACCCCTCTTTCTCGCTCGCCCATGCCAGAAAAAAAAAAACAACCAGTCTATGAATTTTGTAATTGGAAAACATTCCACTGCTGATTAAATCAGGAATGTTCAGATGAATAAAAAATATCCTGCAAGAGCAAGAAAAGATCCTGAATGGGAAAGAGACATAAAGATTATAGCAGCACAGCGCCGCCCCTCAGTGGTGCCGAGAGGTACTGCACCCTCCATGTGGTCTCATACCTGAATAGGTCTGCCGTCCTCCGAGCCGATCATGTTCCTCCACTCCATTAGAGAGCGCTGCAGGGCGTCCAGGCCTGTTTCCCACAGCCGGACGTAGCCCCCCATGTCCACGGTGACCACGCCTCCGGAACCCAAAGCGGCCAGCAGCACGTCGCAGTCTGAGACCTTCGACAACCAGTTGGTGTACGGCGACACGGTCATCGACCTGCCAATCACAAGACAGGGCTTTCCTCAAGATGTCAGTCAGGTCAGGATGTATGAAATAGATCTGTTCGAAAAATATCACGAAGAACGTTTTACTGGATTTATTTGACGTACACACGGCAAAAACGCAAAATCTCACCAAGTAAATTTGGTCTGGTTTTAAAATATCTTAGTGAACTAGAAACAAGACAAAACTAACTTATACGTTTCAGAAAGAAATAGGAGCATGTTTTAAGTCAATATTCCTTTGACTTATAAAAAGGAAAAAAGAATTAGTCCTACATTATTTAATTTAAATTCCCATGTTATAAATCAAATAATCTGCCGGTGGAACTAGTGCTTTTTCATCAATATTAAGGAATTCAACATGCTCCTATATTTTGTAAGTTAGTTTTGTTTAATTTCAAGTGTACCAAGATATTTGGACTAGAACTAGACCAAAATTACTTGGTAAATTTTTGTGTTTTTGCAGTGCATTGTCATGTAGCAGTATTCTTCCCCATGATTGTAGATGTTATTATCAAACTTTATTTAAAAAATAAATTTGTTGAAATCTCCTGTTATATTGTGATTTTCTGATTGAATTCTGACTGAATTTTAGTTTTCCATTAGTTGTGCTACAATAATCCAAACAAACAGAACTAAAGGCTAGAAATACATCCATGTAATTAATTTATATATGGGTTTTAGTTTTTGAATTGAATTACTGAAACGAGTGAACTTCTCAATAATTTTATTGATGTACTAGTAAACATACAGAAACAGCTCTGGAGGTCATCCTCCTCCATGTAATCATGCTTTTCCCCCACAAGGTGGCAGCAGAAGATGCAGAACTAGGATCCTACTTTTTTTTTTCAGTAAATCAACCAAAAAAAACCCACAACCTCTATCTATGCTGATTTTACCTTGGAACCGGAATGTATTTGAGTTTCTTGGAGGTCAGGTCGGTCACCTCCAGGTATGCTGCTGCCATTGGAGGAGTAACGTCTGCAAGACGGAGGAAGCGAGTATTCACAAACTCCGACATTCTCAGAATGCATTCGCTCATTATCGCCCATACGATGTGAACTGTGACCTTTAGGGTAGATGTCCCTCAGGGGCGCCTTGGTGGGTGGGATGGCTCGGACCACCTGATTGGCTGAGAGCAGACTGACACAGTTCTCCCGTTTGGCTGAGCCGCTCCGCAGCGCACCCCTGTAGAACGCGTGAGAGCCGCTGTCACTGCTTTTCATGGCCGACAGGTCGACTGGCCTCTTAAAGCTGTACACCTCATTAGGGGACTGTTAAAAAAAACATATCAGCACTCATCTGTTAGTTATTGACATTATTTACTTACTTGGTTAAGTTTCTTGATTGTTTTCAGTATTTGAAATAAGACATAGCTAACTTATAAGTAACTTTTCAGCAAGATACAGGAGCCTGGTGAAAACCTTCTAGTTCCAGTTGCAGATTATTTCACTTGTAACATGGTAAAAATGTCTTGTTTTAAGTGAAATAATCTGTCAGAGGAGCTAGTACATTTTCATCAACATTAAAGAATTATTGACTCTAAGCAAGCTTGTATCTTAATTAAATGTTACCTATGAGTTAGTTTTGTCTTACTTCAAGTGTATTAAGATATTTGAACAAGAAATTAGACTTTGGTCTAGTTTCTTGTCTCGTTTCTTACTTAGCAAGATTAACAACTTTTTATTTACTAAGTAACAAATAGTACTGTTTTAAACAAATAGAAGAATTCAACTGCTTAGGTGCAGTTTCAGGAAAGGGGGGCATCATTGAGACAGTTTTAGGTCAAATAAAAAAGAACTAAACTTATTTAAACAAAAATTTCAAAATTTGGGCAGAAAAAGAAAGATGGAACTCTAAATAATCTATTTAGACAGTTTTATCGGGAAAAAGAACCGTTGATTTGGGGGTTAGATACACTTTAATGTCTCACCATGAGGTCTGGGAAGCCCACGATGATCTGAGCAAAGCAGCTGGTGTCAGCCAGCACCCGGTTTGGGGAGACGATCTTCTGCTCCAAAGCGGCACTGAGGTTCTCATTGGGCAGCTGCTCATTCGACAGCATCTGGGGTACTATAACCTCGGCTGAGGGGGAAAAAATGGAAAACAAACATGAAGGAAGGGTAATAATAAACATATTCTTACTTTGTGTGTCCCATACCTGAAGCAGCTCCATGACCAGAGCTGACCGGGTCCTCACCGATGCTGTGAAGCTGACACACTCCAGAGTCCTCAGCTGCCGTGTGCATGGGCTTGGTCAGCAGGAACTTCCTGAAGTTGTGCAGAAAAAAAGCCGTTTGGAGTTTGTTCCTGAAGAACGTGAGAAGAGAATTTAAAATGGTTCCCTTACTTGTTGGTGTTGCTCTCCAGCAGAAGCCACCGGTCCTCTGCAACCAGGAACACTGCCTTCAAGTTGATTGGGAGCGAGATGGCATGAACCCGGCCCTCCAGCACGTCCAGCACCTCCAGCTGGTTTCTGGGTGTACGAACACCAGGGGGCCATTAAAGGGGCGGTGTCATGTATTTTTCAGGCACACTGTCCTATTTCTATCAAACGCAACTTAAAAAAACGTTGCATTTTAAAGCCTTGAAATTGTTTCTTTAAGAAACTCCTGCTTTTTCTGAAACTCCGTCTTCAGGAAGTCACTGTAACCACATTTCTCCATTGAGCCTCTTACAACGTTTTTAGGAGCATTTCACTGTTTGCTAATTGCTGCTGACTAGTCTGAAGGAGCTGAGTGGAAAAGGCAGCGGGTGGTGAGAGCATTGGTTGCCATGGGAGATTAAAGGATTTCTCAAACATGCACGAAAGAATCAAAGCAACACTTCTGGAATGTTTTTGATGAGGAAAAAACATAACATAAAATATAAAGCTTAAAAAAGTACATTTTCCATCAGTGTTGTGGACAGTTTAGCTTGGATCTGAGCATCTTACCCATCCTCCTTATAAAAGAGAAGCCAGTTTTTCTTAGAAAAGTCACGACACATCTTATAGCCTCCCTGCAAACAAACAGTCATGTAGAAAGTAAAATCTCAGCAAACAGAATACCAAACTCCTTTATTATTGTGAATGAACAGAGGAGATGCTTGGGAGCCAAACATTAATATCTAACTCTGAAGACTGTGAAACCTCTGACCTGTTGTTCTTTGCTGCTCCACCAGTGGGAGGCTCTGGAGGGAGTCTGGTCCCCGCCTGGAGACAGCATGAGCCTCCGCACGGCCCCAGTCACCAGGTCCAAATGGAGCACTGTGTTACTCTGACATGGCACAGGGAGAGACGGGTCGGACAGAGACACACATTAAAACAGCAGCGAAACAACTACGCTTTAAATAAGATGTAGCATAACATGTAAGTGATAACATCTGTCAAATAAAGGGGGATCTTTTAAAGCTACAGTTTGTAACTTTTAGAAAAAATGCATTTTTTACATATTTGTTGAAACTGTCACCATGTTACGACAGTGTGCTATGATACCGATACGTTTGCTATCTAAAAGCAACCAATCAGAGCAAGGAGGCGGGACTTAGCCCTGTCAATCACCCCTTTGCTCTTTGCTACACTGCAGCTAGCATAGCCGGTTGTTAGCATCGGGTTAGTTAGCATGACCACGTAACGGTACATTGTTTCTAATTAGCCATTAGCACATTTAGCGGCGTGCCCATGAGATTGATTGACAGCACTAAGACCCGCCTTGTGGCTCTGACTGATTGATTTTGACTGGGAGTGGTGCATTTCTTTCATATGACAATAGTAGCTCAAGAGATTGATTTAATTTTCTCTATTTTTTTTTTTTACAGATTATCTGTCTGATAACATACTGTTTCCACATGACGACAAATATGTAAAAAAAAAAAAAAAAATCTAATTTTTTAATTAAAGTTACAAAGTGCACCTTTAACCTGATCTAGTAAGAGAAAAACCTGGGCAGATTAGCGTATTATTTTGCAAATACACTTCTAACATTTCGCTCCAAGAAAGTATGAAAACAGTTATTTACTCTAAATACTAAATTTTTTGCATATATTTCAGCATTCCGCTTGATGCTTCAGAGTGCTCAGATGAGAGTGTGTTTGGTTGTTCAGACTATTTTGGTTCAGACTATTGTTTTTTTGCAATCATATGGACAGCATGTGATTTGGATGGAACATGCAGTGCAGCGTCCAAGTTCTGTGCCCACATATCTGCAGAGAACTGGCTTGGCTCAGGAGGTGGGCCGCGCCGCGCACAGCTGGGACTCCAGTGGGAGGAACGCTTTGGTTTGTCAGACCAGGATTTTTATTTTTTTATCTGTGACAAATCGGCAGCTTTGATCTGCAAATGATTAAGGATGCACGAAAGGAATGCCGTGTTTTTGCATTTAGGCAGAAAAATGTTTATTTTCTTGTTTAAAAAATTATCTGAATTGTTTGTTTAGGCATTTCAAATATTGTATAAAAAAATAATTAAGTTGTAAATGAAAAATCTGCAGACTGTGCCATTTTCCTTGTCCAGTTAATGGTCCAAATAACTGATAGAATAATCAATTTCTAAAATAATAATTAGTTGCAGTGCATGAGCAAATTTATGACGGCGTATTAGGGCCATTTTAGACAGAAAAGAAAGGAGTACATTTCAGCCAACGAATTCAGAAATTGAGATTAATCCCAGAAACTTTGTAGGAAAAAAATCAAGGACATTTCAGAGCTTGAAAAGTTTAACATTTTCCAGAAAAAAAACTCTGAAATTTTTAGATTGATCTAAGAAATTTCTCAGGAATTTCTGAATTTGAAAAATCTAAAAATTGCTCAAAAAATTCTGAAATTTTCTAGAAAAAAAATAGAAAATTTCTGAAACTTATAAATTTCCAAGTTGTTTGAATGAAATGTACTCCTTTTTTATATCTACATTAGCCCAAATCAGGGGCACAGTATAGGGGGGTAAAGTTATGACAATTCTAAGGGCCCCTGACCAACAGGGGGCCTTCCACAATTTATTTATACATTTTTTTGTTCATAAAAATAAAAATAAAAAATTGGGGCCCTGTCAATTACAAAATTAATCATATTGTATTTTTGAAGATTGTTTTTAGCAGTAAAAATTTTATGTTCCCACTCCCAGACCAAAAAATACACACCCATATTTGCCCTGAACCCCCCTGGATCTGCATGAAATGGTTCGTTCCTGCTTGGAGCGCTTGACGGTGACGGTGTTCAGCAGTAGTCAGTGGAAAACAGTTACTATGCTACTAACAAAAATTATAAAATCAAGTTTTTTTTAAAAAAAAAGAGAGAGAGGGAAAGAGAGAAAAAGGCAAGAGTTTTTTCTCCAAGAGAGATTCTCCTCTCTTCACAGAGGAATGATGGTGTGCCATCATCAACCATTCAGCATAGTTGGCTTAGCTACAGACTGTTTGCCTCCTTTTCACTAGCATTTAATGAATTAAGGAAAAAAAAAACAAGATATTCATATGTTTAACCTGTCCCTGTACCTTTTACCACTTTACAGATGTGTCAGTCAGCAGCAGCTCTAATCCACTGTCATCTCCCAAGTGAAATTAAAACTGCAGTATGTAACTTTTATAATTAAAAATATTCTTTCACATATTTGTTAAAACAGTCATTATGTTGTGATAGTTTGGTATGAGAGATAATCTGTGAAAAATCTATTTCCTCTGCCTTCTCCCAGTGCTATCTAGGAACAACCAGTCAGTGGCAGGAGAGTTTTAGTGCTGTCAATCACAATCTCATGTGGTGCTGCTCATCCTTCCTCCCCCTCGCTCTGTGCTATGCTGCAGCTAGCAAAGCCTGTTGTAAATGCTTAGTCTAGTTAGCATAGCTACCATTGACAGATTAACATTTTTCCTGTAATGATATGTTGTTTCTGAATGAATGAAGTTGATTGACAGCACTAAGACCCTCCTCCTGGTTCTGATTGGTTGTTTTGGTCGGAACGTTGCATTACTTTAGCCAGCAATAGCAGCTCAGGGAGGAGGTGAAGGAGATTGATTGTTTTCACAGATTATGTCTCATAAACTGCCACGGCATGGTGACAGCTTTTACAAATATGGAGAAAACATATTTTTTATTAAAGTTCTATACTGCAGCTGGAATAAAATGTAACTACATAGCATTTCTTGAAAAGTCTGAACTGCTTCATGTACATTTTGCATGTTGCTTATGGAGAGATATTTCAGTAATCTAAAACTAACAGAAAAAATGTAAGCAACCTACTTGCATACTGTATGTGGACAGTTGGCTGTAAAATTCATGAGCAGTAAATGTTGTGCTAGTATCGGTATTGAACCAAAGAAAGCAAGTTGCAAGCCTTTAAAACTGTGACGCTTTTTATGGGTCAAAAAGATTCAAAAAATTGTAACAGCAGCTGTGCAGGGGGGGCCCAATCGAATTTTTTGTCAGGGGGCCCAAGATTCCTGGCAGCGCCCCTGGCCCAAATACTGCAGCACAGCACTACAAGCTAATCCCTCCATTTAAAATATTTATCCAGCCCCCAGCAGCCAGCAGAGGGCAGTCCTCTTCAGGGAGAGCCGGCTCCTGCAGAGGCACGCTGTCCGCATGGGGTCCGCGCTTGTGTGCGAGACCTTTCCGTTTCCGTGCGTGTGTCTCGGATGAACCGCGCTGAAGGCTTTGTGACGCAAAAGGATTCATCTTCAATTGAGCTTTATGAGTCGGAGCCACAGGGGAGCTGTCCCCGGCCCCTGATACCCGGATTCACACTAATGGTTTCCTTATGGCCTCCCATTCCTCAAACACACACACACACACACACACATTCACATACACACAATCAAAGCTGCATAAGGATTGGTAAACCCCATTTCCTGATTCTAAACATATATTCCCATTAGAGGAACCCTCTTCAAGTCAGATGAACTCCCGACAGGTCAACGTGTTCCGACTCAGATCCAGTCCGGACAAATGACGTCAGTGAACGTTTACTCTGAATGAAACCTTTAAAGGTTCATTTCACACACACATTCATGCGTGAAACCGCTTCTATCCACGCTTGCGAGGACAACGACCTGTGAATGAACCTCCTCTCGTCTGGGCCTCCTCATTTTTAGACAGACGAAACCCGATCCGTCACAACTGTATTTTTAGAAGTTCTCCTCTTGCCTAATGTGCAGCAGCTGTGCAAAGCGGTTCTGGTTGCCGGACAAACCTAACTAGCATTGTTCTCGTCTTGCACGGCGTCCTCCTAGGTCCGGGTCCCGCGGGGCGAAAAGACGTCCATCAACATACAACCGCCAACCGCTGGCCGTTTTAAGAAACAGTCTTGTGCGCAGCTATTTTTAAACTCTGAGGTATCCGAGGTTGTCTTGCCATAGATAAAAAAAAGAAAGTCAAAATACAACAGATGAACTTTGTCCTGAAGAGACTGTGGTTGTAATTGTACAAATATGTCATGAGAAACAGCAGAGAAATGACTTACGAACACATCTTCCAATTCTGATGTAACGCGCCTCTGTAGTTTGGTGTGTCAAAGTAAGCATGACCTGCCAGAATTTAAGATTTTATCTGGAAATCACGAGCAAAACATTTCACTGATTCATGCTTTTCCAGCCCCACATTTCAAGAAGTCTCATGGGTTTTAGGTCAATTTGTGAAATATGAATCCAAATGTTTTCGAAAGCACAACATATGAAGATGTCACACCGACGTCCCTCATACATATGAACCCATTGTCTACCGAAAGCATCAAGTGAAAAAGAATGATTTTATTTAAGATTTCAAATGTTTACAATGTTTATTTTCATATTCACGATTTGGAAGCTGGTATAAATCCTAGCAATAAACTGCAAGAGTGGAATTTTTTATGACGTTGCTTTGAAAGTTGACACCAGAAGTTTACATACGCATTAAAAAGTCACAAACACCTTTTCTGTCTGACTGTCTGAAGTTAAATCAGACCAAACCTCTTATGTTTCAGGTCAGTTAGAATCACAAAAAAGATTTCTATTAAATAAACACCATAATAACGAGAGAAAAATATCTCAGAAATTTATTTATGAATGTCTTCAAATTTAGAAGTGTACATGCTAGATCTACATCTACTCAGTATTTGCTAGCATTGCCTTTGAACTGGATGACTTTTGGGTTTCCTTCCACAGGTTTGCTGGAGTTCTGGTCCGTTCCTCCTGATTCCTCCAGATTTGTAGGTAATTTAATAGTACAGAAGTACTTTTAAAAGCTCTGTCCCTCTTCAGTGTTCACCATTTTATTAAAAGCTGTTCTATTTAGGCCATCTGTTATTTTAGAAGTATAAATAAATAAGACCCACTACCTTTTTGTTTTCACTACCATTCACCCAGAATGGATTCATGACGCTCTGTGGTTAAAACATCAGCAATCATTCTCCCTTTGGGAATTCCAGCGGTCCTGTATGATTCATTATTTGTTGTTTGATGACAAGCACTTGGAATTACTCTGACCATAGCGGGGAAAAAACCTAAAAACGCCACACTGCTGACTGCGCGAGGTCAAGCTCCGATCTCCACAGTGTTAACAAGCCAAGTGGGGGAGCTGCTGAGAAATCCCAGCATGGCTCCATCTTCTCTTTAAATGGACATAGACAAACTAAAGAGCATACATTACATGGTGTGGAGATAAATACACTTAAAAAAAAAACCCAACTCCTCAGAATGAAATATTTACTGTGAAGGAATGTGTTTCGAGATCAAACACCATCTCGTCTCTTCTGTGATTGCTGAATCATACCAGTGTATATAACTTTGTGTTAAACAATAAAACTTATGATTAATTGTCGATTAATGATTTATTAAGTTCAAATTAAAATCTGGGCTGCACAATTGGTAGCACTGTTGCCTTGCAGCAAGAAGGTCCTGGGTTCGATTCCCGGCCCGGGTTCATTCTGCATTTAGTTTGCATGTTCTCCGTGAGAATGTGTGGGTTCTCTCCAGGTACTACGGCTAATTGGTTAATTGATTTCTCTAAATTCTTCCTAGGTGTGTGTGTGTATGGTTGTGTGTCCTGTCTGTCTCTGTGTTGCCCTGCGATGGACTGTCGACCCGTCCAGGGCGACCCCGCATCTCACCCGCTGGAGAAAGACCAGCACCCCTCCTGACCCCACTAGGATAAGGGTGTAAGAAAATGAATGAATGAATGAATGAATGGATGGATGGATAGTTCAAATTGATTAACTGGTAAAGTCTGCTTAGTGTTGTTTTTTGGTCAACATCCAGCAGATGGCGCCGCTTGTCTTCCTGAAGCGAAGTTAGGTAGTGGTACAGAATTAAAGATGGCGGAGCCAGAATACGAAAGAGAAACGGTCAAAACAGAAGAAGTCAGTGGGCGGCAACTTCTAATTGAAGAATGACATGTATGTGCTACGATGGTGAGGATGTGATGACAAAAGGACACAACGCAGAAAGATTGTAACACGACAGAAAGACGCCAATAAGCACCGTAGACTTTTGAGGGCTGCACATCATGAAGCGAAATTTTAACGTTCTTTTGAGAGCGACCACAGACAGCACGTCACACACTTTATTCTTTTCATCTTATTTGTCGTCGTATGTTTTAGAAGTGTTTAATAATGAGAGAAAACCACAACTGCACTGATTCAGTAAACAGAATCAGTTGTTGTCTGTCAGCTGTATTGATACAGCTGACAGACAACAATGTTAAGATGTTTTATTTTTTATTTTTAATTCAGAACATTTTAGCCCTTCATATTATGGAAAGATTGGATACAAGAGAAAACTCAGGTTTTTAAGAAAATTGCTGCTTATCAATCAATCGTTAATGGATCGATAAGATTGCTCAGCTTTAGATTAACTCATCATCTCTACTTAGATTGCGAATGTGTACCTGTTCCTCGTGCAGCACCACTTGTCCATCAAGGGGGCTCCCGAGCGGCGCCACGGTGACGAACGGCTGCCAGACGCCGCTGATGGTCCTGGGGAAGACGTCATAGAGCTCCATGCACTGAATCTTGTCCCCACGCTCCTTCATGGAGTACAGGGTCACAGGGTTACACATGGCCACGTACAGCGTATCTGCAAAAACACGAGCAGTGGCGATGTCACACTGGAGCTCTGTGGAAACACCTTTAAATCCTTCCATCACTTCATCAAGTTTTTGTTCAGACAGCAAATGAAAGGTCATAAAATGTCCAGGTTGTTTCTTCTGTAGCTCAGTGGATTTAAAAGTGTGGTCAGGCCTGCTAAAATGTCAGGAAGGCAAAAAAATGACATCAGATTAAACTGTAAGTACCTTTAATCTGAGATTTTAGATTAACTTCTTTTTCATTAAGACGACAATAAATATTAACAACATAAATACATCACTTAAGTATCATAAATTTAGCCAGAGAGGCTAATTTTCATCTGTAGTCCCTTAGCAGGTTGATGGAAGGGATTAAAAACCTACAATTAATATGCATAACAACATACATGACCTAAAAGCAGTGTAATTTACAGTAAACATTTATCATAAAAATAAATATTATGATGACTATTTGTTATGGATATACCCTGAAATACAGAACTAAAAACAAACAGATCTCTTGGGGGCTGGAGGAGATGTACATATTTAAAAAAAAAAGCTGTAATAAATATAGACAAAAAAGTGACCTTTTCTTGAAAAGAAATTGCTCATTCCTTTTGTGTAAAAGTGTGATGATGTCTTTTTTTATTTAAAAAAAGTTTTTCTTTCATCAAAAAAAGGCCAACTCAGCTTTAAACTTTTGAGTTAGGAGAGAATTTATTCATGCATTCGTTTTTTTAAGCTAAAATCTTTTGTTTAGCTGGAGCAAAGTCAGAAATGGCTCTCAGGATGGAAAAGTTGTTGATTCCTGTACCAGGCAGGAAAAATTCAGAATTTATTATTATTGTGTTATTTTTAAAACCTGACATTTCAACAGAGGAGTGGACTTCTTTGTATCTTCTTTGTAACAATAAAGGGAATTTCTGGCTTTTACTTCAGAAATTGAGTGAAATAAAATGAAAACTTATTACTTGAGACTTGTTAGTTGTGTGTGTGTGAATGCGGAATTAAACGCTCAGTACCGTCTGAGCTGACCACGTCGCAGATGATGTTCACTTCACTCATGGGAATCTGCCAGTGGGCCTTCTCCTCGCTGAAACTCAGAGTCCTGCTTTCCTGCCGACTGCTGGGATAATTCTGGACTCGCAGGAACGCCGGGCCCTGGAAGCACGTAAACACACACACACACGCTGATGACAGCATCGCTGGTGTTTAATGCTTCAGATAAAGTTTCTTTTCTACAAGTCAGACTTGAAATTTGTTGTTTGTGCAGAGATGACTGCATTAGCAAATGTATTTCTGTCTTTGTCACCATGGGAACTATGGCTCTGATTACAGGCAAAAATGAAAAGCTGAAGGAAAAACAAAAGTTTGTATGAAAAAAAAAACTTTCTGCTGGCAAGTGTTTCAAAGTTGAGAAAGTAAGTCGATTCAGTTCTTTATTTTTTACTCGATAGAAGTTGCAATAGCCTGGCTAATAAGAATCTGAAAAGTGTGGCGTGTAGTTCTCCGGGATGAATAAATCTTAGAACCACTTCATTGGAAACCAGGTGTGTTAAACTGCAAACACAGACAGCTTGAGCACAGTTAGATTGGATGTGGAGCGTCAGGAAACATCATTTTCCAAGTCTCTTCATATGTACTCCATTGTGTTTTACTTTGACTAGTCCGTTGTGAAACAGGAACATGCTTTGATCTAATGTGATATTCTTATTTTGGCTTTTCTTCACTTGTAAGCCTTAATCATTAAATATTTTACTCTACTTGTAACAAATCTCTATAAAAGGATTCACTCACTTTCTCAGATGACTAGCAAGAAATATTGCACTTTAACACAACTTGAGATGTCCCATCATGTGGGAAACAGTGGATGAATTTATGGGGTAAATATTTTGATCATTATTTGTGCACATCAAAATAATAAAAAGCAAAGTTGACTTCATGTTTTCCTTCCGTCTGGTCCCATATGCTGTGTGTATATCCAGGCCTGTCACAATAACACATTTTGAGGGAATATAAATTGTCACAGAAATGATTGCAATAACAATAATATTCTTATTTTGAGACCATATTCAACTAATATAATAATAATAGCGTGTTAATGCAAGTATACCTAATCATAGATCAAGAAACGTTCATTTCATGTAACACTGGAACCTGAAAACATTAGAAATATCCAAAAATAAATAAAATAACGGAAACAGCCTTAATTCAAATGGATTATGAAGTCTTGGTAACCAAAATGTCAAAACATAATAACCAGTCAGGGAAAACAAGCAAATCGTTGAGTTTTTCTCAAAATGGCGACTTTTCAATGACATTAAAGGGGAGCGTCTCTTTAACGTTTGTTGTCCAAATGAAAATGATTGTGTTCATTTTAATTTATCATACGATTAATTGATGAATTGCTTATTGTGACGGGCTTTACGTATGTACCTTGACATCTATGGGGCGTGTCTCAGTGGGACAGAGCAGCTTGCGGCGAGCGTTGCCACCTTGGTTTAACGTCCAGTATCCCGTCATCCTGACTTCCGGCAGCGGCAACCTGAAGACAATAATCGAGTCAGGCCGGACACACACACGCACACACACACACACACACACACAAAAAGTCATTTCCTAGGGGATTAAAACAAAGAGCTCCTACATGTGCGCACAAATTGCTGTGTTCTGATTTTTCATCTTGGATAATTATGGGTTGAACTGCTTTTGATGCCCACATAAAATGAAAAACAAACTTCTGGCCTTCGAGGGCTCAAAGCAGGAGCCGCAAAATGATATCAGATGACAGCTTTACTCTGCTGGGACGGGGGCTCCTAGAAAACACACGCTCGTCTTTTAATCCCCGCCCGCGTTCCCTGGGGATGGAAAAGCCAATATATGCAGAACAAATATCCTCATGTGCTCAGTCATGTCTGAGCAGATGTTTACTGGTTTTCCCATGAGTCATTACTGGAGCGCGGCCACAGGGGCTTATTGGCTGCAGGTGGGGTGAAAAGATGCATCCTGACCACAAAACACACACATTCCAAAGAAATTGGGGAGGGGTTGGTGTGTGTTGGTGGAGAGGAGGGGAGGTGGACTCGAGAGGAAGGAGGGTTCCGACCACCGTAAATAAATCTATGAATAGAAAGGCAGCGAGACGGGCACGACGAGCCGTTTCATGTTTTCCATGTCCAAAATTGGAAATCAGGAGACAAAATATTTGCCTTTATGTACACAAGATGTGAGCGGAGGCCACGGCTGACATAAACTGTTCAAGATGGAGCAAAGAAAGGGGGATTGGATAACAGAAACGGCAGCAAACATCATCCAGATTAGGGGTCAGTGACCTCTACTGCCCTGACGGCCATTTTGGCTTTTGATCAAGCTAATCAAAAGTTGCTAATAGCCATAAAAGCAACAAAACTTGTGGAAATTAAACAGCTCGCTTTTATAAGACATATGATAAGATTTAAGTTGAATTTTTTGAAATAAAGATCAGTTGTAAATTTTTTTTTAGATTTAGTGCATTTTCTTCAATAGAAAATTACATTTTTGCAAATTATGATGTAAAAAACAGTCAGCAGTTTGCACCTTACTGATTAAAAAAAAAGGTTGTTCTTTATAGTATTAATTATTGATGCACTGATCCACTTGTTTCACTTCTGATACCGATGCCAATATCTGAGCTTTAGTATTTTAAAAAAATATCTGGATCAATACTGATATTAATATCAGATCGGTGCATCTTTGGAATTAGCATCATTCTTGGGAAAAATGTTTTGCTTACAAATTGCATGAAAATGTCTGGGGGAAAAAACAGCTAAAACTGTCATTCATAGAATAATTATGTTTAAATTTTAAAGCATTGCTTAGTTATTTGGGTAAATCTAAGAGCCACAACAAAGAGCCTCAAGTTGCAAATCCCAATCTAAATATTGGGTTATTGTCGTTCAAGGAAAATACTTGTTTCTGTTCTGCTCATTATGTTGTTTTTCTTTCAAAACTGAATGTTGACTATAAATGTGTCAAATAAAACCACAGGAGACAGAAGAAACAAATATTTTCCTTTATTTAAAAGAACAAATCTGTACATTATCTGAGACATTTAGTGGATAGTGGAATAATTTTTATCGTTCTAATAAATAACAATTTATTAGAACGATAATAAATAAATAGCAATTTGTTAGAACGATAAATTCTAGTAAAAAACTGTTATTATTAGAACGATATGTGAAAGATGTAGGCAACACGAGCCTCTTCCAAGCATCTCAGATTTCCACTGTTATCAGTCGGTCAGTATTTACGGAAACCTTCTGTTGACAAACCAGCTGCAGAAAATGAGTAGAAATGCACAGAAAAGGATAATCATTTTCTAATCAGTGAACATATTATACGTTAAAGGCTATCAGGCTACACTGACACCAACACTCTTCAGTACAGATGTTACTGTGGGAAGAAGACAAAAAGTTACTACTTTCAGTCTCAGTAAAGTGTTGCGGAATGACTTCTCTCACCTCTGGCTTCATTTCTAGAGAATTTGGACAAGTCAAGGCATTTATGTAGTTCATAATAAAATAATAAAGATGGTGTACAGCAACTTTGAATGTATTCAAAGTAGGAGGAAATCCTCCACAAATGTTCTGATGCAAAGTATGTCAGTAATGGTTCTGATGCATTTTTTTATTTTTTTACTGCTTTTCAGACTTAACTTCTGGATATTTTTCTGTATTTTTAAAAGAAATTCTGGCCATCTTAAATCAAAATATTAACCTGTAGCCTAAATACAAATAGTCGGGTTTCTGTGTGAATCAACACAAAGATAAAAGCCACTTCCAGTGGAACTCGTCATGTAAGGAATGAATCCTCCTACACAATAAACAGGGAGTCTTTAAAGAGCTGTAGGTAGTTGAATGATGGTAGTTTTGTATCCTTTCCAAAATTTCCAAAGACTAATTATTTTAGAGCTTAGCTTGACAGTTTAAGAAATGAAGATGCAATTTAACCTGAATTTAGAGTTGCTATTATTTTCCTTCTTCTTTGTTTTGACTGATATTATACATGTAGTCAAGAAGTCAAATAGTAAACTACTGATGGTTAAGATGTGAAATAGAGGTGTGGTTTAGCAAATCATAAAGAATTCCAATTTAATTTAAACCAGTATGAAATCTACTGAATTTATCAAACATTATAAGACTTTTGCCATCATTATCTAATTGTAGACATACTTTACAATCATTTGTACTTTGTTGAAATCTGTCTCACATCTCTAATGGGGGATTTTCTTGCACCACTGGAGCTGACCAATCAGAATAAGAGAGGTAATAAAGCAGGAGCTGGCCAATCAGAATAAGAGAGGTAATAAAGCAGGAGCTGGCCAATCAGAATAAGAGAGGTAATAAAGCAGGAGCTGGCCAATCAGAATAAGAGAGGTAATAAAGCAGGAGCTGGCCAATCAGAATAAGAGAGGTAATAAAGCAGGAGCTGACCAATCAGAATAAGAGAGTAATAAAGCAGGACTGATGTAACTATCAATCAAGAATGTTAATGTACAGCCTGAATGTTTTTTCTTTTCAGAACAGCAAGTTAAGTGAGTTGCCTGTCCCTGAATGTGTTAGCATGAGCTGCTTTTGGGGTCTTACTCCTTTGCCAGATTGACAGAGGTTGGCTTTGCTCCGATGGGAATGCCGTGTTTGTGCAGAGCCTCGATCAGAACGTCCCGCGCGTCCTTATTGTACGAGTCGAAGTCGAATACGTTCCTGACCACGTTGGCGAGACCCTCGTTGGGAAATTTCTGTCGAGAAGGGAAGAGTGAAAACAAAGACGAAATAAATGCAAGAAAATAAATAAATAAGTGTGTGAACAATTAAACATTCATATTTGTTGTATACATTTACCAAGGTTAGGGGATACGACTTAAAAAGAAAATCGGATTTTTTCCATACGTCATACGTCTGATGTTAATTGTTTTTTTCTCGCTTTCTTTTTTAAAAAAGAAATTGAAAAATGACAAAACATTTCTAAAATATGTCTTTTATTTTAATAATCCCTTCTGATTTGTACGATGAAGTAATTATGGAGAATATAGTCATAATATTAGAAAAAAGATTCACTTTCATTTAACTAAAGGATTTATTTAAAGAACAAATATTTTTCATTGCTTACTTACTGTACTAGCTTCATTGTCTTTTAGAAAATCTCACATTTGATGCAAACAACAAAGCCATAAAAAGCCAGAACAATTATAGAGAAAGCAAATTAGTTTTTTGTTTTTGGTCATTGAACACACCCTACCAAAACATTACCATGTTGTGCTAATGGATATTCATGTTTAATTATAATTAAAAAAAAAAATTCACTTTAAAATAAAGTCAGAGGAATAACAGAAATGTAAGAAGTTGATTCAAATTTGATTATTTTCTAACATTTTCAATGACTCAGGCTGCCAGAGAAGTGAGAGAGAGAGAAATTATAATTTAAAAAGCTGCGATTAATGTGTGCTTTTCAAAATTCTATGCTGCAAAACAATACAAACCAATAAAAGCCCAACGTTCCTGTTGAGTGGGAGCAAGGTTCCAACCAGACTGTAAACTAACAACAGTTTCAGTTTTAGTATGTCATTTCAAATCAGAGTTAGTCTGCCATCTTGATCTGACCAAATACACTTTAGCACAGACTTCATAAGGGTATTGTAACCTATAATAAGCACCAAGGGACAGTTAAACATTCAAACCACGTTTGCTGACAACATTAATGTCAGTTAAACAGGGCAATACATTTTTCCACTATCAATAGCAGCCGGATCCAGATGAGTTTCAGATGAACGTCTGAAGGACTACAGACTATTGATTGAGACCGCCTGCTGCCACGCAGGGATCATTATGACAAAAGGTGAAACAGTAATTACAGCCAACAGCAGCCGTGACTTCTAAGGAAGCCATTTTCACTCCCAATAAATTACACCCTAACTACCCCACTCCAGCAGATATCAATAACGGAGGTGATGGATAACTGAGCTATGGTCTCAGTGGGAAAATAAGACATAAGGGTGTTTCTCTGTGGGCTGGATTAGTGAGACTCAGCAGTGCAAGATAGAAACAGAAGAGCTACATAAAGGCTTTCTAAGGAAATTCTGATCATTTTTTTAATATATTCTCAATAAATGCTGATCCACACAGCAGGTGGACCTCACATATCAATACTTTATGTGACTTAAAGGGGCAGTATGATGTGTTTTGGAGCCACTTAGTGCCATTTTATAGCACAATCAAGTAACTATGTTACCTGTAGTTGCAACAAAAATGCTATATACATCAAACATGACTTAAAAGAAATTTAACTGTGTAATTGAATGCCTTGAAATTGGGCCTCTGTCTCTTTAAAAACTCCTGCTTTTTCTAAAACTCCGCCTTCAGGAAGTTGTCACATTTTAAGGATGATGTGGACGCCCTGTATATTCTTTCTCATCCAGGAACAACAGTTGTGAAGTTACTTGACTGTTCTACGGTGTGATACGGGAGGGAGGGGTGGAGTCCACCAGATCAGCCCATCTTCTAAAGGATCAGCTTTGAGACAAGCTCTCTTTGACCAAAGCAAACAGCATAGACAAAGAGCAGGTTTATCTTATTGAGTGAAAAATCAGCAAAAGTTTTCCAAAGCTGGCCGCATCAACATTATGGATGCCTCTTGAGAAAAACAAAACCTAAAAATGATCCTGTGAGGTATCTCCTATGTGTGAGATTGTCTTATATAACCAGGATAGTGTGAAACCCAGACATCACACCTTATTGTGCGACAGTATATTTTCCGCCGTGCATGTGTTTGAGGGGTTTTTCTCAGTATTTACTGCGGGGGCAAGAGAACAGCCTCTACCCTCCGCGGTGTGGCAAAGTCATGAGGTCCCTCTCCTGCATTATTAAAGCGTCTCGCTCTGCAGGACTGAAGGCGGACAAACGCGCTGAATAATTCACAGAAAGCCGTCTGACATTAAACGATCAGGAGGAAAACTGGTTACAGGCTCGCAGGTGTGACTCCTCCCACCTGCAGGTGCTTGACGATGTTGACCACCTCGCGGGTGGAGTATGGGTAGGTGATGGTGCCCTGGTCGGCCATGGACCTCAGCTCGCCAAAGGCGCCTACCAGCTTCTGCAGCGTGGCTTCGGGCACGTCGGGGCCATACTGCTTCAGCATGGCCAGCTCTGCCTGGGGCTTTGGGTTGTCCACAGCGTGGCAGCTGAATATGTCCCCTGTCCAATACACACACAAGGGATTTCTCTGTTCGTTTACAGCATTTTACATCGGAAAACAGTAGGGCTGAAACAATTAATCGGCTTAAGCACAATGAATCGATTATTGAATTAATTGTCAACTAATTTAGTCATTGATTAATCATTAACAGGAGTACAGAGTCAAAAAGAGGCCGTTTACTGAAAAAATCCAACATATTCAGAGTAGTAAATAACCCTAAACTGTACACATTGTAAATTTAAGGTTGAAAAACATCTTTGTCTTTCACCCAAAACTCCTCAAGTGCCATTTTTCATACATTCACCTGGTTAAAATTGACTAAAGGAATGTTATTTTATGGCATTTTAAGCAATAGAACATTTATTTTCTTATTTATTAAGGGAATTGAAATATGTATTTGCCTCTTTAATGTCTTTATAAAAGGCCTAAGTAAGTAAATGAAAACGCTTTAGAACTTGTAAATCTTTTATCCAATTAGTCGTCAGAATAATCGCCATATCAATCGATTATAAAAATAATTGTTAGTTGCCGCCTTATAAAACATTCAACAACTTACACAGAAATAAATTCTGACTGCTCAGCCTTTCCTGAGGCTCCAGTCAAGTTCTAGTCATTTATTTCAACTTCAACTTTGTACATCACATTTTAGCTACAAGACACTTCAAAGTGCTTTACATCATAAAAACATTGTACAGTCACCAATTGTGACTGTGACCCTGTCATTTTATTTTTGTTTTTATGCATTTCTCCGGAAAATACGTTAAAGTTACCCACAATCTTTCTACTAATCAGGTGACGTCAAAAGGCAAAAATGTTACTGAACCCATGATGTCGTTTGCATACCTAACGCTCCAAAAAAGTCGTTGCCTAGGAACGGGAAGCCGGGCCTGTTAGCCAGGACTAGCATCCTGAAGTCTGGGTGCATCACTATGACGTTGGCCCTCCTGTTGGCTTCACATGGATCTACAAAGAAAAAAAAGTAAGAGTCGCATGATCAAAAACAGCAGAGAATTACAAAAATACATTAGGTATAATTGTATCATTGCTAGCTTAAAAATGTATAAACACAAAACTCAGGACTTCTCACTCTAGCACCATAAGATTCCCACTTTTGGTGCTTTTGTTCCTTTATATGGAACCATTAGTTCTGGCTTTTTTGTCCGCCAACACTTCCAAACGTACCTGAGACGATCCGGCGGCCGTCAGCCAGGATCATCTCTCCGCTCTCCACCAGAGTTTTCAGGATGCAGGTGACATTAGTGGGAGCTTTGTCGGCCTCATCGATCACAAGGACGTGGCCGTGCTTCACTGCCTTCACCTGAAAACAAGGTTAACACCTGACTTTGACTGTTCGCTAACCTTCTGTGGTCAACAAAAAACAAAGCTAATCAGGGTAAGAAGCAATAGAAAACTGATTCCTGAGTTAACATGTGTCTCTCAAACTGACCAGGGGAGAGTCCTCGTAGGTGATGATACCGTCCCGCACAGAGGGCTGCAGGGTTAGAGTCTGAACGGTTGTGTCCCTGAAGGAGGAAATGAACAGGTTTAGGTGTAGAACTGAACAACAAGAGGCAGATGGACTGCCAGGGTTTCCCTCAGTGCATTATAAGCCTGGCGGGTCACCAGGCTTTATTTGCACCCCCACCATTTTTACACCATTAACCATAGAATGGTACAAATTCCAAAAATAAATCTGCTTAACAGAAATACAACAATTTTGAAAAAAAAAAAAACAATATATTTTTGAAACAAAATATTTTGCGCTAGGATAAGATGGTTTTCCAACTGAATTAAAATTTAAATATTTGGCAAAACTGGCAACACTAATGTAACTTTTTGTGCTTGCCCTCTAACTTGTATCCAAACTTCCAGCTGTTTGTCTGAAAGATTCTTTTTGTCTGTTGTTTCCTCTTACGGAATAACAGCTCAACAGAAGAGGGTATTAGGATGCAGTGAAAGCTGGTCAGTAATATTTTTAGGCCTTGCTGACTGAAAAGGGGATGAGAATCAACACTCGAGGCTCCAATAAATCCCAATAGCACAGCAAAGAAGCATCACTTCCTGTTTAGAAGACGCAGAATGTTGACAGAGCATCGCCTGGCCATGAACATTGACTTCCATCAGCCACATAAACACTATAAAAGCCAGTGATTCACCAGTGTCTAGCGTCATCCCTCCCACCGTCACACCTCTGAAACCGCTCCGTCTTGCTCTGTGACCCAGGCTGTCCCAGTTTCCTCCCTAGCAGGGAGCCTCTCTCCTGCTTTTCTGAGCCACATCTCTGTAGACTTTCAGTCACAAGCTCCCCAAAGCCTCACACACACAACTTCTCCTGCCTCTGTCCTGCTCTAATATTAGCTGCTGCTACAGCAGCTAACCAGGACACGGTTATATTCAGCTCCACTTTGACTTTCACAAGACTTTGACCAAGTACACATATAGGAGCGGAAACTGTGTGTGTGCATGTGGATGCGTCGTTGGCGGACGTTGCTTTGCCACTGTGGAATCTTTCGGGATTTTGATCTTTTATGGAATTTTTTTCCAAAAGAATTTTTGCTCATCGAGATGTAAAAAATTATGTTGTTACTTCCAATAGACCAAACACCAAAGATGATTTTCTACAGGCGTGGCAAAAAAGAAAGCACACCCACTTTCAGTTGAAGGCTTTTTGCATATTTGAATGCAACAAAAACTTTGAACTTTCAGCCTCCATCTATCACGGATTTGGAAAGTTTGACAGATTCTTGGAGATCTCCAAGTCTACGTAATGGTTCCACAATCTCTGGGGTACACATGCGGAGGCTGCTGTTATATTCATGCCAGCCTTGCTAATCGCTACTATATTAAAAATTTCAACACTAACACTAATGGATGTGACTAGTCTAAAACGTTTAACGCCTTACTGTTAACATAGTACAGATTAATCGCAATATCTATTTTGACTTTCTCCTGTGGAGGGTTACTTACTTCACAACAGCGAGTTACACTATCTTGTACTGCAGTCAGCAAAGCAGAGACGCAAACACAAGTGAAAGCATGAGCGAGGAAATTCAGACTGGTGTGTTTAGTGGAAAATTTCACTTTAAAAAAACACCCTGATGGATGTTTGGATAAAACCAAGGTGAGTAGGTAGATATTAGTAATTATGTACAAATCACAACAATGAATTATCGTTCCACCAAAGCATAAGCAAGTTATTATTAACATTTCTAAATTTACGTTTCAAGCAAAAATGGCTTCTCTTAAACCTTCCTGAATATAAAAACAGATGTTTGGTTTGAGACAACAAAGCTTTTTCTTAAGCACTTTTTGAAAGCATGCATATTTATATTTCCATAATTAATGGATTGACAGCATAGGCGCCGGAACGGAGGTTTGGGGGGAAATATTAGGTTGTCCTGCTGCTCTAAATTAGCATTGCTGGAGGATATTTGACATCTATTTTATTATTACTTAATGTTCCAAATATTTGATCAGTAGTGATTTTTGTCATACCTATCTTTCCTCGGCATAGTTGTATTGTGTGTATTTTGGACTTTTAACAAGTAGCTAAGCACAGGGCGCCCACAGCTGTACGCACTGTGTGTACGTTGAGATTTTTTTTTTAAGTACCGGTAATACAGAAAAGAATCATTTTTAAATTTTTTTTATTATCTAACCCTCTTTACTATTAACATTTAGGAGAAAAAAAGATCTATTGTGTCAAAACATCTTGTACGTAGCGAGTCTGTGTGAGTCCGTGGAGGTGCGCACGTCAAAGCCTAAATGTTATTGGTCAGTTTACTTTTGTCAATTTGCCGGCTTGGCGCCTTTTCTCTAAGCTAAAAATGAACGAGCGGAGTTTGAATCCTCCTGTAGTTCTAGGATTGGTCGTTTGGATCCTGCCAGAACTTTTTCTGTGTGAGCGGTTCTGGGGGGTCGCCGGTTTATGAGCTTTTTGTGTGTGAAGGGGTGTGTGTGCGTGTGTGTGGTATGGCAAGCTGAACTTCCTTTTTCAGCTTTAGACAGCAAAGGGAACCCAAGTTGAAGCATGTTTCCAGGGGAAGCCTTTTTGTGTGACCCTCACCTGTGGAGCTGGAGGTACTCTCTGGGTCTGTTAAGAAGATGCAGGAACCGATCTACAATCTTGTTCTTACCGACGCCCTGGACAGGAGCGCAGACACAGAAATCAGAATAATGTAAAGAAATTCAAACAACATGAGCTCACATTGGTCCCAGGCACTGTGGACACACAGTCAACCACAGCAGGCGTCATGGATGGATGTCAACAAACGGTTACTGAGACTGGACAGCAGTGTTTCCCATGCTGGTCATCAAGTAGAGATGGCACAGTTACTTTGAAAAAGTAACTTTAATTAGATTACTGATTACTCCTTGAAAAAGTAACTTGTTTAGATTACTGATTACTTGATTTGGAAAGTAACTAAGTTAGATTACAAGTTACTATCAGCAGCTGCTGACAACAACACTCAAAATTACATTGAGTTTTGCAAATACTTATATAATTGCAAGTTATATAAATAAGTGATGTTTTATAATGGCAACATCAAAAATGTATCTCCACTTATAAGGTTGAACTGAAGGGGAGACTTTAGTAATTTGAGTGTTTTTGTGTGTCTACTGTTGTCTGGAAAACTCTAAATATGACTGTCACTGTTGTCAAGCCACACTGTCCTGTGTATATTAGACGTTTCCCTGCCTTGAAACTCCTAACTCAGGTGTTTGCAGTTCAGCAAATGCTTGTTAATTATCCATCAGTTGAAATCAGCTGGGCTGAAGCGGAGAAACATGGACCATGCAGGGCAGTGTTCCTTGAGGACCAGGGCTGGGAAACACTGCCGTACAGGACATTTTAAAAGAATGTGTTAAACCTGAACATTTTTTTTTTTAAATTTCTCAAAATCTTTTAAAACAAATGTATGAAAAGTGTGCGCTGGACGTCTAGGGACGTCATTCTGCTTTAGGATGAACGTCTGCCTCAGATTGGAGTGTTCAGCCGAGTCCATCAGGTGTTCTTCCTCCGACTTATTTATATTTCCAATAAAGAAAATCAAGACTGTACCAAGCCTGTGCTAAGTAAAATATGGTGGCTAATTTAGAGCATAAAGTCATGTATAACCTTGTCCTGTTTTCATGCATCACAGAATAACCCTCCATAAACCAGGCCTTGGTCTGCAGCCTCATGATTTGTTCGGCTCTGACAACGGCATAAACAGGCCGTAATCTTTCTTTACGCGGGCCATAGCTGTGGAGGAACTTTTTAGGAGATCCACCATCAGTGTGCTGACAGCAGACTGTTCCGGGGAGAGCCTGTGGTGTCCCCCCGGTTTTGACGGTGCTTTGTTTTGACAGCGGGGTAAAGGGGAACTCCCGCTGGCTTCCCGCGGAGGCTCCGGAACCTCTGGGCCGGTCCGTCACCGAGCCAGTGAGCGGCTTTGACAGCTCTTAGCGTGTCAGCGTTGCCCCGCTGCATGTTCGTGCACTCTGGGTTGCAAATGGATTCTCCCGCTCTCACGCACGGAGCTCCTCTGGAGGGAGGATATCACACCACGGTCACTTCTCTCTAACCCTGCCCACTAGAGCTGTGGGGGACACTCTGGGACCTGGAAGCGGTGGTACATGTGTCCTTCTACCAGCAGTGCGTGTTGGAGGGTGACTACAGCCTGTTTCATAACTCTTCCCTCCACGGTCAAGTAGAGCTGATGTGTGTCCTGTATTACGGTCCAAACAGAAACAGCTAACCCTGCTGAAATGGCTGAGAATTACGCAGCGCCATCTTTATTATTTTCCCCAGTTCCACTTTTTCACTTTCAATTTTTCTGAATTCCATTTTTTCTCATTTTAGTCACATTTATTAACCTAAAAAGTGCATAATTAAGGTGCGAATGAAAAAATATGATTAAATCAATTGAGGTCAATATTTTCTGTTGTTCTGTGCCACAAATGAAACAAGCTACTGTTTGTTTTTTGTAAATTAGTTACATATTTTTTCAAAAATTAAAAATTCCATTAATTTAAACTTTTTCTGTTTTCATTCTTTTAAAATATATATTTTTTTATTTTTCCATATTTTTCAAACAAAAAAGTACGTAATTATAATGTGAATGAAAAATATATAACAAATCAATAGCTAGAGGTCTACATGTCCCCTATCCCGGCTGTTTGTTTCTATGAAATCTATTTGATTTTTTTCCAATTTCCATTTTATTTTTCATTTTCTGAATTCTATTTTTTCCATTGTATCCATTTATTTTCCCAAAATGTACGTAATTATGGTGTGAATGAAAATAAGAAATACATTTTCCAAATTCTGACGCATGTTTTTTAATAAATGTTACTTTTTTCCCACTTTTATTTTTCTAAACTCAAATTTTTTTCGCGTTTTAACCACTTGTTAACCCAAAAACAAGTTTGTTTTATTAACCCATTTGCTCATTATGGAGCAAATGAAAAAAGAATGAACCAATCAATAGCCAAAAAGTTTAATTTCCTCTTATTCTGTATCACAAATGAAACAAACGGCTGTGAACATTACTTTTACAAGATGTTAAAAAATGTTTCCCCCCTCATTTTACTGAAGACCTCAAACATTGTGAGCAAATCTAAGAATCACATGATTCAACTTAAAAGAAACCCCTCCTTTCAAAAATACTTTAGAAATACACATGAAACAAAAAACGCTATAAGAAGCGAAAGGTTCTGCACAATTCCACAACAATAAGGACTTTTTTATCCATCTGTCACAGGAATTTCCGTTGAAGTAATGATGTTTGTGATTTTTGTATTGCTTTCAGTCTTGAAAGCAATACAAACTGCAGCTTTGTCAATGAAAACGTCGGTGTGCATGACAACATGACACTGGGGTGTTTTACCCACCTGGTTCCCCACCAACAGGAGGTGTTCTCCCAACAGAAAGTCTTTCAACATGTCCTCCATCACCGTCATGTGCTGCATAGACAAACACAACATGTGAGAAGGAGCTCAGAACGGACCGCGCCCGTGTCCTTTCTTCTTCTCATAAATATGCTTCTAACTCTGAAAGCTAGGTCACTGCAAAAGTAGGGCACACTCTCTCCACTCATCCTTTCTTGTGCTTTTTCACCCTCCAACATGGAGAAAAGGGGCAGGGCGAAGACTGGGTGCAGGGCATGAATCTGGGTCGCACGGCTCGGCTCGGCTCGAGCTTTATTTCCTGTGCTGGCCCGTTTCTGGACGTCCTGCGGTCTGGTCGCAGTGGGCAACGCCGACCAAAGCCGGAGACGAAGTAAACAAAAACCAGAATATGTGGAGATGGCTAGATCAATCTCTGGTGAACCCTGCAGGTTTTGTCTTCTAATCATCGGGAGATGATAGATGTGGTGGTTTAAGCAGCTCATCTTTGGTCACAACCAAGCAATGGATCATAACTGAACATGAACCTTAACAGCGATCATAAAAAGATTGGGAATATCTCCTCACTGCTATAATTGCCAGTTACAACGGCGTATTAGGTCCATTGTAGATAGAAAAAAAGGAATCCATTTGTGCCAAAAACTTCGGCTTACAAAAACTTTTTCATTTATCTAAAATTTTTTGAGATAAATGTTTTTATTTAAACATTTATCTAAATGTTTAGATAAAGCTCAGGATATTTTCTGGAAAAAAGGGAAATGTTTGAGTTTCAAAAGTCCAAAGCTTAGTAGAAAAAACTCAGAAATTTTCTAGAAAAACTTTGGACATTTGAAAAGTTGAAAATGTTCTAGAAAAATCTATATGATTAATCACAGAGAGTTTTCAGATACAATTTGGGAACTTCAGAGTTTCAAAAGTATAAAGTTTTCAACATTTGAAATAAAAAATTTAAAAGTTATCCCTGGAACATTTCTGGGATTAATGTCAAAATTTCAGAGTTTTTTTTCTCTAGAGCTTGTCGAGACGAGAGTCATTTAATCCTACAAACATTCTTCAGGTGACAGAAGGATGACTTTGTGATTGTCTTGATATGACTCTGAAGGTTCAAGTCAGGGTCCGTCACTACATCCAAATTTCAGACCTGATCACTAGTTCCTATCTGTAATAATCTCTTCACTGACTCTTGATCATTCTTCTTCAAGTCCAAAGATAATAACTTCAGTTTTATAGCAACAACTCTCTGCAGCTCAACTGTTTTGGCACTGTTTGACTAAAAGGGCCAGAAGTGAGATGGGTTTAGACAAAAATAATGCAGAACTAAACAAATTTACCCGAAAATGTCAAAATTTGCACAAAAACAAAAATATAGAACCGTAGTAAACTTATTAAGCCAGTTTATCAGCAAAAAATAGTTGATTTGGAGGTTAGTTACACTTTAAACCCGCAGATTATCAGCTGATGCCTAAAATATAAAAAACTAGATGGTGATGTCATGGCAAAAGAACCTCATCCTGATCCAGTCTATAAAATCTACATAATTAGGGACATGAAAAGTGGCACAAAAAATTCAATTAATGTTCAACAAATTGTGTTTTTTTTTTATAGTGAATGGACAGAGCAACCTTGCTGTCCGCTGGATTACCTGAGGGTTGTCATAGAAGAGAACGTCTGGAACCTTCATCTTATGGTCGGGGTTGTAGATGGGAGCGGACACTGTGCCGATGGTCAACACGCCATCCTGGACCACACCTGGAGGCAGACGAAGAATAGCCATGATGGACACAGCTCGTAAAATAAGTGTTGAACGTGGCAATATTTTTTTTCTGTAAATATCTTTCTAATATTTCAATTGACATAGATTGAAGTGAAAGATGTCTAAGAAAATCAGTGCACACATCAGATTATAGCTACAAAAAGTTAATTTTTTTTGGTGAAGACAACTTTAAGTTGTGGTTGTAATGCAAACAGGTCCAAAGAGTATGAATCCTGCATTCTTGTGGAGCAGATGAAAAAAAGTGAATGAAAACTTGATTTTAACTCCAACATGTCAAAGAATACATTTGGAAGACAAGAAGCAACGCTAGGGGAACCTAAAACTCAGGAAACTATTGGTGGCTTCAGTTGTTTTGTTAGTTTGTCCTCAACTGTCCTCAAATTTTGTGATTTTATAAAAGCAAAATAATATCAAAAATCATCAAATTTTATTTGTATAGCACATTTCAGCAGCAAGGCATTTCAAAGTGCTTAACATCATATCACACACAGAAACACAATGCAACATAGAATCAACAATCAAAACACGACATGAAGTCAAGTTCCATCAATAAATTTGTAATTGATTATGTTTCAAATACAATACTGAACAGGTGGGTTTTTAGTCGAGTTTGCATCCATAAAGATTTACCTGTTACACTCCTACTGTGTTATATGGAACAAAATACCTGTTGCTATTTTTTATTTAATGTCCAAAGTTGTTCTTTTTCTGTGAACAGGTTTGCTCAGTTCACTGTTTTTCTTGACTGGCACATTGAAGGTGTGCTGTGACCTTCCAACACCTGATGTGGATTTCGGTCAAAATGGGCTTTTTTTCTGTTGTTTTTTTTTGGCCAGAAAACTGCAATTGGTGCACCTCTAGTTATGAATAATAGTCTTTGAGATCCAGTAGCAGTAGGTGGGACTCACAGCTGTGGTCCCGTGTTTGTCCAGCAGGATCTGCAGCGTCCTGTATGGAGCAGTTGCTGAGGGCCTTCTCTAGAGAGGCCCGGGCCAGGCTGGGCAGGAACCTAAACACACATTTAGAAACGTTACACGACGAAGCAAAAATACATAAAAGATCAAGTTCATTCAAACTGAAACGTGACTAAACATACATGAACAATTTGCCTAATGGATCCTAGCACCAACAAAGGACTAAAAGCGGAATATATTTTCTTTATGGGCTTTTATTCTGAGACTTTTTTCTTATTATTATTTGGCCTTTTATTTATACAAGACAAACCTCAATGAGAAAATAAATTCTCATTTTCAAAAAGCACTTGTTCCAACATTATATGAAATTAGAAAAGGAAAAAAAGGAAAAGGAAGGATAGAAGGAAGTAGAAAGGAAGGAAGGAAAGGAAGCAAGGAAGACAGAAGGAAGGAATAGGAAGAAAGGGGGAATGAAGGAAGGAAAGAAGCAAGTAAGAAGAAAAGCAGGAAAAAGAGAGAAAAGACGACTTGTTGAGACTTTAGAACTTGTTTCTGTACCTGAAGCTCATCTTTATCTCTAAAACAATGAGAAATGTGGACCCTTACACCGTTACTAACTGCTGTTTGTTTGAAGCAATGAAACTTCAAAATTATCTCAACAAATGATCTTTATTAAACAAGGAAGTGGCTGACTAAGCTGTTTAACTTTCTTTTTTAAAAGCAGAAAGTTTCTTCCGATTCTTCATTAATTAGCCTACATTTTTTTTAGGTGCCATGATGTGTGTGTGTGTGTGTGCATGTGTGTGTGTGTGTGTGTGTGTGTGTGTGTGTGTGTGTGTGTGTGTGTGTGTGTGTGTGTGTGTGTGCATGTGTGTGTGTGTGTGTGTGTGTGTGTGCATGTGTGTGTGTGTGTGTGTGTGCATGTGTGTGTGTGTAGGCTCACCTGGAGAGACAGGCCTTGTTGACAGCGTGAGAGATGCTCTCATCAGGGTACTGGGAGAGGCGGCGGCAGATCCTCAGCAGCTGTCTGGTGGACAGGGACGAGGCTAGAGACTGCGTCTGCGGAGACACGCTACAGGTTACCATGACGACACGGAGGGGTAGGAGACTGGGGGGACACCGATAATGGGCGGCAACAGACTCACGGTGGGGTCGTTGGTCTGACGGAGGCTGTGTGTGAGGTGCAGCAGCCGCTCCGCTGCTTCCTCTGGAACACCGGGGACCTGAGGACGGAGACAGACAGACTGAGGAGAAAAAAAACAAAACAGACAGATGGAAAGAAAATAAGAAAGTTTTAGTGTGTGGGACTCACCAGTCCCTGTATGAGGCCTGACTCCTCTGCTTTAGCCAGAGGAGAGACGGAGTGGTAGAGGAACATGGTGAGCAGCTCTGGGCCGAGCCACTGCTGCTGGCCCCTGCTGCTGCTGGTGGAGCTGCTGCCGGCCCCCACTACCGGGGGCTCTGCCAGGGCCAGCACCCGGAACGACGGGTGGATGGGAAAAATGGACCTGAAAACACACACATACTGAGTAACAGCTGCACACGAGCAGCAGAAGACACCGTCCAACATCTGTTTAGCCATGTCCAAGCTGAGGAAGTGGGAGGGAGGGTTACCACTCTAAATGAGTGTGTGGGCGTGTGTGGTTGTCTATCCAATTTATGTCCGAACTGAAAGGACGACTTGTGACAGCTGGCTGTGAGCTCCTCTGATTCAAGAAGACAGCAAAGTCCATTTCCATCAAACCACAGAGACGCCCACGCCGGATATATTTACTCTGCAGCCACCGCAGGCCGAGGCGGCCGCTAACCATCGCCCTCATCGCTGGCTGTGATCAGGGTAGGAAGTGGAGATGGCAGTCTTTAAGTGCCTAATGAATCGAATCCGAGTTTTAGCGTCACGATTCAATCCAGAAACCAATTTTTCTAGAGATTCTGTTTCCATTATGTGACTGGCAAAAGGAACAAAGACAGCGTAAACAAATAGAACATTTATTTAAATAAATTCTATACTGTATCAAAGTCCATCAGCTTATACTTAAACAAAAAATTTAAGTTTGTGCATAAAAATTTGTGCATAAAATTCTGTAACTTAAGTTACCAGTATTAGGTTAGCTTAGGTGCCTGGCTTTTACTTAAAGAGGCAGTATCATGTAAAATCGACTATTTTGAGCTTCACATCATGTCATAATGTTATTCCCTCCTCAAAAGCGTACCTGGAGTCATTCTTTCATGCATGTTAAAGGAATTTATTCGCCTCCCATGCCAACCATTCAGCTGTGCAAAACGGCTGGGTGAACCTAGCTCTGCCTTTGAGGACGAAGCTTTTTTTTTTAACTGCACTTATCTGTAACTTTTGCATTTCACTTATTTTTGTTAATTTACTCAATTCAAAGAGAGAGTTTCAAATGTATTCATCAGCAGGTTTCAGCAAGTAAAGCTTAAGATTTTATAAAACCTTTTTTAATAGCACCATGAATGAAATTTAAGACAAAAACCTAAAAATATAGGGGATCCTTCTGTATTTCAATCAAGCATAAAAAAAAATCAAATAGTTCCTAGCTTAAAAATTATCTAGCTAGCTAGAAAGGGTATATCAGAAACTAGTTAGCGGTAGCCTCAGCTACCTTGAGTCACAAGATGGTGACTCAAACTTTTGCCTGACAGAAAATCCTGATAAAAAAAAAAAACTACATGAAATATCTGAGATTAAACAGACCTGCCACAACAAAATGTAAGACCTGTGATTAACATATTGAAGACCAAATTACCTTTTAGACATGTTAATGCCTTAATTTTATATGTGTGAAATTAAGTCTTTTTAAAGATGTGTGAACAAATTGATTTACTTTTCGCCGCAATATATACAGCTAGAAACTAGAAGTTTACATACACCATATAAAAAACACATCCACCTTCTTCTCACTGTCTGAAATCAGACAGTGATTCCCTTGTGCGCATTCTAGCTCTTGTTTTAGTTAGTATGCGTAGTTACTTCTATTTGCTAAAATGAGATTTATCTGAGATTTATTCATTAATGTCTTCTAAATCAGAAGTTCATTCATTTACTGATTTGTTTGTTACACTATTCATTTAGATAGACTGGGAGAGCTCACAGCCTAATTATGTGGCAAGGTGTTGTTAACATGGACATTGCAAAAGCTAAAAATGTAACTTTCATGGACACCAAGTAAAATCAAACTGGTTACACACAAACGCGTGCGCGCTCATACACTTATATATAACACACAGTGCAGTCTGAACCACAGGAGGAGAGGAAATGGAAGTGTGTTAAACCAAGCCAGACACCACAAACCTCCTTCCTGCTGCCTGGCTGGCATTTTAGGAACCAAACACACACAAGGTGAATGTGAAGACATTTCATCAGGCAAAAAAAAAGGGAACATAACACGTAAACAATAACTTAAAAAAACCAAACATTAAAACCACATAATCTAAAAATGTTTTAAAAAATTGTTCTTCAGAGGTTTTTGAGCAGCAGGTGGAGTTTTAGGCAGATTAGGGCTTTAAATAAGCGAACATTTAGTCAGAATTATCTCCTGTTTTCTGTGTTCCTTTACACTTTAAACCGTTTTTGGTCTGAACTTCATAGATTCACGTCATTTCTGGGACTAACAGACGATGCAGGTCGAACAGGAACAGCACTTTTAGACATTTGCTGCCAGAAGATTTCTAAAATGCTGATAAAAACCCAGTGGATCCACCTTCTCTGCTGCTAGCCTGCGTGTTTGAGTCTGTGCACACCTTTCTTGCAGCTGCTGGTCGCTAAACTGCACCTGCTCTTTCAGCGCCTGGTACCTGTCCCAGCGCAGCAGCCTGGTCCCGTCATACAGGTCCAGCTCCCTGTCATGGAGCAACCTGCCAGACAAAACACTGCAGAGTGAGCTGAGATGCCCGCCGTGTGTCACGCAAAAAATCCTGGATATTCCTCGCACCGGACTCCTTGAGGATGATGGGGAAATAAACGAAGGAGTACCTGGAGAGCACGGCGAGAGTTCCCAGGTTCACCCGGTGTATGCCATCCAGAATCAGCAGCTTGCCCTCCATGGCGGCGGTTACCAGCGGAGACGGCCGCCACGCTGTGTCTCCGTTAGGGAGGGTGTACCTCTGCTGCAGGAGGTCTCTGGCTGTCATATCCTGGAAGGAAAGCGACAAGTAGCAGAGGTCAGATGGGTTGAATAAAGGTGATTGGGAAAGGGAGGGGGAAATGGAGAAAAAGTGTAAAAAAATAGCAAAAAGTCAGAGGATGTTGTGTCTTCCTCAAAGTCATGTCTGACCACAACAGATTCCTTACAAACTGAAAGATGAGAACTGGACAGACCCTTATTTTTATTAGTGCTGCCACCTGATTACAAATTTCAATCAGATTAATCACTTTAATGCTGTGATTAATCACAATTATTCACTATGACGAACTTTGACTAACTTTGTAAGCTTTAAATATTGTGGTTCTTCCAGGAATGGTAACCTGGGTAAGCCCCTCCTTCTGCCGCACTCCAACCAATTAAAATACAAGAAATTATTTTTATTTTTTTCCTGCAGAAAGCAGGTAATGTAGACTCTTTGTACTCTACAGCAACTTAAGAAAACTTATTTCACTCCACATTCATAAAAGTGGTAGCGTACTTGCTGAGGAGATGACGTACAGAGAAGATTTTTTTCCCCTAGTTCCTGGGTGTCCCTTGCCCTTCCTGATGACGCCCTGGACAACTGCTCATGTATCAAAAACCACCACTATATGATTTTTTTTTAAAAAGTTTCATTTTGTCAAGCCAAACATGTCTGAAGATCCTGAGTTTTATATTCAGGAAGGTTTAAAGGAAGTCATTTTGTTCATTTAGAAATGTTTCTCTCCCTTCATTTCCTATGAAATTTGTGCGACGAGGCGGCAGCCGTTTGTTCTCGTCAAGCCGAGCCACCGGCATAATTCGCACGAGTGAAATTTTGAGCTTGTACATGTAGAAAAATGTACACGAAGTTTGATCAGTAGACTATATGGATATAAACAAAAAATCTGAAAAATAACCATTGTTCATTTCCATATGAGTGGCGTTAAAAGTGAAGCAGAAAACTAATGTCAGCCATGTGGTTGTTTTTTCATGCTGTTGCGAAGGTAGAAATATATATATCGATAAATATCAGATATCAGATATTGATATTGGTCCAGCTTTTCATATCATATCATAATTTATTCTGCAGAAGGTTTGTTGTTTATCTTTATGAAGCACATTCCCTGAACTTGAAAAGTGATATACAAGTAAAGCTGACTGGCTGACAATGGACTGCTGAGCCAAGTGACAGATTTATTTTATGTAGCCATGCATTACGTCAAAACTTGGCTCTTTTAGCAGAGAGTCAGTAACATACAGATTCTGGTTTTCAACAATCTAAAATCTGATAAAAGAGATAGTTTGAAAAAAGAAATGCATACCAACAATCCCACCCTGTGAATGAGAACAGAAACCTGAGGGTCTTTTTCCATCAACTCTATTAACTCTGTCCCCACATGATCTGACCCGGCTGCTAAACAGGATATCTCTGCTTTACAGATAACACCTAATGGCACTTTTTCTGTTAGGGTGGGCTCTGCTGAGCAACCCTGTCATATGTAATGTCGTGCTAACATGTCACAGCAGAGTTTAAGGGTAGAAGTGGGAAGACAAGCAGAGTTGGGTCATTTGTTCCAGGCAGTGATTGCTGAGCTTTGGAAGTGTCTCCTTACAGAGCGACTGACCGTCCTGTTGCACAGAATCGGTGCTTCAGATACGGACCAGTCCTGGAACTGCGATCAAAGCAGAAGCTCCAGGGTCACGTAAATCCTCAAAGGCATTATTTATACAGGGCGATTTTTTTTTTTTACTGTAGACACAAAGTCAAGTAATCCCTGAATTACCAGAAAATGTTTAGAAAGCACTGCTCTCAGTCCCATTCAACTTTTATGAAAAACTCTGCCTTCAGTAAGTCATCACAAGAATTCTCAGTAAAGCCGTTAACAAACGTTCTTAGGAGCCTTGGATTGAGAAGAAGTTCTTATGATGAGTTCAGCAGATGCTCAGTTCCACCAGGTGTATGATAACTGTTGCTACTGCTAGTCTGGAGGAGCTGAGTGGGAGGCGGAGCTTGGTGGGACCCTTGCCTGGCCACTGGGAGAGATTAACGGATTTCTCAAACATGCGTGAAAGAATCAAATCAACATTTAATTTCATTCAAAACATATAGTTTTGATTATGGTACAACATTATAACATTATATCAAAAAAGTACATTTTACATCATGCCCTCCCTCTAAACAGTTCTTGGTGAAGGAAAAACTACTTCCTCACCACCAGGCTTCTCTCCTGGGGTAAATTTGTACTGTGGTACTTAACTCTGGTAAATGCAACAGCAACATAGTTGGCAATAATTGCCCCCAGAAAACTACCCCATACAGACCCTATAAATGGTTCCTGTAGTGAAGATGTTCCTATTGTCTGCACCAACTTTCATAGATTTTTAAAAAATGGCTAAAAGCAGCAGATTTAACATTTCATATTTACCTGGTAGAGCATGACCGGCTCTATGCTGTATCCCAGCATCTCGGCAAACTCTCTTGCTATCACCGACTTCCCGCATCCCTGGGAACCATGACAACGGTAGAAACATCAGACAGCGTTTGTGTGCGTGTGTGTGTGTGGAAGCTGTGTGTGTGGAAGCTGTGTGTTCTCTACCTTGGCGCCTATCAGGCACAAATCCTTCACCATGTGCGACTGCATCATCTCAGCCAGCAGCTGCGAGTGGCTGGGTGTGTTGATGAAGGTGAGGCTGCTGTTGGGTGGGCGCGGTTCTTTGCTGCCTGCTGGAACCTGAAATTACATCACCGCATCAAAGCTTTGGTGGCAAATGGTTTGGGATTTTTGGAAGAGGCATTCTTTGGAGGAAGTTTTAACCATGCTCAGGACTGATAAATCAAACACTCCAACAAGTGACCTCCAACATGGACTGTTGGAACGATATAGGATGTTTGTTGAACATTATGGGATGTCCAGATGCCTTCATCCCTGTATTCAGAGCTCTCGCCTTGACGTTCTTGATTAGTTTGATGTACTTTAGAGGTCATTATTTATTTGCCTAAAGCAATCAGATAATCAGTTTGATGGATTTACCTCCACTGGACTCTTTCAAAGTCTTGTACTTATGTTGATGATAAGCTATTTCTCTCTTCTCCCCATAAGGGAAGTTTATACCAGGTAGTACAACAGGACATTTTATTGAAATGTCCAGTTGACATTTCAGTTGTCCAGTTATTATTTTGAGATCTTGATATTTCTTGAAATATCAAGAAATATCATATTTTTCTTGATAGTTATATATCATAACTATCATATTTTTTGAAATATCAAGTACCAATGAAATTAGACATTTTTGGCTGAAACATCTACACCAGAGAACTCTCATTTTTCTCATTCTTACGATGTTGAAATCAGTAATTTAAATGCAATGAAAAACTACAAAGGTCAATTCATTCCCTTTTTAAAAAAAATCTTTTCTTAAATCTTACTTTATTTGACACAGATGGAGGTGTTGGCTTTAATGGCTTAGTTGTTGTTTTGTTTAGTTGTCTGTTTTCTTTGTTTTAATGTACAGCTCTTTGGCCAACGATGTTGTTTTAAAGTGTGTTATAAATAAAATTGCATTGTGTTGTATAAAGTATATTAATTATAATATATTTGGGAAGTTAAACCACAAGAGAAAGTCAATTAAATCCTATCTGGTTGGCACCAGTTACTATCAGTGGACCCTTGTGTAATTGAGTCTTTGTCCACATGTAGCCAGATCTTTATAAAAACAAATATCTCCACCACATTTTTCAAAAATATTACATTGAAGCTTTTCTGGCTTCAGAAAAGTTTTCATCCACATAAACCCAAACGTTTTATGCCCTGAGTGTTGTTTTAAACAGTCCAGACCCACCGGGGGCGGTGTAGAGCAAAGCTAAAACCAATGTCAGCAAATGAGATTGCTTCAAAACAACCGTAGCTTCCTGTTAGGAAACAAACATGGCATGGACTAATATACAAGTTGAACTCATTTTAAACAAAATTACGAAAATTGTGTTTCTTCGACTTTAGTGGAATATCAATAAATTTTTGCGCACTTTTGTAATGGAAATACAGCTAGTTTCCAAAACAGGAAAACAACCTAGGGTGGTATTTCCTGTGGAATTAGGTCTTTCATAATAAAAGTATGCAGTAACATGACAAGAATATATTAATTACATGACCTAAGACATCAACCTGACTGAAAATCTATGGTCTGACCTCATATTTGACCAACACCAAAAAATGCATTCACCCCCCCACACACACAGAACACAGTGTTCCATGTTTAAGAAAGGGAGGGGGAAAAAACCACAGGGAAGATCGACCAAACTAAAGCCAGACATATCCAAGATCGGCAGGCAAGTTAAGATCAAATGAAAGAAACGAAAACAGTTTTAACTCAAGGTAGACATGCTAGGCAACAGACATTGCTGTCGTGATACCTGAAAGGTGACTTCCTTATCAGCAGCCTGCACTGTGACATCCGCGTGGCCTTCACGGTCACTGGAGGAGGAGACGCTCAAAACGTTGCTGGGCGCTGCCTGGCGACGGCCGTCCAGAAGCTCAAACCGCTGCGAGTGACAAGGAGAAACACATCTGTCAGGTTTTCATTGTATGCTGATGGAAGGAAGCCACTTAAAACCACACGAATCTGCTGCACTCACACTCAACACACTCTCCACCGCAGTGTGTCCGTCCTTTCCCAGGATGCTCTTGTAGGGATAAAGTCTCTGGACGAGCTGCTGGGAGGACAGCATGGGGAACGTGTTCTGCAGCAACAAAACATAAACAATAACGCATGTTTGTTTGTTCTTTTGCTCTCTTTCTCTTTTTTTCAATGCAGTTTTGATTTATCTTCCTAAATCCTACCAGAACGTGAAGCGCAGCAACCAGGTTATCCACAGGGAAGTCGGGGAGGCCCAGACTGGAGGATTCCTGGGAGCAGAGTGTTGTGGCGAGTGACAGAAGCTGGGAAACCCTAAGATGCCAAACACAACACGAGGCTCCTCATGAGACACTACAGAACTTATCTGAAAAGTATTCGAAACATAATGTCTCACCTTTCAGCCGCAACATTTGGCCCCACGCTGTACAACAACTCCAGCTGGTCCTGAGAGTGGAAAGATGAGAACTGAAGTGGAGGCACACTGCAAAAAACACTAAATATTACCAAGCATGTTTGGTTTGGTTTCTAGTGCAAATATCATAGTATACTTAAAGTAAGACAGAACTAACTTACAAGTAATGTTTCAGCAAGAAATAGGAGCTTAAGTCAATAATTCTTAATATTGATGAAAATGTACTAGTTTGTTTGGAAAATTATAAAATGGGAAAAATGTCTTGTTATAAGTGAAATAATCTGCAAGTGGAACTTGCGCATTTTCATCAATGTTAAGGAATTATTGACTCTAAACAAGCTCTTACATCTTGCCAAAAAGCTGCTTGTAAGTTAGTTTGTCTTATTCTAAGTGTACTAAGATATTTGAACTAGAAACTAAAGAAAATACTTGGAAAGATTTTGTTTTTTGCAGTGCATACCCTTTCAAAAGCTTAAAAGGGTGTTCTCAATATTTATCAACAATTCAGCACCTTAATAAAGTAGAACACTTCCCTCCAGGAAGTTGTGATCTTGCGATCGCAACTATTAACGCAAATTCACTCATCATTTGCAAACTGTGCGCAGACTTTCACTTTTCGCAAGTCAAAGAACTTTTCTATAAATCTGACCAATCACTGTAACATTTCCTGTATTTTCTTCTTTTCTGACCAACCACTGCAAATCAGCTGGATTTTGACCAATCGCCTTAGCTCCCTTCTAATTTAACTTCCTGTTTCACAACACTTAATGGTAACATTTGGGTTTTTTTGTGTGTACAAAACATGATTTTGAGATGTTCTGTAGGTTCTGCTTATACCATGTATGCAGTCATGGGCATAACTGATGTGGGGCAAAAATAAAGTTTTTAAAAAATTCACAGCTGTGACTGCAACTATTTGAAAAACTTTGCTGCAAAAATCTGTAATTTTAGGCCACAACAATGACAAAAAAGCATCACAACATCCTAGAGGCATTAAGTATTCCTACTTATCAACTCATTTCATCATGTTGGTCTATCCGCACAGTGCCAAGTCTGGTAGAAAACCCTGAATGCACCACCCACACATCAAAACATGGTGGTGGCAGCTTCATGTTGGGGACGTGGTTCTCTTTAGTGTCACTTTTGCGAGTCAGTGTACAGTTTCCTCAGTCAAAGTCCTTATTGAAATGCGCTAACAGAGTGAAGGGCTCCGCTCTAACCTTGAAAGGAAGGTAGTAGATGTCTCTGGCCTGGAAGCGAGAGCGGAGAGGAGGATCCAGAGGGTTGCCCTTGTATTTGGGAACCGGCAGACCAAGAGCAATGACCCGGAAGTCCTCACTCACGCGGACAATCTTCCAGTTGTCCAGCTCCTCCTTGGTGTGCTCCTGAAAAGCCCAGACATAGAAAGAAAGCACTTTTCACTATTTCACTTTCCTAACTCAGAGAGCCAAATTTCCAAGTCTCAAAAGGTTTTGACTGAGAATGGTGACTGACATGCATGCCACCGTCCTGACCTGCAGCAGCTTGTCGTAGCGCTCAGCCGACATCAGGAAGCGTCCGTCCTCCAGCTGCATCTCTCTGTTCTCCAGGAGGTTGTTGAGGACAGGCAGGACGTTTCTCTCTGCTTTCTCCAGCCCCTCCAGGACCAGAACGCGACCTTGTGTTGCTGCTCTTACGGCACACTGGAGCAAAGGTAGAGGCAGTAAAATGAAGCCTGTTATCTTACAGTATTTATTTAAAAGCTAGTTTGCTACAGACTCCAACCACGAGTCTGAAGATCCAGTTGTCGACGATTTAAGCTTTCAGTGACGCTTATGTGAAGGTCGTTAGTGACACGGCCACCTGATGTTCAACTCTTTCGAACTTCGGGTTCCTACTTCCCGTCTGAAAACCAGTTTAGTTATTTCTTAAAAAAAAACATAAATTAATCATTTTTAAACCACAAACTTTCCCCTGAATATTGTTCCTACAACTTAAGTCACATTTAAACAAAAGTTATAGAGCAATGACAGACGCTTTGCTGTAAAAGTAACAGGACCGACATTTTCATGGGAAAATAAGTACCGGTAACTGTTTTTTTGCTTTGGCGATACTAATTATGCTAATAGCTAATTAGCATCATAGAAATAGATTTTTTTTTTTTACGATTAGCAATTGCGTCATACATAAGCACAACTAAGTCACTCTAAAATCAATACTTTTCAGTGTGGACGTTAGCTAGTTTAACTATCAGTGAGACATTTAAACAAAGTTAAATAGCAATAAAAGATGCTAAAAAAAAGAAGCAAGGAAGGAACCTGTTAAAGTAACAAGACCGACATTTTCAAGGGAGAACAAACAACTGTTTTTTGTTTTGGTGATGCTAATCATGCTAATAGCTAATTAGCATCATAAAAATGTGATCCTTTTTCACGATTAGTAATTGCGTCATACGTAAGCACAACCAAGTCACTCTAGAATCGACACTATTCAGTGTGAATGTTGTTGCTGAGTGAACTCAGCTAGTTTTTCTATCAGTGACACGTTTAGCCCTCTATGGCATGGCGTTGCCCTCAGGCAACAAACCACATAGCTGTACCTCACATTGCTCCTTTATTTTATTTTTTGGGGGGCATGATTTTTGACATATTTTTGTCCAAAAAAAAGTTTTTTTATGAATATAGTTTTTGTTTGATTTGTATTTCATTTCTCATAATCAGTGTAGACAATCTTGGTGTTCTAGACCAATGTTACCCTGAGGCAACAAACCCAAATCTGGTTCCAGGAGGTGTCAGAGTCCGATTTTATGATTGACATGTAATTAGGGACCACCAAGCTCCCAAAGAATGCAGGAAAATATTTCTTCCCCACAAAAATAAAAAGTCATGCCATAGAGGGTTAAGTAAAGTTAGTGAGCTCTACCCACTGCTGGCTAGCTACCCGAGCAGATTATAGCACAGCTAATTAACAGCAAGTAACATCCTGTAGACTCCTAATGTTACTATAGAGAGAACATAGAGGCAAAAGGGGAACAATACCTTACAAACTTTTGAAAAATGCTGAACTTAGCAATAAGGCATAAATGCCTAATTTTAGCAAGTTCAATTAAAAAAAACAACAACTTTGTTTTAGTATTATAATAGCGGAAATAATGAATTTATTCTATTATTTTAGCAGCAGCAGGAATAATGATTCATTTTCTGTTTAAAAAAATAATCATTCAAAAGCAACCATCATCATCATCATCATCGTTTCGTTTTAAAATCCTGCAACGCCTTACTATTTTTAACCTGGGGAGTAATACCAGCTGGGTATGCTCCAAACAAGTCCCAAAAATATTCTAAACAAAACTCCTTTAGGAAAACCTATTTTTGGCCACCAAATAAAACTTTTTTTTTCTTCGTTTAGTTTGTCGAGCAGCACATGTGCGTCTGACTGCGAGCGCACTCTTCAGCAGAATTCAAAGAGCCCATCTTGACGTCAAGAGACAGGAAACTTTAGCTGTCTGGGTGGACCACAGAGCGGGCGGCCGTGTAATTAGGTTAACATGTAAATGTGTGGCAGGTTGTGTGGGAAGCAGAGCTATAAAGCCGTAGTGGGGACCAGATGCTCTAAATTTAACTCTTGGTCCATTTTCGGAACCAACGCTGTAATCATATAATTGTTAGAAATGCGAGTGACGCAGGATCGAGAGAGCACAGACGGGCCTTCTGAATGGATCCCAGAAGAACCAGAAACAGATCCTGGCTGATCTTGTCCGTTAAGAGTTTTAACTACTGACGGCTCTCTTGCACTTTTATCTTAAGGTCTGTAGGCGATAACTTCACTAAAATCCAAGCCCATGGTAACTATAGAGGAGAACCATCTGAGTGGTCAAACCAGGCCAAGGCTACTCAGGGGTCAGCCTAGGATTTAACTTGGAGTGAGTCTCTATATAATTTGAAGCTTTTCTCAGGCTCAAAAGAAAGCAAAGCATTCATTCTATCAGAGTTGGGAAGTAACTAGTTACATTTTCTCAATTACATCTACTTGAGTAGCACTTTTACTACGCTGTACTTCTTACTTTTACCCGAGTAATTTTATTGTGAAACATCTCTACTCTTACTTGAGTCAAATTTCTGGATTCTCTACCTACTAAAACAAACATGTTTTAACCAAAAGTTCACCAGACACAGACACACACCTGTGTTTCATCCGTTTTTTTCTTGTGTTTTTTTTTTTATTGAAAGAAACTGGTTTGGAAAAAAATATTATTTGGCTTGATTTTGTTATTTTTTTATTTAAATGATTGTTATTGATAATTGGATCAGTTACTCTGTACTTGAATCAATTTTTAACCTAATACTTTTTTACTCTTACTGGAGTCATTTCTTGGACGGCTACATTTCACTTTTATTTGAGTAAAAATATGTCAAAGTATCTCTACTCTTACTTGAGTATATTTTTGCGGCACTCTGAATTTTATGCAAACTCAACACTAGGAGCCACGACCTTCTCTGCTATCTGACAGTTTTGATGTCCAACATTAATCAAACGCTACTGAAAAATCCCATAAATTCTCACGAAACAGATATTATTATTTATCGCACTCATTATTTTGACCATTTATTGTCCAGCAAAATTTGTTATTGTGACAGGCCTAGTTTCCGCAGAAACAGAAACAGGGTATCCACATGTTTCAGAATGTCAAATTCAAAAAACAAAGACCTTGAATTAAATTTAAGACTGAAATACTATTATAGATATGGGTGGTTGCTGGAGGATCCTGCTGTGTTACAATCAAACATTTTCAAACTCAGACATTTTAAAGTGTTAATTTTAGATACAATAACTTTAAGACTTTTTAAAGGAGGTGTGGACAACCTAAGAGGAAAAAGAAAGCTGGTGGACAGACTTTATGCTGATTTCTTGGGAGGGTCTGCCTGCTGGAACAGAAGGTAAACGTTTCTCAGACGTTCTGCTTGAAGCTCATAATTAGATGGAACTGACTGCACTTTAAATTCAGCTCTGGTGGAGGTGGAAAGATAAGCTGCCTTACATAAGAGCTTGGCAACAGCACAGGGGTGACTTCAAATGTCAAAATTATAACAAGAATGGGATTATATCCATGTGACTACGGCTTGCGAGGAAACTTGAGGGGTGGGATGACGGCAGGGGGAGAGGGGTTGAGAGGAGCTAAGGAGCGGGGAGGGACAGTGGATATGCGGGGATTGACACATTAAGCATGAATATAGGGCTACAAAGCAGCACAGGGCCCAGAGGAATAGTTGGATGTTCTAGTTAACACCTCCTACGATACCAAACTACCCTCAGAAAGAGAAGCTTTCCAATCCACACCCACACATTATCATCCCTAAAACAGTAATCAGATCCAACACTGCAGAAAGTTGCACCCACAGGCAGAAATTACAACATAAAACTCCTAAAACAAAAAACAAACATGCCAGCTCACCATGGCCACACTGGATGGTGGTTCTGAGGAAGGTAACGTGTAAAACCTTTTGGTACCTTTACATCAGTGTTTCTCTGTCCTGCATGTTTTAGAGGTTTCCCTGATTTAATGTACCTTATTCAACTGATTGCAGTTCAACAAACACCTGTTAATCAGTCATCAATTGAAATCAGCTGGACTGAAGCAAGGAAATACCTAAAACATGCACGGCAGTGAGCCTTGAGGACCAGGGTTGGGAAACACTGCTTTACATAACGCTTTCATAGAAACAATAGGCGATGGTCGATTCTCTATGGTGGCTGAGGCATTAAAAAGTCTTATATTTGACATTCTGAAACGTGTGGATGCCCTGTTATGGTTTCTGTGGCAACTGAGAATGTCGCAATAACAAATGTTTTTTTTTTTACCCCTCCAGCGGGTCTTTGTGTGGGCTCTAGTGTCCCTTATATGACAGTAGGTTGACAGGAAACGGGGAAGGAGAGGGAGGAAGACATGCGGCAAATGTCGTCGGGTCCGGGAGTCGAACCCGCGACGGCCACATCGAGGACTCAAGGCCTCCAAATACGGGTCATGCAAACCGCTACGCCACCACGGCACGCCCCAGCAATAACAAATTTTGCTCGACAACAAATGGTCAAAGTAATTACTGTGACAAATAATAATATTGTTGTTCAATGAAGCTGAGTTTTACGAATCCATCCATTTGCAGAAACAAATTATTTGTCAAAAATTTTCAAGTGTCGCCCGACATTCTCAATTGGATTTAGATTTGGACTTTGACTGGGCCATTCATTCTTATTTCAATTCATTTATTGAATTTATTTTATGTTTAAGTCATACTTAACGACTTGTAATTTCACACTTGTGTTATAGATTTTATATTGCTATTGTTACATTTATATTTGCTGATGTTTAACAGTTTGTATAAAAGTAGCTCAACAGCTAAGAAATTTCCCCTAGGGGACATATAAAGTGTTTACTCTCAATATGCATCATGTCAATAGGTACATTTTAATCTGAGTGGACAAAAATCACATGCTGTCCCGTGACATTGTCCAAGTAGTTCTCCAAGATTCAAAACTGTGATACCTTTGATTTAATATCTACATTCTCCTATTAGCTCAATTTATAATAGATCATAATTACGCAGATGGGGGACTACAAACCCGACCAAGAACTGAACAGATGCTGAGAACCAATCAATGCTTGGATGTTCCAGGACTTTTGTTACCTTTACATCAGTGTAAAGGTAACAAAGCTATTCAGTTTTGCTTCTGTTCAGAAAACCTCAAGTCAACAATCTTGAGGATTGAGAAACAATCTAGAGTCAAAGTACCGCTTCAGTTATTACAGAAACTAGAGATCAGCTTCAGACCTGGACTCAGACCTAAACCTTCAGAGCCACATAAAGACAGCCACAAAGTTGACCTTCTATCACCTGAAGAACATTTCAAATGATCAATGGAAAAGATGGTTTGAACTTTCTCCGTCTGTCTCTGCTCCTGGGTCATAGTTCAGGTATTATTTGAGTTTCAGAGATTTCAATCAGCTGTTCACAGTTGTAAAAAAAAACTAATCGCCTTATTGCCATGGTTATATACTGTATATAGCAACTGTCCAAAAGGAAGGAAAAATAAAATGTAAGAGCAAAACTCCTTCCAGGTGCACAGCACTCAAATCCGGGGGGAATACTTGTCTTAAACAGAAACGCCTCAGCTAAAAGAATGATAAACATTCTTTGTATAAAGAACAAATTAACACAGTTAATCAAACATGGCGCCATTATGAGCAACAGGAATGTCATGTCTAAGCTGTTATAAATCTACTAGGTCTTTTGTATAACCTTCCAGTTTGTAATGATAATGTGTTTATGTATCTTACCTTCATTTTCACATTTCAAAGCAAAAGGAGATGAAGAAAGAACAGAGGGTCCTAGTCAGAAGAGCCAATATTTATTATAAGAAGCTGCTCGTTTCCACGGTTACTAAACTCAAGTGAATCCAATACAGGGTGTATATTTATATGTAAGTTGATATGAAAAAAAGTGCTGCAGTGTGTTATTTTTATGCATAGTGGTCATTTACAAAGCAATCATTGTTGGTCATTTTTAAATTCTCCAATAGTCCTGGAAGCATTATGTCGTTGATATTAGCACTTAGTAAAAAGGCTTAACACTGACTGTGTTTCTATAGAGCATAAAACTGTGCAAATTGTACCTATTCCTGTGCAAATAAATTGCACCTGGCACCAATTTTTTTCTAAGTCTAAAAATCTAAAAAGTTGTTGAACAAGGATGAGGTGGTTTTTCAGCTGTATCACAGTTTGTGTATTTCGAAAATTTGCAATGAAAACACTTTTTTTGCATCACACTATTCATGTGATCAACAACCGGATGTCACTACTGGCGGAAAAAAACGAAGAGGATGACAGGAAGTGGTAGGAGAAGGAGGGTGTGGCATCGTTTTTAACGACTTAAATACGTTTCTTTTTTAATGGAATTGCCAAAGTGTGTTTTTTCAACATTGGCGGAATATCGACAGAGTTCTGCGCACATTTGTAATGAAAACGCAGCTATTGAAATTTAACTCGGAGAGGAAAAAACATGGATGAATACGATTTTTTTAAATGGCTGCCTCTTTAATTTGACATTTAATTTCACACGCGCTTATGGTATTAGACTTTTATCTACATGAAAAACTATTTGTAAGGAGGAACTTCCACAATTGCAGACATTTTGTAATGATATCCAGTCTTTTATCCAAGCAGTTGATTTAGGCCCATGGCTTTGTATCATGTTGTATGGAAATCAAGCCATTTCTTTATCAATTTCACTGGTGGACTAATGTTAACTGCATTTGCAGATGACACTCATATCTTTAGTAAAAGTCATTTTTCTGCATTATAAACCTACTGAGTGTTCAAGCATGCAGCATACAGAGTTGATTTGATCATCAATTGTAGTTTACCTTTGTATCCTAGCATTGTGACTTAGCATTCAAGTGAAACTAATACCAGTTGAAAATGATGAAATACCAGAAGAAAATCAAACTTGATTGAAATCTACGAATCCAACGGAAATCAGAACAACCTGGTCGATGTAGAAGGCTGTTCCTGATCGGATCTCTCTCCTCTGCTTCAGGTCCGTTTCCGTGGTATCCCTGGACAGCGCCACATACTCCACTTCACGCCTCGTCAGCTCCTAGTTCACAACGACAAGAAATAAAATTCACTCATTAACTCATTAAATTGAACATCTGAATAACAACAAAAATGGCACCAACAACAATTAATATTGTTTTTCTCAGAACGTCTCCCACTGAGATGCTTTCATGCCTGAACTACACAAAAATCTTTACATTTTTCAGGTCATCTAAGAAGGAAAATAGACGACTCAGTTCATCAAAGTTATGAATAGGGACGGGCATTTATTGTGAAAAAAATTCTTGCCATGACATGTATTTTGATTTATCGTTGTCACAATAAATTTCAGCCAGTGGTAAAACAATAAATAAAAAAATCAAACTAAAGTGTTAAGTTTTTAATTTCTCTCGTTTTTTCCAAGAGAGCATAAATAAATATCAGTAATTATGATTAAATAAAGTATCTGTGTGCAAATCATTGATATAAATCAAATTCTTTAAGTATGCTGCGTCCTGAAGAAGTTTCAAATAGGAATGTTTTTTAAAAGCAGTATTATGTTTGTGGCGGTGTGAATACTGAGCTATGCAGTTACCTAAAAAAGAAGCAATAAATTGTTTTTTTTATCATTATTTTAATCGCTATCACAATAGCACAATAACATATCATGATAAAAGTCTAAGTCCATGCTGCCCACCCCAGATCGGGGTTTGGACTTTGACTAGGCCACAGAAGACTATGATTATTTTCTTTTTCAGCCATCATAAATTCTTAAATACAACTTCTACTAATTATTCACTGCATCTCGTATGCATAAAAGGCAAAAAGAGATGTTTGTTCTCAAGTTACTCACGAGGTACTGCATGGCTATGGATCGTCTTAGCGGTCCTGGGGGTCCGATGAGAAACACATCTTGGCCCAAAAGGTCCTTCTGCATGATCCATCGGAGATGTTGAGCCACCGTTTGGGGCACAGAGTCTGAAACTGGCGAATGGAGACCAGAGAGCTAAAGAATCTAGACGACAACACAACGCCTGTGGATCAGTGAACAGCTGGACACACACTGAACATCACATACGATATTTGAGGGGAACCAGTTCTGGATTCTGAGGGGTTTTGAGTTTGTAGGAGATCTCTCCGATCGTCACAGTGTCACCTGCAAAGAGAAGAGGATGAGGAGTCTTCCTGAAAAGTACTTTTTTTTTTTATGTCACATTGAAAATTATTTTTACACTTCTCAATATTTAAGGGGAAAAAATAGTCATTGACACTGCCGCAATCAAGCCCTTCTTATAATTGCCGAGCAGCTTTTTATAATGTCCACTGGTATTTTAATGAGTTATTTTAATGTATTTAGGTCTAAATATGAAAACGTAGGCCCTCAATGCCATCACTTTAAAACCCTTTACAAATTCTACTGTGGTGTGGAAAAGTGTTTGCTCCATTTCTGATTTCTTGTTTTTTTTCTCTCTCTCTCTCTTTTAAAAACATTTCTCACATTTATGAGCTTTAGACCAAACTAGCTGTGACAGTAATGAAGCCGAGTGTGGCTACAAACAGTGAGCTCAGGTGAAATCACATAAGGCCATGTATGCGTGAAAATTTTAGTTCTCCCTTAATAACAAACAGCGTCATTTAAAACATGCATTTTCACTAATATTGAAGTTGGTTTCCTGTTCTAAGATATTTAATTGTCAAAAATAAATGAGAGAAAAAAAGACAAAACGTGAACAGGGTAAACACTCTTTCACACCTCTGCATTTGAGATTCAAGGTTTTAATTTTTCTTGCAGTTAAAAAAATATTATAATGAAATGTTTACTTTTAACTGGAATCTAGCAATTACAGGTATCTTTCTGGCGGATCACCGATATTTGAAATGCCTGATGCGCCGATTCAGACTTTGGCCGATATCTTTTTTTTTTTGTCTGAAAAAACAAAATCGCTAAATATGGCGACAAAGTAGCTAAGTTCACAACATTGATACAGCAAACTGGGACAGTGGCTGATTTTCAGAACTTAGTGGAGGTCGATAGATCGGTAGATAAGATCGATTTCTCATGTAAATATCAGCTGACCGGCAATGATTTAAATCGGACCATTTACTGGTGTGCCGCTAGTACCAGTAGTTTTATATATACAAACAGCAAAGCATCAGCCCAAATGTTTATCAAGACTGCAGGACAAGTAATACTGTGACAGAAGTACGAAATGAATCAGTAATCTCATAAGTACTAGTCTGCCAATTATTTTCTACTGAAACTGAAAGAACTGACAGCGACAACAGTAGCGAGTCAATGACCTTTCACCTAGAAACTAGCTCAAGTGCTGACCCTGCTTTCTCCTTCAACTTATTCTCGACCTCTATGGTTGATCACCACAGAAGTCAGAAATGTACCAAGTCAAACTCCAATCAGGACTTTGTGTAGAAGTAAAACAGAGAAGCAAACGATGGTCCATGAATTTCCAATAAACACCAACAGAACCACTGATTCTTCCACTGCTGAGCCTTCTGAAAGTGTCACCCCTGCAGCCCAGCCTGAAGATTACCTGAGGATGTGCTCACAAGTTTGACCTCGTGGAATCTCCACATCCAGCCGTCCCGACCCAAGACCGAACCCAGAATATTCCGCACCCTTCTAGCGGCCACAGCCGCCGTGGTGCCGCCGCGCAGCAGCTGGTAATGCATTCTGCCGCTGCTTGTGTTGTTCCTTCGGGATGAAAAGCCCCAGGTTTGGGTCACTCCTTGGGCTGGAACGGCTTTATTCCCATTTCATAACATCTGTCGGCTCATACTGCAGGAGCCGGAGGAAAATAAATGGGGGACAGAGGAGTCCGAGGCTTAAAGAATTCCGTTGCGTCCAGCTCTCTAAAGAATAGTTCCGCTGGGCCCTCAACTTGGTCAACAATTTCATTTTCACAACGCATTTTTGATTAGACTTTTGAGCTGTTATTACACAGTCAAAACACACAGTAATATTGAGTATTGAGCTCATATAATGTGAGCTGAAGGGGCTCTGGCACATTTTTATTACACAAAAGCCAGTATAAAATTCAAATGCCCACAGTCTAGTCTGCTTATTTAGAAAGCAATAACTATTTTTATTCCAGCAAAATAAAAAGCATATATTCTTACTTGAATTGTATTAGCTAATTTTTTTTACCTATCTATAAACTATTCAAATGTTAAATAGTTTATCTTGAGTTCTGTTTCATTTGTTTCTACTTATTTATAATGTATTTTACATTATTTTCATCTAGTTTTTACTAATATCGTGAAGTTAACTAGGATAATATAATTTAATTAATAAGGCTAAATTGAAACAGAATTTGCTTTTATTTGCCAGGTTTCTCCAAATTCCGTCCCAGATTCTAGCAAAAATAAGTCAAAAGAAAAACCACAAAATACTTAAAGGCCACAAGTTTGATGATAAATTCAGGTTTATCATCAAACTTCTCATCAAATCTGATACCAAAATTTATCATTTTGGTATCAGATCGGTACCGAAATATGCAATAGCACAAAGTCAGTAATACATTCAAATAAAACCTGCATCACAAATGAGACATTTCATGTTTTGGGAATTCGTTAAAAACCAAAATGCTTTTATTGAGTATATTTATATCTTATCTTTAATTGATATCCAACCTTGTTTTGGACAGAAGTACATCATGAGGGTAAAATAAAAAACTCAACTGAAAGATTTTTGACAATATCCACAGCCACAGTCATAAAAGACCCCGAGCCAATCTCATCTATTAATATGCTCAGCAAATATTTCCATCACTTTTAATGCTGTTTGACTTTTGTCACGCGCAGCGCTAAAAACGCGCACAAGAAAGAAAGAAAGAAAGAAAGAAAGAAAGAAAGAAAGAAAGAAAGGAAACAAGCAGCAGGGGGAGAAGAGAGGCCACGGTCCGAGCTGAGAGGGAGGGAGAGAGAGAAGAGCGGTGGGAGGACACCGTCAGGGCTCCACGTCCTGCTTCTCCTCCTCGGTGCGCACACGGGGGTGGCGAAGAGCCAGGGCGGCGAAGCAGGTTGCTGAATTCCTCCACCTTTACCCCTGTTTTGTTTCTTCTCTCTTCCCCGGAGCGGACGCAGAACGAAGCCTGGGACTATGGAGGATGTGTACCCCTACAGCCGCAGCCCAGTCTGGGAGGAACTGGTTAGTAAAAAAGTCCAACGCCGGCCGGGGGGCTTGCTTTTAACCCGCGCACTCCTCACTTCGGTGGCTCGTCTTCGGTGTTTCTCCAAAGAAAAGTGAACAGTTGGACTTGTTTTCACGAACACTGAGCTTTAACTGTTCGGTTTTAGTGTGGAAGTGTTACTTCAATCTGAGAGCGGTCGTGTTTAGAGCGTGTGCTTCTGTCGCTGAGATTTTTATGGGGGTGTCTTCACAACTAAATAGGATTTAATCGCCAGGGGTCTTTTGTTTGTTCAAGAAAAACAAACGAGCAAATGCTAAATGTAAAATTTAATCTATTGTGCTTTGTCCGCTACATTACGAGTAACACCATAATTATTTTTTACTCACGTCTGTTTCATTTTAGTTGTCTTTATTTGCTGCTTATAACACAGTCACGGAGTTTCGCAGCATTCTTTTGAGTTATTGATAAATAAATGTAGTGTGACTCCCGTTAGTGTCTTTGTGGGTGTTGGAGTGAATCCGCCACTAGGGTCTGCCCTGCCACGGACCAGTCCGCCGGCTGACGGAGTGGACGAGGCGGTCTCCACCAGCCTCAGTCGGTGGGTACTGGCTGGCCATAGCAGCCATCTGTCTACCCGAGTTGCGGGGAAATTGTGGTCTCTCCACCCCCGAGCGTGTCCCCCTATGCGTCCGCCAGCCCACTCAGGCTCCAGAAAGCATCATTACCACAGAGACGTGGAGAGATGACAGCGAGGAGAGACGCTTCCTCCCGCCTTAAGGAGAGGAAGGGAGCCGCCGACCGACCGAAGTCTAACCCCGACTGGTTTTCCCCCTTTCCCCGACAGGAGCCGGAGAAAGGGGCCGTGTCGTCCGCCGCGGGGGTGCATGCCCATGTGGTGGGCGCTGTCGCCGGCAGCGGGGCGGCGGACGAGTCCTCAGACAGCGAGGCAGAGCAGGAAGGCCCCCAGAAGCTGATCCGGAAAGTGTCCACCTCTGGACAGATCAGGAGCAAGGTAAGAAACATCTGTCTAGATATTTGAACGTCCTCTCTGTATGTACATCACACCTCCTCCAGGTGTTCCCTCGGCAGTTGGGCTGATCAAACTGCTGCCTCAAACATTCAACAGTTCAATCCGCGTTCATGACTTTTAGCATATGGGTTTTTGCTGGTGTTAAGGAAGCGTGAAGCATAATGTCTGGACATTACTGTGCCAGAGATATTCTCTGTTCTGCAGACAGACATTAAGAGGCTAGCTTCTTGAGAAACTTGGTAAAACCTGTTGCTGATCTCATCGAGGATCGTTCGGTACATTTTCTAGTGGACCTGAAAGCATCCTTGCTTCTGTCACAACGTTCAGGTTTACCCTGTATTTATATGTCAGCACTGTTACCCTGCAGCAAGGACCTCTGTTTGGATGTTCCCCCCATGCATGCGTGGGCTGTCTCCTGGTACTTCGACTTCCCTTCGCTGTCCTAGAAACATGCATAATAGCTGGTCTTTTCTTTCTAAATGATCTGTGAGTGTGTGCATGGCTGTTTCTGTCGATGTCCTTTGACGGACTGCCGACCTCCAATAATGTTCTTTGGACAGGCCGGAGGAAAGCACATGATGCAAAGTAGCACTGCTAGAAACCTAAAGAACCTATCAGACATAGCACACTATGTTGCAGTCACAAGACATGGACACCGTGGTATCAGCTACAAACCCCTCTGTAAGGTATTCTACCGTCAAATGTAAGGTAATCTGTCTGACTGTTGACTTTTTGTCCAAACTCAAACTGGGTCATCAACAGAACAATGATCCCAAAGACTGAAGAAAATCTGTATGAGACAAACTTATTGGATTTATTATTGCTAAAGGCTGCTTTATGGGTTGCGTGTCGCTAATTTCATCACCCTGTAAGTACAGTTGAGTTTTTAAAACACACCGCAATTATGGAAGATGACTTTCCCACAACCCAATGATAACTTTCATAAAACAGTGGATAAAATTGAAAATGTCATTCCCTTAGTGAACTGTCAGGTCAAAAGACTCGTTGCAGATCTGCTTTTGTCCTGCAGGACTTAATAAGCGGATGTTGCTCTAATTCTGTGACACCTAAGCTCACTTGGCACACTTCTCCTCTACGCTGTAAATGAGTACCGTCCTCCCACAGCAAAGGACCCACTTAATTATTGACTGCTCCACTCAACCCCGTCTACAATATTCAGGATGAAGGCAGTTATTTTTAGTAACTTTGGGCAAAGCAGTCTCTGGCCTTTCCTAAACAAACATTCATGTTTTCTTTGAAACAAAAGCCCAAACTTTTAAAGCAGCAACAGTTGACGGGACAACTCATACGCCTCCTTTTGGCTTCGTGACACCGTGTGACCAATATGAATCTGTCGCATTTACAGGAGTTTTAGGAGAGAGTGAGTAAAAGTTACGCTGATATGAGTCATCAAGCTGGACAAGTGTGGTACAAAAATATAGACTAACCTTGAATTTTAAAAAATTCTTTCATGTAGTTTGTTGAGATTTTACTACCAAGTAATGCATACTTCTGAAGAGAAAAAAAAATTTAAGTGTTCTATAAGGTTTTAGATAAAATTTGAGAAAATTTGTGTTTGCAGCATGTATCAGTATTTTAATATATAGTATATTGCTGATATAGAAACTGACCATTTTTGCACATTCTTCTTTGAAACAAACAGCTCAGTCTCAGTCAAATTGACGACAGAGTGCCAGTTTTCAGGCTTTCAATTGAATGAATGCCAGAACTGTATCATTCTAACACACCAATGTGTGTAAGAACTCATATCCATGCGCTCCAATTGTATATCTGGATGCTGTTCCTATGGAAGGTGAACCTCCTATGGAAGGGGTGTGGGAATTTATGCAAGGACAGACGGGAACCACACTGCTCTATCCGCACATCCACAACAACGTCTTAAAAAGTCTCACATTCATGTATTAAATTAAACTGTTCTCATATTCAATGAAAAAAATTTGTAAGTTGGCATAATTTCAGGTCTTAAATTTAGTTGTGGCAGAAATGATCTCTTATGTGGGGTTTTTTCTCACAGGATTTTTCTGCCAGGCAAAAGTTTCAGTTGTGCACAGATATCTTCAGTGTATTCTGTGACTCGAGCTGCTAATATACCCTTGCTAGCTATAGCTAGCAAGCCTTTTTTGCATCTTGTCATGGGTAAGTGGAAATGCATCACCAGCTGGGTGAATGACATTAGTTTTTGTCACAGTCTCACCTCTGGTGCCAACCCATATAACCCTGCAGGATCCCCTAAATCATGCCCTATAGTTATAGTTTTTTTTTCCTGTCTTAAAATTTCATTCAAAGTGGCATTAAAAAATATCTTAAAAAGTCTTAAAATGGACTTGCTGAGATCCGCAGATACCGTGTCTGCCACTTTACACCACCCTGCAGGTCAGTCAAGAATCTCTTCATCCTACCGCCACAATACCATGAAGCACTTCTGCTGTAATTGTATCAGCGTGCTCAGCATGATGACATTGTACAACAGAGGTCTCCCACTTTGTGTGTGTGTGTGTGGGGGTGTGCGTGTGTGTGTCCGTGTCCTGTGACTTCCAAATGGATCATGCAGGCACTGACTCACCGAGTGTTGTTCCATTGGACTGTTTGCTTAACTCTGGACCAGGGCGCATGCATGTGTGTGTGTGCGTTTGGGGGTGAGGGTGAGGGGGGGTGCGCGTGTGTGTGCTTGTGTGCCCACTGCATTGTCCCCGCCCACTCCTTTTCTTTTGTTTGCTATCTCCACGGTTCTTTGGTTGCCACAGACAACCAACCACTTCTTCCATATTGGTCATCTCAGCGGCTGACATGTGTGAGGGGCACACACACATCGCTCTGTGGCTCTTAGAGCTGCTTTTCAGATTATCTCATATTTAATGTAGCCTGAATTGCAGGATGATTGAAGCAATCATGACTGGAAATCATAAAAGACAGAGAATAAGAAATAAACAACATGGCAGGGATGTCCTACTTAACAAACCATTAGAAGTTGCGTAAAAGCTTCTATGATGCTTGAGATATCCATGATGTATGAGATATCCAACTTATAAAGTTATATTTTTCTGAAAGTATGTAATAAATGGTAACTTGAAAAATCTCTATTTCGGCTTTCAGCCATGAGTGACACATATAAGTACAAATAATGTGGATGGAGTCATGGGATCACCTTATAGCAGTTTGTTATTATGTGTGCATTCACACCAGTCTTGTTTAGCCTGCTTTAATCAAACTCAGGTTCAATTGCCTACAAAACCTGGTTTGTTTGTAGAGGTGTGAATGCAGGGTTTCCCCCAGAAAACTTGCTAAGCCCGGTGGTTGGGGTGCCGAGGCGGTCAACCGGTGGTCCCATGAGGCGAGTGTGAAAGCTCCTCACTGGCCTGAACCTGCATGATGAGGTTAGCGCTGGTTTATTAACCACTAACGCTCCGACTAACCAGGACCAGACATAAACTTTATCAGCGCAGACAGAGCTGGGCGCTGGGCAGCGTGTTGAGATGGAAAAGCCTCACAAAATTCTTTGTCCACAAATATAAATCATTCTCACCAGTCGTTAAACGAACCTCTGAAAGCGTGACTACGAGTTATTCCTGCGGTTCATGTAGAGCTGCTCACCCAGAGTTAACGCGGCGGGGTTTAAACTCCTACCTTGATCAAAAACTCTGGAAAGAAACATAATTCCTCACAGGGGGTTGATGTAAATATTAATACAGGTCAGCCTGTATCCAGTTTGAGTGAAAGGAGGCGCGCAATCTGCGCTGAGGTAACTTAAGACATCCAGCTGTTGCAGCGTTTGAGGCAACGCGCAGAGGCGCCAGCGGTGTGATTGGTCCTGCTTTAAATGCATAAACTATAAACCTATCTTCTATAAACATATCTTTTAGGAATAAATCTGCTCCGCCAGTGAAGCAACAGAAACACTTGCAATCCTGCTTTAAAAAAAAGAAATAGTGTTTTTTTATTTATTATTATTTTAATAAAAACATAAACAAGAAAGACAGCCTGGCGGTGGGGCTTGTAAAGCATGGCGGACCACCAGGCCTATAATATACTGGGGGAAACCCTGAAATGTGTAATTGAACTCTGATGCAAGCTGAAAAAGCGAACTCTAGTCCGCCTAAAAACCTAGGTCTATGTTGGTTGAAGCGAACTCTGGCACAGTTCGAATGCAAATGTGAACATGAAGCTATAGTCAGCTTCCTGCTCCGACAGCAGGAAGCTGACTATAGTGCAGGGCATTCTGGGTAAATAAAACCAAAACAAATATGACAGTTTAGCTCTAGCAGGAGAAATGGCTTGTGTCTTTAGCCAAAAACCAAAAAGAAATGCTACAACAGCTAAAATCTGACACCACTCATTTTTTGTTTACATTTTGTGAAGAAGGAAGTTGCGCTCAATGTCTTCTTCAGAGAGTTTTGTTTCATTTCCTTCAATGGTTCTTGTTGCAGCGCCCCCACAAGCAAGGAGGGGAACAGGAATTTCAAAGGGTATGGTTCGTTTGACTTTACAGCTATGCACCATTTTGTGTCTGTCATTATCATTATCATTCCTAAAATACAAGACAAATACACAGAAGTTTGTTGTTCTAACATGACAAAATATGAAAAAGGCATTTTAAACTTAATAACTCAAATGCTTCTGATGAGCATTCAAAAACAGATTATTATCCTTCAGATGTGGACCTCTGCTCTGCATGAGACTGCCTCATGTGTAAGAGTGAATAAGTCCCTTCATTGCCCCTGCTCTGCTGTCGTCTCCACTCTCAGCTCCCACCCTGTCATTCTGTTGCAGAACAGAACTTATAAATGTGTGACTAATACTGTGGTTTGTGATTGAAAGCAGAGCTAATGGCGTTCCACAGTGCCGCTGCTCCTGTTGCTGCTCTGTGAGCCTCTGAGTAATCCAAAGAAGATACATGCTCGGGGTTTGTTTTTTTTGCAGAGGAAAAAAAGGAAGGAGGTGTTGCAGGACGAGGTGACACCGGTATTTCCATTTATGGGATGCACAGACGTTTCTTTTTAGATGAAAATTCTTTGTTTATCTCGCCCAGTGGGGAGAGTTGTAAGCTTAGAATTGGAAAGTCGTGGGTTCATTACCCTCTCACTCCTGTTACACATCGATGTGCGTGAGAGAGTTAATTTACCATTTTAGATACGAAGTTTTGATCAGGATGTTGCACGTCTATAAAAGCGTGCTTCTTTATAAGGACAGTAGGTTTTTTTTCAGTGTTTTCCAATGTTCTCGCCAGCCCCTTTCCGTTACCTTGTATTTTTCTCTCTTCCCAGCTGTAAACAGGCTCAGACAAGCATTCTGGCAATTCTGGCAAATTCCATTTAGACCTGCCTCTCAGTGGAAGAAAGGCCACAAGAGGTTGTTGGGCCGGGGGCGGGGGGAACCGCATTCAGCTTGCTGTTTAAGTTTTGTTGATATTTGTCTGTTAGAAGAAAAATATGTAAACTCACAAATTTATTTCAGTTCATTTTCAAATTTATCACACACTAAAAAGGCACACACACACACACATGCACATATTTCATTGACACAAAGTCTTGGTAGTCTTGTGGGCCTTGTCCTTAGTAGATGCATGTTACAAATATACTGACCTGTAAATCTTCACTTAGGATTGCAAAATGGATTCTCAGCGCCCCCTACACAATTAACCAAAAACATTTGGAGTCTTATCAGTCTACTGCTAATCACATTTATATTTTCATTTGCTAACATCAATTTAGCCCCACCCATTTATAAGGAAATTGTCTGCGGTGAAACTCTCTTTGACACTATCATAAAAGTTTGAAGCTGTTACTGTAGCAGGACAAATTTTCATTTTCTCCATCCAGTCCTAAGTTTAGTTTTGATATGGCATAAAAGAATGCCTATAGTTAATAATCTTGGATGTAGAGGATATTGAAAAAAGTGTTTGAAAGGTTTTTCTGATCCATTAGTTGGTACTGAATCGATTTTGAGTTGTTGCTTCTTTATTCCATCTTAATATTTTAATCCTCCACTAGAAAGAAAAGCGGTGCAAAAAGTTTGAGTAAATTTTTTCCTCATCCCAGTTCTGGCATTTTCTGTCTTTCTGAGGCAGTTTATGAAAATTAAAAATGGTGACAGTGACAGACAAGAAACAAACATTATCTAAGGTCTGCAAGTCGTTCAGACGCTCAAGGAGGCACAAAGTATCGCTGGAAAATGTTGTACTATATTCTAAGGGTGGGCAATATGGACTTAGAGTTTTATCACAGTATTTTGCCATACTCTTGTGATGATGATAAAAATGATGATGAGAGCTACTCATGATAACAAATTTATCACAATAAATGATATAAGTCTAGTTGAGACCTTGTTCTTAAGGTCTGAAGAAATTGAGAAAATCAGAAAAAGAAGCACATCAGTTTGAACTTTATGACAAAATCTATAAAAATGCACAATCAAGGCCTTCTTGTAGCATAAATTTGATCTTTGATGTTTTCTTGAAACAAAAATCATGTCTTGTTCTTGAGAATTCAACATCGTGTCTCCTCTTGTGAGCTTTAGGTATCTGGCCCTTATGACTGATGAATGGTATTCTGAAGTATAATTGTGAATCTGATTAATCTGGAGACTCCTGCGTGATTTTCGCCCATGCAGAACTCTTTCCATCTCCTTGGTGCATAAAGTTGAAACATAATAACGGTAGGATGTGAGGGCATCCTTCATCATCCCCTCTACCAACTTGATACGTATGCAGCTGCCCATATGTGTGGTCTAGTTTCTCAAAGCAGATCTTAGACAGGGGAATTACCCCTCTCCCACTTTCTGGATTGTAATTTAACCATCAGTTCAGTGAAATTGTAGCAGGCTGTGGGAGTTAGGGGAGGAAGTGTACAGAGTAACAATTAGACAGAAACGAGAGGACAATACGCTGAGAGAATCACAGGAGCGTGGTGGAACCAAGGAATTAATGAGGAGAGAATTTGAAACATTTCAGCGCTGGGTTCTGAAAGACCTGATTGTACTCCAGCTGGACTCAGCAATGATAAACCGTTTGCTGACAGACGCACGGCAGAGCCTTGCTTCTAGGAATGACTGCTAAGACAGCGGGCTTCTCCCAGCAGCCTTCCAGCACAGATGACAGATGTGTAGCCGGTCGGCTTTATGGATGCAATCGCAAGAAGTTTAATGTTAAAGGTCATGACCTGAAACTGCCAAATAGGGAAAGGCTTTCTGCTAGGAAGCCTGGAGCAGAGGTGCAGGTATGTGTTCACTGCTTTTCTGTTTAAATGAGTGCAGTTAGTGGATATGAATCCGTGCGAATATGAATAAATGTTTGTGTTGTAGAATGTAAAATTATATTGTCTGTCTCGCTCAAAACGATCTTGCTGTGTTTCTTTGTTCATGACGTGCCACCTGCTACATCAAACTCTCTGCTCCAAGTAAAATAGTTCAGCATTCCTCCACACCGCCAGAACAAGAGCTGGGTGATGTGGACAAAATTATGATCATATTGTTTTGTGGTTTCAAATTAAGATCTTAGTTTTGAAGATATTTGTTTCAATACAAATTCAAAGAACAAATCAAAAATAAAGGATAGTAAACGGTATTAATTTTTAAAAATGGTCGTCAAATAAATAATATATTATTGCACTATTTACAATTAGGTTAATAAAATTATTTACAACTCTCAGCCAGGGCAGATCGCCTCTGCTCATCCAGTGCAACTCCCACACGCAGCTTTGCAGATGGCAGATGTTTTATTTCTAGTACAGCGTCTCCATACCTGCTGTTCAGCCTGTTGCACCTTTGGTTTCTGATGCATTAGTTTTTCCACCTGCCTTGATGCCTGCAGCTGTATGTTCATTTTTCATATGGTACTTAGTTTCGTGTGAGATTTTCATCTGTGAAAATATGTAAGGCTGACCAAGCACTGTGATACATTTTGAAAACTAGTATCTATATTTAGAATTTAACTATCAGAGCAGAAAAAAATTCTGCAGTCAAAATGACTGCTAATTGTAACCAAAATAGTTAGAAATGATTATAAATTCATTTGCCATTTGTATGCTAAACATGAATTCTGATTCACTATGAAAATTTACAATTTTAGCAAACTGTATTCTGGCACCCTTTCTCACCATAGATTAGTTTGTCTTACCAGGAAATCATTTAGAGCTGAAATTACTGCTTTAATATTCTATGTAAAGTAATGTCCAGCCACTGAAGTTTGGGCCATCTTTTATAGGTCATTAAGACGCATTCAATTCACTGTTAATTTGGTAGCTTCAGTTATTTCACCACTCGGTGACAACATTCTAGCTAAAACAGCAAGATAACGGCAGATAACCACGGCAACTGGTGACAGTCTAAAGTCTGACTGGCTCTCTCCGCAGTCAAGTTTCGTGCACATCCTCAGTGTTTACAAACAAATAATCCCTCCATACACAGAATATGTTGCCCTTTTGGACTGGAGGTCAGCGTAAAGGAGGTTCAGGCTTAAAATGTCGTCCCCTCTAAGGGCTTAACGTAAAGAACATTTAACCTTAGTTTCTTCAGAGCACAAGTAAGCTCTGACTAGAGACAAGGGTGACAAGTCAGGCATATTTCATCAGTCTAATTAGACTGAATCCTCTGTGAGGCTCAGAAAGAAAAAGCAATTGGTTTAGGACAGCAATCTGGGACAGAGGAGTTATCCCATTAGAAGGACGGATGGCTGATCCAGTTTGCTGCGGCTTAGCTTCATGAAAGGTCCACTCTTACAGTCAACAGGTAGCTTTCTGACTGCCTGCCTGTCTGGGTGTTATCAAAGGCAGGACATGGGCCCGCTCAGCTTTCCTATGAGGGAACTCCAGCACTGCTCTTATCCAGCAGCAACAGCTGCTGGATTCATTTGAGCCGCCTAGGCCTTTGTCCATTGTGTAAGTGTGTGTGCTGCTCAGAGGCCGTGTGTCACCCTGCCAGGAGCCAGACACGGTGTGGGTGGAAGGTACATGTTGCTCAGGTTACTGGTTTCTCCTCAACACAGGACTTGCTCTCTGTCTCATAGTTTAGCAGATGAGAAGAGCAGAGCACAGAGGCGAGCAGCGGGCTATTTATAGATCACTTCTGGCCTACTTGGCAACAGGAAGGAGATGAAGACAAGGAGAGGAACTATGGAGGCCAAGGAGGAGCAAAATAGAAAATAGAACTGGAGCAAAGAATGGTGGGCCATGGAGAATCAAGACTCCAACTTGGGACTGTGGAAGCTCAAAGATGGTGGATGGAAATAATGTTCATAAATATCAATCAATCAATTTTATTTTTATACCACATTTCAGCAACAATGCAGTTCAAAGTGTTACATCATAAAAACACAAGAATAAGAAGTTATGCAAAATACATACAGTGAACAATTCAGAAACCAGTGACAAACATTACATATTGATGAGTGCCATCATTAAAATCATCAATACTCATAGAATATGTTAGTCAATATTCCAATTATTTTTGTTTAAAAGCAACTCTAAACGGAAGGGGTTTGAGGGCTAGCCTTAATTTAAAAGAACTGTTTCAGCTGTTTTAAAGTTTTCTGGAAGTTTAAATCCTCAGTATAAATATATATTGAGGTTTTCATGCAGCTCTACTCAGGTTTGTTTCAGTCACATGTAACATGCTCAGTACACTACCCAGTCATCAAGTATTAGATGATCAAGTCATCTTTCAATGATCAGTATTAAGAGTACATGAATAGAGGCAACTCCAGTCTATTCTTGTTTGGACAGCTTGCAAAGCTATATGATTTCTACATAGACCATATGCCTGATTCTTTTGGTTTAATTAATGCTACATCCCATAACTATCTGCAGTTAAGCTCCAAGTTGTTCATATCCTTTGAATATTAAGTTTGAAAATGATTTCCATTCAACAAAGAAGTTTGTTTCCCATAGAAAATGAGACGGACATTGCTCCAAAGTATTTATGTTGGAGTATAAAGACACGTTTCCTTAAACTACAACCACTGGAGGCACTCAGGTGGCCTCCATTCCACTCATTGTGAGATGACTAGCACCAGTTGGCTGGACCTCTGTTGAATTAGGCTAGGTGTGAATATTTCTGCAGTCACTTGTTTTATGTTCATATTTGTATCTGCATGTCATTATTTTTAAAAATCAGTTTTCACTTTGATGTTAAAGAGATTTGTGTTGTTTGTTTTGGGGTAGGAAGGCTTGACAAAAAAAAGGAAGCCAAATTGTGTTGGCTGTGATTTATTTGTAAAATCAATAAAAGGGTAAAACATACAAGGAGGTGAATACTTTTTTATAGACACTCGTAGGTTGATTATTTATTCTATAGGTGGCTAGATTCAGTAAAATCATTACGCATTTGATAAGATTTGATAGACTGGTATGACAGTAGCATATTTTATTTGTTGTAACTTAAAACTGTGTATCCTCACATCCTTAAAAAGTCTTAAATTCATGTATCTAAAATTAAGGCTTTAAAATATATTAAATCCATTTTAAAAATCTTTGTCACAGGTCTTAAATTTTGTTCCTCACAGGACTAGATAATCTTGTTTCTCATGGACTTAACATAATCATTGCGTTCTGTGACATGAGGTGGTTCTGGTTACTGGCTCAGTGTTGGCAGATGCCCGTTTTAAACTGACTTGTATTGGCGTTGAATCGTCGCCGTCATTAACAACACTCTGCCTTGGAATTCCCTAAACTCCCATTTACTCAGCTTAAGTAGCAGAAAGGGAAGGCCCTGAAGGTACCTCATGAGCTCAGCTATTTGCTGGAATTCTTACAGGTCTATATGAGGACATGATTTCATCCGTTGGCTGCTACAGTCCCACTTTCAATGTAGCAGCAGGTCAGCTGCTCAAACCTTATACGGCAGTCGACTTTGAGGTATTTCACCTTAATCCACTGCAAGAATTTGGTCCTACAACTTACAGAAACAGAGGGAATCAATGCAGGCATGGCTGGCTGTTTAGGAAAATCCTCCGCGTCCTCTTCCTGTTCTGCTTTGTTTCGTTCCTTGCTCTTCATTCATATCCAGAATGACAAAATAAAATAAAGTTCTTTCATCTTTTGCCCTTGTTTATTAAAATACCTTATCATCATGTGCTTTGGAAGCACACGATGATCTCCCATCTTGTCTGCACAGACATGCGTGTGTGAGTGTGTGTTCTGCTGTGGTGTTTTCTGTGTTTAAGTTGACACAGCTGGTGGGCAGGATGTCAGATTTAGACCTCTACGTCTGTTTGTAATTCTCCCCTAACAGAGCGCCCTTCCTTCGCTATAAATAGCCTCAGCATGTGTGTGTTTGTGTGCGACCCGCCTCGCCTCGCTGCGCCTGTAGAGAATGATGTTCTTGATGCTGAGCGTTTGCACGCTTGTGTGTGCTTAATCTGTGACGCGCCCACTGTACCGTGCCCTGCTTTATTTGCTGTTTACGTCCAGCGTGTGTATGCGTGCGTGTGAAAGTTGATGTTGGTCGTAATGATGATGGCTCTGTGTACTGTTCCACACGGGGATTGATTCGCGGTGACACGGACACGCCGCAGAGGACAGGAAACCCATGTTCTTTTATTGAAAATACCTCTTTCAAGCACCTTTCTGTCGATCTTTGTTTGATTATCTCTCTGCCATCCCTCAACTTTATGTTCCTCCTGTAACGTGTGTCAACATCATCAGCTGGAACCATTACACGACAGCATTATGCTGAATTTTGGATTTCAGACGCAAGGCTTCACTTCACAAATGGAAAGAGAAGCAGGGCTTCTTAATAGGGATGCACCGGTCCACTTTTTTCACTTATGATACCGATATCTGAGCTAATGACTGATACCGATCCAATAAGGAAAAACATTGTCGAGTTGTCTTAAAAGGATTTTTTAAAACTCAGGCATAGACGTAGGCTACTTTAACCATTGATTTAGCTATTCAAAAGTTGCTTAGAGCTACAAAAGCAACACATATCTTGGAATTGAATTAGCTTGTTTTTATATAAGATTTACAATACGGCTTTTACTTAGATGTCTAAGTAAATACATAATTTTATTTTTATTGATTAAGATGTGAAAATGTCAGCACTTTGCAAAGTGTTGACAAAAAAAACATAATGTAAAACAAATATTAAAGCATAACATCACTCAGAGCACAAAGTATGGAATTAGACTGAATAGATCTGCCCTTATGGATCAGGCACATCTAGAGTTTTTTTCAAAATCAGAACCGATACAGATATTAATATTGGATCAGTGCATCACTAACTGTAAATAATTCACGCCTGTTTTAAATGGTAAAGTGATGCTTTTACAACCCCAATTCTAATGAAGTTGAGACATTGTGTAAAACATAAAAGCAGAATTTGACATTTTATGGCACATGTCCAAATGCAATGAAAAAAAGTTAAATCAAAGATTCAACTGGTGGAGTCTCTAGTCTCTTATTTATTCGTCACTGAGTATGTGACGCATCTCTTTTAGGATTGTCAAACTGGCCTCCTCCAGTGTTTGTAATATTCTGTAAGTGTTGTTGTGTTTAAAAGCTGATACTTCCAGAGTTAATTCTTCATCCGAAAGCTGTTGCTGCCTTCTCGGGGGGGGGGGGGGGGGGGGGGGGTTCCCTTCCATCTGTTCACTCTATCTTTGTTTGTTACTCTCTCCTTGACCCATTGCTTCACTGCCTGATGTGCGTTTAAACGTCTTTAGAGAAATGAGAGATTGGTGTGTGTGTTTGTGTCTGTGTAACGGGTCTTTTTCTTCTCGCCTGTTCCTCTCCTCCCATGTTTAAAATTACAGTTCACACACAGAGCACACACACGCACACCCGCCCCCCACACGCACAAAACAGCAGGCACTTTTTTATGTTGACAGATTCCCAGAAGGTGTTCCACATGTGAGAGTGAAGCTTTGTGTTGTTCTGTGATGGGGGGCGTCCATGAAACCGTTGTGTCTTTTCCCTCTGCAGACCAGCATAAAGGAAGGATTGTTGCTGAAACAGACGAGCTCCTTCCAGAGGTGGAAAAAGCGCTACTTCAAACTGAGAGGCCGAACTCTTTACTACGCCAAAGATGCCAAGGTAGCTCCACTCACTCCCCTTCCCCCGTACACTGGAGAGCGGCAGTTTGTAATGCAGTCTAGTTTAGATGGGAAGACCAAACTACTTTTAAAGACCAGCCTCATTTCTGTCTTTTTAACACCTCAGACAGTTCACTGTTGGGTTTGCAGACACTTTTCAGTTTGTTCAAACTTAGGGTGTTTTCACACCTGACAGTTCGGTCCAGTTGGTGTGGCTTGGGACCAAAATTGCAACATGTTTTACATTTTCAGTTGTGTTTCTGTTTCACACTGATCTGTGTGAAAGAAAAACCTGTTCCTCCGCTCCCTCGTGGTGGCGCTGCACCAAGAACCACTGAAGGAAACAACACGAAACCTTTGAAGAAGACTTCACGAAATGTAAACAAAAATAGAGCAGAGTCAGATTCTAGCGGTTGTAGGATTTCTCTTTGGTAAAACCCCCCAAAAACGAGCCATTTCTCTTGCTAGCTCTACACTTGAGTGTTTGTTTTGGTTGTATTTACCCAGAATGCTCTCCCTATAGTGCGTTCCCTGCTTTTAGAGTGGGGTCAGGTTCGCTTGGTGTTCACATACGCATTCAGACCGCACCAGAGTTCACTTCCAACTGAACCCAGACTGAGGTTTTTAGACGGACCAGAGTTTGTTTTATTGGTCCACATCAGAGTTTCATTACACATTCACACCTCCCCATAAGAACTGCCGTTTCTAGAAGAACCAAGTAGAGTTGCATTAAATTGGACTGAACAGGCCAGGTATGTTAGTTCCTTCAGTCTTTCATGAAATCAAAAAGTGAGAATTTACTACCTGCTAATAGGGATGACTATCTCTATATGAACTGTTCTAGTAGCCTAGCAACTGGAAGTATTATGAGTTAATTTAGGAGCATTTTGATGTGTGTTTGTTAGTCTTAGATGAAGCTGGAATGGTAGATCTCCTCTTGTTTTGTGTCATTTAAAATCAAACTAAGCTGGTTCTGCTGAATGTAAATTAACAGTAATTATATCAAAATTACAGTAATATCATTAGGATTTGTCAAACTCAATACTTTCTCTAATTGCTACAATTAGCATATCTGTGTATAGCATCAAGACGTAAAAATTTCACTTGAATCTGTAAATTAAGCGCATCCTAAGCTTTCTCTCATGCAGGTAAGAGACCAGCTACCCACTTGAATCAAAAACAACTTCTCTATTCACAGTTGTGAACAACTCTTTACTTTTCTGTCTTTTAACCTAACTCTCATGGAATGAAACACGGGTGTGTTTGTGTGTGTGTGTGTTTGCACGTGGACTAGTCTGGCAGTGCCTTGGCACGGTGGCAGGAGCGGGCGCTGCGCAGGGTGTCCAGGAGCCGCGTGTGCTGGCGAGTCATGTCCGTGTGCTGGACGGGCGCGCGACGCTCCCCCCCACCCCTTGGTGCCAGTGGATCTGAGGAGGGCCTAGTGAGAATTCGGGTCAGAACGGCTAAGCCACGGGGCCAGACCCACAATATGCAGTAGTGCTGCATTCATGTCATAAGGCTGCAGAAGCGTTCAGTGCTCATTAAGTAACAGAATAAACCCTTATGGTTTTTCTGGATGGCATGAATGCACTGTATGTTAACATATAAGTCCAGATTTGGCTCCAAAGGGGTTTAGGGACTGTAAATCTTGAATAAGATTTCTTGAATATGGCTTTCTGTGACGGTAAAGGGGACCAAATCAAGACTACTGAGAAGACGGTAGCTGCACTTAAATTGCAGATGTGCGCAAAACTTTGTCGATATTCCACTAATGTCAAAAATCATAATTTCGCAATTGCTTCCATTAAATAAGAATCATATTTAAAATCACACAAATAAGTTTTGTTCACTTAGTAAGTCATTCAAAAACATGTCAAGCCATCATTCTTCTCCCACTTCCTGTTGTCTTCTTTGTTGTTTCTACCAGTAGTAACATCTGGTGGTTGATCATGTGACTTGTGTGATGCGGCAAAAGTGTTTCCGTTGCAGTTTTGCAAAATACACTAATTCTGATGCAGCCGAAAAACATCGAAAAAACTTTTTAAAAATTGCCATGTTTTCATTAGGCTAATTTATTTTCAAACTTCCAAATTGCGCAGTTATATGGTCAACTCAGTTAGTGGAGGACAAATCCTAAAGGAATCTGATCTACATCCCAGATCAATCTGAAATGAGAGTAAAATAATTCATTTGAAACAGGTACAAAAATATGAGTTTAACTCTGTGGCCTTGTGTCATTTCTTTTTTAGAAATAAAAAAGAAACAATTTAAAATTACACAAATTGTTCCAATGAAATGCAAGCTTCTTACGCAAGGCAGCGTGGAAACAGTGTTTAACACGGTATCAAAATGAAGATAAAAACCAGTAAATGAAATAATAAATCAGTCTAACAATAATTGATCAAATGTCAGTAAAAAAAAAAAATACTAAGAAATTAACATCCTTACTCTGCTTCTTCCCAGCTTTTTGTTAATTTCTTTCCAAACCCCATTATCAATAAGTAAAAACAATATTTCCAAACGCATAATGACACACAGCTGTGTGTCAGCAGGTGTAAGGAGCTCTTCGTTGAGAGAGTGGCTGTTTGTTTCACTATCGATTTTATGTTTGATCCAAGACACAAAAATAGGAACAAACAACAGTATAATTGAGGCACAGCAAGCCTCCTTCAGATGGGAATTGGGAACAAAATTAGAGATGGTGTACATACTGGAAAAGCAGTCAGTCCAGAAACAAAACCATCTAGAATCAAATATATGTATGAAAGGAACATTTTATTTAAATTTGAAAGGTTATAAAATGTAAAAAAAAAAAGTCATAAAAACTATGAAAAATACTTTCAGTTTGATATGACTTTAAAACAAAGTTTAGATAACAATTATTTTTTAGTTTTAATTATCTGTGAAGATCAAACAAAAGTGCCAGAGATCAGCTGAAGGTCAAATGAAAAAGTCACCCAACAAGCCGTTCATTCATTATTCAGACTCCTTTAGAATGTAGAAATCATGTCTTCCACTACTGAACTATCACTGTTAGCCTCATTTGGTTTCTCAGTAGTCTTTCTTTTTGACCCATGTTGCTGCACAGTTTTTCTGTTCCCTGAAAAGTTTTTAGGTTTTCTGAAAAGCTTCAGAAATCCACCTTTTGTTATTTTAAAATTTCAGCCAATAAGAAAGTGTGACTAAAAAAATTTGTTTTTATTTGTTCTAAAAATTTATGAGCCAAAGCAGTTGGTCAGTGAAGACAAAAAAATAAATAAATGCTAGCTTAGAAAATTTAAGAGAATACAGATTTTGTTTGTCTTACTGCATTTCAGAAAACCTCCAAACTTTCCTGTAGACTAATTTTAAGTGGAATGTAAAAGGAAGTAAAATCTTGTATTCAAGCTGGTTCTGTCCTTCTGTATAGCTGTAGTTAGTGTCCACTGTCCAACATATCCATGCTCTTAGTGTCTCTAAGATGGCCTGGCTGGCTGTGCTGCTGTACAGAGGAACTCTAACCTCCTCACTGATCCTCAGAGAGGCTTCATCTCAGCAGCCTTCAACTCGTCCTCCTCTCCTTCATCAAGCATCGCCTGACTTAGACACAAAATCAGCTTCAGTGCAAAGAAACACACAGCCAACATGGAAAAGAACCATGACAGCAAAGAACCTATCCATTCATCCATCAGTCCGTCCGTCCGAGTTAGTGACTGTACTGGAGCCTCAGTGGTTCTACAGTCCATTCCAGAAGGCCGGTATCCAGGTTTTGTCCCCAGCAGAATGAAAGTTGTGAAAGCTGAAAGGATGAAGGAAAGGAGGCTAGCTCTGATTGCTGACATGCTGCCACTGAGCGCAACTGTGGAATTATGGGTAACACAGGACTGAATGTCTGCATCTGTCCACCCATCTTTCAACTTTCACCACGGCTTTACACACATACATACACGCACACATATATAAGTGTGTGATATTGTGAGTAGCTCTGGTGGCATGACGGTGAGAACATTCATAGAAAAATAACAAGAGAAGTTACAATAACATGTCTCTTCCATACAGCCACCATCCTTGCTCACAGTCATCCCAGCAACTTCTATGAACACACTTGTAACTGTATGTGGAAATGCTGACACACACACACACCCCTACACACACACACACACACACACACACACGCACACACACACACACACACACACACACACACACACACACACGCACGCACGCACGCACGCACGCACGCACGCACACACACACACACACACACACACACACACACACACACACACACACACACACACACAGAGTAAGTGTTGGCTGGGATCCCTCCCTCTCCAGCCAGGCCTGTGGAGAGTGTTGTTGACTGGGCATTCCCTCTGACAGCTGTAGCAGCTCACTCCTCACACACACACATACACGCACACACACGCAAACAAACGCACACAGAGTCAGAGGGCATTCCTTTGACGGCATCGGGTTTTGGCCCACAGCCGTTTCAGCTCAGTGGCATGCCCTACACATCACAGCACACGTAGCATATCATGTTCCTGTTTGTAGTCGCCGGCTCTCCTCCATGCCTGACTCCAGCTCCAGCTCCTCCACCACCCAACGTTTAATAACACGAGGCCCATCCACCACTATCATACTCAGGCCATTCTCATACAGGGAAAGAGGCGAAACAACATAGAGGGGAGCTCTAGCTCCTCAAAAGGTGTTGCTTTGTGTTGAACATTTCTGCAGCTAACAAGCTAACATGTTCTCACTTATTGTAAACTTTTATGTTAGGTTTTCAGGTTGTGACCTACCACGGTCTGATTTGTTAAAAAAAAAAAACCTGTGATGTGAAGGTTTATTGCTGTGAAAAGCATTAATATCAAGCACTTCTTGAGACTCTTTGTTTCTTCTGCTTGCTAGCTGTTAGCTAAATAATAATTTCTGCTTTCTAAATGCAAAGACGCTAATACTTAGTCGTCAAAGCTTCTAAAAAATACTAACTATCTGAATTATTCCTTTAAGCCAGAGGTGTCCAAACACAGCAATTCAAGAACGATACAAATTCTGAAGGTCTTTTATTTCTTATCGGGGCAAAATTACAAATAAAATAGACATTTTACAATAGAATATAGGCTACAGCACAAAGTATTCAGTAACCAGGCTTTTTGTGTCACATCTATCCAGCAGGCTTGGATGCACCCTGATTTGCTTTTAATGAATTTATTCAACTTGGCTTTTCAATTAAAGTGACACAAATATTGTTTGTGTTGCTCAGAATTGACGAAAAAGCTCTAGTTTTTTTTAGTTAATTCTGAGCTTTAAAAGTCCTTTAAAAATTCACAAAGTGGACCGTCTCCTCTAAAGGGGTGAGCCTTCAAAACCCTTTTTATGTTTTGGATCCACAATAATTTACATCCCTTTCTAAAAAAAATTGTGACTACTGATTTAATTCAAGATTTACAGCTTCGTTTATTGTTGAGCAGGTAAAAAAAAATCACTTTTTCCTTTTTTCCCTCTTTCCTCCCCCCCTCCCTTTTCCTTTTGACAATTTTGGCCCATGTCACAAAAAGCTCGTACACCCCTGTGTTAAGGATTACCTCTGTGTCACATTTACAAAAACTTCATTTAGTTTAAGAGACAGTGACTAGTAGGAAAGCTTAATCCTGCTAGTGGGTGGTTAATAATAAGCTGTGTGCCGATTCAGTTTGACAATACCATAACAGATGGCGCCAATTAATGATATGTGGCCATAACCTGATCCCTTCTATGAGATTAGATTTGATCATGGAGGACTCCATATAGTCCAGAATGTGTAATATGACACTAAGTGAAACCTATGGTTCGCTTAGTGTTGTTTATGGCTTATTTTTTTTGCATTTGTTGAAATTAATGATACAAACTAAACTATTGCAATAATACTCAGCTTATGCTGGCTTAGAAAAATGTTTGAAGACAGTGAGAAATGTTTTTAAGATTTTTTTTTTGTATTGTCCAGAAAGTGTTGTCCTTAATATTTGACATTTTTTAGTTTCCATTTTATGCTAAAAAGTTTCCTTCTACGCTTTGCATCACATTTGTCCTCATACCACAGGCTCAGCTTAACCTGATGTGTTGTACATAATTGCAAAAAAAGCTTCTTTTTTTGTTCTCATCGCTCTCCTTCCTCTTCATGCCTGGCCCCTCTCTTCGCTGCAGTCCCTTATCTTCGATGAGGTGGATCTATCAGATGCCAGTGTTGCAGAATCCAGCACAAAGAATGTCAACAACAGCTTCACGGTGAGTGCTTCTTGTTGTGTTAATGCACACATACACACACAGAGTTACAGTAGAGATGAAGACAGTCACAACCAACTGTTCGACTCATTTTCCTCCCATTTTGAAGGTTTGGTGGGCTTACATTGCAGTCTGGGGGGAAACGGGAATAGAAACTTTACCCAACGCCAGCTTTAGACTCTAAAACCTGTTTGGTTTTTCATAGCGATCGCATTTTTTAGACCACTTCTAGTTTCAATATTAGTCTGATCTGCAGACACCATTTTTGGTTTAAAACAACAAGTAACAGCAGAAACACTTCCAGGTAACCAAACACAGCAATAAAAGATTATGAATGTGCCAGATTACCTGTCAACGATTACATGAATAGAAAACATCAGGATAGAGTTTATGTAACATCTCCTGAGAAAAATAAAGTTGGTGGATTTAAATTGCATAAGGTTACGTCTGGCATTTACATAACATTTATGAATATTTCTTAAACATTCTTCCCATATTTCATCACTCAGTTCTATGTGAAGCTCATCAGCCCAGGATTGTTTGTAACTAACACTGTTATAAACGATTCCATAGAAGGAAGAGACCCGAGTTAAAGTTGATCATCTCTTCCAATGTTTTAGAAAATTTACAACATTTTTATAAGACCTGAATGTAAAATAGTTACTCGATTGTGCTATGAAATGGTACTATGTGTCTGGAAAATGCATAATACTGCCCCTTTAACGTTGGCATAATGTACCATCAAATGTCGTCAGCCTTTATTCCGTCAGAATGCGCTCTCTCTCAGTCTCTCTACGCCTTGAGGTGGGGTTTTATCAGGCCGCCACACAGGAAAATGGGCTTTGCTTGACATTTTGTTACATTTCCCATTATAACTTCATCACACGCTTCTCACCAAGATATTTCCTCTGGAGGGAAACAAAGCCATGTGAGTTGTTGCTCATTTTGCGTGTAGGAGGAACTTGAGAATTATGAGCAAAAAAAAATAAAAAAAGAGGATAAAAGCAGAAAGTGAAAGAGTTTGTGGTGCCCTCTGCTTTCTATAAATGACTCTTCCTCCCCAGGGATGTTGCTATAAAAAGAAGCGAAGAGGAGGAGGAGGAAGGCTTGGGAGCATTGCCCCAAGGGGAGCGTGTGGCTATTTTTAGCATTGCCTTGAAACGCTCCGCTGAGTGCCTAAGTGTGCCTGCTGCATGCGTGTTATGATGGGGATCACGCACAGGGATGGCAGGATGTTTATGGTCAGTTCAATATTTTAGATATTTAGAAAGAAAATCCACGGATGTTTTAATACTGTTGATGGAGCTGAGCCACAATGTAAAGTCACGGTTTGGCAAAGGTTGAGTAAATACTGTAAAATAGTAGCTACGGTGATCAGAACGAAAAGAGAAGGAAGTGATGGAGAGAGTGAACAAAAAATAAGCAAGAATGTTGAGAGATGAAAGCATCTACTGGACGTGTTATTGGTGCAAAGGCAAACACTCCGAAAGGGAGAGCAGCGAAGGAAATCCTGGAGTGATGTCACTTTGCCGCTGACTGCATTCGTACACATGCTCCCGAGGGGAAAGGAGAGACTGTGTGTGTGTGTGTAACGGGGGGGTGGGGGGTGGGGGAGACGTTAGAGAAAGGAGTCTCGAGCCAGATCGCGGCGGGAGCGAGCGGCAAGACAAGAAAAGGGAGAGCAAGGGGACCGATGAAGAGGAAGGGAAAGACAGACGGAAGAGGAGGAATGGTGAAGCAGAGAGGTAACGCAGACGGATTTGTTGTTCACCTGCAGCTGTTTTTTTTTTGTTTTTTTTATATTTTCTTATGCATGCCGACCGACCAGGGGAACACCAGGCTTCACTGTTCATAGCAGAGACACGGCTGCCTTCTGGAAATCTGCACAGCCTGTCTGTGTTGCTCTGCGCCGTCGAGAGGATGACTGACGTTCCACCGTTCTCTGCGCTTGGTGCTGCTGCTTGGTAGAATTCATTGAGTCATGTCTGTGCAGAGATGCTTCACGCTTCATGCTCATCGGTGTGTGTGTGTGTGTGTAGGCGTGCACGTGCATGTGGTGCAGAAGTCTCCTCAGGGCAGAGCAAGGACATTCTGAATGTGCAAACAACATCAGGAAACCGTATTATACAAGTTACAGAGACACAAATCATTCTACTCTCACCTATTAGAGCTTCCACCTGCAACAGTTTTTATGTAACTAAACAAACACAGTAATAGTAATAAAGTACTAATATTAATAATGTAATGTGTTGAGAAAATTATTTATTTGTTATTAGATATTTAGGGTGAAGCCTCTGAACAAAATGTTCCGTCCGGGCGAGTCCCGACCTGACTTGAAGTAGTCTTCCCTGCAAACTCAGCCGATGGTTTCTCTGTTTCATCATATTTACTCTCTTAAGCTATAATATTGATGCATGGATTAAAGCAGAGCTACAGTATGTGTAGGGGTGTGTATATGTGTGTGTGTGTATTGATGAGGCTGTTGTAGCTTGTAGATGGAGCACCTTGAGCTCCACGTGAGGGAGCAGCACTCAGCCCAGCCCAAACACTGAAGTGGTCAGAGTGTGGGCAGGAAAGCCCGCCTCTCGGCTTCCACGTCGGCCCTTTGTGAATTTACAGGGAAATTCACAACAAAGCGCTCTGCTTTCCTCTGTGTTTTCCAGTCGCCTTCTTGCTATGAAATAAGTTATTTTTAGGGAGTTGTGATCATCCACTGCATTCAACTTTAGTATCTTTACAAGAACCTAATAACGATTTTGAGTAATTGTTAAAAGGCTCACACGGGTGCTCTGTTGATGAGGCAGGTGTCATTCGTTATCTCTTTTTGGGTGGGTGGTACAGATTTCAAGTTTTATCACAATATTTTGTGAGCCTCTGGTGATGAAAGTGACAAGAGGTATTTGTTTCTTCTTTTTTAGCTAGTTGTATGTTTGCGATTGTGTCACAGCAGTTATAGCCCCACAAACACTAACACTGCACTTGAGAAACATTCCCATGTGTAATACGCTTCTTATGGACTCCAGTCACATGAAGAAGTGTGATTTGTGTCACTAAGCTGCTCACAGTAACTGCATTTAATCTTATTTTCAAATTTAATGATGGCGCTCATTGAACAGCTCAGAAAATAAATCAAAATAATGCGGACAGTTTTTTGGGGGTGGTCAAGTGTCAATAGTTGTAATTTATCGGGTTGCTATGGAAATCTATGCCATAGACACAGCTGATATTACTCAGCTGTGTTTTTCTCAAATATTAGCAAAAAACATGCTGAACTGAAAGTTTTCATTTTCACAGCAGCTTCTCTCATTAGATTCCTGAGCTGCTAAGTTGGCCTCTTTTTGGCGCCACTTGTTACTGCACAATGCACACTTGTCTGACCCATTCATCTCTGAAGGTCACTCATCAAGAGTGCTTTTCTACACTTGAGGGATGCCTGGCACCATTGCTTTTTTTCAATACAGCCATTCCCAGTTTCCCCTGGCAACCAGACTTATCACCGCTCCGTTCCACACGTCGGACACATCAGAAAAGAAACACACGCACACGCAAACAGGAATGCATGCCGTGTACGCCAACATTCCTGGTTACTGTTCAGAAGTGAGGACGTGTTGTGATGACGGAGAAACAAAAGAGCGACTTCTCTAAGGAGCAACAGAGACAAACAAGGGGGAAAGGCGGGCAGAACAGCACAGCCACTTGTGCATTGTAGCCGATGAATGCCTACATTTTCTCCTAACATGCACAGACACAGAGCTGCGTGAATGGAGTGTCGCTGTCAGTAACTCAGAAGTCGTCGTCTCCACTTAACGGAGGAAGAAAGCTAATATAATTAGCTTTGTTACCAAAGGGAGGGATGACAAAAACACGCCTGGTGCTTAAAAACCTTGTTTGTTTGGAGAAATTTTTAAGACTTTCCTTTCAGCTCTCAGGTAGATCAGGTGCTACTGAAAAGTTGGTTAACAGAAGAATGAAAGCAATCGATAAATTCAATAAGTTTCATTTCAAAAACACTCTTATCTTCAAAAAGTCTTTGTCAGTGGTGACGCTGTGGGCAGGAAAGTCCTCCAGTAGCAGTCACAAATCTGAAGAAGTCTCTGAATATTGTTGCTTCGTGTATGCTGACATGCCCTGCAAACACATGCATGCATGCATTTGCAGCGCATGTTCCACGGTAACATGGAACATGCGCAGAATAAAAGAGAAAGAAGGATCAACTTTTAAAAAATTGTGTTCATTGGGCTCAAGTGATTGAATAAAGTTTTGTAAGGACACTCTGTGGGGACCCGGAAATTCAACCACACAGGAGTTTGCAAAGGAAAAAAAAGTTTAATTTAATTTTCAGATTCTGGTCGCTGCTCAGGATGTCAAACACAGCACTGAGAAAAGAGGGGAGAAGGCTGGTGATGCACTGATAAAGGAGGGGTAACTTAGAAATGTTCAGCTTAACTGACCTGTAGTGCAGTGGACGGGTGGAGCAGAGAAACCAGGTAGGACAGGCTGCTGTGGAACCAATTAAACGTTCTACAAGGAGATCCAAGAGGCAACACCCAGGGACTAAGACGGTAATCAGGCAGAGGTCATACACGGGAGGACAGAGAGAGCAAACTTAGTTTGAGGGGCAGGCAATACTCGGTGGTCGTGAGGCAAAGCTTGGGTCAGGGTCCAGAAATCCAGAACAGTTGGGATCCGTGAAGGGCTTGGCAGGGGGGGTCAATCCATGGACAGAAAAGGGTCGAGGAAACACAGAAGGCTTGGAAGGAAACGCTGGATCTCGGCTCGTGGCTGTTGGTAATCTGGCAAGGAGGCAGAGGCTGAGAGGAGTTTAAGTAGGACGGAGACCAGGTGGAACAGGCAAGCAATCTGGCGTGGAAGGTGAACTGAATGAGTGTTTAAGCACAGCATGGACAGGACAGAACATGAATCATGACAAGTTTGAAAACTTAATAAGTTAACTTGGACAAATTTAATTTAATTACTTATTACCAATATATTTATGTTGGATTACCTATTTTCTTTTTTCAGCATGTCCTGGATGACACCATCAGTTGTTGGCACCGCTAATCCACCTCATTTGCTTTTGCCACTCCTCTTCAAATCTCTTATATAACTTAAAATGTATCAGCTGCTTAAGATAGTTTGAAATGTTAACTATGTGATCCTTTTGTCTTTGTTTGTAGTAGCTCTCATGCTCACATATAGTGAAGTCACATTTGTTTCGAGTATTAAAATAAAACTGACTTGACCTCTCACAGCAATGATAAACATGTTTCTTTGAACCGACTTTAGAAAATGACTCTTAATTGTGATTTCAGAATTATAGCTCGAGTAAAACTAATACAATTTGCTACAAAATAGAGTAGGTTTTGTAAGTTGGTTCGAAGAAATATTTTTATTTCAGCGTAGAAGCATATTTTGAAGTTCTGAATCATTTTTGGGAGGAAGAAAAGCTTCACAAAAAGCAGAGAATGTAAATCAGCCATATTAACTCTGACTGGTGTGTCTACATTCGTGTCTGTAGGGAATTTTTACAATCGCAGTCACAGTGCAACTAGGAGGTAAAAATTCTAAGGATCACAAGAATTTTAATCCTCACTCCCCAATAAACTGTGGCACTCTCCAGGCAACCGGCCTGGAGGCCCACAGGGTCCAAGTGGAGGAAGATGTCATAAACGCTGCGTCACACAGGGGAGTTTTATGTAACCCCGCTCCGCCATATGTGCGTTCACACATGATTTCCTCCTGCACAGCTTGTGACTTTGCTATCAAACAGACCAAGTGTTCTTCAGGAAGCTTAAATGGGTTGCTTAGAAATAGATTACTACTTTTTTTTTTTGAGTTTTTTTTTTTTTTCTAAGTTGCCGTTTGTTGTTTGTTTATTATCGACCGGGTTTTCTGATCAGGCTTTTCTGATACACGATGGCAACGTGTGGCTTTAAAGCAGATGGTTAGCAAGTGACCTCCAGCATGCAGAATGAAAAGCTAACACTGACACACACACAAACAAACAAACGCATACACACACGGTATGGTGTTTACCTGCTGTTCTCCACACTTTCAGGAGAGCCTCAGGTGCAGCTTCAGACATGGCTGTGGTCAAGAAGCCAGGGGTTTGTTATGTGTGCGAGTGTGTGTTTGTGCTGCTGGGTAGGTGGACTACACACTCCCATGTTTATCCCAATTATTGTCACAAAGGGAGTGTAATTTAGAGAATGGACCTCCAGAGCAGCTGAATCTGTTCCTTCAAATTATTGTAAATAGTAATTCTTGAACTGCATGTTGGGAAATCAGCGATTTACACAACACAAAACCGCAGGCAGACATGGTATTATGCTTGTTTATTAGCTAAAGATTCTAAGATGTCAATGAAGCTGAAAAATTAAAGGGGCAATGTTACGTAAAACCAACTTTTTTTTAGCTTTACATCTTGTTATAATGTTATTCCCTCGTCAAAAACATTTCTAGAGTGTTTCTTTGATTAATCTCCATGGCAACCATTCAGGTGTGCAAAACACTTGGTGGATCCTAGCCCCGCCTTTGAGGACGAAGCTCCTCCTCTGAGCTGCAGTTTCCAAGCTTCTGCCTCACAGAGCAGCCACCACTCAGCTCCTTCAGACTAGCCAGCAGCAATTAGCAAACACCTGGTGGAACTGAATGTCCTCCAAGCTCTTTCTCTGTGATTTTGCTGAAGCACTAAGTATTCAACACATTCAGTGATTCCATTGCAGTTTTACCAAGGACATCTGTTTTGATGCAATTGAAAAACCACTTCATCCTAGCGACGAAACGTTTTATAGAAAAACTTATTTTTTACGAAACTGCCCGCTAAGCAATTTTATTTTCCTACTTTCAGTATGTGTGATTTTATGGTCAACTGCTGGTGTTTCTGTTCTCACTGCTGTGCAAAAGGGAAGCACAATCCAGAGAGAAGTGGCATGAATAAGTGATGTAGCGATGAACGGAAGCTGAATCAGGCGGCCCGTCTCCAGGGAGCGTCCTTTAAACGCGCACTAATGATCTCCGCCTGCCAGGACATTTCTGCCACAAAGGGCAGACGCAGAGAGAAGGTTGGCAGAAGCGAAGAAAGCTGCCAACTCTAGAAGGTGTGAGTGGGCTGGAGTTAAAAGGAGTTGGAGGAAAAGAGGGAGGGAAGACAGGAGGAAGGTGGGGGCTCCTCATCCTCTCTCTCTTTTTCTCTCTTGGCTCAGAGGCACCACTGGGCGGAGGAGGGAAGGCGACGGAAACGCTTCCCTCTCATTTCAGCCACAGCGCCGTCCGTCCGTACGTCTTCCCTGCCTCACAGCATCTCTTCCTCTCTCTCTCCAGGTGATCACCCCATTCCGTAGGCTCATCCTCTGCGCCGAGAACAGGAAAGAGATGGAGGACTGGATCAGTTCGCTCAAGTCCGTCCAGTCCAGGGAGCATTACGAGGTAAGGGGCGCTTTCTAAACGAGATCCAAGCCTCTTCCCCCGTCCTGGGATTTCCAAACGTCAGAGCGACAGCAGATCTGACGTTAAGGCGTGTCCTCTCCGCTCGCGGGACGCTTCGTCGGTTGACAGTTGAATATTGCCGGGGAAAAACGGGATAAAAGCCGTAGCTTGTTGCAGTGAAATCTGGCTTTATGTGTGGAGGTTTAAAGATATTCAAAGTATCACATGGATCTGGTGTGCTCACATGTGCATAAACAAAAAAAAAGGGATAAAAGCGTCAACAGCAAATTTTGTTTTGCAGTTGCAGCCTCACTGGATCCCATCTCCAACAAACTTGCAGCACAACAGTTGAGTTCTATCTGAGCAGTTTTTCTGCACACACACACCCACACACGCGCACGCCCGCACACACACACATACAAAAAGAAAAAAATCAAGCCCCCTTGTACGGAAATCCCTGCTGTCAACAGAGATGTGAGCACTGATGGTGACAGGTTGTGGCAGGCTCAGGGCCGGGGGACAGGAGCACAGGCGCGCGGCGGCTCTTATTTCAGAGGGGAAATCTTATATAAGACCCCCCATCACTGCACCGCAGTGCAGCAGCAACCCCAGAGTTGGCTCGCCACGGGGAACACACATGTACACCCCTGCACACAACACACACACATACACACACCAAGCTGAGCTGCACGGACCAGACAGGCTTTGATTTAAAAGTGGTGCTGTGAGGATTTCCCATTTAGCAGTGGAACCTGTTACAGTTCCACTTTACAACAAAACCCCCCCCCAAACTGGGATGGGGGCTGCGCCAACTGCTGCAGACGCAACGCCCATGCTGGAATGCTGCGCTGCTCGCATCACCTCCGCTGTGGTCCCCAACTTCCACATGCACGGAAGCTTCCGGGGGTCCAGCCGCTCCTGCAGAATCACGGACTGCACACGTTTAG